>NC_048566.1:34602847-35304097 GCF_013265735.2 Oncorhynchus mykiss
ATAAGATATAAACTGAGGAGGAGTAGCGAGAAGGATCGGAGGACCAATGCGCAGCGTGGTAAGTGTCCATAATGTTTTTTAATAAGATATAAACTGAGGAGGAGTAGCGAGAAGGATCGGAGGACCAATGCACAGCGTGGTAAGTGTCCATGTTTTTTAATAAGATATAAACTGAGGAGGAGTAGCGAGAAGGATCGGAGGACCAATGCGCAGCGTGGTAAGTGTCCATAATGTTTTTTAATAAGATATAAACTGAGGAGGAGTAGCGAGAAGGATTGGAGGACCAATGCGCAGCGTGGTAAGTGTCCATTATGTTTTTTAATAAGATATAAACTGAGGAGGAGTAGCGAGAAGGATCGGATGACCAATGCGCAGCGTGGTAAGTGTCCATAATGTTTTTTAATAAGATATAAACTGAGGAGGAGTAGCGAGAAGGATCGGAGGACCAATGCGCAGCGTGGTAAGTGTCCATAATGTTTTTTAATAAGATATAAACTGAGGAGGAGTAGCGAGAAGGATCGGATGACCAATGCACAGCGTGGTAAGTGTCCATAATGTTTTTTAATAAAGGCAATAGAACACTCAAACAAAACAACAAACGGTGACATGAATATACAAAACCGAAAACAGGCCGAACACAGAAATCCCAAATTATAGAAAAACAAACTTTGACAACCCACCCAACTCACGCCCTGACCATACTGAAACAAAGACATAATAAAAGAACCAAGGTCAGAATGTGACAATTCCGTTATCCAATACACAAGCTATATGCATTACACACGACAGAAACACATAAAAGCCCATAGATATAAGCCTAGCTATGCTCTCTTGGGTAAATAAATTAAACAATCTCCAGTAGGCTAATATTTTTGAGTGTGAACTGTATTACTGTACTGTATTGTATTATATAGACCAGAATTATGCACCTCGTTCAAAGCATCATGAAGCAGGGAAAGAATATGTGATTCTGTTGCAGCACATGCTGCCTACAAAGTTACAAGTATAGACTAGCTAAATAGATTTTAATTTGTCATAATATTTCCCCTAATGGTAGCATTTCGAAAAACCGTCAATCTACACACAATACCCCATAATGACCAGGCAAAATTAGGTTTTTAGAATTTTTGCAAATGGAGCGTCGCTGCACAGCTATTTTCAGATCTATCCGGAAATCTTTGATTGGGTTCAAGTCCAGGCTCTGGCTGGACCAGTCAAAGACATTCAGAGACTTGCCCTGAAGCCACTCCTGCGTTGTCTTGGCTGTGTGCTTGGGGTCTTTGTCCTGTTGGAAGGTGAACCTTCACTCCAATCTGAGTACTTGAGCGCTCTGGAGCAGGTTTTCATCAAGAATTTCTCTGTAGTTCGCTCCGTTCATCTTTTCCTTGATCCTGACTTGTCTCCCAGTCCCTACTGCTGAAAAACATCCCCACAGCATGATGCTGCCACCACCATGCTTCACCGTAGGGATGGTACCATGTTTCCTTCTGAAGTGACGCATGGCATTCAGGCCAAAGGGTTCAATCTTGGTTTCAAAAGACCAGATCATCTTGTTTCTCATGGCCTGAGAGTCCTTCTGGTGCCCTTTGGCAAACTCCAAGCAGCCTGTCATATGCTTTTTACTGAGGAGTGGCTTCCGTTCTGGCCACTCTACCATAAAGGCCTGATTGGTGGAGTGCTGCAGAGATGGTTGTCCTTCTGGAAGGTTCTCCCATCTCCACAGAGGAACTCTGAAGCTCTGTCAGACTGACCTTTGGGTTCTTGGTCATCTTTACAATAAAAAAATAAGGTGACCCAAAAAAGTCAGATAGAGATATGTAAATTAGACACGCATTTGGTCTTTATATTACTGTAAAAAAAAAGTTACCATGATGAGATGATATGTCTACATACTGAGATGGGCTTGTCGGTGCCCATCCTGAACATTGATGATTAATGCAGCAGTGACCAGAGAGAAGGCTGCAGAGAATCCAGATTTAGACACATATAAATGAACAGTTCCATTTCACATCATGCTGGTCATATGAATAATTAATTATAATTGATCCGTTTTTCACAGTTATTTATCCTGGGAATTGGGAGCGGGTGTGGGCTGTAAATCTCTGTAAATCTCGGTAACCGGGATTCAACCCTACTGGTGATACATGACGCAACCTCCACTTAATTGAATTCAATGCAACAAAGTCCATGCAACTTTGTTGCATTGAATTCACCCTTTATGTCACATGCAGCAGCCAATCAAGGTGATTGTCCATTGATGATGATCAGCACAAATGTTCTGAACAACATCGGTTTGAAGCTCTAGTCAAGTTAAGAATAACAGCCACAATCAGCTGTGACTGACAGACCAAACATGTCATATCGTAAGAGTATCATAATCACAGTAATCATCTGGTACTACCTTGGAAATTACACATAGGCAAGGCCCAGGGAAGAGAACAGAAGAATCCCAATAAGGCCAAGCAAGCTACACACATACTGTATACATTTCTATTTCTGCAGAAAATGTGTTTACCTATTACATTGGGGATTGTTTAAAAGACCACTTTATTGATTGATTGCAGCAATGTTATGACAAACCAGAGGATCATTCTCCCCTTAAATATTATATCACCAGAGAAACCAACCACCAGCGGAAATTCATTAGGATTATTAACATGGATTAAGCAAACACTTAGCATCCATGGAATCAAAGCAAACCATTGGTGCATGCCTCCTAATGAATAATAAATCACCACTTCCGGCTACAAATTAAACAGGAGACGAAGAACAACAACCCTCCTACTGTACCAGCAGAAATCCCAAACTATAAGAGTATAATGTGCATGTAAAGGGTTTTTCACATTTCTTGTCAGGAATAGATCAAAGCAAAACCACACATTTTCCTAAAACATCTTTAAAATCATTTGAACAGGCTTTTCTTGTTGCATAAACCCACAACACATTATCTTTGATAGAACAGGGCCAATACATGTTTGAATCCTTGTTTGGTTTGCGGTCCGGAGAAATACATTTTCAAGAGAATATGAGGTATACCTGAAGAACCAAGATGGCTAACTCGTCAACTAACCCGACCATAAACGTTTTGCCAAATGGTTCATACCTCTCACATCCCATCAGGGTGAAAACAGCTTCATTGAGAGAGACAGGCTGCCAGCTCCGATCCTCATCCCTGTCCCAGTGCTCCAGTCCTGTTGTATTCTGCTTCATTGATTAGAGCTCCATCACGGGATTGAGAGCAAAGTCATCACAGTAATCTCGTAGACTCCAGCACCATTTTAAACTGGACTGACTGGAATAACGGTGTGGTAGCAAAATATCCCGGTGCAGCCCAAGCACTTTTATTTCAGCACTGACACTATGTGCATCAGCAAGACTAGTGTCTCCCAAACAGCACATAGAGAGGCAGTGTTCCTGCATTAAATATCAGGACAGAGGAACTGTATCAATAACACATTCATGATTTAAATACAGCATGTCGTATAGCAAATGGCCCCCCACATTCAAATAAACTCCCCGTTCACAACCCCATAGCCTACCCATATACTCACATTCATAAATACTTATACGAGCGAACGCACCTGCTAAGAAAAGCAGAGCACACACACACCTGCTATAAAAAGCAGAAATCCTCTCTAAATTTTTGACAGGTCATTATAACGCTATACTTCACCCTAACATACTACATCGCAACCCCCAGTATCAGAAATGGCAACCCCAGTCTTCCTGTAGGGGCGTATTCACTGTGGGATGACTCATAAAGCACGGGACGATGACAGCAGTGCCAAAGTCAAACAGGGCTGCCAGCCTACGAGGCCCCACAACCAGGGCTCAAGTGTCTGACTCAAAGCAGGGAGATGGGAGATTATGAAAAAGACTACGCCGTGAATTGTCAAGAGTCAAAATACACAAACACACATGCAAACAAACTCAAATCATGCAAATTACAAAGTATGCATGTTCAAGTACTCCTCTGGGACATTTTTTAATTTCCCTCTGATCAGAGATAGCACTATTTTTGCCTTAAGTACATGTACTGTACAGCTCTTGGGAGACAATTGTTTCTTTCCATAAGCATTGTCAAGCAGCCTTTGTACAGCACATACTGTAAAAATCTCCCCAATCAATCTCTATAACTACTTGGCCTATATTTCAGATATGTCCTTTGTGGCCACATGTTTATAATGTACAGTTGTACTCTATATGAGTATATATTGAACTACTACAACACTACACTGTAATAAGCGCACACAATTGAAGTGGGCGAAACGGTTAAGTCTAGCGCTAGGAGTCTATTTTACATTTTCAGTAACCGAAGTAAATTCATTTTGAGTCTAACTGATCCACGGTACACAACAATTGCTCCTCAAATGGGTGAAATACCATATTGCTCAGCTGCAATTTTTTTAGTTAAAAAAAACATATTTTGTCTGCAATGTTGTGGGAATTGATTAAATGCTGTGAAATATTCTCTATACATCTTCACTGGATCAAGCTGCCAGAGACTGTGTGGTGAAATAAACCACTGCACCACTACATTCGCCAGGGACCATTTCACACTCAAGTCTGCACATCAAGGTTAATATAAACCACAGATCCCTCCAATGGATCCAGATGATTCATATCAACACCATGGCGGGAGAGAGAGATGGAAATACACCTCTCCTCCTCCATGCTAGCTGACCAACATTAAACCTGGGATGAAATACTTTCTGAAATCTTTTATCTTTTGCTTTAGCCTGCTAGGAGTGCCTTTTAAATTACTTAAAATACTATTTGAACCCAGGTCTGACATTAGCTTACCAATTGGTACAACGAGCGGAAATCTGATTAGGGTTCGAGACAATTACAATGCCGCTACGTCACTTTCCCTTGGATGTAAGGAACCATGTTGTTTCCTTCTGGCTGTGATCCTATTCTGGTAAATGTATGGCGTAATCCACCCTAGACAGTCCTCATTGGCTTTAAAGAATGTACCATGAGGCACCAGGTGGCCAAATGGCCTAATGAGATTAAATCTGGGGTCAGGTCACGGCAGTCCTTCTTTTTTACAAGTCCTCTGGCACACTAGCAGAGATCCCGACATGCCAAAAGGTAAAGATATTAAGTATGCACACAAGCAACCACACATTAGGTGGCTTGCGAAAGTATTCACCCCCCTTGGCATTTTTCAGATTTTGTTGCCTTACAACCTGGACTTTTGGAGAGCTTGTATCATTGATTTACACAACATGCCTACCACTTTGAAGATGTAAAATGTTTTTTTATTGTGAAACAAACAAGAAATAAGACAGAAAAACTGAAAACTTGAGCATGCATATCTATTCACCCCCCCAAAGTTAATACTTTGTAGAGCCACCTTTTGCAGCAATTACAGCTGCAAGTCTCTTGGGGTATGTCTCTATAAGCTTGGCACGTCTAGCCACTGGGATTTTTGCCCATTCTTCAAGGCAAAACTGCTCCAGCTCCTTCAAGTTGGATGGGTTCCACTGGTGTACAGCAATCTTTAAGTCATACCACAGATTCTCAATTGGATTGAGGTCTGGTCTTTGACTAGGCCATTCCAAGACATTTAAATGTTTGCCCTTAAACCACTCGAGTGTTGCTTTAGCAGTATGCGTAGGGTCATTGTCATGCTGGAAGGTGAACCTCCGTCCCAGCCTCAAATCTCTGGAAGACTGAAACAGGTTTCCCTCAAGAATTTCCCTGTATTTAGTCCCATCCATCAATCCTTCAATTCTGACCAGTTTCCCAGTCCCTGCCGATGAAAAACATCCCCACAGCATGATGCTGCCACCACCATGCTTCACTGTGGGGATGGTGTTCTCGGGGTAATGAGAGGTGTTGGGTTTGCGCCAGACATAGTGTTTTCCTTTATGGCTTAAAAGCTACATTTTAGTCTCTTCTGACCAGAGTACCTTCTTCCACATGTTTGTGGAGTCTCCCACATGCCTTTTGGCGAACACCAAACGTGTTTGCTTATTTTTTTCTTTAAGCAATGGCTTTTTTCCTGGCCACTCTTACGTAAAGCCCAGCTCTGCTGTGAAGTGTACAGCTTAAAGTGGTCCTATGGACAGATACTCCAATCTCCGCTGTGGAGCTTTGCAGCTACTTCAGGGTTATCTTTGGTCTCTTTGTTGCCTCTCTGATTAATGCCCTTCTTGCCTGGTCTGTGAGTTTTGATGGGCAGTCCTTTCTTGACAGGTTTGTTGTGGTGCCATATTCTTTACATGTTTGAATGGATTTAATGGTGCTCCGTGGGATGTTCAAAGTTTTGGATATTTTTTTATAACTCAACCCTGATCTGTACTTCTCCTCAACTTTATCCATGACCTGTTTGGAGAGCTCCTTGGTCTTCATGGTGCCGCTTGCTTGGTGGTGCCCCTTGCTTAGTGGTGTTGCAGACTCTGGGGCCTTTCAGAACAGGTGAGATCATGTGACATATCATGTGACACTTAGATTACACACACATGGATTTTATTTAAGTAATTATGTGACTTCTGAAAGTAATTGGTTGCACAAGATGTTATTTAGGGGCTTCATTGTGAAGGGGGTGAATACATGTGCACACACCACATTTCTGTGTTTAATTTTGTATAATTTTTTGAAACATCACCTAATTTGGACTATTTTGTGTACATCCATTACATGAAATCCAAATAAAAATCAATTTAAATTACAGGTTGTAATGCAACAAAATAGGAAAAACGCCAAGAGGGGTAAATACTTTTAAATGGCACTGTATAAAGTAAACATGAGCACTGAACATACAAACAGATACACACGTGTGTGCACACAGACACTGTATAAATTTGTTTGCACACACTCTAACACACAAACACACTATGCATTATGCACATACACACCCACTCACACTCTCGCTCTCTCTCTCACACATCTCCCTCACACTCAAACACAACCTCACAATCACACACACACACACACACACACATACACACCCCTCCTGTAGAGAACTGTCCAGACTGTGCGATGCGTGTGAGTAAGATACTGCACCTTGGAGTGCACTAGAGTCCCAGTCGTGTCCTCCCAGTGAGGCAAGGAAGGACTTCAGGAGATTAAGAGCTTACCTCATCTGCCTCGACCACTCTCAGCTGTCCTCATCTACTGACCATGGGCCAAAACCAATTAGTCTGATGACAGGCTAGCGTCACAACACACACGCAGTATGCTGGGCAGATTTTTGTCACAAAGCCTGCTGCTGCTGCTGCTACTTCAAAATAGCTCCACGTGAATTCATGGACTGTTCGACTAGACTTTCAACTCTTTGATGTGACTTTGATCAGCGCCCTCCCTAAAAGCTGGGGTCAAACAATCAATTACATAATGGACTACTCGACTAATCAATGGCAGTCGAGTCGCATCCATTTTGTTAAACTAATCTAAATGAATCTATTGATTAATCAAAATGACAAATATGTATTTGGTCAATGAATGATAATGAATTGGAATCAGTTGTACTGTAACTACCAGTGAGATCCTAAATGACAGTTGTGATCGACATATCTGTTGATCTTCTGAACTGTGAAAAATATGAGCATATGAATGGTTCTATTGAGAATAAAAAGCACCTTCCATAATTACTTTCATATAGATGCTCGGATAGAGTCAAAGTAACTATGGGTCAGTAGCATTGAAAAACAAGACAAAGAAGCCAGGAAAGAACGAGGTCAGATGCAGTTCTTTTTAGTGGCCTCCCATCCAATCCACCCAAAATACAGGAAATTACCCAGATGTCATATCACAGCCTACACTTCACGTCATCATGTAGAGCACCTGCATGGTTGGCCGTTTAGCAGAGGTTCAATAATGTACGGAACATATCATGGAGGACGGAATCATCAATAATGTATGGAACATATCATGGAGGACGGAATCATCAATAATGTACGGAACATATCATGGAGGACGGAATCATCAATAATGTACGGAACATATCATGGAGGACGGAATCATCAATAATGTACGGAACATATCATGGAGGACGGAATCATCAATAATGTACGGAACATATCATGGAGGACGGAATCATCAATAATGTACGGAACATATCATGGAGGACGGAATCATCAATAATGTACGGAACATATCATGGAGGACGGAATCATCAACAATGTACGGAACATATCATGGAGGACGGAATCATCAACAATGTACGGAACATATCATGGAGGACGGAATCATCAATAATGTACGGAACATATCATGGAGGACGGAATCATCAACAATGTACGGAACATATCATGGAGGACGGAATCATCAACAATGTACGGAACATATCATGGAGGACGGAATCATCAACAATGTACGGAACATATCATGGAGGACGGAATCATCAATAATGTAGGTTTCTCAAAGTTTGCAGGTTGAATAACTCAAGTTTAACCATTAACACCATGCAAATGGTGAAAAAAAGTGAAGGGGTTACATGCTTTTACGGTAAGGGTATTTAGTCATTTTGAGTAATACTATAACAGCCTGCATATGCTCTTTTTGGTGATAATACCGTTTTTTACAATCACTTTGGCACTAATTTCGAAACCTTGATGTCTTTTTTCAAAACTCTAGACACAAAACTCACAACCAATGATCAAAATGCTAATTTTTCAAAACTAACATTTTTTACAATTGCTTGGATACAATACACATGAAGCTAAGATCATTTGTTCATTGAACTAAAATCACCTGTTCAAAATGACACAACATAACATCAAAGTATTACCATTTCAAAATGCAATTAACACATTACATCTGAAATGACTGTCTATTCATTTCATTACAATGATCTAACTATCAATTGATACAACTGCTCAAAATGATAAGTAACTGTTGCTTTACTCTTAATGCATAGTTTTATGGAAACTGACAAACAATATTCCCATGTTTAGATCATGAAAGATTCAGGACAACGAGATCCATTGACCCCAATTACCGTGGATCATGAACCAATTGGACTACATTATCTATGGCTGTAATATTTCATCATCATTCTTTATCAGACACTGTTTCTATGGTCCCATGTACCACTTTTCCAGACCATGTTTTCTGATTTTGACAGTACTGTACGCTCACCGGCCACTTCATTAGGTACACCTATCTAGTACTGGGTAGAACCCCCTTTTTCCTCCACAACAGCCTGAATTATTCACAGTGTTATATGTTAAGAGATGCCCTTCTGCACACCATTGTTTTAAACAGCTGTTATTTGAGCATTTGTGGCCTTTCTGTTGTCTTGAATGAGTCTGGACATTCTCCTCTGACCCCTCTCATTAACAAGGTGTTTTTTTTCCCCACAGAACTGCCGCTCACTGAATGTGTTTTGTTTATCGCACCATTCTCTGTAAACTCTAGAGGCTGTAGTGCGTAAAAATCCCAGGAAGGCAGCTGTTTCTGAGATGCTGGAATCACCATGTGTGGCATCAACAATCATACCACGGTCAAAGTTGCTTAGATTATGTATCTTGCCCGTTCTAATGTTAGGTAGAACAACATCTAAAGCTCTCTACTCTATATACTCTATATATTGAGTTGCAGGCAGCCACATGATTCGCTGTTCGAATGTAACCTTCCTTGATGAGCTAAATTAGGTCTGTAGAGCAGATGGCATGACCTATGTCATTGTGTGGGATAATGTTAGGTTCCACCATGCTCAAATGGTGCAAGCATGGTTTCAGCCCCAACCACAATTTACCACCCTTTACTTACCCTCATACTCTCCTTTCCTTAACATGATTGAGGAATTTTTCTCCACATGGAGGTGGAAGGTATATGATAGGCGCCCTCACGAACAAGCCACCCTTCTCCATGCCATTGATGAGGCATGCAATGACATCACGGCAGACCAGTGTCAGGCCTGGGTTTGCCCAAAGATTCTTCCCAAGATATTTGGCTAATGAAAACATCCATTGTGATGTGGATGAGAACCTGTGGCCAAATCCACAAGACAGTTTTGATGGAAATATAGAAGTACAGTAATCTATCCTTTGTTTTGCTTTTTACAGTAAGCCAGGTGAGGAACAGTTGACATTTTACTGTAGTTATTTTCTTTTTTTGTAGCTAATTATTTTTGCATTGATTCAAAGAAACCTATGTTGTGATTGTATTGCATTTCATCAATACATTTCATATTTTGTTCAATGATTCCACTGTGTCTGTAGTATTCTCTCTACTAGTCATTTTACAGTGATGTATTTACGTGTAGTAGCATAATAAAACATGTATCACATATTTTGTACTACAATATTTAATGATTGTACAAACAACTACACAGTGAAACTATCGGGATCTTGTGTGTGGGTGATCTAAATGAATGTTCCTATGGTATTTCATGATAAATGAGTTATTTGAACCAATGATTCTGCAAGTGCAAGGTTTCTTTAAAGATATGAATGCACAGTGCAGTGTTTTGAACATTGGACAGCCTGTGTTACAAGTGATGGCCGTTTTGAGTTTTGTGTCTAGAGTTTTGAAAAATGATCATAAGGTTCTGAAAATAGTGCCAAAGGGATTGTAAAAAACTGTAATGCTTTCTAGGAGTATAATTGTGACACCGCTGACTTGTGGTTGGTTTTTCTTTTGAAGGCGCAGCCTAGAGGACAGGCCTACAGCCAGACACTTTTCAATGAGTGCTGCCATAGCAACGGCAACGAGAGCAACTAGACCCAATGGTAATGTACTGTGACAAGCAGACAGGCTGGCTGTGTGTGTGTGAGTGTGTGTGTGTGTGTGTGTGTGTGTGTGTGTGTGTGTGTGTGTGTGTGTGTGTGTGTGTGTGTGTGTGTGTGTGTGTGTGTGTGTGTGTGTGTGTGTGTGTGTGTGTGTGTGTGTGTGTGCTGGCATGTGCCCGTGTTCATGCCTGTGTGTGATGCTCATTAACTACTCAACACCACTCATTTGTCTTTGCTGTTCAGAAGGAGAGACTTTGGAGCAGGGATACACTATAGCTAGTCCTGAAGCAGTCCTACCGGGCGTGTATGTGTGTGTGTGTGTGTGTGCACGCGTGTGCGTGGATGTGTACGTGGCGCAGGAAGGCACGGCCAAGGTTCTGCCCCCACAGGCATCACATTGGGCCCCTGGGGGACTCCTTAGTGAGTCCAAACAGAGAGAGGTCCAGTGGGTCAGGTTCTCCAGGTTCACCATTACCATGACCTACAATCACACAGCCTGCTCTATTTCCCTCTCCTGCCACTTCCTTACACGCTATCGGTCTCAAAACACACCACAATTTGATCTATTAAAATGCTGTCATGGAGATTAGAGCGACTTCAATCACATTCCACCCCCCCCCCCCCCCCCCCCCCACCCCAGTCTACTAGTGAAAACATGGTATCTGCCTTGCACAGATGTACATAACACAAAAATAATCACCGAAATATAGACTGTAACCTCAAAACCCTCATGATGCCCAACAACCTACTGGCAAGACCATCCACATCTGGCCGACGTCCTCCCCAACGCACCAGTCAGTTCCTCTCCTATAGTCTCAATCCCAACAGGAAGCTAATGCTACAGTCTAGCAGCTGTGGTGAAACACAGATAGCGTGGCATGTTAATCCAACTGCTGGCCTGACGCTCCAAAAAACGTGATTAATGTGCAGCCCTCCAGATTGACGGGCTAAGTAACTGACCTTGGACATGTTGGGACCAATATTACACCCCTCAGAATGAGGAGGGGGGGTGGGGGGGGTGGTGGGGGGGGGTCAAAATGGCAAGCAGGTGATCAACGGCACCAAACATCATCTCAGCAAATATTAAAGCCAGTATGTGTGTCAAAGGTAACATGTAAACAAATACAGTTAAGTACAACAAATACATATGAGGGCAAGAGCATTTTTGGGGAAGGTTAATGTGTTAACTTAATGAGCCATGCAGAGCGTCAAGCATTAGTCGAAACCCCAAAAGTCCAGGTGGAATGTCTGCATTGGCCACGACCAAACCCTCTGAGAAATCACAGATCTAAAGAGTCATATTCCAGGAGAGAGCAAAGGAAACCAAATCAGGCCAGCACTACAAGGAGTGTCCCATTTCATTAATTCAAAGAAGGAGGGCACGAAAAAGGAGGGCAGTAAACGAACCATTTAACCACACACTAAAAGCCTCATGCAAACCACATGCACCCAGACACTGTCATAAAATCTCTCCCCAGCTTTTCTCAATTTGGTCAGAATGTGATTGGATGATCCTCTGTGGAAACAGATGTACTGTACTGTACATAACCAAGATCAATCTAGAGTTAGCTATGTCTGACAACAACCTCAACACACACTGTATTCTGAACAGTTTATACTATATAGGACACATTTCAATACAGAGTTAAACTGTTTCAGTACTGTGGATCCCCTCAAGATTACCTGTCTCCTTGTAGTTGACTCCTTGATCCCTAAAACAACATTTTACATTGATAATCTACAATTCTGTAAGTGGAGTTGTAGTTATTTGAACCACAGTACAGAACTGTGCAGCAATAACATTTTTGATTGAAAAGCCAGTGAATATTCTCTGAGATTGTTGAGAGATGGGGTTGAAAAAAAGGCCAAAATGCCCCCAGGACTCATCTGAAAACTGTGTGATTGCATGTTGAGTAATCACAGTTTATCATAATTATTAGGAGGATTCAACCAAGACGACTAATATTCATGCTTCCTGATTTTCCGAGGTCTCTGTATCTTGGAGGCTTTTGACTTTGCCTGCAATTACCAATTCATGTAAACTTGTTCTAACCAACCGCAGAGGGAATGGCCATGTTAATATTTCATTGCAGTTCGATATTGGTAACTTACAGAGCAATTAAAAACAAGCACATGGCAATTCAAGTGAGGATATTGCTTTAGGGAAAATGTAGGAGTTATGCCTCGTCCCTAACGTACCATCGCTAATACCAGTTTAAGCTTGACTATTCATTTTTAACCTCGGTGCGTAGTTTATAGAATTCTAACGGCTTATGGCTGGGAGTGATAACGTCCAGACCTCTTGAGAGAAAGCATGCTTGGTATTTACATGATTCAATTCCACATTCTTATTATGTGGTTGATCATTTCAATTAACATTGGTTGCCTAATGCCACGTTACTGATTTATGATTGACAGCTGAAATTGACAGGTGCAAATGAACTTAGCAGAAAACGGACTGAAGGGACTGCAAAAAATCACCTTTGCAATATGGATTTCATCCGCACCCTCTGCACAGACGCTGATAGTTTGCTGACACTGGGAGAGGGCGGATGTGTCTACATGGCTCTCCCTAAGGTCTTATCAGAGACACACAGGCAGCCTCAGACTGTAGCCTGTCTGGAACTGCAGTGCCAGAAGACTCTTAACTCTCCACCTAAGACTGGAACTGAAGGGTTTTCCACACCCCTTATGGTAATCCAGAGTAAATTATGTACAAATATGATTGTGTTTGTAGTGGGAGCTGAGTGCTTAGGATGCTGTAGTCGTACGGTAACAGGAAACTCAGAGTAAGAGGAAGCCACCTCTCTAATAAGAGGTGGAGGAAAGTAGGGCTTGCTCCCCTTACAAAAAAAAGACAGCAGTCAGAGTGCAGTATAACTGCAGTATGCTGCAAATACTGCATCCAAAATAGCACCGTTTTTTTTAATACCGTAATTTTGCAGTGTAATTGCGGTTTGGGTGCAGTATAACTGCATTTCAACTGCAGTACACTGCAGTTATTCTGCAATTACTGCACCCAAAATACCACAGTTGCACTTTTACTGCAGTTTCAAAACGGCATTCTTTTTTTTGTAAGGGTCTCTCTGGGCTTGTTAAATCTGTACATGTAAATATGTTTGAGCACCTCAAGACTCCTGCATTGGTCTGCATTTTAGGAATATTTTGTACATTATACTCATTAGCATCGACTGATTTCAGGGATATTTTGTACATTATACTCATTAGCATCGACTGATTTCGTCATGCTTGGAGCTGTCTCTCTAATTTACTTAGTGTGGGCACAATGACGAAACTAGAGGCAATACCAAGTAGGCCACGACTAAAACACTGTTAGGGCAAAATATTTTGAAATGTTTCTACTTGACAGTTGTCCTAATTCACAACTTTTTCCACATTATTTAGAATAACTCATGGGAATAAGTACAGAGATTGGAATAAAACTATTGTTCCAATTATCTGCTGAGGAACCATCCAGTCATCTGCAATACTTAACAGTATACTGCCCTCCTGTGGTTATCAAATTCAATACTCCTCCTCCTGCCAGGCAATTCTAGAAATGTAAAAAGTGTGTATTACCTCATGTGTCCTCTTATCTGAAGGAATAGTGAGTTCTCTATATGTCTATCATCATCCTCTAGCTTAACTAATACAAATATATGCACACTGCCTACCAAATTATTTGAGTCTCAGTTCATTTCCATAATTCATTTTCAAGAGCGACTGCCCCTAAAAAGCAACTTCACGTTTTGAAAAAGGCCCATGGGGCATCGGTATCAGTCCGAAACATTTGTCAAAATTTGATAAAAAGTTCAAATAGGAACATTTTTGTCATAAAGTCAGTCTCGTCCAAAAGTAAGTTTTGCGAGATGATAGGAAAAAATTGTATGTCACAGAATGAAGGGTATTTCAATCCTGCCTACATGCCCACAGCTGGCCGCACCCAAGTAATCATGCATTTACTGCAATTCTACCCATTTTGCCATGGGGTGGAGAGAATTTTTATTTTATTTTAAAGCTAATCTCTTGCAATTCTACCCATTTTGCCATGGGGTGGAGAGAATTTTTATTTTATTTTAAAGCTAATCTCTTGCAATTCTACACATTTTGCCATGGGGTGGAGAGAATTTTTATTTTATTTTAAAGCTAATCTCTTGCAATTCTACACATTTTGCCATGGGGTGGAGAGAATTTTTATTTTATTTTAAAGCTAATCTCTTGCAATTCTACACATTTTGCCATGTTAATGATGTCTGAGTGAGAGTGACTAACAAAATCAATGGGGGCCCCCTTGAGGTCAGAGCCCCTGGGCCTGGTCGGTTTTGGCCTTTAGAACTAAAAGTTTAGATAGCTGGCTAGACTAACTTACCAATACACTTTTTTAACTGATATGGCTAATTGAATGACTGTTAGTGACTGACATAACAATATAAAAATTGCTGATACACAAACATGAACCTTGTATATTCTACCTCCCAACAGTAAGTGTTTTATTTTTTAACAAATTCTTATTTACAATGACGTCCTACACCAGCCGCCCTATGGGACTCCCAATCATGTCTGGTTGTGATAGAGCCTGGATTCGAACCAGGGTGTCTGTAGTCACATCTCAAACACTGAGATGCAGTGCCTTAGACTGCTGCGCCACTCAGGAGGCCTGAAACCATGACTGAGGTCCAAAAATATAAATACAAAATGTTGCAGTTTTAAAGCAAGTTTTATGCAGTTCTACACATTTTGCCATGAGGCAGAGAGAACATTTAGCAATTTTATAACACATTAAATGTAATTCTACTCATTTTGCCAAGGGGTGGAAATACATTTTTTCAGTTTTAATGTTGATTTTCCCTACAATTTTACACATTTTGCCAAGACTAATGCCATGGTAATGACATCTGACTGACAATATCAATGGGGGCAACCTGGAGTCCAGGGCTCCTGGGCAAGTCGGTATTCAGCAATGATTACTACAAGTTTAGATAGCTGGCTAGACTAACTTACCAATCAATTTGTTTTCATTGATATGGGTTATTGATAGACTGTTAGTGACTGACATAACAAGATACAAATCGCTGACGCACAAATTTCAAACTTGCTCCTTGCATATTCTACTATTATAACTCTCAACAGTAAGTTTTTTATTTGATATTTAACCAGGCAAGGCAGTTAAGAACAAATTATTATTTACAAATGTAAGCCTACACCGGCCAAACCCAGATGACGCTGAGCCAATTGTGTGCCGCCCTATGGGACTCCCAATGACAGCCACTTGTGATACAGCCTGGATTTGAACCAGGGTGTCTGTAGTGAGGCCTCTAGCAGTGAGATGCAGTGCCTAAGACCACCGTGCCACTCAGGAGCCCTGAGACTGAGACTGAGTTCCCCCCCCCCCCCCCCCAATTTTTATAAAAAAAAATAAAATAAAAAATAAATAAAAAAATATATATATAAATAAATAAATAAATACATTTTTAAAAAATTATAATAATAATAAATGTTACAGTTTTAAAGTTTTCTGCAGTTCTACACATTTTGTCATGGGGCAGAGAGAACATTTTGCAATTGTATAACAAATTTCATACAATTCTACTAATTTTGCCAAAATGTTACACATTTGCCAAAACTAATGCCGTGTTAATGACATCTGAGTGAAAATGACTAAAGATATCAATGGGGGCCCCCTGGAGGTCAGGGCTTCTGGGCAAGTTACCGGTCGGTATTCAGCCATGATTACTTCAAGTTTAGATGGCTGGCTAAACTAATTTACCAATCTAAACATTGTTAGCTGACATGGCTAATTGAGTGACTGTCAGTGACTGACATAACAAGATAATTTAACCATCTAACCATCAGTAGGACATGGGCTACTTCAAGGAATACACACACGGTAACCTTATTTCACTATTGGAATCATGTGACAAACTTGTAGTCTGGTTACAATGCTGGCATTTGTAGAACACTTGGAAAGCCAAGAATTACAGTAGGTTAATCTCTCCCATCAGGTGACACAAGCTACCAGGAATTTGACAGTAGAACTAGAACCTAAAGAATGTTAAAATACTAAGTATGCTCTAAATGTCCCACTCCCATCTGAATTGCCTGTTTGTTCTAGAAACATGCAGTATACAGACTACATAATCAATATGAGAGACAGCAACCAACATATTTGAAATACAAAATCGATGTAAGATTATTTACATTATCACACTAGTATTGTAAACACATTTCATGTCAACTCTAGGCCTATAATTGTCACACAATTACATAACAACAAAGTCAGTCCAATGAAGATAATGAGGGGGCATGTACGAATATCGTTCTCCTAGCAGCAGGATATTTTTCTAGCTGCACGATTTCGGAATGTTTCTTTCAAAATAAGAGTCCCGTTGCAAAATGCTTACTAAACTTTGGGAATATATATTTTTTTAAACTCTAGTGTAGTGCAACTGTTTTTCACAGCATTGCAACCACCTTTGATTTTTTTAAATACACTATAATAAAATAAAATACAAATATATGTTATTGGAATTACTCAAAAGACTCTGGTTGGTTCTTGTGCTGAGCAACCTATGTGCTGAGCAACCTATATAGTGCAGAGTATTCCACTCCACTCCAAAACGTTTCTACCTGACTCAGCTAAAGTGGGGTGGGACATATTCAGTAGGGTCTCTACTCAGTGGTGGAAAAAGTACCCAATTGTCATTCTTAATTAAAAGTAAGATACCTTAATAGAAATTTACTAAAGTAAAATTATTCAAGTAAAAGTCACCAAGTAAAAGAATACTTGAGTAAAAGTCTAAAAGTATTTGGTTTTAAATATACTTAAGTAACAACAATAAATGTAATTGCTAAAATATACTTAAGTATCAAATGTCTAACTCTTTATATTAAGCTAACTGCAGCACCATTTTCTTGTTATTTAAAATGTACAGATAGCCGGGGGTACACCAACACTCAGACATAATTTACAAATGAAACATGTATGATTAGTGAGTACTCCAGACCAGAGGCAGTAGGGATGACCAGGTATGTTCTGTTGATAAGTGTGTGAATTGGACCATTTTCCTGTCCTGCTAAGTATTCAAAATGTAACCAGTACTTTTGGGTGTCAGGAAAAATGTATGAAGTAAAAAGTACATTATTTTCTTTAGGAATGTAGTGAAGTAGTTGTCAAAAATATAAATAGTGAAGTACAGTACAGATACCCCAAAAGTAGTACTTTAATGTGTTTTTACTTAAGTACTTTACACCACTGTCTCTAGTTACTTTTGGAGGGGGTCTGTGTTGCATGGCTTGCTGCTGGATTTCACTCCGTCCCCTCTGTGGTCCCTAATGCAATACACTGTAATAAACTGTATATGGGAAACATATTGGCTTGTAGAGATAACCTTTCCAGCTTTCTCAGCTAAAGTGAAGTGGGAAATACTCAATAGGGTCTCTACTAACCAAGCACAGCTTTAAATCACCTTCTACTATCCATGCTCTTGAAATCAATACACACTCAACAACAACAACAAAAATTAAACACAAAAGATAAACTTTTTTATCAAAACTAAATGTAATTTATTTACAAGTTAAATGTAATGAATATTTACCAGGCTATTAGGACACAGTTTAATCACACTTTCTGAACAGCAATGGACAAAATTATTTACAAGTTGTAGGCCGATAAGTGCTTCTTATCTATCAAGGTTTGCAGCACACAGTAAAGACCTATTACCTAGTTTAAAAGCATTATAACAAAGACAATATTTTTTACATGATTATTGATCAAGGTCAGCAAAAGCACTTTTTTGTAGAGATTAAAATGTAGTACAAGAGACAACAAGGTTACAAGGCTAACAGTGCACAGTCTAATCAAGCTTTCAGAACAACAATGGAGAACATCCTTTATAGTGTAGCGGAAGAATGAGAGAAGGTGATACCCAAGACTAGCGACTGGCTGGCGTGGGAGCACAGCGTGAGCACAGTGTGATGACTCAATCCCAATTTATAGCATTGTTTGCATGACAGGTTTCATGCATGTTAACATAAGAAGCTTCCTCCCTAAGTTTGTTTTATTCACTGCTTTAGCACACTCCGCCAACCCGGATGTCCTAGCCGTGTCTGAATCATGGCTTAGGAAAGCCACCAAAAATCCTGAAATTTCCATCCCTAACTATAACATCTTCCGACAAGATAGAACTGCCAAAGGGGGCGGAGTTGCAATCTACTGCAGAGATAGCCTGCAGAGTTGTGTCATACTAGCCAGGTCTGTGCCCAAACAATTCGAGCTTCTACTTTTAAAAAGCCACCTTTCCAGAAACAAGTCTCTCACCGTTGCCGCTTGTTATAGACTGAAAAATCTACGATAATCGAAAGTTTCAAAAAGCATTTTTCTACGGCTTGCCATGCTTTCCACCTGGCTGCCCCTACCCCGGCCAACATCTCACCACTCCCTGCAGCAACTTGCCCAAGCCCCCTCTCGCTTCTCCTTCACCCAAATCCAGAAAGGGAATGCTCTGAAAGAGGTGCACAATCTGTATCTCTACAAATCTCCTGGGCTAGACAATCTGGACTCTCTCTTTCTATAATTATCCACCAAAATTGTTGCAACCCCTATTACTAGCCTATTCAACCTCTCCTTCATATGGTCTGAGATCCTCAAAGATTGGAAAGCTGCCGTGGTCAACGACCTCTTCATAGGGGGAGACACTCTAGACCCAAACTGCTATAGACCTATATCCATCCTCCCCTGCCTTTCTAAAATCTTCAAAAGCCAAGTTAACCTCTCCAGATTGCTGATTATAAAGAATGATTCATTTAAGTTTGACTTTGAGTTCCTGGTGGTAATTTCTACAACAAGGTGAAGAAGACTAATGAAACTTGAATCAAGGAAACGAATGTTACTGTGTGAATTAAATGGTCATGTTTAGATTGATTCAAGAGTTTATAAAGAGCTATGCATTTTGACATGTTTCATTGTTCTGTAAGTGCTATGGATTTATAGTTACAGAGACACTGTGTTTTTCTAGTCATCGGATGGCGGATAGTTCAAAGAGGAGAGACACAGGGGGTGACCCAGTATCATTTAGATAAGAGTTGTGAGGATTAGATCCAAGAATGTGTGTGTTGTTTTCATGCCTTTGTTGGAATGTTTTGGGCCATGCAAAGTGATGTTAATTAGAGAATAAGAGATACTCAGAGTTGGCACTCTTGGAAGAATAAAAGCCCGGTTTAAACGTAGATCCTGGAGTCACTGGTAAACCACTCTCCCGATGCACGTTAGTATGTCACAGTGGTGAATTGTCTATGCTGTTAAGACATATTATCTTTTGTGTTCTTGTTATTGTTAGATATCTGGTATGTCGACTGAAAAACAGAAGCTGGCGCACAACAAGAGAAAATTGTTTTGTGTAGAGGCGATGACTAACGGCAAATAAACTATAAGCTATTACAATAAAGAAAGTCGCACACTCTATATATAAACTCCCAGTAAATTATTGGGCATATCACCAATGTTTCGGCATAACTGTGCCGTCTTCAGGGTAATGTCAGGAATGCTTGAACCAGGTTATGTAGACAAACAGTGCAATTCGTGCAACCAATGACAATAGTGAGGGGTGTGTCCTAATTATTAAGTTAATTAGAATGAATTGAGTGAAACTGTTTGATAACATTTGTTTATAGCATATTGAATATATTAGGCGATTTTATCTTATGAAAACATAATTAAATATTGTACATAACATTAGCATCAACATACATTATTGTTTAATTACATTTTACATATATATTTAATTGTTTCCTATTTCATTTTTTAGCAACATGCTCAATGCCTGTGTATTTGAGGGAGGAGATAGGATGGTTAGCTTCAACAAAGTGAACTGCTTCTGGATAACCAATGTTCTTACACCTGATTGAGCTGCGGTGTTCAGCTATGCGTTGTTTTAATTGTATTTTCGTTTGTTCTACGTAGGCTTTCCCGCCTAAACAGGTGATGAGATTACTCCCTTGGTCTTGCATAAGATGGCCATATACCACACCCCCTCGTAGTCTTATTGTTTAAATATAGAGACGTGTTGATTATCGATCAAGGTCAGCAAAGGCCTTTTCTGTAGAGATTAAAATGTATTACGTAGTAATTTTCTCTCTGACAACTGATATAAAACATACTCTCACATGCCATTGTGACAAAGCATATTCACATTGCCCTCTAATAAGACTGCATTACAGAATAAGCACACACAAACACCAAAACTACTACCATCTGAGTGTCTTCTAAAATCCATGCATTGCCAGATACTGTAATGCCAGGTATTTCTGAAGTGGAAGTAGTGTATCCTTTAATTCTCTATCATACTGGCTTAAGGAATCCATCATTTTAATATGTAATGTAATACAATTACTGCTACTAACTATATGTTGCATATCTATGGCTATAACTGTCCAATGTGACATTAAGTTCATAGGCACTATCACATAATCAAATCAAATCAAAGTTTATTTGTCACGCGCTCGAATGCAACAGGTAGACCTTACAGTAAAATGCTTACTTACCAACAGTGTGATTTTTAAGTAAAAAATAGGTATTTGGTGAACAATAGATAAGTAAAAAAATAACAGTAGCGAGGCTATATACAGGCACCGGTTAGTTGGGCTAATTGAAGTAGTATGTACATGTAGGTATGGTTAAAGTGACTGCATATATTATAAACAGAGAGTAGCAGCAGCGTAAAAGAGGGGTTGGGGTGGGGGCAATGCAAATAGTCCTGGTAGCCATTTGATTACTTGTTCAGGAGTCTTATAGCTTGGGGGTAGAAACTGTTGAGAAGCCTTTTGGTCCTAGACTTGGAACTCCGGTACCGCTTGCCATGCGGTACCAGAGAGAACATTCTATGACTGGGGTGGTTGGGGTCTTTGACCATTTTAATGGCCTTCCTCTGATACCGCCTGGTGTAGAGGTCCTGGATGGCAGGAAGCTTAGCCCCAGTGATGTACTGGGCCGTACGCATTACTCTCTGTAGTACCTTACTGTCGGAGGCCGAGCAGTTGCCGTGCCAGGCAGGGATGCAACCAGTCATGCAAATTGTAGTGGGTCTAGGGATTCTGGGATAATAGTGTTAATGTGAGCCATTACCAGCCTTTCAAAGCACTTCATGGCTATGGACGTGAGTGCTACGGGTCTGTAGTCATTAAGTCAGGTTGCCTTAGTGTTCTAGTGCACAGGGACTATGGTGGTCTGCTTGAAACATGTTGGTATTACAGACTCAATCAGGGACATGTTGAAAATGTCAGTGAAGGCACCTGCCAGTTGGTCAGCACATGCCCGGAGCACACGTCCTGGTAATCCTTGTGAATTTTGACCTGTTTAAAGGTCTTACTCACGTCGGCTGTGGAGAGCGTGATCACACAGTCGTCCGGAACAGCTGATGCTCTCATGCATGCCTGTGTTGCTTGCCTTGAAGCGAGCATAGAAGTGATTTAGCTCATCTGGTAGGCTTGTGTCACTGGGCAGCTCGCGGCTGTGATTCCCTTTGTAGTATGTAACAGTTTGCAAGCCCTGCCACATCCGACAAGCGTCGGAGCCGGTGTAGTACGATTCAATCTTAGCCCTGTATTGGCACTTTGCCTGTTTGATGGTTCGTAGGAGGGCATAGCAGGATTTCTTAAAAGCTTCCGGGTTAGAGTCCCGCACCTTGAAAGTGGCAGCTCTACCCTTTAGCTCTGTGCAAATGTTGCCTGTAATCCATGGCTTCTGGTTGGGGTATGTACGTACAGTCACTGTGGCGAACATGTTCCAGTCAAGTAATATATTGACTGTAACGGCAGCTTTCCCACTCACCTTCTGTGGATCCTTGCGATGCACCCTGCTCTGTGTCCTCTGTACCTGCGTCTCTTTCTCTTGCCAATGACGGGGATGTTGGCCTTGTCGGGTGTTCGAAGTACATCCTGTGCGTACCTTGCAGTCGGAGGCTGAGCAGTTGCCTTACCAGGCAGTGATGCAACCAGTCAGCATGCTCTCGATGTTGCAGCTGTATAACCTTTTGAGGATTATAATTCATAAAAATATATATTATTAAATTATTTTACGAGGAAAGTCAGTTAAGAACAAAATCTTATTTACAATGACAGCCTAGGAACAGTGGGTTAACTGCCTTGTTCAGGGGCAGAATGACAGATTTTTACCTTGTCACATCGGAGATTCAATCTAGCAACCTTTCGGTTACTGGCCCAGTGCTCTAACCACTGGAGTACCTGCCGCTCCCCTAGATAACTCCTGCTCTATAGAGATCATCTTCATCTTAAAAGAGTCAAATATAAGATGTGCCTTGTAGTGTCCTTTTTTGGCATTTATCCCTGAATGACAGATTACTGAGCTCAATATGTAGGTCAACCTCCCATTGCGAACTGCTGAAAGATCAATAAAGCGAGATAAGGACACAAGGTTTCACATTACTGTGGATGACTTTTGACCTTACTCGAGAAACATAAAGTACAAGAAGTGCTGGAGAACGAAGTGCTGTATGACACACACATATGTATGACACAGTCCCCCTCCAAAACTAACCATATTTGGTTAGTAGAGATCCTACTGTGTATTTTCTACCCCACTTTAGCTGAGACAGGCGGAAACGTTTTCTCATTACAGCCCAATATTCGCAACATACTAGTGTCAACATTGTATTTTCATTATTGGTCTTAAAAAATATTATTTACATTTGTTTTCATAAATTACTTATTGCAATTTCTTGTTGACACAATAAAAGTGGCCATAGATTAAAATTCAATATAATTTGAATTAGTTATACACATTGACATAGATTTTTTGAAATGCCGACCTTTATTTTGAAGGTTTCCACATTACCATACGAAAGTGACGTCTCGTCGGAGCTGCTGGCAGAATACTAGTGCGTGTATTTATGTCAGTACTATATTGATAACAACAGCGGCTATTCGTGACCAAGCATATGTAAAGCAATTCTGCGTGAATATATGCAAAGGTAAGCAGATGAATCAAATATCGAATGTTGCCATTTTAATCATATCCGTAGTGCGTGTGTAATACCGCACAGTGAGGCTTTGACATTGTCAGGGGAACCGGGCAACATTTTGCAATATGGAAACATTTTATCCATGCTAACAATGCCCTGTGCTCTGCAAGTATTCTACGCAATCATTCACATCAATAACTTGACACCAAATAAAAATACAACAGAATATCGGAGCAAATACGCAACAATGTATTCGTGAGTTTCGGATTAAAATGGCAGGCGGCGAACGAGTTTCTCTGGAAGGAACATGGTGTACTGTGTAGCATAATGGTCTTCTGCACGTCATCACAGTACCTCGACCATTGGCGCACAGTGTATAGTAGGAGCAGAAGACACGATGCGATGTGTTTTGCTGACTAGGTTACATATATTTGGTCCATACGAAACTTTGGTCAGAACAAGTGTCTTTTGTTTGACAATAATTGTTTCAAGCACGCATGAATTACATAGATGGTGCGCACTTGATAAGAGCTATTGGGGAGTTGGTGTAAACTGGTCTAAACAAAACCAAAATAATCTATGCAAAAATGGAATAGGAGAATGGTAGCCTGTCTACAGTATAAATGGTCATGACGTAGGCAGGTACCTTGTTATAGTACAGAAGTAGTATAAAACAATGTGTGTAAACTGACCATAACTACCATGTAAATATCAAATGAATATGTGGCATGAGTTTTCACTACCAACCACACCTACTTATTAGATCTTACATGTTTTATTCACAGAAAGTGATGGGGAAGTCACACTCCCTCTTGTCGAAGGGGAAAGCCGACCGTGACAGCCAGAGTGGCCTGACGACTGGTCCAGAGTACATAGACACACAGAGTGAAGAGGATGGAAAGAATGGAGATGTGTCTCAGTTCCCCTATGTGGAATTTACTGGCAGAGACAGTGTCACATGCCCCACATGCCAGGGCACTGGCAGAATACCACGAGGTAAGGGGATAAACAAATACATTCCTACACAGTAATAAACATGAACTCTCACTCACTGACACAATACACCTACATCTGTTCTAAATCTCCACCTCATGAGCTGCTAATTTTTTTTCCTAATTTGCATTTTGATTTGATAGGCCACCTAGAAACACCGTGACTTCCAACATTCACTGAAAATGAAAAAGACATATGTTTGAACCAACATCAGTTTCCTCTGTAAATGGCTTTGTCATCACATCTCTAATGCAGGCCAAGAGAACCAGCTTGTGGCTCTGATTCCATACAGTGACCAGAGGCTCCAGCCAAGGAGAACGTAAGTCTCATCTCGCTCAGCCAGACGTCTCTTTTTTTTGAAAGCTGTGCAATTGAATGATTCAACTGTGGTTGACTGTGGTCTAATATCCAACTTCTGTCTTTCTTTTAATGGCGCTTCCTCCCTTTCTCTTGCAGAAAGCTGTATGTCACGGTGTCTGTGTTTCTATGCCTCCTGCTGTCTGGCCTGGCTGTGTTTTTCATGTTCCCTCGGTCTATCGACGTCTCCTATGTGGGCGTGAAGTCAGCATTCGTCTCCTATGACCAGGACAAACGGATTGTCTATCTCAATATCACGGTAAGATCCTCTCTCTGGTGTTCGTTGTTCTTGTGTTTCCATCTAAGGGTTGACATGGATTCAAATCAAATTGTATTGGTCACATGTTTCGTAAAACAACGGGTGTAGACTAACAGTGAAATGCGTATTTACCGACCGTTCCCAACAATGCTAAGAGAAAAATAGAAAGACAACAACACAAGGACTAAATAGACCATGAGTAACAATAACACGGAGTACTAGCACCGAATCAATGTGCAGAGGCATGAGGTAATTGAGGTAGATATGTACAGTTGAAGTCCGAAGTTTACATACACTTAGGTTGGAGTCAGAAGTTGGATTTTTCTATATCCACAGTAAAATGAGTCCTATATCGACAACCTGAAAGGGCGCTCAGCAAGGAAGAAACCACTGCTCCAAAACCGCCATAAACAAGCCAGACTACAGTTTGCAACTGCACATGGGGACGAAGATCGTACCTTTTGGAGAAATCTCCTCTGGTCTGATCTCTGGAGTTGATAGGCTTGAAGTTATAAACAGCTGCTGGCAAACGCACGAAAGTGTTGTTTGAATGAATGCTTACGAGCCTGCTGCTGCCTACCATTGCTCACTGCTCTAGCAAATCATAGACTTAGTTATAACATGATAACACACAGAAATACGAGCCTTAGGTCATTAATATGGCCGAATCCGGAAACTATCATCTCGAAAACAAGACGTTTATTCTTTCAGTGAAATATGGAACCGTTCCGTATTTTATCTAACAGGTGTCATCCATAAGTCTAAATAAAATCAAAAATAAAATCAAATTTGATTTGTCACATACACATGGTTATCAGATGTTAATGCAAGTGTAGCGAAATGCAGTAATAACCAACGAGTAATCTAACCTAACAATTCCACAACTACAACCTTATACACACAAGTGTAAAGGGATAATGAATATGCATATAAGATATATAATGAGTGATGGTACAGAACGGCATAGGCAAGATACAGTAGATGGTATCGAGTACAGTATATACGTATGAGGTGAGTAATGTACGGTATGTAAACATTATATAAAGTGGCAGTGTTTAAAGTGGCTAGTGATACATGTATTACATAAAGATGGCAAGATGGCAAGATGCAGTAGATGATATAGAGTACAGTATATACATATACATATGAGATGAGTAATGTAGGGTATGTAAACATTATATTAAGTGGCATTGTTTAAATATTCCTGTTACATTGCACAACCTTCAATGGTATGTCATAATTACATACAATTCGGGCAAACTAGGCGGCCCAAACTGTTGCATATACCCTGACTCTGTGTGCAATGAACGCAAGAGAAGTGACACAATTTCACCTGGTTAATATTGCCTGCTAACCTGGATTTCTTTTAGCCAAATATGCAGGTTTAAAAATATATACTTCTGTGTATTGATTTTAAGAAAGGCATTGATGTTTATGGTTAGGTACACATTGGAGCAACGATACGCACCGCATTGATTATATGCAACGCAGGACACGCTAGATAACTACACATGGTTGATGATATTACTAGTTTAACTAGTGATTATGATTGATTGATTGTTTTTTTATAAGATAAGTTTAATGCTAGCTAGCAACTTACCTTGGCTTACTGCATTTGCGTAACAGGCAGTCTCCTCGTGGAGTGCAATGTAATCAGGTGGTTAGAGCGTTGGACTAGTTAACTGTAAGGTTGCAAGATTGAATCCCCCGAGCTGACACGGTAAAAATCTGTTGTTCTGCCCCTGAACGAGACAGTTAACCCACCGTTCCCAGGCCATCATTGAAAATAAGAATGTGTTCTTAACTTACTTGCCTAGTTAAATAAAGATTAAATAAAGGTGTAAAAAAATATGAATATATTTTTTTTAATTGGCTAATTCGGTGTCCAAAAATACTGATTTCCGATTGTAATGAAAACTTGAAATCGGCCCTAATTAATCGGCCATTCCGATTAATTGGTCGACCTCTATTCTGGATGGCAGGGAGCTCGACCCCAGTGACGTACTGGGCCGTACGCACTACCCTCTGTAGCGCCCTCTGTAGCGCCTTGCGGTCGGATGCCAAGCAGTTGCCAAGTGGTGATGCAACCAGTCAAAATGCTTTCAATTTTGCAACTGTAAAACTTTTTGAGGATCTGAGGGTCTGTGCCAAATCTTTTCAGCCTCCATTTGGGGGAGAGGTGTTGTCTTTCCTTCTTCACAACTGTGTTGGTGTGTGTGGACAATGTTACTTCCTTAGTGATGTGGACACCGAGGAACTTGAAGCTCTCAACCCGCTCCACAACAGCCCTGTCGATGTGAATGCGAGCGTGCTCGGCCCTCCGTTTCCTATAGTCCACGATCAGCTCCTTTGTCTTGCTGACGTGGAGGGAGAGGTTGTTGTCCTGGCACCACACTGACCTCCTCCCTATAGGCTGTCTCATTGTTGTCGATGATCAGGCCTACCACCATTGTGTTGTTAGCAAACTTAATGATGGTGTTGGAGTCATGTGAGGTCATTCAGTCATGGGTGAACAGGGAATACAGGAGGGAAAAGAACACGCACCCCTGACGGGCCCTGTGTTGAGGGTCATAGTGGTAGATGTGTTGTTGCTCACCTTCACCGCCTGGGATATATATATATTTTTTTTTTTACCTAGGGGCAGCCCGTAAGGAAGTCCAGGATCCAGTTACATAGGGAGGTGTGTTTAGTCCCAGGGTCCTGAGCTTAGTGATGAGCCTGGATGGTACTCTGGTGTTGAACGTTGAGCTGTAGTCGATGAAGACTATTCTCGCATAGGTGTTCTTCTTGTCCAGGTGGGAGAGGGCAGTGTGAAGTGCAACAGAGATGGCACCATCTGTGGTTCTGTTGGGGCGGTATGCAAATTGGAGTGGGTCCTACGTAATGACTCTCTTTCCAACAACTGTTGTGCCGTATGTCTTTTCTTCTAGAACACTCTGAACATCACCAATAACAACTACTACGCTGTATCCCTGACCAACATCACAGCCCAAGTGCAGTTCTCTAAGACAGTGATTGGGAAGGCCCGTATTAGCAATGTGACGACCATCATACCACTGGATAAGCAGCAGGTGGGTCTTTACCATGTAAATATTAGAATAATATGCCTTGGTATAATTGCTTGTTATAAACATATTACAGTTCATAAAGTGAGCATAGCTTGACAAGTGAATCAAAGTTGTACTTTCAACTGTCCTGAAGTGCTTTTCTATCGCTCAACACAGCAGCGTATTGTTCCGCCCGCTTTGCTGCAAAATCTAGCAACAAAATCAGCCCGCATTGATAATGAACCTTGTTGTTGACGAATCCACTAGAACATCTGTCCCTGTTCTGAGGGCATCAGTAGCAGCAAGGATGGAATAAGGCTGTCATTTTTGGACTGTTGCCCTCAAACGTTACTCATTACTTACTCAGTCAGCACTCAAGCGCCCTGTTCGATATGGGAGATGGATAACGGCTGCATTACATCATATTGTCTGTTCCAGATTGACTACATGGTTCCCACAGTCATTGCTGATGAGATGAGTTATATGTTGTAAGTATTTCACAAGTAATTGCATTTTATTGTGTGGTTGACAGTACAAATGGTGGCATTTCTTTAATAAATGTTCTGTGTTTGCAGTGACTATTGCACCCTGCAGTCCATAAAGGTTCACAACATTGTGGTCATGATGCAGTAAGTATACAGTGCATTCGGAAAGTATTCAGACCCCTTCCCCTTTTTCCACATTGTGTTACACATTACAGCCTCATTCTAAAAATGTTTGCTCATAAATCTACACACAATACCCCATAATGACGAAGTGAAAACTGTTTTTTTTAGACATTTTTGGAAATGTATTAGAAATTTTAAAAACAGAAAAGTCTTATTTACATTGGTATTCAGGTCCTTTGCTACGGGACTCAAAATTGAGCTCAGGTGCATCCTGTTTCCATTGTTTCTACATGTTTCTACAACTTGATTGGAGTCCACCTGTGGTAAATACAATTGATTGGGCATGATTTGGAAAGGCACACACCTGTCTATATAAGGTCCCTGACAGTGCATGTCAGAGCAAAAACCAAGCCAATGAGGTCGAAGGAATTGTCTGTAGAGCTCCAAGACACGATTGTGTCGAGGCACAGATCTGGGAAGGGTACCAAAAGATTTATGCAGCATTGAAGTTCTCCAAGAACACAGTGGCCTCCATCATTCTTAAATGGAAGAAGTTTGGAACCACAAAGACTCTTCCTAGAGCTGGCCCGCCCAGCCAAACTGAACACTCAGGGGAGAAGGGCCTAGGTACGGGAGGTGATCAAGGACCCCAAGAACCAGCTCCAGAGTTCCTCTGTGGAGATGGGAGAACCTTCCAGAAGGACAACCATCTCTGCAGCACTCCACCAATCAGGGCTTTATGGTAGAGTGGCCAGACAGAAGCCAATCCTCAGTAAAAGGCACATGACAGCCCACTTGGAGTTTGCCAAAAGGCACCTAAAGGACTCTCAGACAATGAGAAACAAGATTCTCTGGTCTGAGGAAACCCAGATTGTTCTCTTTGGCTTAAATGCCAAAAATCTGGAGGAAACCTGGCACTATCCCTACGGTGAAGCATGGTGGTGGCAGCATCATGCTGTGGGGATGTTTTTCAGAGGCAGGGACTGGGAGACTAGTCAGGATTGAGGGAACGAGAGAGCAAAGTACACTGAGATCCTTGATGAAAACCTGCTTCAGAGTGCTCAGGATCTCAGACTGGGGCAAAGGTTCAACGTCCAACAGGACAACAACCCTAAGCACACAGCCAAGACAACGCAGGAGTGGCTTCGGGACAAGTCTCTGAATGTCCAGCCAGAGCCCGGACTTGAACTCGATCAAACATCCTGGAGAAACCTGAAAATAGCTGTGCAGCAACGCAGAAACTCCCCAAATACAGGTGTGCCAAACTTGTAGCGTCATACCCAAGAAGACTCAAGTCTGTATTCGCTGACAAAGGTGCTTCAGCAAAGTACTGAGTAAAGGGTCTGAATACTTAATGTAAAAAAATATATTATTAAATTTCAAAAAGCCCTTTTTGCTTTGTCATTACGGGGTATTGTTTGTAGATTGAGGGAAAAACACTATTTAATCAATTTTAATATAAGGCTGTAACATAACAAAATGTGGAAAAAGTCAAGGGGTCTGAATACTTTCTGAAAGGCAGTGTACCTTTTCAAATATCTACTAATACATTGAGTTTACACATGTTACTGTACCTACTCTATTTTGTCAAACCACACACGCCCATGTGGGCAGACATTTTGGGGAAACTGACTACTGTCTATTGACTGGTTTTCAGGGTGACAGTGACCACATCCTACTTTGGGCACTCGGAGCAGGTCTCCCAGGAGATATACCAGTATGTGGACTGTGGGGGCAACACCACCTCGCTGCATGGACATGTGAAGATGTATCAGTAAGGCAGTCAAAACTCAGCCATAATGGAAGCCCATCCATCTAAAGGCAGACGAGAGGGTTTTTACGGAGTTCCTTTGGGCACACGTCCCCTGGAGAATAGGAGGAACCATGAAGCAAGGTACCAATGTTCAGTGTAATGAGGGTTTGAGGATGTCGCAGGTAGAAAATCTCTTCCTAATCGAATGACCCAATCCAATGTGTACAGGCATTTGAGGTAAAGATGCACTTTAGCTTTGTATGGGAAACGCAATCATCAGAAAGTATTTATATGGCAGAGTTGTTGATGTAATGTAGTCTGTACCACTAACCTTCCCAGAACACTAGCTTTGGGACGTGCAATACAAATGAAGTAATAGGACAGCATCCTCATTTGGATTACCAGCACCACTAATCACCCCTAACCACTTTTTTGATGGCATTTTATGCCATTCTTTTTTTTTTTATATACCAGCCATTTTGTTTTCTTCAAGGATGTATTTTGTACAAAATAGTACTTCCTGATGATGTGTGTCGTTACACTTACATTTTCATTGTAATGATAGAATGAGACGTAAATCTAACTGAGGTGGCAGATCATGTCGGGGTGGAGTCGGCGTAATTGTGATGACTACGGACCACAATTAGATTGCGACATTTAGGGATCTAATGAGAGGGATCTTGTATTTTTTATATAATTCAAATACTGTACCTATAACTATTAGATGTGGTGTTTTATGATGTGAATTACTCTTTAATTGTAAACCTCTGAATTGTTTGTTGTAATGGGAATGTTACAGGGTTTTTTTCTAACTTGGGTAGTAGACGGCTACCCATTTCGAAACATGATATTACATAGATACCCTCAATGGTGTTGTAAAATTAGGTTTTTATTTTCTCTTTGGGAATCGATTTTAAAGAGGTCATTTTGTCTTTACATTTTTAATTTGATGCCCTTTGCCCCTTTTTTAATTTGTCATGATTGATCACTGAAACTCGCAAGTAAGTTGTGCTTTTCGAGTTTGTGTTTCTTTCTGAGATGATTAAATGTCAGGATACAGTAAGTATCCATTTTGTTATTTTCCTTAAACATTTGTTATTGCTTTTAACATCTGTTGTGCATGCACGGAATACTGAACTGAGGACAATAAAAATGCCCAAGATAAAATATCAGATGTGTACATTGTTTATATTATCTGATATACACTATGGAGGAACAATCACACCAATGTATCGTTGTATATGTCAATGTGCCATATTATGTACCAAATCACCCAAGAAGGAACATTTTCATCAGTTTAAAGTCAGTTCTGAATCCTCACTGAGGCGCGTTGACTGTGTACTACTGTGTAAATGTGGATACTGTCCATGTAAGCCACTGCCAATCATACAGTACATGTAACAATGTTTTTTTCCTTGCATGAAACTGGGAATAAAAGTGGTTGATTTTGAGGTTTTTGTTTGGTGCATTTATTAATAGTTTGTAGTTGGGGGAGAATTCAAAGGGTGGAGAAATGTGCAATACCAATCACTAGCACAGGGTGGCGCCTAATTTAACTAAATTAACTTAGAAACAAGTAAGTGTTGGAAGAAAATATAGTTTCTGTAATGACAAATGACCATATGCACAAGTTTGCATAAAAAGCTTACTTTACTCACTATTGAAGTCCAAGTAATTAACAACACAATGCATGTCATTCATGTGTAAAACACACCGAGTCCAATATCTTAAAAATAGCATGACGTTACATTTAAAGTCACTCAGAATAGACAGGCTTAGGTATGTTTGACAGGGTGCTCTAGTGAACACATGTACTTTTATACTAAATGGACAGTATACAGCATGTGTTTGCTGTCATACAGTATTGTGTCAATGTGGTACTCTGTTCTACAATATCCTAAACAGGTTTGTATGCTGTATTGTAATGCATGTGTATTGTAATGCATGTGTATTGTAATGCATGCTGTATTGTAATGCATGCTGTATTGTAATGCATGTGTATTGTAATGCATGTGTATTGTAATGCATGTGTATTGTAATGCATGCTGTATTGTAATGCATGCTGTATTGTAATGTATGCTGTATTGTAATGTATGCTGTATTGTAATGTATGCTGTATTGTAATGTATGCTGTATTGTAATATATGCTGTATTGTAATGCATGCTGTATTGTAATGCATGCTGTATTGTAATGCATGCTGTATTGTAATGTATGCTGTATTGTAATGCATGCTGTATTGTAATGCATATGCTGTATTGTAATGCATGCTGTATTGTAATGTATGCTGTATTGTAATGCATGTGTATTGTAATGCATGCTGTATTGTAATGCATGCTGTATTGTAATGTATGTTGTATTGTAATGTATGTTGTATTGTAATGTATGCTGTATTGTAATGAATGTGTATTGTAATGCATGCTGTATTGTAATGTATGCTGTCTTGTAATGTATGCTGTATTGTAATGAATGTGTATTGTAATGCATGCTGTATTGTAATGCATGCTGTATTGTAATGTATGTGTATTGTAATGCATGCTGTATTGTAATGCATGCTGTATTGTAATGCATGCTGTATTGTAATGCATGCTGTATTGTAATGCATGTGTAATGTATGCTGTATTGTAATGTATGCTGTATTGTAATGTATGTGTATTGTAATGCATGCTGTATTGTAATGTATGTGTATTGTAATGCATGCTGTATTGTAATGTATGCTGTATTGTAATGTATGCTGTATTGTAATGTATGTGTATTGTAATGCATCTGCTAGTCCTGTATGACCTTTGATTTTATTTGTAGACTGTTCTGGATGTGTGTCAGTGTGTTACTTTGTTTGCTTCTAGATGCTTCAGGTCTCCAGTGTGTAACGGTATGCTTACCTCACATCTGTTGCTGTCGTTTAAACGGCAGTGGACTTCCTCTCCAGGATTCAGGTCTGGGACTTGGAACGGTTCCTAATTAACCAGGGCCCAGTTTCCCAAAAGCATCTTAAAGCGATAGTTCTCCCAAATGACAAAATTATACATTGGTTTCCTTGCCCTGTAAGCAGTCTATGGAAAAGGTATGACAGCGATCCATGATTTGGTTTAGTTTCCCTGGCACTGTTTCCACATGCTAACGTTCTAGCATTTGTGGCACAAATCCCATTCAAGTCACGGGACCAATATTAGCATTTTTCACGCACCATGTCCAAATCATCTGAAGGTATCTCAAATTGATTGTAAAAGCTCAACAAAGTCAGTTCTAGATGTTTTGAACATGATGCGCAAAAAATGCTAATATCGGTCCCATGACTTGAATGGGATTCGTGCCTCAATAGTTTCCCTAAACCATTGTTACTAAAGTTTCACTTGAAAACACAGCTAAGTGCGTCGTTAAATACTTCTGCGTCACTTTATACACAGAAGATCTCCACCAAACATACAATAAGGATGTTTATACACCTCTGTGACCACAAGGTTCAATAGAAATACAAAGTTGCCAATGGCTTTGCAATTGTTACAAACAAGCAAAGGATATAAAATATGCTTCAAATGAAAACCGAGATGACTGCATTAAAATGTAAATACAGTATAGGCTACATAGGCCTATGTATTTCAATCATATTGTGTAACACGTTAAGCTTAAGTTCCATCTATTGGGAAACCGGGTCCAGACACAGACACAATGCAGTCACATGCTGTGCTCACTGGCATCATTTATGACCACCAACTATGAGGGAGACTGAGTTTTCCTGTATTCAGAGTGTATTGAAACTAATGGTCAAGATTCGGAACTATTTGTAATGGTGAGCAGTCTTACTGTGCTTCCTCAGCATGATACAAGACATCTGGAACATAAAGTAGACTGGGTGAGGATGTGAATCTGGTTTCAGACTTCTGGGTTAAGCAGTTCATGCAATGTTCACAAAATGGAGTTCTTGCGGAAATAGGGTTGTTCTTCAGGGAGAAAAGCTACAAATGGTGAACGTAACATGATGTTTTTACAGCTATTGAGGAAGTACATTAACCCAGGGATGTATGGATGCCAGTGTATGGGTTCATGTTTCAGGGGTGTAGCCTAGACAAACAACAAGTGTGTGAAATAATGATCTAAATCCAATTGTGTTTCTACAAACAACACTAAATATCATAGCACACCGAAAAGGACATTTAAATATCAGTGCAAGGTAGACTAGGAAGTTAGAAATGGGAGCAGACTAGACTAGTTTGGTTGTGTAAATGTAATTTCCTTCCCCATAGATGATACATGCTTTCCCTTTTCCAGATGTAAGGAAATGACTTTTCCAGGTGCACTGTCGATGGACTTCCATCACAGAGAAAACCAACTGAACATTTCTGTTCTACCACTACCCTATTTTCCCTTCCATGATGGAGAAATAGAGTTGCCTAGTACAACCTCAAATGGTTCCCGAATAACCCTTTTTGGTTCCAGGTATAACCCTTTTGTGTTCCATGTAGAACCCTTTTTTCCAGAGGGTTCTAAATGCAACCCAAAATAGTTCTACCTGGAACTAAAAAGGGATCTACCTGGAACCAAATGGGTTCTCCTATGGGGAACCAATTTTTCTAAGAGTGTACCTATCATTGTGAATTAGGTCTACTTCAAACTCAGCAGGCTATACTTTACAGGCTATAGCCCACATTAGGCCTGCATTCTGACTAATAACCATCACATCGCGCATAGACCGTAATAATGAAGCCTTGATCATTTTTAAACTTCTATTGAAGTCTATCAGGTGGACACGTTAGCCAGGTTGCCTTCTCTGTTCAGCTATTACATTCCACTCCTTGCCACTTGTCATTTGCCAAAGAGACTGGCCTTTCGGCAATCTTCAAATATGAACGTTCTATCATTAATGAGCTCGAGGAGATCAGAGGATTTGATCCTGATTCGATAACCCTCACAGCTATCCAATCACAATGTTTATGCAAATTAGATAGCATTTAAAAATAAAAATAACTTAATTCATACATTTGATTGGAAGCATTCTAACATTCAGCATTCTGACAAAAAAACATTTTATTGTAAACATAAACATTGGGCGCGGGGAACACAGAGCATTCCCGTTCATTGCTTTCTTACCACCAGCCAATGTGATCACATCACACCAGAGAAGCTTCCCTGCTACTGTGAACACTGTAGCATATGTTATATCCAGCAAGCAAGAGCAAGGTGCTTCTTTGTCGAATATATGTTTTAATTGCTCAAAATAGGTGACCAAACTACATTAAGTGTCCAAAACATTAGGAACATCTACTCTATCCATGACATAGACTGACCAGGTGAATCCAGGTGAAGGTTCTTGATGTCACTTGTTAAATCCACTTCAATCAGTGTAGATGGAGGGGCAGAGACAGGTTAAAGAAGGATTTTGATGCTCAAAAAGAAAGGAGGACCAAGGCACTCTCATATAATGAATTAAAATGCCTTTATTTGTATGGCATGTTCAATGTAAACAACGTTTTAAATATCCAACGCCTTTCGGCTGCGTGGCTTTTGTCAGGGAGTACAAAGAAAGGATAATACAATGCCCTCTTTTGAACAGCTTTTTCCAAACAGAGGATTTTTATGCCTTGAGACAATTGAGACATGGTTTGTGTATGTGTGCCATTCAGAGGGTGAACGGGCGAGACAAAAGATCTAAGTGCCTTTGAAAGGGGTACGGCAATAGAAAGGGGCAACTCAATATAAGGAAGGTGTTCCTAATGTTTTGTACACTCAGTGCATTGGGACACACATTGGGCTAGACTACTGGTTCAATAGTTATAAGAGGAATAGAGAGAGGATGGATGTAAGAGAGGCCAGTAGAGATGCCAGCGGAGATGCATGAATTGCACAATAATATTTTTGGTCTGACGCACGTTTTGTGCCAATGAACTGAAATTGAACATCACCAAATTTGTCGGTTTAATTAAATATGCAATAAAAAAGTATAATGCCTAGGCCTATTTGAAGACTTGTTGACTTAGAGAATTGAGATCGCCTGAACATGTACAACATTTTTACCGTTGCACTAATCTTTCGTGGGTGGGCAGCTGACAAATTACCTGAGACTTTAGTTCTGGGTGAACAGAAATGACCATTGCACAGAAGTCACTCACTGTTTTGAAGTGATTTATTGACAGCTGTCTCTGAACTCTGTCGAGACTTTTCCAACTAATGTGAAAGGTCAACAAGGGACTCCCTTAATGTTAGAGAAACCCAATTATGGTCCTTTTCCAGTTCACACAAACATTTGAATACTTATAGCTACTATGTCAGGTGTTCATAGTCTGTGTACCAGTCTTTTTGGCTTACATTCCACTCCTTGACACTCCTGTAAGTTACCTACATAAGCAGCCAGGGTTTATCACTTTGACTGGCAGGCATTCCTCTCTGCAGAACCACTTAACAGAGAGGTCCTGAGAGGAAATTGAGACCACCTTCAAACTCCCCAATCCCACCCTGTCCACACCAATGTGAAGCTAGCCACAATAACTATTAGCCACAATAATGGTATTTGCGAGTTGCCTTCAAAATAAAAGTCCCACGTTGAAAGTGATGCAAACGGATACAAATAGTGGAACTATGCCATATTTGGACTAGATAATGCTAAGCAAGCCTGGCTTGAGGTTACATAATTCTAAATAAATACAATAATTCATAAATAGTACAACAAATGTTTTAATCCCACTGTGGATGTATTTGACTGCATAATTGCATTTTGGGGCATACATACAGTATATGCACTGTACAGCCTTACCTACGGAGTGTGCACTGTCTGTGCACCCATGGAATGGGGTTTCAGCCTATTCAGTGACACCCACAGATTACAACTCGGTACAGTTTACACAAATATTAGCGTCAGAGCTCTTATTGTCATTGGTGATCAGTCCTGCTACTGTCATGTCGTCAGAAACCTTGATGATGGTGTTGGAGTCAAAAATATAAGCGTCTTATTGCAGGACTTTGACTGTGGCAAATCACCTCCTCAGTCAAACCCTTGTGCGTATTGAATATTAATTCATGTTGGACTGTACAGCCTTAACTATGGAGTGTGCGCCCATGAATGTGGGTATTAGCCTACTCAGTGACACCCACAGATTACAACTGTAGAGTTTACACATATATTAAAAATCAAATCAAATGTTATTTGTCACATGCTTCGTAAACAACAGGTGTAGACTAACAGTGAAATGCAGGGTTAAAGATAAAAGATCAAATAAAAAATAGAAATAGTTACACGAGGAATAAATACAGAATAACAATAACAATGCAGAGTAAAAAAAGAACATGGCTATATAGAGGGAGTACAAGTACTGAGTCGATTTGCAGGGGTACGAGGTAATTGAGGTAGCTATGTATATATACAGTAAGTAGGGTCACTGTAAAGTGACTAGGCAACAGTATAGATAACAGACAGTAGCAGCAGTGGGGAGCCATTTGATTAGCTACAGTGGCAAGAAAAAGTATGTGAACCTTTTGGAATTACCTGGATTTCTGCATACATTGGTCATAAAATGTGACCTGATCTTTGTCTAAATCACAATAATAGACAAACACAGTATGATAAAACTAATACCACACAAATGATTGTATTGTTCTTGTCTATATTGAATACATCATTTAAACGTACACAGTGTAGGCTGGAAAAAAATGTGTGAACCCCTAGGCTAATGACTTCTCCAAATCCTAATTGGAGTCGGGAGTCATCTAATCGTGAGTCCAATCAATGAGACAAGATTGGAGATGTTGGTTAGAGCTGTCCTGCCCTATAAAAAACACTCACAAAATTTGAGTTTGCTATTCACAAGAAGCATTGTCTGATATGAATCATGCCTTGAACAAAATAGATATCAAAAGACCTAAGATTAAGATTTGTTGACTTGCATAAAGTTGGAAACAGTTACAATGTATCTCTAAAAGCCTTGATGTCCACGGTAAGACAAATTGTCTATAAATGGAGAAAGTTGCTACTCCCTCTAAGAGTGGCCATCCTGCAAAGATGACTGCAAGAGCACAGCGCAAAATGCTCAATGAGGTTAAGAAGAATCCTAGTCAGCTAAAGACTTACAGAAATGTCTGGAACATGCTAACATCTCTGTTGATGAGTCTACGACACGTAAAACACTAAACAAGAATGGTGTTCATGGGAGGACACCACAGAAGAAGCCACTGCTGTCCAAAAAAACATTGCTGCACGTTCGCAAAAGAGCAGCTGGATGTTCCACAGAGCTACTGGCAAAATAGTCTGTGGACAGATTAAACTACAGTTGAGTTGTTTGGAAGGAACACACAACACTATGTGTGGAGAAAAAAAGACAGCACACCAACATCAAAACCTCATCCCAACTGTAAAGCATGGTGGAGGGAGCATCATGGTTTGAGGCTGCTTTGTTGCCTCAGGGCCTGGACAGCTTGCTATCATCGACAGAAAAATGAATTCCCAATTTAATCAAGACATTTTGCAGGAGAATGTTAGGCTATCTGTCCACCAAATGAAGCTCAACAGAAGTTGGGTGATGCAACAGGACAACAACAAAAAACAGAAGTAAATCAACAACAGAATGGCTTCAACAGAAGAAAATACGTCTTCTGTAATGGCCCAGTCAGAGTCCTGACCTCAACTCAATTGAGATGCTGTGGTATGACCTCAAGAGAGCGTTTCACACCAGACATCCCAAGAATATTGTTCAACTGATACAGTTTTGTAAAGAGGAATGGTCCAAAATTCCTCCTGACCATTGTGCAGGTCTGATCCGCAACCACAGAAAATGTTTGGTTGAGGTTATTGCTGCAAAAAGGAGGATCAACCAGTTGTTAAATCCAAGGGTTCACATACTTTTTACACCCTGCACTGTGAATGTTTACACTGTGTGTTCAATAAAGACATAGCAACGTATAATTGTTTGTGTGTTATTAGTTTAAGCAGACTGTGTTTGTCTATTGTTGTGACTTAGATGAAGATCAGATCAAATTTTATGGCAAATTTATGCAGAAATCCAGGTAATTCTAAAGGATTCACATGCTTTTTCTTGCCACTGTATTTAGTAGTCTTATGGCTTGGGGGTAGAAGCTGTTCAGGGTCCTCCTCTCCACCCTCTCAGAGCTGGGCATCTCAGGCTCTGCACACTTTTTAATTGCAGGACTCTCCTACCATTTGACTTGGAGGGGATCTGTGACTGCACCATGTAGTCTCACTACTGATGTCCTCCAGGGCTCGGTTCTAGGCCCTATTCTCTTCTCTCTATACACCAAGTCACTCGACTCTGTCATATCCTCACATAGTCTCTCCTATCATTTCTATGCGGATGACACGACTATCTTTCTCCGTCCCACCTTCTGACACCCAGGTGGCGAATGTCACGACTTCCGCCGAAGTCGGTCCCTCTCCTTGTTGGGGTGGCGTTCGGCAGTCGACGTCACATGCCTTCTAGCCACCGCCGATCCACTTTTCATTTTCCATTTGTTTTGTCTATGTCTTACACACCTGGTTTCACTTCCCCAATTACCTGTTTATTATTTAACCCTCTGTTCCCCATGTTTGGTTGTGAGTGATTGTTTGTTGTATTGGGTTCGTATTGTGGGCTTGGATTTATCTTGTATTTTGATGACTTTGAGTAAAGTTACTTTTATTTCCTCATCTCTGCTGTCCTGCACCTGACTCCTCTGCACCAGCTACACATAGACCCTTACAGCGACACTCATCTCTGCGTGCCTGGCAGATATCTCAGCTTGGATGTCAACCCACCACCTCAAGCTCTGTCCTCCAGGGTAAGGCCTGCCCGCTCCAAGACTTCTCCATCATGGTTGACAACTCCACAGTGTCCCCCTCCTAGAGTTCAAAGATTCTTGGCGTGACCTAGGACAACACCCTGTCCTTCTCTGCAAACATCAAAGCAGTGATACACTCCTGCAGGATCATGCTCAACAACATCCGTTGAGTACGATCCTACCTCACACAGGAAGTGGCGCAGGTCAAAATGTAAGCCTACCACGCTGCACCTTGGTCTCATTCGAACGACGGACGTAACAGGATTTGGCTATTTCAGCCACACCCATTGCTGCCAGGTGTATAAAATCGAGTACTCAGCCATGCAGTCTCCATAGACAAACATTGGCAGTAGAATGGCCCATACTGAAGAGCTCAGTGACTTTCAACGTGGCACCATCACAGGATGCCACCTTTCCAACAAGTCAGTTCGTCCAATTTCTGCCCTGCTAGAGCTGCCCCGGTCAACTGTAGGTGATGTTATTGTGAAGTGGAAACGTCTAGGAGCAACAATGGCTCTGTCACAAAGTTGTAGGCCACACAAACTCACAGGCCGCTGAGTGCTGAAGCGCATAGAACGTAAAAATCGTCTGGCCTCACTACCTACCGAGTTCCAAACTGTATCTGGAAGCAACTTCAGCACAAGAACTGTTCGTCGGGAGCTTCATGAAATGGGTTTCCATAGCCGAACAGCCGTGCACACAAGCCTAAGATCACCATGCGTAATGCCACACGTCGGCTGGAGTGGTGTAAAGCTTGCCACCACTGGACTCTGGAGCAGTGGAAATGCGTTCCCTGGAATGATGAATCATGCTTCACTATCTGGCAGTCCGAGGACGAATCTGGGTTTGGCGGATGCCCACTTTCATCCTTTGGAATTGCCCATCTATAGCAGCAAAAGGGGGACCAACTCCATATTAATGCCCATGATCTTGGAATGAGATGTCGCAGTGGACAGGTGTCCACATACTTTTGTACGTATGTGTGTGTATGTATGCCCCCAATGCAATACTTTTATAATCCAACCTTTTATTAGCATTAGCTAGTTCAAATATGTCACAAAACCACTATTTGTATCCGTTTGCGTCACTTTCAATGAGGGACTTTTATTTGAAAGCCGAAACGCAAATTCCACTATTGTTGTTAATCGACATTGTGGCAAGCTTCACATAGGTCCCGTCCTCTCCGTATCCTTTCTCTCGACTGACTGCTGTCGTATCTCTGTCCATCAGTGGGAGCGACGTGGAGAGAAACCTTGAGGCGTCATTGTTCGAAGAACTTCGTTTCAACCCCAGTTCCCATTGTCCACTAAGTGAAGAGGATGGTGCTTGCTCGCTGCTGCTTTCCCGTGTCGGTAAAGATGAACGTCGCGCTGCTTGCCTGGTTGGTTGCGCTTGTGGGCATCTGCTTAGCGCGCTCGGACGCTCCTCGAGGGGTGGCGGTGCCCTTTGTTTTTGACCTCAAAGCGACTTGCGACCCTCCGTGCCAACATGCTGGCATCTGCATCCGAAACAACACCTGCTTCTGTTCTCGCGGCTATGAGGGAGAGACCTGCCAGTATGGTGATGTTACAACTTTATATTTGCCTACAAAGGAGACGGTAAACAAAATAGCCAAACTAGAAAAGAAAAGTGATTCATTGGAGAATATATGAAATATGTATATCATATATTTTTTTCATCACAACATGTGATGCAAAAGTTGCATGACTTACTGGGTGAGTGCTGATGAATATATTGTCTGTTGTTTTGAACAGCTAACTGCTATCCCAAATGTAAGAATGGAGGAGAGTGCCTTCGCCCTGGAAAATGCAGATGTCCTTCTGGATTTGGAGGAAAATATTGTCATAAAGGTACTTATCTAATTCTGTTAACCTTTTAGATATACAGTATGTTGGTTCTTGGTTAATGTTAAAAATCTGATGAAATATTGTAATCATATTTATTGGTAACTACAGTGGGCTAGTACAAGTAACCTATAATGTTTTATTTAGAGAGACTGTGGTTTGAAAAGGGTAGGGAGTTAAGACTTGAACATGGACATGGAGAGGTAAGTGGATGATTTGATTTGATGTCTGTCTTTTCCAGTGAAATGTGATAGTGGATGCTGGAACGGTGGCGACTGCATCGCTGTGAATGGAGTGGCCAAGTGCATCTGTCCCTCCAGCTGGACTGGCTCCAAATGCCAAGAGGGTTTGTTTACCTCCTAATTAGCCTAATCCACACAGAGGTGAAACCAGCAGTGAGACTGGTTGCTCAGCTGGCCTATTAATCAACAGTAGCATATTAATCCTCTCCGGAACCCTCTGACAACTCCATTGAAATGCTAAGATACCTTCACACCTACTAAAACAATAAAGAATAGTTGATTCAATTACAATTGAATGGGACAAAGAAAATGCTTTACATGGCCAAAGGTATAATGATGATTTATTGGTTCCCAGAATGTTGAGAATGCGATGTTTCCCCAGCGATCTGTCCCCAGGGGTGCAGGAACGGGGGCAGCTGTGTGGCCCCAGGAATCTGCAGCTGTCCAGAGGGCTGGCTGGGTGGAGCCTGCCACACTGGTGAGTGAGATCTTAAGATGAATGCACTAACTGTAAGTCGCTCTGGATACGAACGTCTGCTAAATTACTAAATGTAATGTAAAACGTGAGAATCATACACACTTCACACTCATATATTTGGCACACAACAAACATACACTATACACATTTTCAGACATGCACTTCCTTACTCTGACCCCAACAGACACACAAACACGGTAATTATGCACACACTTGCAGACACACTTACACAGATACAGGCAACAGGCCAAATAAATGTATAACCCATAATTGGAGCCTAATCACTGATCTGTTCTGGAAGTGTGTTAGGAGTGTTAATTTTTAACACACTTGGGACAAACAATAGATAGCAGAGAAGTTAATCAGGCATGCTAAATAATAAAAATATAAATCCTTTATCCTGAAAGAATCTACTGAGTGAGATACCTGTCAATATGAGATACCTGTTGAAAATTACTGTTTTGAGATATTCTGAGAGCTGTCATTCCCCAGATGTGAAGAGGCCACCAGAAAAAATAATGAGCCCTCCTTCCTCTCTTAATGTAACATCTCTTTTTCTCATTTCCCCCTCCCTCCGTCTCTCTTCCCTCTCTCTATCTTGCAGCTGTGTGTCACCGGCCATGTCTGAATGGAGGCAAGTGTTTGTCTCCCGATTCGTGCCGCTGTCGCCCTCCTTACTCTGGACCACACTGTGAGGAGAGGAAGGTGTTTTAACCCTTTAGGGGTCAGAGGTCAAAGAGGCCATGTAGAACCGTATTCATTCCAAATCTGGTGCTTTAGATATCATCTCTCTGCCTTTTGTAAAAATGTTTTTTTTTTTTTATAAAGAACCACAGATTTTTGTGTTAACAATAACATTTGACTGTTAACTCAACATCTACTATACAATTTTGGGTTTGAGCTATATTATGAATAAAATGTGGCTAAAAGGTTTATTGTTATTTTCTTTTGAAATCATTTCTTATCATGCAGTCAGATGATTTACAGTAAAACAACACTTAGCGAACTGCTTTTACTAACAATATACTATAGCCAATTAATAGTATAACTAAACTGTTACAAAAGTGTTCGTCCATCCCTTACTGAATTGCATTTCAAGCATTCAACGTGTTACTTAAAGCAAATGACACTAACTTTTTTATTTTGTTTCCATATGCGTGGTTTACAACGCGGTGTAAATGTTAAAATAACAAATGTTTTGACCTATGTACAGTATAATGTACAAAATTGATCAAGTATATCTGAATTGATACTTACAACAGATCTCGTCAACAGTTACAAAACAATTGCAGACAAGTGGCCCTAAAAATCAAACAAGCTAATAACATTTCCAAGGGCAGGTGTGATGTATAAAGAAGAATAGTGTTATTTCTCAATACATATTAAGTACTGTATGAAACAGTGCACAACAGCTTAGGCAACAAAAAACAAACACTTTCTGTACCACAATAAACCCGAGCTGAAAACTTTGGCCAAATCAATAACAAGGAAAAACAAATCAAAAAGAAAAGTGAGTATTAACATCTTATAAAGACAGATTGTTCTTCAATAAACCATCAACTCGTTTTTCATCTGATCCTCTTCTCTTACTCCAACATAATACTGCGTGCAGTAACACTTTTTTTTTTTATAAAAGCCTTGGATACGGACTATAAAACACATTTGTATGCATTAAAATACACGACTTAATGTCTCTGTTAGATTACATAGTTTGGCTGCGTTTACATAGGCAGCACATTTCTGATCTTTTGCCCAATTATTGTTAAACGAGCTGATCTGATTGGTCAAAAGACCTATTAGTGGAAAAAGATCAGACTTGGGCTGCCTGTGTAAATGTAGCTTTTGAGACAACACGATTGGCATAAACATTTCTAAATGGATATGCAGTGTTTAAGACAGTATTATGCATTGTTTATGAATATGTTATGCATTTCTTATGCAAGGGCTTTACATCAATGTGCTACCTTGAGCATTGAGGTAGTAACAAAACAGGGACAATTAGATACGTGCACTATATCCGCCCCCTCTGTTAATGTACAAAGATACACACACACACACACATACAGGCACACACACTTCATGATCACACACTGCCTAATAAGGACTCTCCACCTGCGCTGTGTATTTTGTAAAACTTCAGCATCTTCAGTCATTTCCCTTATGCAAGAGCGGCCTACAAAAGAGCAGAGATTTTACAGTACATAATCTCCCAACAATAAATAAAAAATAAAACAAACTGTTAATAAACACCCAAACTGTGGCCCAAAACTCACCTTTAACCCACAGGTGACGCCAGTGTACCCGTTGCGGCAGTAGCAGAAGTTGGGCAGGACACACCTTCCCCCGTTGAGGCATCTCTGCTTACAGATGGCTGTCCGTCAGGCAGAAGGAGGAAATAGTATATAACTCAATATAAGTACAGGATAAAAGTATATAGCTATGTATTGAAACTTGGCAACAATATATCATATTGAATGTGAGAAGGACTCACCGGACTGACACTGTAGGCCTTCCCATCCTGTGGGACAGTGGCAGGTGTTGGGTCCCACACACTCACCACTGTTCTTACACTTCTGCAGGCACACAGCTAAATATATATACACACACACACACACACACACACACACACACACACACACAGAGAGTTGCTTAGCATTGTAAAGGCATCTTTACATGGTGACAGGTTCAGGTTAACAGTGGTTGTACATTATGTTGTCACTCACGAATGTTACACCTCTTCCCCCTCCACCCAGAGGCACAGGAGCAGGAGTTGGGCCCCACACACTTCCCCTTGTTCATGCACATGGGGTCGCACACACCTGAAAGACACAATGCAACATGCATTTTTGGCTCAACTAACATAACTGCATGTACATACTAGCTTGCTACAGGGTTATTACAATTAGGTCCTTTCACATGTATTTACGTTGATATAGGGCCTATAACCATTTAATACCACATGGATAGACAGTGATGTGGGGTGTTTGGTCATGTTGGGTGGCAGTGGCTCTTACTCTTCTGACACCGCTTCCCTGTGTAGCCCCCGGGGCAGGAGCACATGTTGTTCCTCATACACTGACCTCCATTCTTACAGGGAGGGCTGCAGACAGCTGGAGGGCAAGGCACACAGTGACACAGCTACAGTTATACCTCACTAAACCACAGTACCACCATGCAATAGACTTCTGTTCAAATTGATGGATCAATCACTAATAGGGGAACAGTAGAATGTGTCATATTGAATTGAGGTTATTGATTGTCAGTGTGACACCTATTCTTACCAATCTGACATTGGGAGCCATAGAAGCCACCGGGACAGGCGCAGATGTTGGGTTTGATACAAGTCCCACCATTCAAACACACTGGATTGCAGACAGCTGGAGGTGAAGACAATGGAATATTTAGCCCATAGCTAAACATACTGTTGTCAAAAGAGATATATTTGTCATGGGCTTCTAAGTAGAAACATGTGGTGTTGATTGGAGTTACCTGAGTTACATGTTGGTCCGTACCAGCCAGACTTGCACTTACACACATCGGGAGAAATACACTCCCCTCCATTTTCACAGTGCCTGTTGCACACCACTGAACAGAGACACACATAGACACAGTTACACACGACAACTCCTAACCCCTATACACACATTCTATTTTTTTAGGAAGCAGACTGGTTTAGATAATTGTAGGGAAACATGATATATGCCAGAAAGGGTCAAATGGATTGAATTCTCTCTCACTGATTTCACATCTTGGTCCCACGTAACCGTAAGGACAGGTGCAGAGATTCCTGACCAGACAGGTTCCTCCATGCTGGCAAGATGGCTCACAGTTAGCTACAAACACAGCAACCAAGGGGTGTACAGAGCATCCAGTAAGAAAAGGACAATATATACAATATTTAACATGGAGAACATATAGCCTGTACCCAGATCTGTTTGTGCAATCTTACCAACTCATATTACGTCATTGTCAAGCCACACAATGAGTGACAATGAGTTGGCAAGTTAGCACAAACAGATTTGGGGCCAGGATATAGAGTACATAGTTCGAGTTCAAATATGTGTGGGATGATATGTTTACCTTCCTCACATGTTGGTCCGCTGTAGCCCACGGGACAGACACACTCATCTGGGCTGACACACTTCCCCTGGTTCTTGCAGTCCGGTCGGCAGACAGCTGAGAAGGTAGAAGGTTAATAGAATTTACAACTTCTATGTGTAACTGAAAACAACTTATTCTGATTTACATACATTTTTGCAGAAGTTACTTTGTAACTCTCATAAAGGGCAATAAGAATAGAAACTCAGCTGTCTAGTCCAACCCTGACTGTTGTTCCCACCTATGTGGCAGTTATATCCGGTATAGCCTTCTTTACAAGTGCAGGTATTGGGTAGAGAGCACTCCATATTCCTTCCACATGGATACCGGCACACAGCTGGAAAACACCACAAACAGTTTCATGGGAACCTACAGTATACAGTGGCTTGCGAAAGTATTCACCCCCCTTGGCATTTTCCTATTTTGTTGCCTTACAACCTGGAGTTAAAATATTTTTTTTTGGGGGGGTTGTATCATTTGATTTACACGACATGCCTACCACTTTGAAGATGTAAAATATATTTTATTGTGAAACAAACAAGAAATAAGACAAGAAAACTGAAAACTTGAGCGTCCATAACTATTCACCCCCCCAAAGTCAATACTTCGTAGAGCCACCTTTGGCAGCAATTACAGCTGCAAGTCTCTTGGGGTATGTCTCTATAAGGTTGGCACATCTAGCCACTGGGATTTTTGCCCATTCTTCAAGGCAAAACTGCTCCAGCCTCTTCAAGTTGGATTTGTTCCGCTGGTGTACAGAAATCTTTAAGTCATCCCACAGATTCTCAATTGGATTGAGGTCTGGGCTTTGACTAGGCCATTCCAAGACACTTAAATGTTTCCCCTTAAACCACTCGAGTGTTGCTTTAGCAGTATGCTTAGGGTCATTGTCCTGCTGGAAGGTGAACCTCTGTCCCAGTCTCAAATCTCTGGAAGACTGAAACAGGTTTCCCTCAAGAATTTTCCTGTATTTAGCGCCATCCATCATTCCTTCAATTCTGACCAGTTTCCCAGTCTCTGCCGAAGAAAAACATCCCCACAGCATGATGCTACCACCACCATGCTTCACTGTGGGAATGGTGTTCTCGGGGTAATGAGAGGTGTTGGGTTTTCGCCAGACATAGTGTTTTCCTTGATGGCCAAAAAGCAAAATGTTAGTCTCATCTGAACAGATTACCTTTTTCCATATGTTTGGGGAGTCTACCACATGCCTTTTGGTGAACACCAAATGTGTTTGCTTATTTTTTTCTTTAAGCAATGTTTTTTTTCTGGCCACTCTTCCATAAAGCCCAGCACTGTGGAGTGTACGGCATATAAGGTTTGCAGCTTCTTCGGGGTTATCTTTGGTCTCTTTGTTGCCTCTCTGATTAATGCCCTCCTTGCCTGGTCTGTGAGTTTTGGTGGGCGGCCCTCTATTGGCAGGTTTGTTGTGGTGCCATATTCTTTACATTTTTGAATAATGGATTTAATGGTGTTCCGTGGAATGTTCAAAGTTTCTGATATTTTTTTTATAACTCAACCCTGATCTGTACTTCTCAACTTTGTCCCTGACGTGTTTGGAGAGCTCCTTGGTCTTGGTGCCGCTTGCTTGGTGGTGCCCCTTGCTTAGTGGTGTTGCAGACTCTGGGGCCGTTCAGAACAGGTTTACACAGTTGAAGTCGGACGTTTACATACACTTAGGTTGGAGTCATTAAAACTCGTTTTTCAACCACTCCACACATTTCTTGTTAACAAACTTTAGTTTTGGCAAGTCGGTTAGGACATCTACTTTGTGCATGACACAAGTAATTTTTCCAACAATTGTTTACAGACAGATTATTTCACATAATTCACTGCATCACAATTCCAGTGGGTCAGAAGTTTACATACACTAAGTTGACTGTGCCTTTAAACAGCTTGGAAAATTCCTGAAAATTATGCAATGGCTTTAGAAGCTTCTGATAGGCTAATTGACATAATTTGAGTCAATTGGAGATGTACCTGTGGATGTATTTCAAGGCCTACCTTCAAACTCAGTGCCTCTTTGCTTGACATCATGGGAAAATCAAAAGAAATCAGCCAAGACCTCAGAAAACAATTTGTAGACCTCCACAAGTCTGGTTCATCCTTGGGAGCAATTTCCAAACGCCCGAAGGTACCACGTTCATCTGTACAAACAATAGTACACAAGTATAAACACCATGGGACCATGCAGCTGTCATACCGCTCAGGAAGGAGACGCGTTCTGTCTCCTAGAGACAAACGTACTTTGGTGCGAAAAGTGCAAATCAATCCCAGAACAACAGCAAAGGACCTTGTGAAGACGCTGGAAGAAACAGGTACAAACGTATATATATCCACAGTAAAACGAGTCCTATATCGACATAACCTGAATCGGCCGCTCAGCAAGGAAGAAGCCACTGCTCCAAAACCGCCATAAAAAAGCCAGACTACGGTTTGCAACTGCACATGGGGACAAAGATTGTACTTTTTGGAGAAATGTCCTCTGGTCTGATGAAACAAAATAGAACTGTTTGGCCATAATGACCATTGTAATGTTTGTAGGAAAAAGGTGGAGGCTTGCAAGCTGAAGAACACCATCCCAACCATGAAGCACGGGGGTGGCAGCATCATGTTGTGGGGGTGCTTTGCTGCAGGAGGGACTGGTGCACTTCACAAAATAGATGGAATCATGAGGTAGGAAAATTATGTGGATATATTGAAGCAACATCTCAAGACATCAGTCAGGAAGTTAAAGCTTGGTCACAAATGGGTCTTCCAAATGGACAATGACCACAAGCAAACTTCCAATGTTGTGGCAAATGGCTTAAGGACAACAAAGTCAAGGTATTGGAGTGGTCATCACAAAGCCCTGACATCAATCCTATAGAAAATTTGTGGAGAGAACTTAAAAAGCGTGTGCGAGCATGGAGGCCTTACAAACCTGACTCATTTACACCAGCTCTGTCAGGAGGAATGGGCCAAAATTCACCCAACTTATTGTGGGAAGCTTGTGGAAGGCTACCCAAAACGTTTGACCCAAGTTAAACAATTTAGAGGCAATGCAACAAAATACTAATTGATTGCATGTATACTTCTGACCCACTCGGAATGTGACGAAATAAATAAAAGCTGAAATAAATCATTCTCTTTACTATTATTCTGACATTTCACGTTCTTAAAATACAGTGGTGATCCTAACTGACCTAAGACAGGTTTTTAAAAAACTTGGATTAAATGTCAGGAATAGTGAAAAACTGACTTTAAATGTGTTTGGCTTAGGTGTATGTAAACCTCCGACATCAACTGTATATACTGAGATCATGTGACATATCATGTGACACTTAGATTACACACACGTGGACTTTATTTAACTAATTATGTGACTTCTGAAGGTAATTGGTTGCACCAGATCTTATTTAGGGGCTTCATAGCAAAGGGGGTGAATACATATGCACGCACCACTTTTCCGTTTTTTATTTTGTATCATTTTTTGAAACATGTTATTTTTTTCATTTCACTTCACCAATTTTGACTATTTTGTGTATGTCCACTACATGAAATCCAAATAAAAATCAATTTAAATTACAGGTTGTAATGCAACAAAATAGGAAAAACGCCAAGGTGGATGAATACTTTTGCAAGGCACTGTACTTCCATGTAAGGATTTTAATGTTAAAAATATATGAAAAAAGAACAAAGACCATATGAATGAAAAACAGACAACAAGAGTGCTAACCGCTAACCTTTGCAGGTGACCCCATCTCCAGTGTAACCATACGGGCAGCGGCCACACTTGAAGGAGCCTGAGACAGTGGGCTCGCAGGGCACACCGGAGAAGCAGGGAGAGTCTGCACAGGTCACTATGGGAGATGATGACCCCCACCTCACCCTGTGGCTGAGGTCAGGAGTCAGTTCCACCTTGCTGCTCTGACCTCGGTTGTGATTGGTGGGGGTGGAGACTCTGGTGATAGTTTGGTCCTGGGGGCTAATAGATGTCTTTCTGTCCACGGAGAAGACTCTCTTGCTACCCAATGAGGGCCCCTCAGTTTTTCTCCTGTTCTGGGAGAAGGAGGTGGAGGAAGAAGAGGAGGAGGTGGTGCCAGTGATTTCCCTACTGGAGTCTTCCGTCACTTGAGGACGTCCATCTTCTCTGTTGGTGGTAACTGGCCTCTGTCCTGTAAAACACTGGAAGTTAGAAATTAAATGGGATTTGTATAAGAGCTATTATAACTCAATCACCTATATCAACTAACCCTGAAGACCTAGCTAAATAATACTGGCATAACAGTTAGCTTTACTAGGAGCCAGCTATGATCCAGCTATAAAACTATGAAAAAAGCCCATATAAGACCAGATATTTAACAACTTTATTTTAAACACCCAAACACACGAACCCCGTGAATCATCAGCTAAGTGATCAGGTGACCCTTCTCACCTGTTGTGGTGCTTCTACTACAGGTGTGTCCGTTGCCATGGAGCCCAGGTGGACAGGGTCCACAGATGTACCCTACGGACACGTGTGTGCTCTCAAAGCACTGCACCCCTGGGTAGCATGGTTGTCTGGAGCAGGGGGCCTGGTTTGATGGTTTAACCGTGCCAGAACCCTGGTGACCTCCTGTGGGTACAGCGGGTACAGGCACGGTCACTCTATGAATAGGCTTATAGTCATCTCCCTTACCACTGGACGGCTCCGATTTAACTACAGAAGAAGAGGAGGTAGAATATAATTATTCACAGTCAATAGAAATATATTGATAAAATAATGAGGGGTGGGGGTGAGAGGATAGGGGTACAGAAAGAGAGAGATACAGAGGGAGGGAGAGAAACAGAGACAGGGAGATGGGGACCCACTGCAACTCTTCCCGTCCCCAGTGTAACCCTCTGGACAGAAGCCACAGGTGAATGAGCCTAGTGTGTTTTTGCAGCCCACCCCAGGGAAGCATGGCTCTGCGGCACATTCATCCACATCCTCTCTACAGGTATGACCTAGAACACAAAAACAACATGAATGAAAACTCAGCCTTCCACACACACAGATTGTAATCTACTAACAAAACATCAATATCTAAATTCACTGAACCAGATAAGGAAATCTGGCAATGCTTGTATCCAAACACTAAAAGAGTGGTCATAAGGAGTATGGTTCATAGGATGTCAAAGCACAGCTTCCTAACTGAATGATTCAAAGTAAGTTCTCAGAGTCATAAAAGCATCCGAGACCCACAAATGAGCTGCAGTATTACCATGGAAAGCATGTACAATGTACAGTGTGTGTTGTAATTCTATTTCTGTCATGTACAGTACCGGTCATTCCGGGGGGACAGATGCAGGAGAAAGAGTTGGGTCCGTCTATACACTTGACCAGACGACAGGGGTTGGGTTTACAGTCGTCTATGTCCTCCTCACACCTGTCCCCTGTGAAGCCAGCGGGACAGACACATAGGTACTCCCCGCTGCCAGAGGGGAGGTTGATGTTTGTAACACAGGAAGCTCCGTTCAGACAGCCACAGGGCCGCAGAGAGATCTGGACACACACAAATACACGCACGCACACAAACGAGCGGGAAGTGTTAGTAGAGCTTGAGTTTAATTCACAAATACTTTGAAATGGACATAAAAGCATGAGGAAGAATGATTGACAATCCGTGAGTAATTACTGCATTTTAGTTTTGAATGTCTTGCTAACAGACATACCAAAGCAACAGACGCAGAAAGACTAGTACAGCGGCAGGCTAGACAATAAGGATTGTACATCTAGAGCTCCCTCTCGCGGTAGACAGAAAAGCTGACAATCAAGAGAAATCTCTAGGAATCCCCATTCACAGAGTTAACAGAATCAAGTCAAGGAATTCGCATCCCAAGTTTCTTATTTTGGGGAATATCCTTATTCAACAGTGTTCTCATCTTTTGAAACCTACCTGTACAGAGGCAAGCGTCTCAGCACTACAATCGTCTTTGATAGTGAACTGAATCGTCTGCGTGGAGGAGGCGGCAGCAGTGTCAGTAGCCTTCCAGATGAGCAGGCCAGTGGGGGAGAGGGAGGTGTCACTGGGGCCTGACTCCAGAGTGAACAGCACCACAGAGCCTTCTGGGTCCTGAGCCTGCAGCTGGTACACAAAGTTCTCTCCCTGGAACGTCTGCAGACGCCCCTGTGCTGACTGAAACACTGGTGGCTCATTCTCTTCCAGGCACAGAATAGTCATATTTAGTAATAACGTTAATCATTTCATCCTTAAAGTCCATGCCATTATCTGAGGTACAAAATATACAATAATTTCCCCTTTATTTCAACTTGTTTATGGATATGTTTATCTATCTTTGTAAATGGTTATATTCCTAATTTGAACCAGTTGTATTCATTTCTATAATTTACTATGATTGATCTGGAGTGATTTGTCCTAATTTTGTATAAACACTCAAATCAAAACACAGCACAAAGAACACATTGAGTCAACCACAATTACAGTACCCAGAAGCCTGATGTTACTATAATGAGTCTGACCCCAATAACACCTTGTTGTCTATAGCATGACCAACACTGAGCTGTAGACATATTGCAGAGACCATGCAGCCATATGTGTTCTCTGTGACTGTGTGCTGTCGTCAGTAGTGGGTGGCAGCAAATACCTTTCAGTTTGCGTGGTATGAATGTGTATAGAGATGCTGTTGTATAATGTAAACAGCAGTTGTAGAGTAAAAGTACATTATAGGTAAGAGGACATAGTACTTACGCTCAGCGATGGACCATGTGTATTTGGAGGAGTCTGGTCGGCATATCAGGCATGGGCTGCTGGGATTGAGGTCTCCTTCTCCATAACACACACTGTCAATGTTGCATGTTTTCTCCTGGGGATTGATACACAGTAACAAAATTGGCATTTATCCGTTTCCCTTTTAGAAAACATAAAAACATCTGTTCTTGCCATTGAAATAGGAACCAGGAACACTTTTCGGGCCAACAAGAGAACAAGGGCTGGCAATGTCTTACTGCATATACAAGCAAGTGAACCTTGACAATCACACTGTACATGTGGACTGGGCTAAAACACCTAATTGTTTCCTGTGTTAAGAGATGCCAGAGAGGTAATCAATCAGAGCATTGGCCACTTTTCATTTGGGTGATAAATGTTCTGTTTGAGTTCTTCAGAAGAAACTGGTTGGCACGCATAACAAGGAGGAGTGGTGCTCATATAGCACATGGGGATGTGTGAAACATACTTGTCAGCATGAAGCGTCTCCACTTGCGCCACATAGCTAGCTTTTTGTGTGGCGCCGACTGGTAAGACGCTTTGGGTGGAGGAGTACGTTTCACACATCCCCATGTGCTAAACTCACAGTTCGTTTTAAGAGGGTGCGGGCCCATGTGCTGGTTTTTCCTGGTGGGAAAGGGGCCTGAAATTTGAGCTAGCCTGAACATCTGTGGAATGTCCCACAACATAATGTACAGTATCTGTTGAATGTTAGTGCCTAAAAAAGAACACAAACTACGAAAAGCGGATTCATACATCGTCAGGCTGAGAACATGTTCTCAATCAACTTGGAAAACACAATGAACAAGGACATGAAAAAAAGGGGGAAAAGTTACCGTGTTACAATTATTGAATCATTTAAAGTCAGATTCGAATCATTAAACAACACATTCTGATCATGCTACCAGAAACGTTGATACCATTAAAACCCTGAGAAAAAAAACCAAGAGAAACCCACCCTGGAGGTACAGAGAACGTCAGCGTTGAGCGTGCAGATCTGACAGGCTCCATCGAACAGGGTCAGGATCTTGGCGTTGCTGTAGCTGTAGCCGTCGTTGGACACCTGCCAAGACAACGTTAATGACTTATTATCAGTGACTACTGGTAATACACATTTACAGAAGCTCCTACTATAAGTAAGGGTATCATCGTGAAAACATCAGGTTGCACCATCTTGAAAACATCTGGTAGGTGTGCAAACAAACCATATTACAACACTAGGCCAGAACCCTGCCCTGCTGCAAACCGTACTATTGTTTAGGGCTCTCTTACCCAGCTGTATTTTATGAGGGATTTGCCCATTGGTGGGTTGGGATCTTTTGGGTAACAGCTTAAGACTGGCTCCTGGTTAGAAACTGTAAAAACTTTACTGCGATGTGCTGCATAGTGTTGTTCCACTGACTTTGATCTGCCAGCGTGCGAGGGGTCTGTCGGTGGCCGTATCCAGGTCCAGGCCTGCAGTGGCTTGTCTGTACTCCAGGGGGAGCTGACACTCCAGACCTGACACATCCAGGAAGGTAGCCAGGGTAAACTGAGGTTCGTCCAGGGTCCACTCACCATCTACAAACTGGACGCACGCAGACAGAGACAGGTCGGGACACTCGGCTCAGAAGTACTGTGCTACAGAAGTTAATATCACAAATATGGAGGTGTGTGTGTGTGTACAGTGGGGCAAAAAAGTATTTAGTCAGCCACCAATTGTGCAAGTTCTCCCACTTAAAAAGATGAGAGAGGCCTGTAATTTTCATCATAGGTACACTTCAACTATGACAGACAAAATGAGAAAACTAATCCAGAAAATCACATGGTAGGATTTTAAATGAATTTATTTGCAAATTATGGTGGAAAATAAGTATTTGGTCAATAACAAAAGTTTATCTCAATACTTTGTTATTTACTCTTTGTTGGCAATGACAGAGGTCAAACGTTTTCTGTAAGTCTTCACAAGGTTTTCACACACTGTTGCTGGTATTTTGGCCCATTCCTCCATGCAGATCTCCTCTAGAGCAGTGATGTTTTGGGGCTGTTGCTGGGCAACACGGACTTTCAACACCCTCCAAAGATTTTCTATGGGGTCGAGATCTGGAGACTGGATAGGCCACTCCAGGACCTTGAAATTCTTCTTACGAAGCCACTCCTTCGATGCCCGGGCGGTGTGTTTGGGATCATTGTCATGCTGAAAGACCCAGCCACGTTTCATCTTCAATGCCCTTGCTGATGGAAGGAGGCTTTCACTCAAAATCTCACGATACATGGCCCCATTCATTCTTTCCTTCACACAGATCAGTCGTCCTGGTCCCTTTGCAGAAAAACAGCCCCAAAGCATGTTTCCACCCCCACGCTTCACAGTAGGTATGGTGTTCTTTGGATGCAACTCAGCATTCTTTGTCCTCCAAACACGACGAGTTGAGTTTTTACCAAAAAGTTTCATCTGACCATATGACATTCTCCCAATCTTCTTCTGGATCATCCAAATGCTCTCTAGCAAACTTCAGACGGGCCTGGACATGTACTGGCTTAAGCAGGGAGACACGTCTGGCACTGCAGGATTTGAGTCCCTGGCGGCGTAGTGTGTTATCAGTGGTCTTGTATGTCTTCCATTTCCTAATAATTGCTTCCACAGTTGATTTCTTCAAACCAAGCTGCTTACCTATTGCAGATTCAGTCTTCCCAGCCTGGTGAAGGTCTACAATTTTGTTTCTGGTGTCCTTTGACAGCTCTTTGGTCTTGGCCATAGTGGAGTTTGGACTGTGACTGTTTGAGGTTGTGGACAGGTGTCTTTTATACTGATAACAAGTTCAAACAGGTGCCATTAATACAGGTAACGAGTGGAGGACAGAGGAGCCTCTTAAATAAGAAGTTACAGGTCTGTGAGAGCCAGAAATCTTGCTTGTTTGTAGGTGACGAAATACTTATTTTCCACCATAATTTGCAAGTAAATTCATTAAATATCCTACAATGTGATTTTCTGGATTTTTTTTTTTCTCATTTTGTCTGTTACAAAATTACAGGCCTCTCTCATCTTTTTAAGTGGGAGAACTTGCACAATTGGTGGCTGACTAAATACTTTTTTTGCCCCACTGTATATGTGTGTTTCTGTGTGTGATGTAGTATGGTACCTTTTCCTTCAAAAATTCACACTTGAGTTCATAGGAGTCTTTGAAGCCTTGTCCAAAGACCTGTACAGTGGAGCAGTCACTCTGTCTGACATCACACAGTCCCTCATTCTCCAGCTCTGTGATCTCTGGAGTCTGGTCTTCACCATCCCAAACGACACCAGAAACAGACAGAAATGAGAAGCAAAAAAGATGTCAGCAGGTTTTTTTTAAAATAATTTCACTAGGATTAGTAAATCACTGTGATGTGTCTTTGATTAACTATGAGCCAAACCCTGGTCTAGTGTTGACAATATGTATGATTGACTTAGAGTATAGATGTGTATTACAGATCTAACCCTCCCCTCTTCTTACCAGAGATAATGCTGCAGTCATAGGACCCGAACCCGGGGAAGCACACACACCCCAATTTGGAGCACTGCCCATTCCCATTACATAGATTAGGACACTTGAGTAAGGACAGCATGTCCTGGTGCTCTTCCTCTCTCCCCCTCTCCTCCACTAGCCTCCTCTCACACTCGTTCTCAAGCAGAGGCAGAGTGACGCCCACCCAGGCCTGGTCGTCCTTTAGCTGGAGGTCGCTGACACACATAGCCACCGCCTGGCTCACTATGGCCGGGCCTAAGAGCCGGCCGCAGCCCAGGGCCATGCTGGAGTTAGCCACCGCCCGCTGGCACTGCACCCTGGCCTGGAGCTGTGTTAGCCCAGACAGGGTGGGCCAGGCGGGGGGAGGGGAGGACTCGGGCCGGGCCGTCAGCTCGTGGTCCTCTGGGAAGAAGTAGGTGAAGCCCTCCAGGTCGGACTGGCTCAGGCTCTGGTAGGGCGTGTCGGGGAGGAACTGGTAGGACTGGCGTCTTCCACGGCTCCTCTGGTTGTTGGCTCCATGGCTGGAGCCTGTTAGGGTAGAGCCTCTCTCTACAGGCTGGGCGGCGGTGTCCTCGGCCTGGCCGTGCTCTTTGGAGTTTCCTGAGGGGTGGTCGTGGTGGCCTTTGAACAGCTCTACTGAGTTGATATATTCGGCAGTGACATCCAGAGTGGGGATGATACTGTGGAGTCTCACGTTGCCATGGTGAGAACAGGAGGAGTCAGAGCCAGGGATTGGCTGAGACCTGGTTCGCGGGGACGTGGGGTGGGACTCCACTTCACAGTTACAGTACCTGCGAGGGTTTGGGGCGCTCTGATAGGACGGAACGGTGTCAAACAAGCTGCCACCAGGAGGGAGTCTGCCAGAAGAGAAATACATCCTTATCAGTTAGGATCTCGACGGAAACACATTCAACAAATAATGACGTAACACAACCACAGCTGAAAGATCTCATGTAAAATGTTCAAAATGATTCATATCCATCGTTTAAAAGAACAGTCTCAGGTCCAGACTTGGTTGGGACAAAAGCCCACTCCCGCTTTGCAGATCTAAAGAAACTGTATAGGCATAGAAATTACAATGAAAGCTGCAGTGCAATCACTGATAGGCTGGTTAGAATCATCACCACATATCTTCTTCAGATCTGCAAACTCCATAGCGTTAGGGGCTAGAGGTTGATTTAAAACTTGGCATCAGACTAACTTCCATTCAGAGATGAAGGCTGCTACGTCTTCGTTGTCTAGCGCTGCGCCCCCTGCTGTGTGGAGGTCATTGTGGGTCTGTCCGTCATACGTCCCACACAGGCCCTGGGTTTGGCTCCAGTCTGAGCTGGGGGCCCTCAGGGTCAGACTCATGCCCCAGTCAGACACATCGGCACGCACAAATGCCCCAGACGAGAAGGTCATCTACAGCACAGACAGAAAGGGGATTAGATCCTATTGTATTCTGTTGTATTTCATTTGATTTTGGTCTATTCTATTACAAGATTTCCAGTGCTTCGCTATATCACCACATCTGTATCATATCATAATTACCATAAACAATTGAATACTGACTTTGCACTGTAAGTTTACACTGCCTTTCTCAACACCCTATTGGCTAATGACTACTACCTGTGGGCGTGGGCTTCAACTCTGTGACCTTTTCTTTTTCCTGCCACCGCGAACTCATCGGAAGACAACTTTAATTGAATTCAATTATTTACGTTACACTTTATGTATTTATTCACTCACTGTGACTTTGCGTCCTTGGTAAGACTCAGTGATGCGGATGCCACTCTTGCCCACGTCCCTGTTCTTCACCGACAGGTGCGGCCTGGTGTCCCCCAGCTCTCCATTGCACATGTCGAAGGCTATGACGTCACCGCCGTGTCTCGCCACGAAGCCGCACGTGCACGAGGCGCCGTGGACAACGCTCCCGCACTCCCACTGGCGCACATGAACCTCGAACGGCTGCCTCGTGCTCTTGTACAACACAAACGTCCCGATCTGATAGTTGTCATACTGCCTGAAAGGAAATGCATGAAATACAATACACTACAGTATCAGTTACGGTAATGTGTATCCTTGTGATTGTTGTCATATTTGCAGGCTAACATTGCCTTGACTGAATCTATCATTTATGCTGACTATAAAGGAGTGGCTGAAGTACCTGCCATCAAACGTGATGATGTGAGGATCAGTGAAAGAGTAGCAGTATGCAGAGGGAACATCCGTCACTGTGATCTGAAAACACAGAGAAAATATCACATATCAGATATCATTTATTTCATTTTCACATTCAGCTATCTAGATGAGAACATATACAGTGCATGCTTATATGAGTGTGTTGGCAACTTACAGTTTGTGTATGGGCACTGTGGCAGTGAGCAAATGTACACTATACAGTGTATATAGCATCATAGCATATTCTGCATTGAGTGAGTTAAGTGTAACAACCTAGACTGGTCCCAGATCTGTGAACAACCTGGACTGGTCCCAGATCTGTGAACAACCTAGACTGGTCCCAGATCTGTTAACATAGGCTGGTTTCGGTGTCACGCATACTCCTGCTTCCTCCCTCCGGTGCTCGACTTCGTTGGTCTACTAACCTCCGGTCCTGGCTTCATTATTACGCACACCTGTTCCCCATCAATACGCACACCTGGTTGTCATTCCCTCCTTGATTACTCCCCCTTTATTTAGCCCTCAGTTGTCTTCAGATACTAGGTGTTATTGTTTTCTCCAATGTTCAGCCTCATGTTTGTTCATCTGTATCGGTTCTTTATTAAACTCACCTTCTGCACCTGTTTCCTGACTCCCGGCGTATATGTTACATCCAGATCTGTTAACAACATAGACTGGTCCCAGATCTGTTTATGCTGTCTTGCAAAGTTTTATGGCAAACAGGGTGACAATGACATAGGAGTTGGCAAGACAGGGTGACAATGACATAGGAGTTGGCAAGACAGCACAAACAGATCTGGGACCAGGCTAATAACAACCGCCACTCTCCTCCCAACCCATCATAAGGGTATTTTTTCCAGTTCCAGTACCTGCACACTCTGTGGTGTGTAGCCGCTCCAGAGGAAGTTGGATGTGACGATGGGTTTGACAAAGATCTGTGTTGTCCTGTCCCCGTCCCTGAGGAAGTCTGTGACCGCGCTGAGATGAACCAGGGCCTGGCTACACACCCCGTTACGACACCCCAGGCTCTGGGAGAGATCCACCCGGCACGACGTCAACACCACGTCTGGACCCAGCAGATCGTCTCCTACGGAGGAATAGATAATTTAATGGTTATTGTCATTGGCTTTGTTTTTGTCTATTTCGTAGGGATACCAACATGTCAATATGCGTTGTCACTGGAGAATCAAGACGCTATGGAAATCAAACGTATTGCCAAAATCAGTTATTAAGAATACTACATTTTGAAGAAAAAAACTTTACTGTGGTGATACTGTGAGTATGCAGGATTACTTACGAAGCCTTTACCTTGATTGCTTGTACTCAGGTGTAAGGAGAGAGTACACTGCTCTGTGGTGGAGGAGGAGGAGGCACCGTCAGGGCAGGGGACAGGGATGGTACTCTCCACAGTCAACTCATAGTCCTTCCCATCCTCAGACACAGTAGTCACCTCGGGTCTCAACTGCAGAGACAAATCACAAGAGAAATTCTGATTAACCAGTGACTATTTAAAACAAAAAGGAGACACACAAACCCAGACCCAGAGAGAGACAGACAGACAGGCATGCACGCACAAACACACAACTTACACACTTCACACACACTCAAACACCAAATCCTTGAAATAGTGTTCTCTATCTCTTTGACTTACCCTGATCCCAGCGAAGAACTCTTCGCTCTCCGCTGGGGTTCCCTGGATGTCCGGCGAGTCCACGAAAAAACTGGAGCAACTGCAGTAAATCTGACAGAGAGGGAAGGACAGCCACAGCCGTTCAGGAGGCGGAGAGAGGCTACAGTTCAGGATGTAGAAAAGCCTTTATAGTTGAAGCCAGGTAATATACATGATACCACAGGAAAACAAAACAAAATGTCTGACAAGAGTTTCATAAAAGGATGACACGACAATATACTGTATAACTTTGATGGCCGGTGGCAGTCTAGGTTTTCAACACGGCCAGCTCGATTGTTCTGTATCCTCACTTGTAAAAGAAATTCACAGTTTTGAGAGAGAGTTCGGAAGCTAGCATTATTCTGGCCGTTTGACTGTTTTACAAGCGAAGTAGAAGCTACCCGTAACCACAAGTCTCGGATCAAATGACACCACCCCCGATCTTAACCTTAACCATTAGAGAGGAAAAATATCTGAACCTGCGTCAGTGGTTAGGGGTAACTTCTACCCACCTTGTCCCCCAGTCGGAGGTTGATCCCGTCCAGCTCGATGAAGGCAACGGTTTGGACAGTAATCTCTTGTTTCAGTTCTTCTTTGATGCCTTGGGGGGAGAGGCGAGACCAGGCAACCACATAGCCTAGGGAGCTGTTCACGCTATGGCCCTCGAAGCTGCACTTCAGGTAGACGATGCTCCCAGAGAGCTCTGCTACTATCACAGGTACCGCTGGGGAAGGAGGATGTTTGGCTGGAAGGGATAATGGAGTTGTGTTCAGTAGGGTACACCAAAGCAAAATGTTTAGCAACATATTTTATTGGACAAAATTAGACAAAATGTCTTATTGGACAAAATGGGCAGTTTCACCCAGTTTTCTTCCTACTGAACATGTAACTGGTATTTACATGGACATAGCAGGTAATAATGTATACAGTATTTGGGTGATATGAGATGATTGTGTTATAATAGAAGCTTGGCTGAATGTTTTTGTCCTGTGACCCATTAAGTAATCAAAATCTATATTTCAGGCAAAGATCCAGTCATCAGCCACTGCTTTCCAGTGGGTCCCAACATTTTGGTCTATTTCTGTAACTCTAATCAGGGAAAGGGGCCAACCATAACAAACCAAAAGAGTAGGTACCTAAACGGTGGGTACCTTCTCCTATTTATAGTTTCCCTTCCAACTTGATAGCGTCTCTTGTGTGAATAAAAGTTAATTAAACCATCCACCTATGTCCCCAGCCCCCCTCCTCCTTCGCCCTAAAACCGGGAGGGAAAATTCACGACCTCGCCGAGAGATATCGTCATGGAGACGGGGCGAGGGAGGCAGGAAACACATGCTTAGCTCATTAAGAGGACCTGTGAGGGGCCTGTTGCTGCATTCCACACCGCATGGCAATTCTGATGTGGATTGTTGTGGTGTCTGACTTTAACAAGGGCATCCTATAGAGCCAGGCAACACAGGGTCAGGAGGCAGAGAGCTCACTCACCTTTACACACTCCATCAACCTCCACCTCGTCAGGACCACACACCACAGCCGCAGAGTCTGACATCTCTACATGGTGAATGAGAGCAGGACGATGAACAGACAATTAACAGTGGTGGTCTTAACAGTTAACACTACAGAGGTCTGAGTCACAAGCACATAAATAACAGTTTAATGAGTTACATGTGGTTAGTGCTAATTCTTTAGCGTTTTTACAGTCGTATCATGTCACCTTTACGCTATTACCACTATAAGAATTCCCTCTTAATAATAATAATAGTAAAATGAGTTATATCCTATTCTAGGAGCATATACAGCATTTAGCTAACACTTTTAAAGAAACCTAAAGTCTCAGTCCCTCCTGTCTCAGCCTCCAGTATTTATGCTGCAGTAGTTCATGTGTCGGGGGGCTAGGGTCAGTTTGTTATATCTGGAGTACTTCTCCTGTCCTATCCGGTGTCCTGTGTGAATTTAAGTATGCTCTCTCTAATTCTCTCTTTCTTTCTCTCTCTCGGAGGACCTGAGCCCTAGGACCATGCCTCAGGACTACTGGGCATGATGACTCCTTGCTGTCCCCAGTCCACCTGGCCGTGCTGCTGCTCCAGTTTCAACTGTTCTGTTTGTGTTTATTATTATTTGACCATGCTGGTCATTTATGAACATCTTGGCCATGTTCTGTTAGAATCTCCACCCGGCAGAGCCAGAAGAGGACTGGCCACCCCACATAGCCTTGTTCCTCTCTAGGTTTCTTCCTAGGTTTTGGCCTTTCTAGGGAGTATTTCCTAGCCACCGTGCTTCTACACCTGCATTGCTTGCTGTTTGGGGTTTTTAGGCTGGGTTTCTGTACAGCACTTTGAGATATCAGCTGATGTACGAAGGGCTATATAAATAAATTTGATTTGATTAAAGTAATGTCATGTTTACATTGACACATACAGTAAGAGATTACAGCATAGAGCATTGGCAATACGCTATGCAAGTGATGCAGCACTACATCGGACTGTACTTCCGAGGTCAGCCCTAATCTTTTGAGTGGGCTTGACGATTATATCATCAAATTAATGAAAACACGTTCATTTATGAAATTATATTTGTGTTTGAATGGCCTTTTATGACATTGTGGCGCTGAAGACCATGGCACTACGTTTTTGCCCATTGAAGAAGAAAAAAACTATGCCACCTCACTTTCATAGCATATGGAGCTCCTCATTGCCTCCACCTAAACAGACTATCGTAAACAGCTGCTGTACCCTGTGCACAGTAGCCCATGCAACCCTGGGTGGGCTGGAGCAGGTAGACGTAGAAGTCTCCACAGTTGCGCACGGTGACAGGAATGCGGAACAGGCAGCAGTCCTTACTGCTGCTGAGGAAGAACTGCCAGGTGGCACAGGCCGTCAGATGCGTCACCTCCAGGGGCCGGGGAAGGCTCTCGCCCTCCCCCAGAGACAGCCAGACTGGGGCCTGGGTCCCACAGTGATTCACCTGGTGGACACAGATAAAGACAATGGAGAACAGAATGAGATTACTTTAGCCTGGTTCCAGATCTGTTTGCGCTGTCTTGCAAACTTCTAGTCACTCAATGTGATAAAAAGTAAGACAGCACAAATATGTCTGGGACCAGGCTAGTTTATACTGGGTGGTAATAATACAACCACATGGGTAATGATTGGTAGGGCAACACTTTGCAGGCAACAACTGCAATATGACACATGACAATGCCCTGGGAAGAAGAGGAAGCTGACACCTCTGATGGATCCTTCAGTCTGCAGCACAGCGGGCAGCCCAGGGAAAATGAGGAACATCTTTCTCTCTCTCCCTCTCTTGCTGTCTAACCATGTCTCTCTCTAATGATGTCTCTCTCTATCTCTCTAACCTTGTCTCTTTCTCTCTCTAACTCTGTCTCCCCGTCTCTCTCCTGTCTCTCGTGTCTCTCTCGTCTCTCTCTCCTGTCTCTCTTGTCTCTCTCCCGTCTCTCGCTCTCTTTGGTCCTGTGCTTAATGCTGATACCATCCCAGGGTCCTCAGAACAAAGAGCCTATGTTCACTTCAAAGGGCAAGACTAGCACTCATGTTACCATTGCAGTGATTTGGCTACTCACTGAAAAGTACTCAAGTGCAAGAAAAGCTGCTTAAGAAAATATTTACTAAATAAACTAAAGTAAAAAGTAACACAATAAAATAACAACAATGAGGCTATATACAGGGGGTACCGTTACCGAGTTAATGTGCGGGGTTACAGGTTAGTTAAGGTCATTTTTACATGTAGGTAGAGTTATTAAAGTAACTAAGCATGAACAATAAACAATGAGTAGCAGCAGTATAAAAACAAGGGGGGAGGGGGGGCATTTGATTAATTGTTCAGCAGTCTTATGGCTTGGGGGTAAAAGCTGTTAAGGAGCCTTTTGTACCTAGATTTGGCACTACGGTACCGCTTGCCGTGTGGTAGCAGAGAGAACAGTCTATGACTTGGGTGAATTTTCTTTGACAATTTTTGGGCCTTCCTCTGACACCGCCTAGTTTATAGGTCCTGGATGTCAGGAAGCTTGACCCCAGTGATGTACTGGGCGGTGGTCACTGTCCTCAGTAGCGCCTTACAGTCGGATGCCGAGCAGTTGCCATACAAGGCGGTGATGCAACCGGTCAGGATGCTCTCGATGGTGCAGCTGTATAACTTTTTTAGGATCTGGGACCCATGCCAAATCTTTTCGGTCTCCTGAGGGGGAAAAGTTGTTATCATGCCTTCTTCATGACTGTCTTGGTGTGTTTGGACCATGATAGTTTGTTGGTGATGTGGACACTAAGGAACTTGAAACTCTCAACCTGCTCCACTACAGCCCCGTCGATGTGAATAGGGGCGTGTTCGGCCCTCCTTTTCCTGTAGTCGACGATCAGCTCCTTTGTCTTGCTCAAGGTTGTTGTCCTGGCACCACACTGCCAGACCTCTGACCTCCTCCCTATAGGCTATCTCATCGTTGACGGTGATCTACCACTGTTGTGTCGTCAGTAAATTTAATGATGGTGTTGGAGTTGTGCTTGGCCACGCAGTCGTGGGTGAACAGGGAGTACAGGAGGGAACTAAGCACGCACCCCTGAGGGGCCCCAGTGTTGAGGATCAGCGTGGCAGATGTGTTGTTGCCTACTGTTAGCACATGGGGTGGCCCGTCAGGTAGTCCAGGATCCAATTTCAGAAGGAGGTGTTTAGTCCCAGGGTACTTAGCTTAGTGATGGGCATTGTGGGCACTATGGTGTTGAACGCTGAACTGTAGTCAATGAATCGCATTCTCACATAGCTGTTCCTTTTGTCCAGGTGGAAAAGGGCAGTGTAGAGTGCGATTAAGATTGCGTCATCTGTGGGTCTGTTGGGCCCGTATGCGAATTGGAGTGGGTCTAGTGTTTCCGGGATGATGCACTTCATGGCAACAGACATGAGAGCTACGGGGTGGTAGTCATTTAGGCAGGTTACCTTCACTTTACTGGGCACAGGGACTATGTGGTCTGCTTGAAACATGTAGGTATTACAGTCTCGGTCAGGGAAAGGTTAAAAATGTCAGTGAAGACACTTGCCAGTTGGTCCGCACATGCTCTGAGTACATGTCCTGGTAATCCGTCTGTCCCTGCGGCCTGGTGAATGTTGACCTGTTTAAAGGTCTTGCTCACATCGGCTATGGAGAGCGTGATCACACAGTAGTCCAGAACAGCTGGTGCTCTCGTGCATGCTTCAGTGTTGCTTACCTCGAAGTGAGCATAAAAGGCATTTAGCTCGTCTGGTAGGCTCGCGTCACTGGGCAGGTCGGGTTTCCCTTTGTAGTCCGTAATAGTTTGCAAGCCCTGCCACATCCGACAAGAGCATAGTGGGATTAGTGTCCCGCTCCTTGAAAGCGGCAGCTCTAGCCTTTAGCTCAGTGTGGATGTTGCCTGTAATCCATGGCTTCTGTTTGGGATATGTGCAGTTGAAGTCGAAAGTTTACATACCCCTTAGCCAAATTCACTTAAACTCAGTATTTCACAATTCCTGACATTTAATCTTAGTAAAAATTCCCTGTCTTAGGTCAGTTAGGATCACCAATTTATTTTAAGAATGTGAAATGTCAGAATAATAGTAGAGAGAATTGTTTATTTCAGCTTTTATTTATTTCATCACATTCCCAGTGGGTCAGATGTTTACATACACTCAATTAGTATTTGGTAGCATTACCTTTAAATTGTCAAATGTTTCTTCCACAATAAGTTGGGTGAATTTTGGTCCATTCCTCCTGATAGAGCTGGTGTAACTGAGTCAGGTGTGTAGGCCTCCTTGCTCGCACACGCCTTTTCAGTTCTGCCCACAAATTTTCTATGGGATTGGGGTCAGGGCTGTGGGATGGCCACTCCAATACCTTGACTTTGTTGCCCTTAACCATTTTGCCACATCTTTGGAAGTATGTCTGGGGTCATTGTCCATATGGAAGACCCAAGCTTGTGACCAAGCTTTAACTTCCTGACTGATGTCTTGAGATTTTGCTTCAATATATCCACATACTTTTCCTCCCTCATGATGCCATTTATTTTGTGAAGTTCACCAGTCCCTCCTGCAGCAAAGCACCCCCACAACATGATGCTGCCACCTCCATGCTTCATGGTTGGGATGGTCATAATGGCCAAACAGTTCTATTTTTGTTTCATCAGAACAGAGGACATTTCTCCAAAAAGTACGATCTTTGTCCCCATGTGCAGTTGCAAACTGTAGTCTGTTTTCTTTATGGTGGTTTTGGAGCAGTGGCTTCTTTCTTGCTGAGCGGCCTTTCAGGTTATGTCGATATAGGACTCGTTTTACTGTGGTTATAGATGCTTTTGTACCTGTTGCCTCCAGCATCTTCACATTGTCCTTTGCTGTTGTTCTGGGATTGATTTGCAATTTTCACACCAAAGTACGTTTGTCTCTAGGAGGCAGAATGCAACTCCTTCCTGAGTGGTATGACAGCTGTGTGGTCCCATGATGTTTATACATGTATACTACTATTTGTACAGATGAATGTGGTACCTTCAGGCATTTGGAAATTGCTCCCAAGGATGAACCAGACTTGTGGAGGTCTACAATTTTTCTTGGCTGGTTTCTTTTGATTTTTCCATGAAGTCAAGCAAAGAGGCACTGATATGTAAACTTCAGAATTCAACTGTACAGTATGTACGGTCACTGTGGGGATGAAGTCGTCAATGCACTTATTGATGAAGCAGGTGACTGAGGTGGTATACTCAATGCCATTGGATGAATCCCGTAACATATTCTAGTCTGTGCTAGCAAAACAGTCCTGTAGCGTAGCATCCGCGTCATCTGACCACTTTAGTTTTTACTTGTAAGCAGGAATCAGGAGATAGAATTATGGTCAGATTTGCCAAATGGAGGGCGAGGAAGAGCTTTGTATGCCTCTCTGTGTGTGGAGTAAAGGTGGTCTAGAGTTTTTTTCCCTCTGGATGCACATGTGACATGCTGGTAGAAATTAGGTCAAATGGATTTAAGTTTGCCTGCATTAAAGTCCCTGGCCACTAGGAGCGCCGCTTCTGGATGAATATTTTCTTGTTTGCTGATGGCCTTACTGGTCTTAGTGCCAGCATCGGTTTGTGGTGGTTTTTCGTAGGCGGCTACGAAAAATGTATATTATTTGTGTCGTCGTTTAAACACAACTAGGTGAAACATAAGATATTACAGTTTGTAATGTCACGTTGGTAAGATAGTCTCGAACGGAGATCATCCGGTATATTTTCCAGTGATTGCACGTTGGCCAATAGAACGGATGGTAGAGACGGGTTACCCACTCGCTGACGAATTCTCTTAAGGCACCCCGATCTCCGACCCCTCTATTTCCGTCTTTTCTTCACGCAAATGATGGGATTTGGGCCTGGTCTCAGAGAAGCAGTATATCCTTCGCGTCGGACTCATTAAATAAAAAAATCTTCATCCAGTTCGAGGTGAGTAATCGCTGTTCTGATTTCCAGAAGCTGTTTTCAGTCATAAGAGACCGTAGCTGCAATATTATGTACAAAATAAGTTACAAACAATGCAAAGAATCACACAAAATATCACAGTTGGTTAGGAGCCCGTAAAACGGCAGCCATCCCCTCCGGCGCCATTATAAGTTCTTATATCATGGGGACAATATTTTTCTGTACTGTTCTGATTGAGGTATGGCATTTGCTGTGAAAGACCACCTAAACCAGGGGTGTAAAACAAAAAAAATCTCTGGGGGCCACATTCGGTCTTCAACAGAGGTCCGGAGGGCGGCACTGATATTTAAAAAAAAAAAAATATTCGGCGTCAAAATAAAATAAAAATAGTCCTCTATCCATTGTTTTAAAATATGGGTGTTAGCGACACGTAGGGGCATTGGGTGACCTCCATACATTGTATCGTGCTTTGAGACCTAGTGAGAAAAAGTACTATAAAATAAAATGTATCATCGGCATTTACCTCCACACATTGTGTGGGCATGCTGGCGGGCTTGTCAAAGATCTGGAACTGGTACCAGCCTGGTATGAGGGAATGGTCACAGATGAAGTCCTGGAGGGCTGACTGCTGCAGGCTGCGGGAGCTGAAACTGGTGCTGCGGTATGGGTTCTGGAGCAGAGAGTGACCCCCCGGAGCACATTCTGGGGGAAGCACTGAGGATAGACACAAGCAGCCAAACATGTAGCACAAACATGAGTCAATAAGGTGCTGCTGTGTTTTCACTCAAAGCACACGCACGCATATGCACACAATTTGATTTGAAGTTACCGATCCCAAGTTAACACCCCAACACACACACACAAAATCAACTGAGTTAGCAATGAAACTGTCAATACTATGTTGCAACCATGTAATAACTAGGCCTAGCCTGATCATAATAATTGTAAAATAGGAGTTATGGGATTATGAGACAAATTAATGTTGAAAATATGTTGATCTTGGTGATCTTGTTTGTACTTTTGTGCATTAAAAAAAAACATTTATTTGGAGAAATGAAACTCTTAACAAAACAACAATTTTCTGGAGTTGGAACGTCTAGGAGTTGTGACTAGAGGGAGTACAGCTACGACCGGAAGTTACTTTTCGCAGCAGGTTAGGAGAGCATTTTAGCTAACCCTAAACTTTTTCTAACCTTAACCTAAGTCTCCTAACCTGCCACATTAATTATCCTAACCTGCTGAGTAAATTATCCTAACCTGCTACGAAAAAGTACCTTCCGGTCGTAGCTGTACTCCCTCTAGTCAGAATCAAGTAAAAAATGGTGACATCATAGAGAGACACTGACATTCTAGGTGCATCAATCAAACAATTACTTGACTTAACAACAAAGTACTTTCAAAAAATATTGTGTTAAACTAGTTAAAATAACTGTTTATAACTATGGAGGATCATAACCCTTTCCAGAGTAATGCATTCACACCTGACTCAACACAAGGTAAGCCTTTTATGTTCAATTACAATTCAAACCTCTCAAAACTGTCTGTTAGCTTTTCAGCTTTCTAACTATCTATGCTTTATGCTTTATTCTAAAGTTAGCATGAAATTATCATTTTGCATGACAGAAATTAATTAAGGCATAATGACTTTACAAATGCATTTATTCATAACATACTGTACAAAATATTTTGTGAATCAAAAAATTATAATTTGGTTTCCTTTCAGGAAACAGTTTACTTGCAGGACAGATAACTCTGGTCATAGATCACAGCACAAACCCTCCGGTTGTAACAGCCCATTTCCAGCAGCCTCCTAATCATCCCAATCTCCTTCATCACCATCTTCATCATCACCATCAACCCCTTCTTTCTCATCATCAAACCCATCAACATGCGATCTATGGCACATTGTTGTCTACCAAAGATCAGCCCCCTCAGCCAACACCAGTGCCACAAATCTGGGCAGCATGCCCCCCACCAGGGTACATCTGTGTGGCTGCACCAGCACCAGCAGCTGCAACCAACATTACCATGGCACCTATTGACACAACAGTGAACACTGGCAATCCAGTTGTCCTATTGGAGGAGGCTGCAGGAAGCCCTGTGATGGAAGCTACTAAAAATAAAGAGGAGGTTGCAGAGCAGGGAAGAGGGGAGACGACAAAGAAAACGGCCATCATTGGAGAGGTTGGTGACAGTAGTGATGGCGTGAACAGTGAAAAGATAGAAGGTGAAAAGAGGGATGGAGAAAGAAGTGTAGAGGATAGTAACCCTAGTCCTGTGAAGGAGCTAGTCCAATGTGCAAGGAGCGGTGCTGCAGATGGAGGTGGGGACAGAACAGGTTCAGACATTTCCTCATCCAGGAAGCAGAAAGGTAGCATTAAGGGGGCTAAGTTAGGGGTGCAGCCTACCCCAAACGCTCCCCAACCACCCCAATTGACAAGGAGCCGTCTGGGTCATCAGATGATGCAGTCTGTTCAGGTTTTCCACAAACTTGGGGTAAAATCCCAGACATCCAATCAGTCCAACCAGTCTATTCCCAATGAACAAATAACAGAAGAACAGGTCATTTTGATTGACCGCGACCTGCTAGACTTTGATACGATTCATGTTACCGTAGCAAACAGTCACTCCTCAGTGGTGGAAATAAGAATGCGAGATGTTGTAGATACCATTGGGGCATCCCAAGCTGAACATCCTTTGTCTGCAAAACCAACTGTCTTTGACAACCCAATAACACATGACAACCTTTCACAGAAGTATGCTAGCTCCACAATCAAGTCTGTCTCCCCATCCTGTCAGAGTAGGCAACCAACTTCATCAGGGGGAACAATCCACAGCGACCCCACACACTCCCTACCCTTCGCACCACCAATTACCCAAAACCACCCCCCGTTCAAAGCCCCCAACCCTCAACCAAGGAGAAGGTATCGTGGTTCTCGCCATCCCAACACGTGCCATCACCCAACCCCTCCTGGGCAGTACGGGAGGTTACCCCCTCCTGATTCCCTCTACTTTCCCAGCCCGTGGCAGGCCTCGGTGCCCATCTCTCTATGGCAGAGGGAGGAGAGGGAGGACATGAAGAGGAAGTCCCAGCAGCAGAGAGAAAGGGTGTCCCGGATCACCAAACAAGGCTGGGACCACAACGTGTTCATCAACAGGGACCAGTACACTCTGGAGAAATACCTGAGTAGTCCCACAGTACCCATGCTGAAGGGAACCATGAGCGCCTGGAAAAAGCTAATGGAGATCTGGAATAAATGAAGGGCATTTTTGGGGGGTTTGTATGTGTTTAGTGTATCTTTTAGGAAACTATAGTGATGCACGGGGTATACTACAAAAGGTGGTAAAGACGGTTCACTTCTATGCTTTCTACATTGACTGTCACTGTACTGTATGCAAGTTACGGACAGTCGTGTTTCACTAATTGAATGTGATTTACAGGAAAAGGTGATTGTCAAATCCACTATGCACAGTGAGGAGATCCACTTTGTATGGGATTGTCTTCAACTTCCCCTACATCTATGTTGTAATTTAATGTAGCCAATGAAAGTCCCAGCTGGGAGCAGTTAGAGTGGAAGTGTTTAGTATGAAAGGATCCGTTACCAAACATGGCGTCTCTTTGGCTACGGAACTAAGCCATAGCCACAGCTAACAGCCTTATTATTTATAGGCTTCCAAGTCAAGTAGAGACACTTCAGCTCTGGCAGGATGTGACTGCTAATGTCCATATGGTCCATTTTAATATATGCCTTCACATGAGAGGTATCATAAAAGGGGGAAGGAATATGAAGTACATGCTATTCAATGGTATGTGGTAAAAAAAACTATTGTGGTGATCAGAATGTTGCTTACGATAAGCATGCTTAAAGTAGCTTCAAAGACAGTCCGACTTCTCAGTTTAGGGTGAAATGTGAAATTGAAACAGGAGGGAAAGTATTTATTTGGAGCATACCGAAGCAAGACCCTCGGGTGTTGGACAGAATCTAAAAGAAAGACATCCTCTTGAAACTTTGCTGAGAGGGAAAGTAGGGCCTACTGCAAATACAGCTATTCTGAAGCAGGAATGTTTGGTTGTTGCCACAGTAACACCAGCTGTGCTCACCTGAGTAACAATTCTGACATCACAGTCACGTAACATTCTAAAAACATTCTAAAATGTGCTACTGATGCTCTTGATTTTATGTAGGTATGTCCTTTATAATGTATCTGGCATAAGAGCAGAGGATAAAAATGAACTTTCAGTACAATTACCAACAACACTTATTACAACAAGATCATGGTAAGTGTGTTGTTTGAACATCTTTTAATAGCATAACCACAAAACCAAAAATGTTGAAACAATCAGAAATTTCTTCACAAAGAAAAAGTGTACTTAGGGTGTACTAGCATCAAATATGATTACTATTAAATTGCAAGCCTAACAAAAATAGATGGTCATGATTGATCAAATATTTAATATAAAACTAATTTGATTGTCTTCAATATACAGGACACCGTTCAAAAATGGGCCTAGATTCTGCTGTTCTTGCAAACATTTCCACAGAGGCCTACACCTCTGGAGGTATCATCCAGCCATCTACTCCATTGATTGATTATGTCTACACACCACACCCTCAGCACCTTCCGGTGATGCCTATTGGACCAGTCTGGCCCTCACAGCCATACCACTGTGTTCCAACCATGGTGGGTGCTGCTATTCCTCCCGTGTCTGTGGTTGATCCCAGCATCCCCTCTACGGTGATGAAAAGAGAGAAGGATAAAAGGCAACGAGCTGTTAGGTCGAGGGCAAAAAGAGACCCTAACAGTTTCACTCAGAAATACAGGAGACTGATGACGGTGATGGGCAAGACTGGAACCAAAATTGACGACACCTCTTATACAAACTATCAGAGATGGGACGCTACTGATATGGTGAATCTTCCAAGTCAGGCAACTGAGGCCAAAACAGAAGTGGTGGGTACCCCTGACAGAGACGTATATATGCTAATGGTTAATGAAGAGCAGAACAGCATGAGGGAACATAAGGACGAAGGCAAGATGAATAGAGATAAAGATGGAGAGAAAACTCCAAAAGTGAGAGCTGTGGGACTTAAAGGCCAACATGAGATGAGCATGAGGCAGAGATTTCACAGCCAAGTGAAAAGTCATAGCCCAACTAACTATGACACAGTGACGCCAGTCGGACAAGTTGTTGCAGGTGACGACAGGATCTTTCAGAGCTACCCTATCATCGTTCACTCTCAGCAGCACCTGGTCAGTCCATCTCTCTTCCGCCAAGACGGGAACTCTCATAGTAAATGTCCTGAGATACCCTTCAGCACAATATCTCTGTCCGAGTGGGCGGCCCTCATGGACACGTGTCTCTTTCCACCTTGGCCGCAGGGGTCAAAGGCTTGTGTGGTTGGAGAAGACACAGAGACAGGCTTGGCCCTTGCTGCCTCCAATGACAGGTCAACAGACTGCCATAGCAATGAGAGTCGTAGGTATGTCCCCTTGGATGACAGAACCTTGATTGATGAACTTTACTATCAGTATGCACGCCACAGATTTACACCTTTCTTACCAGATGGACAGGACTAATGGAGAGAGCAGATACAAAATGTTTATCTGGCTCTAATAAATTATATATTTTCAGCATTAAAAACGGTATTGTCACCTTTTCTTCCATAGCTATCCCCCAGTTCATAATAGTACGCTTACTGTGTTCATAATATTCATCGTAAACCATGTCGAAAAAAAACATGTTGAAAAAAGAAGCTTGGTAGGCTACAGGTAATTTACGCACATCATTTTACGGTCTACATCCAATGTAGTCCCAATTTGGCATTATCAATTAATAACATTGGCATACCACTTACCTGTTTGACAAAACATTGTATTAGGGAGTAAAATTAGTAAATACAAATGTTCCAAAACTATGTTAAGTTTCATCGTTCACGAGCCAATCTGAAGCCTTCCAAAATGACCACTGACAGACCACGGTTTTACAACGGTCCTTGGCTCCTCAAGAGGTATGCTCAGTTCAGCTGCCTTCGATTTTCCAGTAGCCTTAAAAAATAGTAGGGATAGGCAGAAATAAACGACAATCAAAGACACCGCCGAGAGTCAAAGAAAGTCCGTTTCTAAGAGGTTCGCAAGAGCTGATAAAAGCACTTCCCCGGCACACCGGACTGCGGCGCGTGACCACAAACTCCAAGATCAAAAGCAGCAACATATTAGGAGGAGCGTCCACGAACCTTATCTCCACCGAATCAACAGCGACGACTGTTTAGACGAGGACAAGTGATAAAAGGATTAAAGTCGGGGACTATCCAGTTGCATCAACAGGAAAATGGTCGAGTCGTCATCATGATTGTGGTCATTCATTCGCTGAGAACTGATGCAGCTTTCAATTTTGAGCAAATGTAAATCTAAATCAATAATGAAATAAAAGTAGAATTTATGTTTTTTTGTTATTGAAAATAATGGACTGTTATTACAATGTTTGTTCTTGGTACAATGTAATTAGTCATGATTGATTTTTCCTCTGGACTATAATTACCACTCAGCAAACTGTGAACTCTACCCAAAACACATCATAATTTTGTCACCGTTGCTGCTGCTGAGTGGATGACGTTGAATACCATCATAATTACAAATGCATAATAAACAAAAACTATGGAAATTAATATTAGCACTAAAATTTATGACATTACCATTGGGTGATTGAACCTGACCAACTTGACCGAGTTTGGCTGGTTATTTGCCTTATAATTATTCTGCAGTATACAATAATTATACATTCCATACGCCCATGTAGGACCAGAACAGTAAGGTTAAACTGAATTTACCACAGGCAAAAATGTGTACAGTCTATGATTTTTCTCTCTCTCCCTAGATTTCTCTCTAATTATCCAGCGACAATCTAGGCGATAATGATTTCCATTCACTATGCAGTCATGGGATGTTTAGTCACTACTCCAATCCACTAAACCATATGGTCATACTGTATCTTTCAGGAAAATGACTCGGCCAAAGAGTAAGATTTGGGATAGGCCAGATATCACCTAGGCCAATATAGCTCACTCTAAACGGTATCTTTCCATTCTCATTTAATTTGAAAGTGTATTGTGCAACCGTATACCTTGTTTACGGCATTCCAAGATCTCTTTCAGTGTTTGGATTTGAACCGACAATGATCGCTCAGTTCGAATTGTTTATAGACAGATGTAGGATCTTAATTTGAGCCAGTTTGCTACAGCAGGAAAATAATCCTGTAGCAACATGTTGATTGTAATATGGAAATGTTTTGTAGGGGCTGATACATTTGTTATGGCACATTTGTTATTTTAAAGTGGAAATTACTATGTGTATTATGATGTTAGAAGATTTTTTTAAACCTTCGAATACACTACGTTTGCTTTTCCTGATGTATGGGGAAATTCTCATCAACAATAGTGATCAAATTAAGATCCTACATAGGGAAAATGTGAAATGCTATTCATTACTGAGCCGAAATTTAACCTAAAGGCAAATATGTTCAGTGATGTGTGTGGGACATAAAAAGCTGTTGAATTGTGTTTATAAAGATTACAATTTTACTATAGCTGTGGACATCATTCAATAACACATTGACATCCCACACTAACATTTGTTTGAGAACTGATAGAATTACATAACACAGAATTACACTATAAAGACAGGACTGATATCTTAATGGGGAGGCTTTTCAGTGGGCTCAAAGAGCTCTTGAAAAACTAACAAACCAATCAGATGGGTGATAACTTTTTCTGAAAGTCATAGAATGGTTTTCACATGATGACCTTTATATACTGCTGGAGAAAGGTTCCCTAACCATCTTGTCCAAGGCTTTCTCCTTTTGACTCTCAGGCAGAGGGAGGCACAACCACTCGCTCGTAAATCTCCTGGACCATCAACCTGTTAGTGTCTGGAAAATCTATCAGGTAAAACACAGATATTCCCCTCATGCAGTTTCTTTCCCATAACAAGTAATTAGGTAAAATCTCGATCGTACATTCCGATTCACTTAGTTTTTCAACCATGTAAACACTACATACAATCATGTATAAATCTAATCTCGGGAAAGAACAAGTGATCTGACCCATTAACAAATACAGGTAATTGACAATTTTATATTTTAATCTAAACACTTGACCTCATTTTGTGCAATTTTCCCTATTACAATTAGTTATGCATGAATGGAGTGAGGAGAAAATACTACTTCCTATACCTCCTGTGGGAAATCTAATATCAGCTAATGGAATACTGCTGTGTAATTACTTTGACCTCCACTTACAAACCCTGAATGTACAACTTCATGTACACACAACATGGTTTTGGTATTTGTACTTTTATCCTCTAATTTGTGCAACACAAAACACGGCCCTCTCACAAACAATATTTACAAAACAGTGTAAAGCCTACCACTAAAGCACACACAGTTTTAACTATAATCACCAACAGAACAAAACAATGGAAGCAAAATACAAAAGATAAAGACAGAACAAGCTCCATGATTTACGTCATTAGGAAAAGTAACAGATAGATCTAGTGACAGGCCTTATAGGACCATTACCGGACTGACCTTGTCCATGTAGCCCAGTGGCGCTGCAACAGGGAACCACTCCAGAGGCCAAAGCCACACACGCATCCAGACGTGTGCTCACATGCCCAGCCCACTTCTGCTTATTGATAGAAAGATGGCACTATGGAGAAAGTGATGTTCATTATAATCAGTTGCCAAGGAGGAGGTACTGCTGAGCAGATTGGCATATTGACATGGTCAATTGTTATACAGACAAAAGGATGGGAGGCTATTAGATAACATGGTAACATGCCGTATTAAAGCTGTCAATATACATGACCGTGCTTCTGGTGCCCTAGATGTACAGGAAATAAAAAATAACCCACACACTGCTTGTTGTGCTCCAGAAACAACCTAAAATATGAGGTCTTCATCAAGTCTCAAGTCAGTTGCTGACCTCTGACCTTTTTAGATATGCATTCAGTGTTCCACCCTTTCTGACATGACATCTAAATATGACATTGACCCAGCACCCTGATTTACACTGCAATCTGTTCACTTCTTTTTTTCTAAGACCAAACATCCTGTTTCCAGACAAAGATAAAAGTAGGCCTACCTAAGGGAGGAGGGGTGAGAGGTTAGACAGTTGAAAGGATGGGGGGGAATGGCTGGATCTAGGACCCACAGTTGCTTTTGTGACTGAGCTTAAACAACGGTAAAAACAGACGTTGGGTCCTGGAACGTGGTCAGAGACGGGCTGTGGTCCAGGCAGACAGGGGCGTTGAGCTGAAGGAGAATGGCTGGGGAGGAAATAGGAGACATGCAGCTTAGTAATGAACCCAAGCGGTTAATGGAAGAACCATTTCCACAACCCACCTCCACAGTCCACACATATACTATCGGCTGCCATTTGTTCTTTGTGTTCTCCATCTGTATTTAGCTTTGTGTGTTTCTTTCTTTCAGTACACCTACAGCTACCAGAGATATCGCTCTGTTTCACAGCGTGATTTGTCTGGGCTATTCACTTGTTTGTGTTCAGACAATATAGCAATTAGGCACCGCTGACAGTTCTCTGCTTTGGCACTCTCCACTACACTTACTGTGGGGTTAAGTGGGATGTGTTTAAGTGCACTTAAACAGAGGGTCATCAGTGGCCTCTCAGGTTGACAGCTTTGACAAAAACCCACAATAATTGGTACAACTGAACCTTGAGGGCTTGGTAGCTGTAAATGATACTGGATACAATGGCAATAAGTATTCTAAGACACAGCTGAAAAGGCAAAGGTTAAACCCAGCTTTATAGGGGCATTAGGGTCAACTCCTTTACAGGGGTTGTATGGCTTGTATCAGGTTTCCTGTTGCCTTTAGCCTCTCTGTTCAGCTGCCATGATGGGCCCAAATAAAAAGGCCACCACACCAACTGCGTGGGTAAACTCTCCCACATGCAGATATGAATTTGTGTAAGGGGATACCCTCCGCTTTACGTCTGACCCCAATATATTGCAGCTGTGACCTCTGACCTCCTCTGTCTGTGTCTAGGCCTGAGGTTCCATTCTCATTCGACCACAGGATATTGGGAATCTATCAGGAAAAAAATCGACAAAGGTTTCTTTCAGCATGTCCAAAAATGTTTTACTCATAGCGCAATTGACCATTATAGATGGCTGACTTAGCATAGCACACTGGCAACTGAATACAATGAATGCAGTTATGGTTTGTGCATGTTTCTCTTAGTTGCCTTGAGAACGCTGACCTGAAAGGAGGAAACCGTCTTGAGGATAACTCATCATACTATTCTATACAACGTAATGTCCAACAACTTCATTGTTGCTTGGGGATAAAGCTGACATAAAACACTGAGATGTGACTAGATCCATTTCACAATGATCACAACATATTGATGAGGGGGCTACTCATTTTACTATTGGGACAGTTGTTACAAAGACAAAGACATACAGGCAACTCCCATGCATCCTCCGAAACACAGCCCAACCAAGCCGCACTGCTTCTTAACACAGCGCGCATCCAACCCGGAAGCCAGCCGCACCAATGTGTCGGAAGAAACACTGTGCACCTGGCGACCTTGGTTAGCGTGCACTGTGCCCGGCCCGCCACAGGAGTCGCTGGTGCGCGATTAGACAAGGATATCCCTACCGGCCAAACCCTCCCTAACCCGGACGACACTAGGCCAATTGTGTGTCGCCCCACGGACCTCCAGAGTCTCTGGTGGCACAGCTAGCGCTGCGATGCACTGCCCTAGACCACTACGCCACCCGAGAGGCCAGCTGTTAGTTTCTTAACGACCGTTCCACAGGTGCATGTTCATTAATTGTTTAAGTTCATTGAACAAGCATAGGAAACAGGGTTTAAACCCTTTACAATGAACATCTGTTAAGTTATTTGGATTTTTACAAATGATCTTTGAAAGACAGGGTCCTGAAAAAGGGACTTTTCTTTTTTTTTGCTGAGTTTACATACATTACATATAACAAGAGACATTCCCTCTACACCTATGCAGACTCCTCTTTCTCTCTCTCACACACACTCACTGTAGAGCCTCCTCAACTGATGTTAACACATACAACATACTTTTCACTTGGAGTATGTAGTGCCATCTAGTGGTTTCTTATTTTCCTCACCCCACCTGACAAGAGGTAAACTATTGGAGACCAAATTAATAATTAGAAATTCCCTGTCAACCTGGACTCAAGGGTAGACGTAACATAGTAAAGGTAAATCAAGGGACACTCCAATTAGTATGATATGTTAGGTTTCGTATTGGTATGTATTCATTTGTGGATGTCCATCATTCATTTTGTATGATATGTTACGAATTACAATTCGTGCAATATGTTACAAATTTTCAAATCGTATGATACACTATGTGGACACCCCTTCAAACTAGTGAATTAGACTATTTTAGCCACACCCGTTGCTGACAGGTGTATAAAATCGAGCACACACCCATGCAATCTCCAAAGACAAACATTGGCAGTATAAACGCCTTACAGAAGAGCTCAGCGACTTTCAATGTGGCACCGTCATAGGATGCCACCTTTCCAACAAGTCAGTTTGTCAAATTTCTGCCCTGCTAGAGTTGCCCCGTCAACTGCAAGTGCTGTTATTGTGAAGTGGAAACGTCTAGGAGCAACGTCTCAGCTGTGAAGTGGTAAGCCACACAAGCTCACAGAACGGGACTGCTGAGTGCTGAAGCGAGTAGCTAAAAATCGTCTGTCCTCGGTTGCAACACTCACTATCGAGGTCCAAACTTCCCCTGGAAGCAATGTCAGCACAATAACTGTTCATCGGGAGCTTCATGAAATGGGTTTCCATGGCCGAGCAGCCACACACAAGCCTAAAATCACCATGCGCAATGCCACGCATCGGCTGGAGTGGTGTAAAGCTCGGCACATCGGACTCTGGAGCAGTGGAAACGCGTTCTCTGGAGTGATGAATCATGCTTCATCATCTTGGATTCCGACGGTCGAATCTGGGTTTGGCGGATGCCAGGAGAACTCTACCTGCATACAATGACATTCTAAATGATTCTGTGCTTCCAACCTTGTGGCAACAGTTTGGGGAATGCCCTTTCCTGTTTCAGCATGACAATGCCACTGTGCACAAAGCGAGGTCCATACAGAAATTGTTTGTTGAGATTGGTGTGGAATAACTTGACTGGCCTGCACAGAGCCCTGACCGTAACCTCATCAAACTTACTTTGGGATGAATTGGAACGACGACTGTGAGCTAGGCCTAATTGCCCAACATCAATGCCCGACCTCACTTATGTTCCAACATCTAGTGGAAAGTCTTCCCAGAAGAATGGAAGCTGTTATAGCAGCAAAAGGGGACCAACTCCATATTAATGCCCATGATTTTGGAATGAGATGTTCGACAAGCAGGTGTCAACATACTTTTGGTCATGTAGTGTATGTTGCAAATTCCAATTTGTTGTGGCTAACGTTAGCTAACGCTAATGTTAGCTAGGCTAACATTAAATCAAATCAAATGTTATTAGTCACAGGTGCCGAATAAAACAGGTGTAGACTAGGGGTTAGGGTTAGATAACATGCTAAGTAGTTGCTAAGTAGCTAAAAAGTAGTAAGTCAAATCAAACTTTACTTGTCACATGCGCCAAGCCTAATACAACAGGTTTAAACCTTACCGTGAAATGCTTACTTACAAGCACTTAACCAACAATGCAGTTCAAGAAAGAGTTAAGAAAATATTTACCAAATAAACTAAAGTAAAAAATTAAAGTAAGTAACACAAAATAACAATAATGAGGCTATACACAGGGGCCACCGGTACCGAGTCAATGTGCAGGTTAGTCAATGTACAGGTTAGTCAAGGTAATTTGTAGGTAGGGATAAAATGACTATGCGTAGATAATAAATAGCGAGTAGCAGCAGTGTAAAAACAAATTAATTTAAGGGGGGGGGGGGTCAATGTAAATAGTCTGGGTGGCTATTTGACTAATTGTTCAGCAGTCTTAGGATTTGGGGGTAGAAGCTGTTAAAGAGCATTTTAAAGAACATTTTGGTCCTAGACTTGGCGCTCCGGTACCAATTGCCGTGCGGTAGCAGAGAGAACAGTGTATGACTTGGGTGACTGGAGTCGTTGACAATTTTTTGGTCTTTCCTCTGACTCTGCCTATAGATGGCAGAAAGCTTGGCCCTAGTGATGTACTGGGCCTTACACACTCTGTCGCGCCTTACGGTCAGATGCCGAGCAGTTGCCTTACCAGGCGGTGATGCAACCGGTCAGGATGCTCTCGATGGTGCAGCTGTATAACTTTTTTTTTTCTTACATTTTACCACGTTTTCTCCCCAGTTTCGTGGTATCCAATTGTTTAGTAGCTACTATCTTGTCTCATCGCAACAACTCCCGTAAGGGCTCGGGAGAGACGAAGGTTGAAAGTCATGCGTCCTCCGATGCACAACCCAACCAAGCCGCACTGCTTCTTAACACAGCAACTTGGACAACTACAAATACTTAGGTGTCTGGTTAGACTGTAAACTCTCCTTCCAGACCCATATCAAACATCTCCAATCCAAAGTTAAATCTAGAATTGGCTTCCTATTTCGCAACAAAGCATCCTTCACTCATGCTGCCAAACATACCCTTGTAAAACTGACCATCCTACCAATCCTCGACTTTGGCGATGTAATTTACAAAATAGCCTCCAATACCCTACTCAACAAATTGGATGCAGTCTATCACAGTGCAATCCGTTTTGTCACCAAAGCCCCATATACTACCCACCATTGCGACCTGTACGCTCTCGTTGGCTGGCCCTCGCTTCATACTCGTCGCCAAACCCACTGGCTCCATGTCATCTACAAGACCCTGCTAGGTAAAGTCCCCCCTTATCTCAGCTCGCTGGTCACCATAGCATCTCCCACCTGTAGCACACGCTCCAGCAGGTATATCTCTCTAGTCACCCCCAAAACCAATTCTTTCTTTGGCCGCCTCTCTTTCCAGTTCTCTGCCGCCAATGACTGGAACGAACTACAAAAATCTCTGAAACTGGAAACACTTATCTCCCTCACTAGCTTTAAGCACCAACTGTCAGAGCAGCTCACAGATTACTGCACCTGTACATAGCCCACCTATAATTTAGCCCTATCAACTACCTCTTTCCCAACTGTATTTAATTTATTTATTTATTTTGCTCCTTTGCACCCCATTATTTTTATTTCTACTTTGCACATTCTTCCATTGCAAAACAACCATTCCAGTGTTTTACTTGCTATATTGTATTTACCTTGCCACCAAGGCCTTTTTTGCCTTTACCTCCCTTCTCACCTCATTTGCTCACATTGTATATAGACTTGTTTATACTTTATTATTGACTGTATGTTTGTTTTACTCCATGTGTAACTCTGTGTTGTTGTATCTGTCGAACTGCTTTGCTTTATCTTGGCCAGGTCGCAATTGTAAATGAGAACTTGTTCTCAACTTGCCTACCTGGTTAAATAAAGGTAAAATAAAATAAATAAAAAAACAGCGCGCATCCAACCCGGAAGCCAGCCGCACCAATGTGTAAGAGGAATCACCGTGCACCTGGCAACCTTGGTTAGCGCGCACTGCGCCCGGCCCGCCACAGGAGTCGCTGGTGCGCGATGAGACAAGGATATCCCTACCGGCCAACCCCTCCCTAACCAGGGCGACGCTAGGCCAATTGTGCGTCAGCCCACGGACCTCCTGGTCGCGGCCAGTTACGACAGAGCATGGGCGCGAACCCAGGGTCTCTGGTGCGCCACCCGGGAGGCTGCTGTATATCTTTTTGAGGATCTGAGGATCTGGGGACCCATGCCAAATCTTTTGGAGGGGGGATAGGTGTTGTCATGCCCTCATCACGACTCTCTTGGTGTGTTTAGACCATGATAGTTTATTGGTGATGTGGACACCAAAGAACTTGAAACTCTCAACCCGCTCCACTACAGCCCTGACGATATTAACGTGGGCCTGTTCGGCACGCCTTTTCCCGTAGTCCACGATCAGCTTCTTTGTCTTGCTCACATTGAGGGAGAGTTTGATGTCCTGGCACTACACTGCCAGGTCTCTGACCTCCTCCCTATAGGTTGTCTCATCATTGTCGGTAATCAGGCCTACCACTGTTGTGTCGTCAGCAAACTAAATGATGGTGTTGGAGTCGTGTTTGACCACGCAGTCGTGGGTGAACAGGGAGTACAGGAGGGAACTAAGAGCGCACCCCTGAGGAGTCCGAGTGTTGAGGATCAGCGTGGCCGGCGTGTTGTTGCCTACCCTTACCACCTGGGGGTGGCCCGTCAGGAAGTCCAGGTTCCAGTTGCAGGAGGAGGTGTTTAGTCCAAGTGTCCTTAGCTTAGTGATGAGCTTTGTGGGCACTATGGTCTTGAATGCTGAGCTGTAGTCAATGAACAGCATTCTCACATAGGTGTTCAATTTGTCCAGGTTGGAAAGGGCAGTGTGGAGTGTGATTGAGATTGCGTCATCTGTGGATCAGTTGGGGCGGTGTGCGAATTGGAGTGGGTCTAGGGTATCCGGGATGATTCTGTTGATGTGAACCATGACCAACCTTTCAAAATACTTAATGGCTACTGACATGAGTGCTACAGGGTGGTAATAATTTAGGCAGGTTACATTTGCTTCCTGGGGCACAGAGACTATGGTGGTCTGCTTGAAACATGTAGGTATTACAGACACTGTCAGGGAGAGGTTGAAAATGTCAGTGAAGACACTTGCCAGTTGGTCCGTGCATGATTTGAGTACACGTCCTGTTAATCCATCTGGCCCCGCGACTTTGTGAATGTTGTCCTGTTTAAAGGTCTTGCTCACATCGGCGTTATCACATAGTCGTCTGGAACAGCTGGTGTTCTCATGCATGCTTCAGTGTTGCTTGCCTCGATCGAGCATAAAAGGCATTAAGCTCGTCTGGTAGACTTGCATCAATGGGCAGCTCGCAGCTGGGTTTCCCTTTGTAGTCCGTACTAGTTTTCAAGCCCTGACACATCCGACGAGAGTCAGAGCCGGTGTAGTAGGATTCAATCTTAATCCTGTAAGTAATTAGATAAAAATCAAAAGTTGTCCATGATGAGATTCAAATACGCAACCTCAGGTTTGCTAGACATTCGTGTTATATGCCCACCCATCCACCCCGACTAAGTAGCCTTCTATGTTCTGTAACCATACCAAACATAACATATCATACTAATTTGAGTGTCCCGGATTTACATGTACTACGTTACGTCTAGTATGAGATTAGACTGCCTCTGTCTTCACATCCTGACTGTGTAAATTACCATATAATTTTCTACTCTATTACTCATAACAATTCCGTGATCAAACACATTTGTGAACAGACAAACACTGTAGATTTAATAAAATATTCTAAGAAGCTACACTAAAGTTTACACATTCAAAAACTACCCTTCAGGATAGAAAGTCTACCAAGCACAGACCGCGTCATTTCATATGCCTCCAAATTACTTAGTCAGTCTTTACTAATCTGACAGGTTCTTAAATTTGAGGGTTGATATTGGCATTCAGAGGGCACATTGTTCCTCGGTTGCTAGGACGTTTCTCTTTTTTCTTTTAGCGGAGTCTCCTGCTGTTCTCAGACCTTTTGCATATTCTTTATGTAAAGTCTCCAGACCCTGGTCACTTAGCAACCACTTTTATTGTATTAACACTTTCTTCCTGTGTTGTCCCTTACTTCACATCAAACAGTGCAAGCTGAACTTGAAACTTGGTCATTTCTGAACATGTGTCTTCTGTAACAGATTGTGTCTTTGAAATTCAAGGTAAGAGTAAAATCATTTATCCCTGGTCAACGCCGTTTGATGTATTTAAAAGAGGTAGAAGCAAAGTGTGTAATGTTAGACACTTTAGAGTTTTCTACTGCTGTATGGTTGAGAAGTTCAATAGCCCTTAATTATTTTCTTTGCACCTGAACAGGTTACCGTTCATACAATTTCAGGACTGTGATATCACAATGACCTCTAACAGTTATTTGGATCCTTCGACATCAGTTTATTTGAATAAAAAGACAGTCTTTTCTGCCAGCCTGAACTTAGCCACCATAAGAAGCGAAGGTTTTATCCGTCCTCATTATTCACATCAGGTTGACCCATGGAACTTGAAGCCGCCTGATTTCTCTCCTAAACTCTACACATCTCTGAGTGTCCCTCGAAGGAAGAAGACAAAAAATACACATAATCCTTTACTGACACTTGCCTCCAGTGAGACAGTCTTAAGTGTGGACAGATTTACCCCAAACATTCTAATTCCTGAGATTGACCAGAATAAAAAAGCACTGCCAAAATTCAGCACATCATACAGACCTCCTGGCTCTTTAGAATCCAAGCTGATGTTTGTTAAAACAGGGAAATACCCTCCTGTGGCCTACAAGAACCCTAAACCACATAACTTTAGACAGGTATGTTGCTGGCATATAACATAACACCTTCCTTCCATGTTGTTTGTGATTTCCATGATTTGTACAAAATACTGGTACTAAATTCTTGCAGCGTATGATTCTAACACAAGATGGCGACAAATATATTGAAAAACATTTCGCTCTGAAACATTTTTTTCAGCTTGCTGATGACATGCCAAATATGGTTACTGCAGCTGAAAGGGATCCTGGTCAGTTGAACTTCAAATCTCAGCACCTGAGTATAAGTAAGTCAGCTTTCCTGAATATTGGCGCGGAGACACTGCTCTATTACTGTAATTAGACAATTTCCTAAGCATCATCCATTTTGTGCTTGCTCATGATATAAGCACAAAGTCATTTATCATTTGAAGGCTAAATCCATGGCCTTTTATGAAAACTATGCCTACATTACACAGCAAACTCAGCAATATCCTGCCAACTGTGACACTGGTTTCCATTCTACTCCAGTTAGGGGGACCAAATCGGACACAGACATTTATTCAAGGGAACCTTTTGGGAAGATGGACACCTATAAGCCAACAGAGCCTAGATGGGAGGCCAGGCTCACACTCCCTAAATTGCCTTGGCCCCCAAAATCTGCCTCCTACACTGTGAGTGGGCTGGTTTATGCCCAGTCTGGCTATAGGCCCCACACCATTTTAATTCAATGCTTTTATGATACTTTAGGCCACTTCCGAAACGTGACTTAGTCAGTTACCAAGTTATTATGCTGTTTAACACTGTTTTGGTAAAAGGCTTAGGGCTTGAGAAATGTAACCACTCAAATTCATAGGCAGAGATATTGATGCAATGATTGACCCTCCATTATATCAAAATTATTGTTTTAACTACATGTTTTAAAGCTATACAGTGTAGGATCATCTTTCCTCCATTAAAAAGCCTAGAGCATAAGGCAAACCCATAATAAATATAGTATCTTCTGCTTCAAGTGTCTACTGATATACATTTTCTAAAATATTTTCTTCTTCTCAGAGACACAGGCACAGACGCGGAGTGTACAGTGCTTTCATGGACAGAGTAGAGGAGAAGATCTCCAGCTCTTGGAAAACTGGCTGACACTTTGACCTCTAAAGTCTTCTATGGAGTCCACAGCTGTGCAGTGATCTGTGCATCGGCTCCACTAAAATTTCCAGTGTGTTAAGCCAGACAATATGTTCTAATCTGGGTGTGTGAAAGGCATGGCTGAAATATTTGTATTCACAGAAAGGAATCTTGCAGGCTATAGCCTAATAAAAATACTTTGAGGTATCATGAAAATACAATAATTGTAGGCTAGACTAGAGAGTTCATTGCAAAACAATTGCCCATGCCATGACACTTTTTGAAAGATGTCAATTTATCTAGGCCTAATAGGCTATTGTGTGTGTATAAATCTATTCTCTCAGACAATAGGCAACAAAGATAATCCCAGTAACTGGAAAATGTAAACAAAGTGTGTCATTACAATGCCATTGAAACTAATTTCTAAAATGTAGGCCGAAATGCAATTAAAGTTCACAATTGGAGAGCAGCTAAACCTCGCTTAATCCAGAACAAAAATCTGGAGTAATTAGTCAGATGCTCGATTAAATTCTGGGTCCATACATGAGGGAGGGAGAAGGGAACAAACAGCTCCACCTGTTCTCTTCGCAAGTTAGGGGCAAATCTATGGGCCAAATGTTCCCTCCCCTTTCCGAAATTCTAAAGCACCAGAAATAATGCTCCTCATTATCTCACACTTCCCATTGTATCTTGACAAATGAATGTACCATTTATGTTAAAGTCGTCTGTCAACAAGAGATTAGAGAGCAGCCAAACTAATTTCGGAACCCGGAACCAAATTATTGAAAATGTTTGTTCATGTAGCAATTACAAGCACATTCCTATTGCTAAACGTGCCCTACATTTGTAGGCTATATAAAAGTTTGCATTCGAGAGAAAAGTTAAGTATATTTAGAAGTTGTAGCCTACACATTGTATTCCTGACCTGGGGGGTATACTACAAAGCAGCATCAATGATTTAGCCAGCTAACTTTTATAAGCAACCAGAAATAACTTGGTTTTATGGTTAATAAAATAAAATTGTTGTTAAATCAATTAGACCATGCCCATGTCAAGCTTATCTTTATACAAAATAAAAAATTATCAGAATATTGTTATAATCCTGTTTTGTAGTATGCCCACAGAGTTTCTAAACCTTGTTATAAACTGAGTGGTTCGAAAGCTGAATGCCGATTGGCTGAAAGCCATGGTATATCAGACCGTATACCATGGGTATGACAAAAACATTTTTTTACTGTTGTAATTACGTTGGTAACCAGTTTGTAAAGCAATAAGGCACCTTGTGGTATATGGCCAACATACCACCATGTCTGACTCCAGGTAAAAACTGCAGGTAGCCTAGCGGTTAACAGAGTCCCACCAGTAAACGAAAGGTCGCTGGTTTGAATCCCCAAGCTGACTGGGTAAAAACTAAAATCTATGTGCCCTTGGGCTAGGCACTAAACCCTAATTGCTCCTGTAGGTCACTCTGGATAAGAGTGTCTCCTAAAATGTAAGACGTTGTGCTTAAGAATAGCCCTTAGCTGTGGTATATTGGCCATATACCCCTCTGCAGTAGACCATGGATATACTGACAAGATACATGTCCCTCTGCCCTAACGAAACCTTTGTCCACAAAGCGGCATGGAGGGCTGTCTCGCTCCCGCCTATCCTTTCTTTGAATTGGTTGCTACATCACATTATTGTAATCCCTTTTTAAATATTTGATTAGGGTCGTTGACGTCAACCGCCTGTATTCAATCTCGAGACAACTCCAATATGAAGTGTTTGTTATTTTCAAAGTTGCCGGGATGTCACGTACCCTATTTATAACAGTACAATCGTAACAACTTAAACATTACAAAACTTATATTCGATCAAATAAACCTCGTGTTGCAAATAAGCCATTAAACGCCACCTGCTGTAGGGAGGCAGATTTTCCGCCGAGTTGGACCCCTCACTCTGTCTGTACTCGCCAATTTCGATTGTTTGTAAACTGGTTCGACCTGGATGGCGCGCTTTGGTCACGTCCACATTTTATCCAACAGGTGCTTGCGCTTAGTAATTACAATGTTCTTTGTTGATGGGTGTTTGCCTAATATCTTTCTTCGTTGAATATTTATGTGACATTATGTCCAGATGTGTTGAAATGTATTATGTATTTGCTAGTGATATTGAAACTAGTGAAGTATTGAGTGAGATCTTTATTTAAACTGAGGAAATACCTGTTATGTTCATTTTGGATTATCCCAGTTTTAAGGGTTGGGTTATTATTATGATTATTATTATTTTTACCTTACTGGCCTCAGATGGCTCATTTTCGGGTAAATTTAGGCTGGAGTGGCATGTTGTCCCAGCTGGGGCTCTGCTAAACTCAGCTGTGTGAGGAATTGTCGGCACTCTGCCTAAAAGGAAGCTAACCTTCTGCACCTGTAAATAAATTCCACCATTTTGTTCATTTTGCACTTGATTCCGTCGGACTCCTTCTTCGCAACCCCCTGACAAAACGGATAGTGCTATCCAGAATCCCTGGGACGTCCCTAAACTAAATCACACCTTCATTATTTTAAATGTAAACTTCAATGGGACGCTATTTCTAAAAACATAGGCTAACGTATTTATTTTTAATTATATATAATTAACATGATTTAAATAGATCCCGCAGGATTATAATTTCTACAATTAATCCTGTGATTATTCTCACTATAAATTCAGTATGTGTGGGATACATTTTATACTATTGACCAATCAGTTTGAAAGTAAACAGATAAGGACGCATCATGGGGCGGCGCTGTTTAGCGTGTATCAAAACCCAAGCCAAGGAACATTGGACACACGAACACAGCAACAACAAAAAAACGGTAAATTAGGCATTTTTTATAGTTCAATAAATTGTTCATTTTAATTCATTCATATCACAAACTATTTAGTGACTTTTCGTTCTTTTCTTTTACATTTTGTTTCTTTTACTTTTACGAATATAGCCTACAGAATGCTTGGCTTGCTATGTTAATAACCATTCGTAAATATTATGTTTAGACTTTGACCTAGCATACTATCAGATACGTTTTTATTTTAGGCATTGCTGATGTTGCATAGTATTGCGTAATGATAGTATAATAAATCTATTGGCTGGAATAATGACGTTACAGCAACAGGTGATGGGCGTGGTCTGAATGTATACATTATTGACGGACTACCCCTTGAACCAATCGTTTGCTAGAACATGAGCAGGGTTTTCCACAAATTGCACTGCAGTATTATTCTATGGGAATGAAACCGTCTAGTAAAATAATAGGACGCTGCTGAGCTCGCGACAGTCATCAGAAGCTCTGTATTGTGAACATTGGATAACATGTTACTGGACCTCGTGAACACAGTTCCGCGTATTCAGAGTGGATAGATGTAAGTGATGCCCTGCACGAAAGATGTCTGGCTGGACGGAACGGTTGTAGACTATTATAAAGATTTATGCCGCAATTTGAGAGCCTGGTATCAGGTCAAGTGGCGTTACTGGCTGTCAGCATCTGTATGCCTATCGACTTTATCTTAATTTACGCGCCTATCTTTGGCAATAGGTATGTGCATGGCTGCCGCCTAAAATTCAAGTGTGTAACGTACCTTGACAATGTCCGGTATTTCTGCATTGTATTTTCATTTGAGCCTTTATAATTGAGGGTGTCTAATGAATGTCATGCATTTGGCAGTACTCCGGTCAAATGCTGCCCTCAATAAGTGAATAACACATGGATAACGGATTTGATCACCTTCATATAGTCTATAGGTATTCTGTATCGATTTAAGTTTGCGGTAGACTTATATTTGTGTCCTATTTTTGCTTGGCTGAAGTAAAATTTGTTTTGTTTTTAGGTCACTGTTGTCTTCTAATTGGAATATAATCAGTGCCAATCATCGTTGGAAAAGTAGACCAACCCTTTTATTCCACCTGTTGTTCCCCACATGAGAAAAGATGGGGAATAGATTATCAGAACCACAGACCTTCCTCTCAAGAATCCCCTTCTTTCAGTCATTCCATATCGCCATTTTGGGACTGGACTCTGCAGGTAAAACAACTGTCCTGTACAGGTTGCAGTTCAATGAGTTTGTCAACACAGTGCCTACCAAAGGCTTCAATGCAGAAAAGGTCAATGTGTCTTTGGGCGGCCACAGGACGGTGACCTTCCATTTCTGGGACGTGGGTGGTCAAGAGAAGTTGCGTCCATTGTGGAAGTCATACACACGCTGTACCGATGGAATTGTATTCGTGGTGGACTCTGTAGATGCCGAACGCATGGAGGAGGCTAAAACGGAGCTCCATAAGATCGCCAAGACCGGAGACAACCAGGGAGTGCCACTGCTGGTGGTGGCTAACAAGCAAGACCTGAGGCACTCTCTGAGCCTGGCGGAGATTGAAAAGGCACTAGCGTTGAAGGAACTGGGCCCTGGCACGCCTTGGCACCTGCAGCCCACCTGTGCCATCATAGGAGACGGACTGAAAGATGGCATGGAGAGACTCCATGACATGATCCTTAAACGGAGAAAGATGCTCCGCCAACAGAAGAAAAAGAGATGATCAAGGAGGGAACTGAATCTCTTGTTTTAAATGAAGGACAAAAAGGAGATGTTCTCGCACCTGGGTGGATATAGGAATTCTCCCATAGGCTCGGCACACTGAGTTATATCAGTCAATGTTAAACTAGGTTCTCGTGTCTCAGACAGCAAAGTCTCTTGCTTCATCTTCAGTATTTGTTGCTTTTTAGTGGTTGAGAAAGCACTATGAAGGTAAAGGATTTGGTGTTTCTGAATTTATATAGGAATTTGTAAATTGTCGTTACAAAGAATGGTTTTGATCCTTGATGTTAGACCATTAGTAATGGCTACTTCAAAATTGAACACCAAAAATGACATGTTTGATGAAGAACAGAAAATAATTAACTTCTCTCTACAAAGGTTAGTGGGAGGACAACAAACGTGGTCTTCCTCAAAGGGAACTTTTGAACCTTGTAAAGAGTGCCTAAGCTACTTTTAAATGTTGTACCTTTTTGGACATTTTTGTTTTACATGTTTCTTTCCTTCTCAAAAGGAAGGTACAGTCTTGCGCTTTTTGTCTGTCTAGTGTACCTCTACTGTCTGTTTGTTAATGCACTTTAGATGACCTTTTTTGATGGAGTTTACAGCCTTGAGGTTTCCCAATATAGCTTATTACTCAAAGAGTTTAGTTGCTTCAGAAGAAGCCAACTGTACTGGGTCCCTATTGGCCACATGGACAATAGATGGGATATGTGTTTCATGTTTTCATCTTTAATTAAAAAAACTTTTTGCAGCACTGCTTTTGTTTTGTATGAAGGATATTTCTATTTTGATTATTTGTCGTCATAATATTTTCAGAGAAGTTCTGCAGATCTGATAAACCTGATGAGATGTGTACAATGTATGTCCTCTGATTCTCATATTTGAAAGAAACTGAAGTAAATCAAAAATGAATCTTGGTTGCTCCTGCTCACACTTTGTTCTGATGGATAATAAATCTCCTCCCTTTTTTCTCTTTCTGAAAGTAAACAAGACGGATATGATTGAGGTGATGGTGGTTGAGTGTTTACTTGCCGTGTGATTATAGGGCCTGGAGTCCTTTTTCTGTTTTCTGGAGCCGAGAGGCTCAGCAATGCAGTCAGGGCAGTCTACTCTGCATGCCAAGCCAGATGCCATACCCTCTACAACAGGCTGGGGCAGGAGGAGACTGGAGGCTTGGGAGCATTTTTGTGATGGGGAGAGGCTGTTGTCACATAGCTCAGTGAAGTGATGCCTGTTGCTCACCCATCCCTTTAGAACAATTATAACCTTGTACTGTAGAGCAACAGGGGGAGCAGCAGTTGACCTACTAAATATAGTACTATATTTGCATATGTTATTCTGTTCCTTACAATGCTCCACTTCAAGTGCAGAATTTGCTCTATGTTCTCATGATGTATTTGACAAAATTATTTGACCTGTTTGTAATGGTCCTGTGTGTTATAGATGCCATTTCACTGTCTTTTTTTTCCTGATTCAAATGATATTAGTAATGTTAAACCTACACCACATTTTACAATGTCTGTCATTTTGATTGATTATGCATCAGGTTTTAAAGACAGACAGTACAGTCTCAGGTCCAAGGTTTAATCTTGAGGGTGTCACTCCTTATCTGTGTTGCGCAACTCTTCCCAGCTTGTTTTCCAAGGAAGGAAACCCAGTTGGATGGCAGCAACACATATTCCTGTTATTCCCATTCTATGAAATGGAGGTAATGGGAGTGAGTGTGAGTCTGATCATGGGACTAGTTTTGGGGTCAGATCCTGATACAGGCCTGGTGGCAGGGTCTCTTCCGTTGATCTGCTGATGTAATTAACTAGGGATTATGTTTGAACATAGCTTTGGAAATCCTGAAGCTGGTTTCCTTTCTCACACTTTGCTTTTGCTAACTCAATTATACACTAACACGGGAAAGTACATGCCCTGTAATGGCCCGTCGTCACATGATATCCCTGTGCCCAACTAGTTTTCTGGACATCTACTAGTTGGTGGGTTTTATTTGACCGCTTGGCCCTGGCTGAGGTCAACTCTGTGACGATAGTAAGTCCCTCTCCTCAGTAACAGGATCACTGTAGGAAAGGCATTGTCTCACGGCTGCACTGGCAACTGCGTGTCGCTTTAGGAAGACAATTGTAGGAAAGGAGAGAACCACTCCTCATTCCACTACTCTACTAGCTAACCTTGAGATTAGGAATGTCGTGCTTCAACTCACTTTCTCAAAATGCAAGAACATGTACATCAAGTCTGTCTTCTGGAGCAAGTCGGAATCAAATATTTTTTGTGGCAATATTTTCTCTACCTGTGTAGTAAAAATATATTTTCTATAACTATACATTTTCAAGCTGTGTATACTGTATTCAAGGGGAGCTGCAATAATGCATATTCCTATGCTGCTCATTATGCAGGGTTATATCAGGATGAATCTTTTTCCTGTTTTAGCGAGCGAGTGGCCTATTTACATGTGAATTCTTCCATTGTCCTAGCAGCCTCTCTGAAAGTAGGGTGAACGGGGCCACCTGCAAGGGGAGAGAAAGAAAGAGCGACAACTCTAGAGAAGCTTGCTCTTGCTCTTCTTTGGTGTATGGTTGCTGTCTTTACATTAATCCTCAGAAGCATGAAAAGAGAGACTGAGAAAAAGTGAACAGTATAACAGGGTTTTACCAAATTTATCCCGCAGGGGATTTTTATTTGGCCCCCCAAGTTGTCTGAGCAAAAAAAAACACCAGCAAATCAGCTCCAAGTGATTTCAATTTGGAAATCTGTTCCAAAGTATTCCCAACCATAATAGATATATGTGAACGTATACAAATCTAAGCAAGGTTTGAAATTGTTATGTTTTAGTCAAAAATGTCAGTTTGGGCTTCAAATTTGCAGTCTTCAAATGATTTGTCATTGTGTTCTGGCCTCCTGACTATCCGCTCAAGGAAGAAATCGGCCTGCGGCTTAATGTAGTTTATGATCCCTGGCATATCATCTATCGTTGGTCCCATAGATTCATTCATTATCCATTAATTAGGGATTATAACTTTCTGTATCATTGTTCTTATTACTATAATTGTTCTTATTACTTATTACTATTATTATTATTCATTTAATATTCTGGGTCTTGGAAGTCATGGGAAGTAAGACCAGTAACAATTGTGTTGTCCTTGCTGTTGTTGCTTGTGGTGATTTATTTTGCTAAAATATTGCTCAGTTGGTTTGGATATCGTGCTGGCAACGCCAACTCTATGAGTTAGTTCATTAGCTACTCACTGAATGTGAATGTGATTTCATTATTCCTGTCTGGGCGGTTTTACTATGCATAGAAGTCAGTGCTGCCTGTGTGTTCATGTGATGGCATCCCCTGCCTTATCCTGTGTGGAAGGCTCTGTGATGGCATCCCCTGCCTTACCCTGTGTGGAAGGCTCTGTGATGGCATCCCCTGCCTTATCCTGTGTGGAAGGCTCTGTGATGGCATTCCCTGCCTTACCCTGTGTGGAAGGCTCTGTGATGGCATCCCCTGCCTTACCCTGTGTGGAAGGCTCTGTGATGGCATCCCCTGCCTTACCCTGTGTGGAAGGCTCTGTGAAAGGCTCATTGTCAAGGTGATGATTGCTTTGTCAACTTTGTCTCTGACTGAGAGGGCTTGAACGTTGGCAGCTGTGATCTGTATGGGAGACTGTCTATGTGGGAGAAAGGGACAGAAAGTGAGATAATGTGTAGATGACTTTGTCATTCTCTCTGCCATTCGGCCATACACACACATACACACACACACACACGTACGTATGTATGTATGTATGAATGTATGTGTGTGTGTGTGTATAAAAAAACTCCCGCCAGTCTAGTCATTGTAAAGCACAAGCCTGTGAAATCTGGCTTTCGTCTCGTTTGTGCAGGATTAGGACCGGGGCAGACTGAGGTCCCCATAGCTTTGTAGTGGCTCCATTGTCTGGTGGCAAACGTTAGGGAAAGTTGTGACCTGTAAAGCAAGGGTTCAACTCAAAGGACTGATTCTTTTGGTGAGGGGATGCGTGGGAAAAAAAATCTATTTTGATGGAGGCAGCTCAAATCTAAATAGGCTAGTTGTGAAGTGTTTTGTTTACTTGTTGTCTCACCAACTTGTTTACTTTGAACTATGTTTCTGAAAAATGACACATACTGTACAGTTGAAGTCAGAAGTTTACATACACTTACACAAAAAATGGTAGACCTCCACAAGTCTGGTTCATCCTTGGGAGCAATTTCCAAACGCCTGAAGGTACCATGTTCATCTATACAAACATTAGTACGCAAGTATAAACACCATGGGACCAGGCAGCCATCATACTGCTCAGGAAGAGACATATTCTGTCTCCTAGAGATGAACGTACTTTGGTGCAAATCAATCCCAGAACAACAGCACAGTAAAACAACCTTGTGAAGATGCCGGAGGAAACAGGTACAAAAGTATCTATATCCACAGTAAAACGAGTTCTATATCGACATAACCTGAAAGGCCGCTCAGCAAGGAAGAAGCCACTGTTCCAAAACATCCATAAAAAAGCCAGACTGCAGTTTGCAACTGCACATGGGGACAAAGATTGTACTTTTTGGAGAAATGTCCTCTGGTCTGATGAAACAAAAATATAACTGTTTGGCCATAATGACCATCATTATGTTTGTAGGAAAAAGGGGAGGCTTGCAAGCTGAAGAACACCATCCCAACCGTGAAGCACAGGGGTGGCAGCATCATGTTGTGGGGGTGCTTTGCTGCAGGAGGGACTGGTGCATGTCACAAAATAGATGGCATCATGAGAAGGAAAATTATGTGGATATATTGAAGCAATATCTCCAGACATCAGTCAGGAAGTTAAGGCTTGGTCGCAAATGGGTCTTCCAAATGGACAATGACCCCAAGCCTACTTCCAAAGTTGTGGCAAAATGGCATAAGGACAACAAAGTCAAGTGATTGGAGTGGCCATCACAAAGATTTGACCTCAATCCTATAGAAAATTTGTGGGCAAAACTGAAAAAGCGTGTGCGAGCAAAGAGGCCTACAAACCTGACTCAGTTACACCAGCTCTGTCAGGAGGAATGGGCCAAAATTCACCCAACTTATTGTGGGAAGCTTGTGGAAGGCTACCCAAACGTTTGACCCAAGTTAAACAATTTAACAGCAATGCTATGAAATACTAGTTGAGTGTATGTAAACTTCTGACCCACTGGGAATGTAATAAAATAAATAAAAGCTGAAATAAATCATTCTCTCTACTATTATTCTGACATTTCACATTCTTAAAATAAAGTGGTGATCCTAACTGACCTAAAACAGGGACTTTTTACTAAGATTAAATGTCATGTGAAAAATTGAGTTTAAATGCATGTGGCTAAGGTGTATGTAAACTTCCGACTTCAACTGTACATTGCCTTTGTCTGGAAGGTCCCTGTCTGTCGCATTGATATTCAAGTCAGCCTGTCATAAGGATGTCGAACCTAAAAATGAAGTTGCAATCCAAGAGGGTAATGTGTCATACGATACAGAAGTTAATGCAGTTGCCCCTCATGACTTTCTCTTCTTTGTCCCAATGCATTTCATTCTTGTTCTATACAGTATGTCGCTAATGTCATATCTAATGGATGTGATACAATCATAAATCTATGTAATTCCTAAATGTTAAACATCAGTGTGCAGAAGAAAGTTTTTGACAACTTAACCCTAATTGCTAATGTAATTGACTAAAATGTAGTTCTAGCTGTAAGGGGTAGACATCTCAGAAACGTCTCTATTTCTATACACAGAAGGTTGACACTTAGCAAACCTTTTCTATGAGACACTGTGGGGGCACCCTACTATCTGCAAGGTAATTCAACAGCCGTGCCATAAAGACTCTTTTATAGGAGTTCATTAACTACAAAGAACATTGGGATTGAATAATGGAACCAGACGCTTTTAACAGAGTCTAGGAGGGGTCGTATTGATGTTGCCCAATCATTTACGTCCACAACCGACTGGCCAGGGGTCCTCAATCTGTTTCGATTTCCATGGCACTCAGGGATGGCCCTCAGTGTAGGAGCTCATTGCTTTCAGGCCGAGGCGCTCTGCTTCGGTACTCTGGTGTATTAGAGGGGGGAGGGGGGGGGGTGTACGAGTGCACCATCTGCCCCACAGCCACATTAAAGTCAAGATAAGAGAGCAAATGATTGGGTTCAGTAGAGTCTGTGTTTCATGGGTCTGCACTCAAACATACCCCTTATCTGTCCCGTGTCTCCTCTTTTTTTTTTTTTTTTTAACGTCAGTAAGAGGAGATGTCTGGTTAATCTCTCTCACTCTGTCCTCAGCTGTCGGCATGGAGAGCTTGGAACTGTTAGCGGGCTGACAGAATCTGTGGTAATTAAATTATTTATCTTCAAACCCTTATCTTACAGTGCCAGGGCTTGATTTGTAGGCTACAGCTAGCAATTTGAACATTAGGATTGTGTTCGGCTTTGAAGAATATTTTTGGACCAAAATGTGTGTGCTAAAGTAACTTGCAAGAATGGTCCCACTGGGCACAGACGTCAATTCAACCTCTATTCAACGTTGTTTCCACGTCATTCCAATGAAATTCAACCAGTGTGTGCCCAGTGGGGTACTTCGAATTAAGTACATTGATCTGTTCATAGTAAGGGTTTCATGTTTGATCAGCTTAGTCAGTTTTGAAACACAGCTGTGATATGTCAGCTAGTGAACCCAAATATATATATATATATATATATACAATATTACAAAAGACGAACTAGAATGATAGTGTAGGTTTCATATGAAGTAGACACAGGACAGAACCCCTTTCTCTGCCCTCTGACCCCCTTGGTCATAAATCAAACTAAATTAAAGTCAGGATCCCCAGTGCATCTGGTGCCCCACCCCTGGTAACAGAGCCTGGCCCTGCCGTTGCCCCTGCTCTCCCTCTGCATTCATCACTGCTTCTCTCTGGTGTGCTCACTCATCGGTGTCCAATGCACTGGAACACTCCTGTCTAGGAAGGCGCAACAGGGTAGCGGATAACAGAAACCCTGTTATCAGGAGGAAGCAATGGGATTCTTCTTTACTTCAACTCAGGTTTCTCTCTCTCTCTCTCTCTGTCTCTCTTTCTCTCTCAGGGTAGGGTAGGGTAGGGTAGCCTAGTGGTTAGAGCGTTGGACTAGTAACCGGAAGGTTGCAAGTTCAAACTCCCGAGCTGACAAGGTACAAATCTGTCGTTCTGCCCCTGAACAGGCAGTTAACCCACTGTTCCTAGGCTGTCGTTGAAAATAAGAATTTGTTCTTAACTGACTTGCCTAGTTAAATAAAGGTTAAAAAAAAAAAAAATTAGGGTTATTTGCGAAACCACCACAGTATGTATGTTAATATGCTGTTTATCAATGACTGCTATTTGATAAGACACAATCTGGATGGTACCAAAGAATAATGGACAAGTACCGTATGTTCAGTGTTAGAATTATTTGCCATACTATAGGCCTTGAGGCTGCTCTATGGCATTGAGGGAAGTGAAGGGCCTGATAAGCTGTAGTGGACTCACTAGTAAAGCTGTGCTTTTATCTGCCTAGATATGGCTGATAATCCATTTAAAGAGGGTAATCCTCTCGTTACTGGTAATTTGCTATGTCCTTAGTGGGGACATGTGACCCATATGCAGCTCTCTGACACCAATGACCAACACTTATTTTCATATGAATTTGACATTTTCAGTATGTTGTTAACTATTAGGTATTGTTCTTTTGAATTAGACCCAAGACCTTGAACACATCTTGGTTCGTCCTTGGTCTAAGCATTAACCGTCCAACAAATATCTACTTTTGTTAAGGCCTACTGTAAGAATAGGTAGAACTACAAGTGCAACAATGTGTAGTGAGAGGACTGAGTGGATAGTGATTATCTTGCCTCATGCATTAGACTTGGCATGCTAGAATGGACATGCATCCAACAGTTGCCAACCTGAGAAACACAGAACTCCTTGCGGTCATTATGGCCATTTCTCCCTGTTATTTTCTGTGGGAAACCAATATCACTTTCTACTCCATGAGCACAGGTGGTTCCTGTTCAATCTGTTTCCTGCTACTGCTATGGTCCCTGTCGCTTTCCTGATTCTTACCTCTCACCGCTTCCAAATAAGGCCAATGCTGTAGACCTTTTCTAACGCGTTTACACATAAGCGTTTGTATTTCTTCAATTGCTACACACAAAGAAATGCATTGGGTTTTCTTACACCATAATTGTCACATCTGAACCATAGAAATACAATGACTATTCTATTTCACGTGTTCCTCATAACCAAATAATGTCCCGTTGAATGAGAGGACGTCAAGATAACTTGATGAAAGTTTAATTTGTTTGTCTCTTTGAAAGGGACTTGACTCTCCGCTGTTCCATAAGAAGCTTCTCCGCCCAGGCGCCCACCATTTGGATCAAACAAACGGATTCCTTTGAGCGGTACTTTGTTTCTGAAAGGAAAGCACGGTGATAATGACTTTGTGATGGTAGTTGAAACTCTAGCCGAGCCTCCCAGTGCCAGATCTGAGGCTGTAGACTGGAAGCTCATTAGCAGTATATCTCTCTGGCTGCATTGGCTGAACACAATGTAGCTTTGTCTCTATGCAGTCTGGGTCTTTGACACCGTGAGACCCTGCGCTGAGAAAGACAATCTGACTCAGGATGGAGGGACTTCAAAAGAGGGCTGGCTCCACCTTTTTAGCTCTCCCTGAAACCACGGAGGACAGTTAGGGGCTGTCCATCATCCCCCGTCATCAAGGGCAAGGCCAGTTCAGTACCTATCTCCCCTTAAACATAAGCTCAATAGAGATTTGTAATACAGATTTCCACTAATGTAGTTGCCTTTCATCCTACATATGTGGTAACAGATTAGATAACTACAGGTGCAATACCACAATAGTGGAATCTGGAACTTCACTTGGATGATTTGTGAAGTTTTGATACCCCACTACTAACACTTCACTTCTTCACTGGAAGGCTGGCATGCTTGTTGACATTGATCTTGAAGTGTGGCCCACTCGCTCTGGGCAACACAATAGCCTGGCAGGTAACTGGAAAAGCTTGAATGAGAGGAAAAGTGAATGATGCAGAAACAGGAAGGCAATTAGCTAGCAGATGGCAAAAACACTATCTGTCACCGGGGGTAACATTCCATACTGCTTGAGGTGGTGTGTTGTTTATGTTGTATTCTGAGCTGTGGACCTTAAGACGATGACAACTGGCATCTTGATTCACTGGACAGTAAGTGTGCACATGCTGTCATTTAGTGCCAAAGTGATTCTGCATACGTCTGTTCTCACTAACACCGAGTAAATAATGATAATACTCAATATACAGTTGAAGTCGGAAGTTTACATACACCTTAGCCAAATGCATTTAAACTCAGTTTTTCACAATTCCTGCCATTTAATCCTAGTAAAAATTCCCTGTCTTAGGTCAGTTAGGATCACCACTTTATTTTAAGAATGTGAAATGTCAGAATAATAGTAGAGATAATTATTTCTTTCAGCTTTTATTTCTTTCATCACATTCCCAGTGGGTCAGAAGTGTACATACACTCAATTAGTATTTGGTAGCATTGCCTCTAAATTGTTTAACTTGGGTCAAACGTTTGGGTAGCCTTCCACAAGCTTCCCACAATAAGTTGGGTGAATTTTGGCCCATTCCTCCTGACAGAGCTGGTGTAATTGAGTCAAGTTTGTAGGCCTCCTTGCTCGCACACACTTTTTCAGTGTTGCCCACAAATTTTCTATAGGACTGAGGTCAAAGCTTTGTGATGGCCACTCCAATACCTTGCCTTTGTTGTCCTTAAGCCATTTTGCCACATCTTTGGAAGTATGCTTGGGGTCATTGTCCATTTGGAAGAACCATTTGCGACCAAGCTTTAACTTCCTGACTGATGTCTTGAGATGTTGCTTCAATATATCCACCTCATTTTCCTCCCTCATGATGCCATCTATTTTGTGAAGTGCACCAGTCCCTCCTGCAGCAAAGCACCCCCACACCATGATGCTGCCACCCTCGTGCTTCACAGTTGGGATGGTGTTCTTCGGCTTGCAAGCTTCCCCTTTTTCCTTCAAACATAATGATGGTCATTATGGCCAAACAGTTCTATTTTTGTTTCATCAGACCAGAGGACATTTCTCCAAAAAGTACAATCTTTGTCCCCATGTGCAGTTGCAAACCGTAGTCTAGCCTCCCCTTTTTCCTTCAAACATAATGATGGTCATTATGGCCAAACATTTATATTTTTGTTTCATCAGACCAGAGGACATTTCTCCAAAAAGTACAATCTTTGTCCCCATGTGCAGTTGCAAACCGTAGTCTTGCTTTTTTATGGCTGTTTTGGAGCCGTGTCTTCTTCCTTGCCGAGAGGCCTTTCAGGTTATGTCGATTTTATAGGACTCATTTTACTGTGGATATAGATACTTTTGCACCTGTTTCCTCCGGCATCTTCACAAGGTCCTTTGCTGTTGTTCTGGGATTGATTTGCACTTTTCGCACCAAAGTACGTTCATCTCTAGGAGACAGAACGTGTCTCCTTCCTGAGTAGTATGACGGCTGCGTGGTCCCATGGTGTTTATACTAGCATATATTGTTTGTACAGATGAACGTGGTACCTTCAGGAGTTTGGAAATTGCTCCCAAGGATGAACCAGACTTGTGAAGGTCCACAATTTCTTCTCTGAGGTCTTTGCTGATTTCTTTTGATTTCCCCATGATGCCAAGCAAAGAGGCACTGAGTTTGAAAGTAGGCCTTGAAATACATCCACAGGTTCACCTCCAATTGACTCAAAATATGTCAATTAGCCTATCAGAAGCATCTAAAGCCATGACATAATTTTCTGGAATTTTCCAAGCTGTTTAAATGCACAGTCAACTTAGTGTATGTAAACTTCTGACACACTAATTGTGATACATTGAAATAATCTGTCTGTAAACAATTGTTGGAAACATTACTTGTGTCATGCACAAAGTAGATGTCCTAACCAACTTGCCAAAACTATAGTTTGTTAACAAGACATTTGTGGAGTGGTTGAAAAACGAGTTTCAATGACTCCAACCTAAGTGTATTTAAACTTCCAACTTCAACTGTTAGTTGAAAACCTATTAGAGATGGTCTGCATGTGAATTTATGGGATATCCCACACTGTATTCAGTTGTCGTCAGCAAATCCAAATTTTCCAAGAACATGGATGGAAAGTTGAAGAAAAGTACAAGCCAAACCCTCCAAAACCCCATATTACTCACAAAGAACATACATGTTTGTATTTGTTGACACTTTGCTCACTCCTGAGTGTTATTTGAGTTCAACTGTCTCCTTGTCCTCACAATGGACCCCTCCGGTGGGAGAAGGCGTGGGTGGGTGGTGTTGTGATTTGGACTAGCTCTGCTCAGAACCTGTTTCACTAGAGCAGGTGCTTCCTTGTACAAAATCCTCACCAGCGGCAGAGCACACCGGTCACTGAAGGACAAACAACAGGCATGTGGAGAAAGGGAACTCTCTGGGCAGGAAAACCCATTGCACATAATCCCTCATCCGCTGTCGTCAACATCTGCATCGCAGCGTTTCTTGTCATGTGAGGGCATACCACCGGAAGGCCCGGAGACGATCAATGATAGAAATACAGTAGAGTTTTATTTTGGCATAGAATGTGACAGTTTTGTGGACTTGGTGTAGGTGTGGAAGAAATCTTCATGGTCTGTCATGACAATAGTCAAGTCCACATGCCATCATTCCTAAACAAAGCTGCAAAACCAGTATAAAAGGAAGCAGTTTGATTTTGAACCACATTGGGAAATCCCTGTCCACATACCACTCAGGTTCCACCCCGCCTACGGTGTTTTGAGCTATTTGAATTGCTAGTGTGCCATCAATTGTCGCATTGGGGCGGCAGGTAGCCTAGTGGTTAGAGTGTTTGGCCAGTAACCCAAAGGTTGTTAGATCGCTGACAAGGTAAAAATCTGCCGCTAGGCAAGGCAGTTAACCCACTGTTCCTAGGCCGTCATTGTAAATAAGAACTTGTTCTTAACTGACTTGCCTAGTTGAATATAAAAATACATTAGTGGATGGTATCTTATTTCTGCACTGTTGCTAATGGAGAGAAGGTTCTGTTTTATTCCCCCATCCGCTGTCCTGTCTCACAGTAGGGGGGATACCCCCATTTCTCCCCCTTCTCCCCATTCTCTTTCACACTCGCCCACTCTACAGGCAGAGAAACAAGCGGTGCTATAGGCTAGGGAAGTAGGCCATAACCCAGCCAATAAAAAAACATGTCCATGCAGCGCACAAGAGGTTGGTGGCACCTTAATTGGGAAGAACGGGCTCGTGGTAATGGCTGGAGCAGAATGGTTTCTATGTGTTTGATGCCATTCCATTTGCTCCTTTCCGGCCATTATTATGAGCCGTCCTCCCCTAGGCAGCCTCCACTGATGCAGAGACAGAGCAAGAGGTATGTGTCCTACCTAAACTCCAATACAAAGACATTCTGAGCCTCTGGAACCTGAGGCTCTCCCATGCTAATAAGGGAGTGGAGTAAGACTATGACGGAGTGTAATATTGTGATTATATAAATAGATCGCCTTCACACTACAACAGAGAGGTCACACTGAGGATTGTGTTATTGATCATTCCTAATTTACCAACTAGCCGAACATTTGTTGAAGACCGTTTATTCGCCACGGACACAAGACGTGTTACGGTTCTCAGTTATCTAGCTAACCTGGGGGGGGATATCCTTTCCGATGGATCGCACGAGGTCTCCCTAAATGAACGTTTGAGTTATTCATTGCTTCATTTTTACAGGTCAGAGTATAATTTCCTGTTAACCCAATCACTGGACAGATAGATGTAGCTCTATGGGAATGAGGCTCTGTGGTTCACATTGTGGACCACATTGTGGACATTGACCAACTGAGATCTGTCAGCTTAACGTGAAAGACAGGAAATAATAAACAATCACAAACTGGTTTATTGCATGTATTTTTTACATAACAAGTCTGCCCTGTAAGTTTAAACGATAGTCAATGCTCACAATGACTTGGTTTAGTCATTCAGAAGTGCCTCTGTGAAAACAGCCCTCCCTCTAAACAGTAATGACCAGCGGCACCTCGTAAGCAAACAAGACTCCATTCACTATGAGATAACCCGCCATGATGTCATTAAACAAACAACAGAACCTAATAATAATAAAACTCTTCCCGATGTTTTGTTGACGGTGTCCTTACCAGTGGGTGTTAGCTCATCCACAACTGTCAAAGTCTAACTCCGAACCCGATGTTCTGTGCCATGCAGTCTAACACAACAGTCATTACATAAACATTGACTGATACAGGTACCTACTATTCAAAGAGAATATTATACAGTAGGCCTCTGTCATTTTCAGCTTTGCCAAAATTACAGTTGTCAGTATGGTACTTTTGAGTGTAATGACCCAGGATTATAACATTGTGTGTGTGGTGTGTGTGTGTGTGTTCTGTGTTGCATGTCCTGTTCTTCCCATTTTATTCTAAAGTTTATACATTCAGAATGTTGGCACTCTTGCATCATTCTAGAAATCATAATCACCATGACAACCATTTCTAAGTAATCCTTTGACAATACATGATGCATTATGTTCATCACATTTGTAGGCCACTGACTGAGCAAAGCAAAGGCCACTAGACAAGACTGTAAGGAGACCATTTTATGTGAATCAAGTGCAAAACCAGCTATTTTGAGGGTTTGTTTGTCTTCTGTTTTGTTGTTGATCATTGGCTTGGTTCTGTGTGTACACTTGCTTGCGTGTCCACTTTCTCACCGAGTGTCATTTTTTTTCAACAAGCAGCTCATGACGTCTGTGGATCACATGAAGGAGGGCAAGTCAAAAGAAAGTCCAGGATGGCCAGATCAAAGGAAAGAATGGAGGGAGAGATGGAGAAGGTGACAAGTGACAGCGAAGAGGGAGGGGAAGATTACTACAGAACAGAGGGAGAACGGATGAAGATAGCAAAAGCCGGCATTGTGGCAAGAGAGGAGAAAACAGAGAGGAGTAAGGTGTTGATGGACAGAAAGGAACAGGAGATGAAGGAGGTGATGATGAAGGAAAAGTGGGAGAAGTTAGTCTTGGAGGGATTGGAAGTGGTCAGAGAAGAGAAAGAGCAGTTACAGGAAGAGAAAGAGAGGATTCAGAAGGAGATGGAGAACATTTAAAAATGAGAAAAAGCAGATTGCGAGAGAACTGTGATTTGAGGAGACCGAGTGCAGGCAGTGTTGTGCAGACAGCTGTTGGAGGAAGAGGAGCACAGGGAGGAGAGGTTGGAGATGAAGGAAGCTGCTGAGCACATTGAGAAGGAGCTCATGGAGATGCTACTTGAAAAGGAGGAGATGCTCAAGGAGAGAGAGAAGTTTAAAGAAAAGAGGAAGATAGAGGAGAAAAAGATGAAGAAGGAAAGGAAGGTCATTGACTTGGCACCTATGTTTATGAGTGAAGTGTTAAAGGCCATCGAAAAACAGTGGAAGAAGATAGAAAAAGAAAGGGGGCCATTGAGGAGGGAGAAAGAAATGATGCTTAAAGAGAAGGAGACAATAAAGGAGAGGAGCAAGGAGGAAGAGGGGCAAGATGAGGAGAGGGCGAGGAGGAGAGTGATACGAGTTAGTCATCATTCATTCTACTGAACCGCAACATAAAAAACATGACTGACAGCATTAAACAAACGCAGCATGAAACTCCTTAACCTTCCACTAGTTTTGTTAACATCCTTAATAGCCAGCTCTGGTTCAATGCTAAGTTAACAGTAGATTCTTATCATCAAGAAATACTACTGTATTATTGTGGACTGAACTACAACAGGTTAGTTGCTCTCCCTGTTTTCTGGGACTACAATGCTTCAGAGATACAGTTGCCTGGAATTTGAGGACTTCCAATGGCGGCCGTTGTTATTGGTTGAGGTGTGTAACAGTGGTGACGGGCTGTACCATAAGCTACATTCCACAGTTACTGAAGAGAGAGGTGTGAGGACTCTGTGGCTGGTACAGACTGTGTGGGGTCAGGTGGGGTGAGGTTAGGGAGTACATTGTATTAAATCACTGCTCGGAGTTGCCCTTAATTAAGCATAGATCTAGAATCAGTTTACGCTCCCTTAATCCAGTACATGTATTACAGTGCACAAGACTGACCTCAGTTCAGCAAATGACTATTGAAAGCAGTGTTTTTAGCAGGACTTAAGTATTAGGAGTGGCACTTTTATGTGGATTCTTCCTCCTACACCTGAAAATAGAAATGTTGCTTATAGCCCAATAATTATTCACAGTGTGGGTATCCAGTTGTGTCTTCCCAAAATGGTCGTCACAACATGTCTGCAGGCCAATCGCTCCAATAGGAGGTTGATGGTCAAATTTAGGAATGCTTAAAATGTATATTTTCAGGTGATGGGAGTATGTAGGCTATACACTGAACATTTTGTTATTTAGTGTATCCAGTTGAATGGATGCAACACTTGCTTATAACTGAAAACATTTGAGACACAAAGCAAGCTATTTTGATCATTTGTGTCTTATGAGGCTCCGCTGTGTACTGTAATACAGCCAGATTCCAGTGGTATCTGGTACATATGTGTCACACCCTGATTTCACCTGTCTTTGTGATTGTTTCCACCCACCACCAGGTGTCACCCGTTTTCCACATGATTTCCAGGGTATTTATTCCTGTTTTGTCTGTTGCCAGTTCGTCTTGTCAAATCAACCAGCGCTGTTTTTTCCATGCTGCTGGTTTTGACCTTGAGCCTGTCTCCCTGTACCCTTTGGAACTCTGACCTGGATAATTAACTTTTGCCTGTCCTCGACCTGCCTCTTGCCTGCCCCTTGTTGTTTTAATAAATATCAGAGACTCGAGCCATCTGCCTCCTGTGTCTGCATCTGGGTCTCGCCTGTGTCGTTATACATATGACCCATTAATATGAAAAACTCCTGGGGATTTTAAAACCGGGTTAAACCATGTCATGGTTTAATTTCCCCTTTAAGATGATCTCATGGGGTTAAATGGTCGAGTAATGTGTTCCTATATTTGCATCAATCCCCGATAGACTACGTATCCTCTGCCCACATTAACTATGGCCAAAAATCCAGAACGTTCACTTCATATATTATTAATGACTTTAGAAGGCACAGAGGGGCCAGAGGACTAGCATTAACTGTGGTTTTTAACAAAGCTTACAAATAAACGTCTTTGATGTGGATGCACTGGGGAACTGGGAGAGAGTCAAATCAATAGCAGTGCAGAGGAATTTATCATTCAGCAATTACAACCAAAGCAAACATTCCCACTCCTTTGGTTTGTGCCAAGTGTCTGGAGGGAATGTTTCTACTGTCAGTAGGAGGAGAAAGAGAGAGAGAGAGACCTCTAGGATCTGTGGGGGGTAAACATCACTGAGTGCTATAGGGAGATATATTTGAGAAATGTGTTTTTGTTGAGTTCTCATGCAGCCCAACCTCTCTTAATGCTATTCTCTCAAGGCAGTTTAGTAAGGGGATAGAAGAAGATTATTTGGTGCCTATGTGGAATTACTCTGTGAGACTCATAGGGAATAATGTACTACCAATATTTGTGTTTTGAAAGGGGGAAGATATTTTTGGTTTAAATGGCGGTTTCACAGTTCTTCAATTGTAATCAGAACGATTTCAATGGCTTTCTCCTTTTGAGATTATTTTCCTCTTTAACAACCTCTTTTCATTGGCCTTCAGGATTGGCCTAGTGGGGCAAAACTGACCTGTGAACTTTAGGCATGAAATTAGACTGACGAGTTTAAGTTTTTCACAGGACGTTCTTCACAGCACTCTGCTTTATTCCTGGTACTGTATACGTTGCCATATGTAGCATGGCTTGGCTATAATTAAAAGATACATGCAAATAGTAGAGATTCACAGTTTTATTAGTTTGTGTACATTATGTTATTCTGAAAAAGTAGTAAAATGTTTAGTTCACTATTTTACAACTTGATGTTAGAAAGTAGTCTATGGGCCAAGATAACTGAACCATGGATTATAGTTTTTCTTTAAACAGCCACTACAAACTTCAGCTAACCTTAGCCACCACAAGCTAACAATCAATGAGTGAAGTGATGGGGGCATGTGAGTGTTTCAATTTTTTTATAATTATCACCTGAAATCAATTCAAATTCACAGTTAGTTTGATGTTACTTAAAGGTGATTTGGACTTTTTTTTTTTTACATGCTCACATGCCCCCATCACTTCCATTGATTGTTAGCTTGTGGTGGCTAAAGTTAGCAAAAGTTTGTAGTGGCTGTTTAAACCATGGATTAAAGTTTATCCTGACCCATAGGCTACTCTAAGGTGAGGAACCATCTAACATAAAGTTGTAAAATACATATTGAGGGCTGTTGGTTTTCAGCCCAGTGGGTTTTTAACAGTAAAGGCTGTTATTTGATAGTAAACTGCCCTCTAGTGTAGAAAGGTGTTGCTGCAGACATTCTGTCGGGTCCCACTTTACAGTAAGACCAGAATTCAATCTAAGAAGCGTTGACGACAGACCTTTAAACGTCAAGTGCAGTGTGTAAGTTACAGTTGAGCCGACATCCCAATGTTTACCATGAATATGACCTCTGTGAACATCAGGGAAATGGCCTTCAAAAGGCACGTTATCGACAGTGCACTGCGCTTGTCGACAACGTGCCTTTGATTGAATCTCGTCCTAAGTGTTCCTAATATGCATACCTATATGTACATGGTATTGCTTACATGGGTAGATACAGTGCCATTACATTGCAGGTACACATTGTTATACACTTGTATAGTACTCACAATGTGGATACATAGGGTTTACAATAACGTATTGTAAAATGACTGCAAAGCCTCTGTGGTGACTAATCCCCATACACCAAAATAGTTACATATTCTGATTTCATATGATCAGATCAGTTATCAGTATCACAGCCTTTCATACTATTGTCAGCAGGGTTCCTGATATTGTGTTACTGTAAACTAGCTCTATCTTTGTAAAGTGTTAATGAGTGACTTTCATAGTTTTTGTTAGTGTGTCACAGGGATGCTCCCTAGCACCCAGCCCCCACACCCATCCCCTTTAATGTACTAGCAAGTGATTCCTACTGTACTAATCAACACTCTGCTTAATTGGCATCCTGAGTTCTCATTGTTGTACAGTGTTGTCTGTTCGTTGTTTTCCCATTGTTTTACTACATATGTATTTTCAGAGCATCTCAGCCCTTTATTTTCATACCATCATCATCATCACCGTGATCGTTATTGTAGTCCTCCGTCAAACATTACGCATGGTGGCACCAGACTGATGGTCTCGTCTGTTGGTTTTATACATCAAACATTCAGCAGAGGGCGCTATTGTAACTCCTATGAACACTGAAGCGAGCCCTCAATGGAGTTTTTACATGTTGATGTACAGCATGTCTGTCTGTCATTCAGTGTACTATGTGCTTTAGGCATGTATTTTTGGACACTGCTATATTATTCTCTGAAGTGTGTAATATTGTGTCGAGTTAACGTTGAAGAGCCCAATGATAAAACGTTTGCTTTTAACAAACAGAAGTCAGGGCCACTCTGCTCAAACAACATTTTTTATTTTATTTTAGATTTTCAACCATTCATTTCTACTTTTGATATTTCCCCCTTGACCAATAACGATGAAACCCAAAAAACTGGGTACTAACAGGCCATGCATTGTATAAAATATAATGTCAACCCAACTTTCAGTCATTCTACCAAATGTCACTTTCCTAAGCCCTTTGAACCTGCTTTTCAGTTGTTGTGTTTTCTAGAACCTGGCAGTGTGGCACACCACAGACCGCAGTAACACTTTGCGGTTTGCTCCGTGTTCTTCTCCCACAAACAACAACACTTGAGAGAGTACATGGGCGGCAGCAGCGTTCGCAGCTGCTTTGTATGCATGCTCACAGTCGCACGCCGGGCCGTCAGTATCTGCGAGCGGTGTGATTAATTAACATCTAGTTCATAACCCCCCAAATTAGCGCTAGAGCACACAGGCTAATGAGCTGACTGTGAACCTGGAGGATACAATAACCACACCACACCTCATCTATCAATACTGAACTTTCTCTTAGCTACCCAAATAGGCCCAGGCATGACTTCACTGAATCTCTCTCTCTTTCTCTCTGTATTTACAGCCTTGATCATGATAAAATACAGTTATTGAAATGGCCCATGCCTTTTCTCTCATATCCCATAGCCTTGTCTGTCTCACAGGCTGGTCTTTCTCACCCCATCCAACTTGAGTGACTATACCTGGCCAGTGAGCTCACCAGTCTCAGCCAGAGCCCCAACCAGCACTGTCAGTGTCAAGCCTAGTGGTGGTAACGACAGCTGCACAAACTCATTCGGTGTAGTTCTTATTTCTTACGTACTGCAAACAAACCAAATGCATTATTTTTCCATTCAGTCACAATCTCCTGATGGTTTTCTGGTGGACACAAAACAAACATGTTACCTAGACAGAGCAGAATACCTTGTTAGCTTTCAGAGACCTCGCTAACAGCTAAACCCACTTGGCCTGTAAGCCACATGGTCCCATCCCGAGCTGCCGGCCGCTGTTGCCGCGGGTGATGATGAAGATGTTGGCACAAGCAGCAGAGACTCCGGTGCCATCTCCAAGGGAACCAGCATGCACTGTGGCGATGTGATCACCTCTCAGGCGACTGACACCTGCTAACCTCAGCCTGCGACGCTGCCCAACTGGAAGCAGATTGATAAGGCTGTTGTATGAATGACACAATGCCTTTTATGACAGGTTATAAAAGGTCATGACAAGGGAGATAAAGACAAAGGTTATGGTAAAAAAAAAAGACTGTGTACGCTACTTTATGTAGGAACGACGATGTAGGCTACTTTAAGTAGGAAAAGCTATGTGGGATACTATATGTAGGAAAGTCTATGGGATACTATATGTAGGAAAGACTGTGGATACTATATGTAGGAAAGACTGTGGATACTTTATGTAGGAAAGACGAATACTTTGTCACTTACATTTATTATGATAATTGACTTAACACAAAGTTCTGTATTTGATTATTATTATCTCGTTGTTGCTTCAGTTTAATATGTTTAAGAGGTTTTACTTGGGTGATTTTCCTTGAAACTGTTGACCACGGTTAGTATATAAAAAATAAAAGTCGCTCTCTCTCTCTTTCACTCTCTCGCTCTCTCTCTCATATTCATATATATATATATATATATATATATATATATATATATATATATATATATATATATACAACTCCCAGTAATGTATTGGGTAAAACACTCAAGTTTGGGGATCATTGTGCCTTCAGGATTAGTATGACATGTATGTAGAATGCATACAGTATTTGGCAATATCATAAGATGTGAATTGAGTTTGTAAGCTTTTCTTATATGATGACATATTGTAAAGTTTTCCAAGTTGGAGCTGAAATATATGTAGGCTCTTGAGCTCCTGGGTAGCTCAATCAAGTTAATTAGAGTGCAATCATCGCTTTATCATTATTTAACATTTTCCCTCTTTGATGTTGATGTTTCGGGTTCATCCCTCCCAGCTAAGTACTGTACACACTCCAAGCTTTTTCATATTTGGGTGATGTCCCCCTGAAGGAGCTGTTTGACAGAGCTCAACTCCATGTAAACAGAATCAACTTTTCTTTCCTTGTTAAGCCTAGGCAATATTCTCAAAGGAATACAGCCATGAAATACTGCTGGCCCATGTCAAACGTATTACTGTACTGTAAAAATCAGGCATAAAATGTTTATACTACCAGAAACCAGCAGTATTTTGTTCAAGGCCACCAGTTTATTCATAGACATGTTATTTTGAATATTGGTCATTTATGTCATGTAGGACATTTGCCCAGGTCAGACAACCTCAATAGCTCATTGCTAAATGGAAGTATTTTAAATGTTCATTGGTTCATTAGATAAGTGTGCCCATTTTGATTGGTAAAAGCATTCACTGAGCTTTTTCTTATTGGCTCTCCCATATGGGCCAGATGACCATTAAGCATCCATGGGTCCAAGCCTTTTCATTACCTATGTCACACGTCGCCACCGACAACAACAACAAGGAGGGAGAAAGGATTTAAGCTCCCTCTTTAAAAGTGTAATGCTATATTTATAAGCCAGTATTTATAAACACATTTGCATATATCAAGATGAAAAAGTTGTTTGAATTGGGGGCAATTTGCATTTGGTGAAACATATGGCGGAGCCGCGGAAGCCATGGGCCATGCCTTCATTACCCGATCTTCGTTTCATCAGCTCCTCGCTCCCCCGCTGAGCCTCCCCACGGTGTCGCCTTCTGTCCCCGAGGTTCCAGTGACAGGGGACAATATGTCCCCAAGGTGAGGAGCAGGGGGAAAACCGTGCTCGCCCCTACTCCAATGATTATTTAATCAGACTTTTCACTCTGGATCTTAAGAGAGGAACAAGGGGAGAGAGACGGAGAGGTACAAAGTGGTGCTTATTACCCATTTGTTCAATGCTGGGAGGAGGACGAGGGGAGACGAGGTGATTGGTGATTCGTTAACGTGGAGAGAGGAAAGATGAGAGAGAGAAGATGGAGAGAGGATTATGACAGAGAAAGAGGAGGGTGAGAGGAGAATATAGTAGAGAGGAGAAGTGAGAGGAGCGGAGGAATGAGAAGGATGAGAAAGGAGAAGTGAGAGTAGAGGAGGGCAGAAGGGAGAGGAGAGGAGGAATGAGAAGGATGAGAAAGGAGAAGTGAGAGTAGAGGAGGGCAGAAGTGAGAGGAGAGGAGGAATGAGAAGGATGAGAAAGGAGAAGTGAGAGTAGAGGAGGGCAGAAGGGAGAGGAGAGGAGGAATGAGAAGGATGAGAAAGGAGAAGTGAGAGTAGAGGAGGGCAGAAGTGAGAGGAGAGGAGGAATGAGAAGGATGAGAAAGGAGAAGTGAGAGTAGAGGAGGGCAGAAGGGAGAGGAGAGGAGGAATGAGAAGGATGAGAAAGGAGAAGTGAGAGTAGAGGAGGGCAGAAATGAGAGGAGAGGAGGAATGAGAAGGATGAGAAAGGAGAAGTGAGAGTAGAGGAGGGCAGAAGGGAGAGGAGAGGAGAGGAGGAATGAGAAGGGAGAGGAGGAATGAGAAGGGAGAGGAGAGGAGGGCAGAAGTGAGAGGAGAGGAGGAATGAGAAGGGTGAGAAAGGAGAAGTGAGAGTAGAGGAGGGCAGAAGGGAGAGGAGAGGAGGAATGCGAAGGGAGAGGAGAGGAGGAATGAGAAGGGAGAGGAGAGGAGGGCAGAAGTGAGAGGAGAGGAGGAATGAGAAGGGTGAGAAAGGAGAAGTGAGAGTAGAGGAGGGCAGAAGGGAGAGGAGGGGGGGGCATGCAGGTGAAGTGCCGGTTGGCAACTTGGCACTTGCCCATCACGGCTGGCTGCAGCTCGGCGTGCCACTTGCGCCACATTTGCATGTGCAAAAAGGGCTTGTGTTGATCCGCTGCGGTGGCAGTCTCTCTCTCTCCCCTCCTCTCCTCTAAGCGTGTGTGGTTGTCACTGCTTGTGCTGTGTGTAAGTGTTTATGAAAGGGGCTCATCACAACTCTCCTTAGCTCTGATCTGATGTGTTTTGACAGACGATACCTAGTCTGGTCGCATCTTTTCATGACTTCAGTGATTGAAAATAACCTGTAGCCCGAGTGCACAGTCAGGGAGGGCAGAAATAGTACAGGTCACAGTTGTCCGTCACGGTTTCTCTCCTCAATGTTTGTCTTGCTATTTCCATAGTTGATTACATTTGGATGCTGCTGGATTTAGAGCCAGGTGGCTTTTACTGAAGACTACTTTTAGTCAAATATGGTGAGGTGAAAGACCTGTTTAGCAGATTCCGTGTTATTCCATTTGAAAATGAGTGACCCATATTGTTATTGGAGAAAAATCGTTCAATTGCACTGAAATTACCGGTAGTGAAGAAAGTAACCACCCGTTTAGAATTTGTTTTTGCAATTGCTGTATATACTGAACACTTTCCCTTCTACAATTTTGTTCAATCTTTTCTGCAGGAACTGTACTGCAAGAACAGACAACAGGATGTCATATTTGTATTTTTTACAGAGAATAAAAGGACATTGTCTTTCCTGCACAGAGTAGCCCACATAGTCTTTCCTGCACAGAGTAGCCCACATAGTCTTTCCTGCATAGAGTAGCCCACATAGTCTTTCCTGCACAGAGTAGCCCACATAGTCTTTCCTGCACAGAGTAGCCCACATTGTCTTTCCTGCACAGAGTAGCCCACATAGTCTTTCCTGCACAGAGTAGCCCACATAGTCTTTCCTGCATAGAGTAGCCCACATAGTCTTTCCTGCACAGAGTAGCCCACATAGTCTTTCCTGCACAGAGTAGCCCACATAGTCTTTCCTGCACAGAGTAGCCCTCATAGTCTTTCCTGCACAGAGTAGCCCACATAGTCTTTCCTGCATAGAGTAGCCCACATAGTCTTTCCTGCACAGAGTAGCCCACATAGTCTTTCCTGCACAGAGTAGCCCACATAGTCTTTCCTGCACAGAGTAGCCCACATAGTCTTTCCTGCACAGAGTAGCCCACATAGTCTTTCCTGCACAGAGTAGCCCACATAGTCTTTCCTGCACAGAGTAGCCCACATAGTCTTTCCTGCACAGAGTAGCCCACATAGTCTTTCCTGCACAGAGTAGCCCACATAGTCTTTCCTGCACAGAGTAGCCCACATAGTCTTTCCTGCACAGAGTAGCCCACATAGTCTTTCCTGCACAGAGTAGCCCACATAGTCTTTCCTGCACAGAGTAGCCCACATAGTCTTTCCTGCATAGAGTAGCCCACATAGTCTTTCCTACACAGAGTAGCCCACATAGTCTTTCTTACATGGTAGCCCCAATTGTATTTTCTGCATAAAGTAACCCCAATAGTCTTTACTGCATAAAGTAACCCCAATAGTCTTATCTACATAAAGTAACCCCAATAGTCTTATCTACATAAAGTAACCCCAATAGTCTTATCTACATAAAGTAACCCCAATAGTCTTATCTACATAAAGTAACCCCAATAGTCTTATCTACATAAAGTAACCCCAATAGTCTTATCTACATAAAGTAACCCCAATAGTCTTATCTACATAAAGTAACCCCGATAGTCTTATCTACATAAAGTAACCCCAATAGTCTTATCTACATAAAGTAACCCCGATAGTCTTATTTACATAAAGTAACCCCAATAGTCTTATCTACAGAAAGTAACCCCAATAGTCTTATCTACATAAAGTAACCCCAATAGTCTTATCTACATAAAGTAACCCCAATAGTCTTATCTACATAAAGTAACCCCAATAGTCTTATCTACATAAAGTAACCCCAATAGTCTTATCTACATAAAGTAACCCCAATAGTCTTATCTACATAAAGTAACCCCGATAGTCTTATCTACATAAAGTAACCCCAATAGTCTTATCTACATAAAGTAACCCCGATAGTCTTATTTACATAAAGTAACCCCAATAGTCTTATCTACAGAAAGTAACCCCAATAGTCTTATCTACATAAAGTAACCCCAATAGTCTTATCTACATAAAGTAACCCCAATAGTCTTATCTACATAAAGTAACCCCAATAGTCTTATCTACATAAAGTAACCCCAATAGTCTTATCTACATAAAGTAACCCCAATAGTCTTTACTGCATAAAGTAACCCCAATAGTATTTTCTACATGGAGTAACCCACTAAGGGATCTATTAAATCTGTATCTCTGAAGCGAGATAGAAATGTAAATGTAATTTCAGATTGAGCCGTCATGTGCACCGTTCACCGGGAATGCAGTCTCCACTAATGCGGGAACATTGCCTTGAAATTTCAATCACTCTATAACGCTGAACTTCCACGATACAGATTGAATAGAGCCCATAGTATTTTCTACATCAAGTAACCTACATAGTCTTTCTAACATTAAGTAGCCCCAATAGTCTTTCCTACATAACCGTTGTCTCCATGTGTTCTGTTGGAATGAGCTGATCTCCACCAGGGTTAAAACCATCAGTGGGCCGGGCCCTGAAGAAACAGATGCATTAAGCACAACCGGGCCAAAACGGCTTTTCAGCTATGTACACAGTCAATTCAAAATACTGGTTTAATTAATTTCCCCTTATGATAATGATATCATCTGGGTCAATAAATAGACATTTTCACTTTAGATTTATCAGCGCGCGGAATTACCCTAATATTTTTTCTGCCATTTAGTTCAAGTTAAAATAGGGGTATATGGGATGGGTGCATGTTTAGAGCCACACATCCACACATTCAGGCTGGGGGAAAGCATCCAGTGAGTTAATAAGTAATGACTGCCCGAGATCACAGGAACCTTACACTACAGCAAAACAAGTTAAGCACAAGCTTTGATAATGACTGTTAATAATTCAATGTGTGTAATTATCCCAGTGTGGAAAGCAACAATGGTGGCGGGACGCTGTAGGGATGATGAGAGCAATTACAGCGAGAGATCGGGGTCACAAGATCAAGGGGGACATGACAGGCTACCATCTTGTCGAGTCGACTTTGTTGAACGTACAGGTGTTGTCGTCGAGACCGACTCCGTCAAACTAACTTGATCTTCTGGGATTCTTTGGATGACTGACAATATGATTTACATGCCCCTTCAGGTGACAGACACGAGCACAAATGACAGTATTTTCTCGAATTCCATGTATTTTTAGGGGAAATGTATTCATTGAAATCAATTCATGAGACACTGCCCTAGGGTAGTGCCTAACATTCACAGGTTCACAGTATGCTCTGGAGTTTTGAGTAACCTAAATGAACTGTGACCTATTGCTTCCTCAGATATGTACCTCCTTTGTTTGTGCCTCTGATTCACTCAGGGCCCACATTTTGAGGTGAAGGATTTTACAACTCAAAACCATTTACATTAATGCCAGAGCTAATCACTCTATTTGTCATCTCCAGATTTGAATCTCATAATGTGCTCCAAAAACCTGGAAAGAATCTGGCGTCACACAAAATCACTGTCTTTCAACAGCCTCTCTCACCCTTTTACGTGAAAAGGGCATTCACACGCATTCGGCATCCATTGTTGGGGGGTAAATGACTAATCATAACATCATTGAAGTGTGAAACAACAAACGCGGTGTCATTGACAACCTTTGCTCCCGAGTAGTGAGAGTTAATTTGATCTTGATGACACCAGGCTCTTTCAGGCCTTTTCAGGCCACAAGCAGCTGGAGCTAAGAGCACGAGATGAACGAGGGATGAATTCCACATGAGGAGAGAGAACAGAGGGGTAGAGTTGTTATTATACCTCTATTGAGGGGCTAAGAGGGGCTGCTGAATTGCCCTGGATTACATGTGTCTAATTCCAGCGCTAGGCCCTGTGAGCACTGAGCAGCCACTGGGCCTAGGGCCAGTATTAGGCGCTGGTGGAGCGCTGGTAAGAATAAGATCACAATTGCATTTAAAGCCCAGAGAGGGAGCGAGAGAGAGAGGAAGCCTATGAACCCTAATTGCCAGATGGCGAATATTTTCGCTCCCTTTCAACGGCGCATTAATTGCAGGGCTGCCCGGGGGTTGAGACGCACTGATCAGTGTGGTAGAGGATCCTGACCCTGATTATCCCCCCTTGAAGGAGGGAGGTAGGGAGGGCAAGGGGGGTTGCAACAGATATTCACCCAATCATTTGCCTATCGAGCCACCTGGGCCTTGACACTAGGGGTGGCGAGTGTGGAAGGAGGGGGGAGGGGGGTGCGGCTTGGAGGGTCTGTGTGGGCAAGGGGAAGACTGGTGGGGTGGTAGGGCTGCAGGAGGCTTGAGGGGTTGTTTCAACATTCCGTGACCCCCCCCCCCATCCCACACAAACCCCCTTTACCCACCTAACTCTCCTTACAAATCCCTCTTACCCCACCACTACCACCCTAACGCCCCTTATACGACTCGTTTACATATCTCCCAAAGATGTAATTGAATTAAATAAAGCTTTCTCGGGGGCAGCTGCCACAGCTGCTGTTTGTGGCATGTCAAAAGGGCCGCCACTTTAAGAGCACTTACATATGATCCAAATTAGCAGGTCAGATAGGCAGGAGCTCGATGACAGGGCTGAGGCTGCCAGCGCTACGAGGGGCCTACAGCTGGGAGCATTTCATTGCGAGTGAGGGGCCTTTTCAGTTTAGACCAATGATTAGGAAGGGTGAGAGACACACACACACACACTGGTCACTTGGGGGAATTAGGGAGCATTAGTTAACTGTCCCATTAGGGGCCTATAAACACAGAAGAGCAGGGGTCAGGGAGTCAGAGAATGAGCTCTCTAACCAATCAGCTGTGATTACCGTAGGACAGGAAGTGGTGCATTGGTAAACTGCCCCTCTAAAGTATACATTGAGGTAAAATTATTTTTTTTAAACACACACATTTTGAATCTATTCCGTTACATGCAGTGTTTTTCTGAGGATTATCAAAAGTATTTATAGCCAAAATCCAAAATCCAAAATAGGCGCAACAGCACCACTGTCAGCCCCAGGCGCATTTGTTATTGTTTTTGTTTTGAGTAAATGAGCATCCAGCATTGTGGTAAAAATACATTTTAGTACATACTCGCTGTTTTATCGCGCGTGCAATGATGTCGGATGGGAAAAAAACTGTGTTAGTAGTTTGAACTAACGTCTTTTCTGTTTTAATATCGCAAACGGACTTGGCAGTTTTATCACTATGGATTCCAGCATTAAGGATGATGTTATTTCGAACCAATGCATTGTTTGTCATTGCTCGTTGCTCATTGTGTTGTCAAATTATTTCAAAGGTATACTTTAGTAAAGTCACTGCTTATTATAGTGCCAATAGTTTGCATTAGTTGCGCATCCAGGGGATACGTTTATATTCCACAATGCCTATCATAGTAATCAGCTTTCGCAAACAATTATCTAATGACTTGTCACTCAAAATCCGTCTGGCAATTATGTTTATTTTTACTGCATTGCAGTGTGGTGTTTATGACAAATGAACCATTATGTAATTGCACCTGTTTTCTTTAAGAGGTGTGCCGTATGATTAGCTAGCAGTAGGGTTGACATCATTAGACAAATTAGCCTTAAAGTTAACACGAACATTGCCAACCTTATGTAAACAACCTTGTACTTATAAAGTGGTCATCAAATATGCGATGACAATGTGTGACATGTAAATATTTGGCGTCACACCGCTATCAAAATGTGTTAAATTACATATATCTAAGCTATTAGATAAGTGCTTTACAGTGTATGTATAATTACGGCGAAGCTATAGATCTGAAGAGTCAAGTTAGAGGAAGTGTTTGTCATGATTCCCACTGCATATTAAAACTCATGCCGTTCATTATCTAGTCCATTCAAGGCTCGTTGGATTGGTGTATATTGAAAAGATTATTTCCAGAATGCTATATCCACACATTTTTCATATTTGTGTTTTTCCATCAGAAATGATTGCTTATACACACCTTATACACACCTTCATGTGTGTGTAAAATATTACTATTCTCTTTTTTTATTCATAGATTTTAGATGAGTATGGAAATGTGTTTATTTGCAAAACGCTATAAGCTGGAATACAGTGTTTGTATCCTGTAAATTTGACTGTGATATGTGCTTGTCTCGCCTACCTGTAGCTATCTTAAGATGAATGCACTTACGGTTATTCTTTTTTGATAAGCGCATCTGCTAAATGACTAAAATATCAAATGTAAATGTTTTACATACAGATATTACTTGATTTAACTATGTGTTAAAACAAATGTTGATGTCACACGTGTCATTGTACAGTTCTTTATTAAACATAGTGAAGTGTTACATTAGACTCTGTAAATCCTAGCACTACTACTTCTTTCTCTGAGAGTGAAGTGGATATATAGCATTTTGCAAAAAAAAAACATGACTATTTGTCTCTCTGTAATGAAACCATCAAGTGCTAGATTTGAAAACAAATACATGTCTGTCAATTGAACAACCCCGTTCCATGATTGGATAGTGAAAAAGCACACCAATCTCTTTCAGAATGTCTTTAAACAATAAAAGCTTATTTACCAACATTTCTGAAAATGGATATATAGCGTTTTGGAAGGAAACTCTTTGTTTGCCTTTATCAGATGTATCATCTGTGAGTTCTACCTGTCCCCTCCAAAGCCTACCATGTTTCCTAGCTAGGGAACACCACTACTAACCAAGAGTATGAGGGTTGAAGTTGAGTTATCGTTACCATTTGTGTATTTATTTGTCTTACTATTTTTCTATTACTTCTCTTTTCTTCCCTCTGTGCATTGTTGGGAAGGGCCATAAGTAAGCATTCCACTGTTAGTCTCTAAACCTGTTGTTTTATGAAAGCCTGTGACAAAGAAAACACTTGATTTGATTTTAATCTAAGGCGTTATTGTTTTTTTCCTGTCCTGTGGCGAGCAGAAAGCCTGTGACTCAGCTGTTTCCATGCTGCATTATAGAAACTGAATGTGAAGGCACACCAAACAGGCCCTTTAAAAATGCATGAGCGCTCCCTAAACCTCCCTCTCCCTCCTTCCAATAGAGCTATCACTGGGGCCTGTTATCTCCCGAACCCCCAGGTAGAAAATGGTAATGATACCACTTAACATCGCTGCACATATGGAGGGAAAATGGAAATGCCAACAGCACCTCAACTATAAAGCAAATCAAATTGAAATATTAATCCGCTGATTAATATAACATTATGAGAGCCCATTCTCTTTGTTGTTTAACAACAAAGGGTTGCAAAATAAGCAACTGCCTAAAGAGGTAAGGGGTTTAAAAGAGTCCCACAGAGGTGCTAAAGCCCCTTTCAAACATCATTACTGTGCATAATGTATTCACTTCCACAGTGCTGAGATTTGATATTGATGTTTACTCATTTTATTTTTTTAAATTAATGTTCGTTGTTAATGAATTCTTTGATGAGAGGCATTTTGTAAATCATTATCCAAGGAAAAGAAAAAAGGGGTGTAGCGTTTCTCGGCTGTTGGACTGGGTATAACAATGCTAGGTGTAAGGAGAAAAAGTTGATGAAAAGTGGGGTCATTGTCAAAAAATAAATAAATAAATAAAATAAAATAAAGAAAATCCCCGGTGATACATTTTTGTTGTTGTGGATTTGTGATTGCAACTTCTATCAACGCGGGGATGTGTGTTGAGAAGTCAACTGGGAGTTGCACGGGAGTGTTGAGCGAGTGAGATACTTAGCTAATTAAACGAATCTTACTCAAGGCACCAAGAGGAGGAGATACAGGTTGGTTTCTCCACGGAGCCTTTGGTGGAGCTCTGTCCTTCCCCTCATCTATATTGATCACTGGGGATCTTATGGAGGGACAGAAAGTGAGCAGGGAAAACAGGAAGTAAAATGAAACCACCATCGCTCAGCATCAGCAAGAGATAGTTGAACAAATTGTTTACTCTAAGTTTTACCAACGCCTCTTCTGTTATTGGTGAAGGACTGTACTGTATGTTCCTCAGTTACCACCAAAAGAAAGATTGTGATATGGCCTTGGATGATACTGAATCTGTGGAACAGTAGGCGGTTTGTACCATTTGGCCATTGGTGAGTGTTGAGTCCCCTACCCATCTGGAGACCGCTTTGAGGAAGCAAAAACCTGGACCTCGAACAGCTCTTGGCAAGGCCAGCCCTGTCTCTCTACAGATACTGTACAAGGCTGTTCAAGGCTCTAATCCTACCAAACAATTAATTGTGTAATTGGATCAATTAGGCATCCCAATTGGTCACACTGATCTGCCCCAGTTGCATTCTGGTAAATTGTAAATTCATGGCAAACTTTAACGCAATATAACAACATGTTCCATTCTGCTACTTTTCAGCTTCAGTATGGGTTATTCACCTACATAAAAAATAAAATCCGCCAAACGTTTAGTCAAAAATGTTGAAAAAGATTGTATGAAGTGTCTCTAAAGTGGAATTTGAATTAAATCTGGATCCTTTCTAGGTTTTAGGCAACATATGGCATTTTTTTTTAATTTAGTAGGCTTTGGTCTGTATCACAAAGATTTCAATTCCATTTCAATCATGAAAACACTTTTCAAGTTTACATGTCTTGTCATTACGCTGTATATGTTTTTGAGACAGCAGGGACAATCTTCGTGACTTATTGTGTTTGCAATATCTCAATGCTCAGACAGCTTCTTTTTCTTCCTATCCTTCCAGCCAGTCTCAAATGGAGCCCAGCCACACATTTATCAAAAAGTGAAAACGAGCATGGTGCAGATGTTACGCGTGTCGTAAATGATTGCTCCCACTTTCCCCCAAAATGTCGCAACTAGAATTACGGCTTTTCATCAGCCGATATATTTCACTTGTGATTAATTGCAACACTCACATTTGGATCATTTCTGCACAAGAGAGAGCATTTCTGCTTTGTGAAATTTATATAAAAGAAATGCAAATCGATGGTGTTCTTGGCACCAAACATATGCTGCCACAATGCCAACAAGCCTGCCCCTGACAACCCCAGCTGGGGGCTTGTAAGACTTGCTCTTGGCAAAAGACGTTTTTTTTTCCAGCCGCTTTGCAAATGAACACCAATTAATATGAACAGCATCCAATTCTAGTGCTGCACCTGGTTAAGTCTCTGAGAAGAATCGTTCTCCAAATCTAATACATGCTGAGGATCCAATGGATTGAAATTCCATAAAGATCCTCATTGTATTGGTGATGTGTGTTAAATCCTCCTGAAATCCAAATCGAGGCAAATGACTGGCCCACCATCTCAGTTCATTTTTTTGTCTTGATCACCAGGTACAATGTAACATTTTTGTCCTTTATAGCACACCACTAACCTAGTTGTCTCTCAGCAAAAGCATTGACATCTCGACTAGTCAGTTTCCCATCGACCAAATTCTGAGCTGCTGTGGTATCATCCTTGTCATCCTCTCTCTCTCTCTCTCTCTCTCTCTCTCTCTCTCTCTCTCTCTCTCTCTCTCTCTCTCTCTCTCTCTCTCACACACATTTCTCACTTTTTCACTTTCTCTCTCTTTCTGTCTTTCTCTCTCTCTCACACACACTTTCTCACTTTCTCTCTCTCTCTCTGTCTCTCTTACATTTCTCACGTTCTCTCTCTCTTTCTGTCTTTCTCTCTCTTACACACTTTCTTAATTTCTCTCACTCTCATTCTCTCTCTCTCTCTCTCTCTCTCTCTCAAACTGATAGTCACCATATGACTTATGATGGATAGGAAGCTTTAATGAGCTCTTACAAGCAATTAAGTAATCAGGGAACCCCGCTGCTCGGCGCTGGAGCTAGCGAGAGCGTGACAAATGGAGGCCCATCAGTACTGTAATCAACACAGGACAAGCTCCTCTCCTTCACTCACCACTCCCAAACACTGACACGCAAGGACAGCGATGGGGCAACCAGCATGGACCAATCTCATGTTGTTGTTGTGTCTCCAAATAGGATCTGAACCGTTGGACATTCCAATGTGCTCTTTACCAAATTGTGCGCACATTAGACGTTACTTGCAATACCTACATGACAGGTTATCGGCACTGAGTGGAGATAAGTGCAATGTTCATGCTATGTGATGTTTTTTCTGTTTTCTGATCAATACAAACATATTCCTGTGCACGATTCCTATCAATGATATCAGTGTACAGTGGAAGCCTTTCATTACCACTTCAGTGGGTTCCAGACGTACAGGTTTATATGGCAACATGTTGTGGCAAGGAAAATTGAATCTAATTGCAAGACTTGGCCTGCTCAGCTCCCAGTCCGCCTGGGGCTACGGTATGTATGTAGTGAGCCTCTACGTTCTCAGTTTCACATTCTCACCCACCTAAAACATGGTGTGCACCCCAGGGTGGTATGACACCTCTCGCACACTCCTGATCTACCCTGAATAATTCAACTCTTACCATACGTCTGATGTCTCCGTGTTGGATATCAGAACAGAGTTGGAGCCCGACACAATACCTTGCGTATTGAAAATCAAATATGTTGCTTATTAATAGGGCGGCTTTGGCGAACGCTACCTGGAGAAATGCCTAAGGGAGGCTGGGAGAAGGGCGCCCATAGGGTAACGCTCTCATGTGAGTGAGGGAAACAGCTGATGGTGCAGATTTGACATCACTGAAACTGGCACAGTGAACACACACCCACACACACAAACGCACGCACTGTATGGAAATCAGAGAGCTAGGCCAGCCATGCATGACAAACTGTGTGTGTGTGTGTGTGTGAGAGAGAGAGCCCTGTTTATACCTGGTGCTAACATGGGTCCTTTGTCTTGATCTTGTCTACATTCTGATTGTGCCCACATTTTCAGAAATGTGTCAACACATGCTATTAAAATGTGTCTGTTATCCATCCACTGTGTCTGCACTGTGTCCAGATTTCCTGGTCCCTTCCTTTATGCCAATTATTTCACAGCTATTCTTTCAAAATAATGTTTATTTATTTATTGTAAGATACATATTGATTTAATCAGTCAATGGTGCCACCTGTCAGAATAATATATATCAGAATAATGATGATTTAAATGGTGATCACAATCAGATCACAATGTGTCTTTTGAATGCCTACACCTGTCTAAAAATGTAGTCACAATGAGCTCTCTCTCTCTCTCTCTCTCTCTCTCTCTCTCTCTCTCTCTCTCTCCTTCTCTCTCTCTCTCATTCTCTCATATTCTCTCTCTCTCATTCTCTCTCTCTCTCATTCTCTCTCTCATTCTCTCTCTCATTCTCTCATTCTCTCTCTCTCATTCTCTCATTCTCTCTCTCTCTCTCTCTCTCTCTCTCTCTCTCTCTCTCTCTCTCGGGGACAAAGAAAAGGGCAAGCTGGCAGGAAGTGAGTCCAACCCTCAATTGACCTCTGCTTTGAGTCAATGACAGCACACAATCAAAACAAGGTTTGATGTTTGGGTGGTGGCAGTATCACAATAAAGCACCGGACCAGTTATGTTTTGGTTAGCTACCATCTGGCCCAGTGCCAAATGGATTGTGTTCCTTCCAATTCAAATTGGCTCAGGGAGGTACTCATGTCCTTTCATTTACTGCTCATTATATTAGCCACCAAACTGAAGTTATAATAATTACCCCATCCACTGCAATCATTTCTTCACATTTGTAAGTCATTGTGTAAGCAACAATGTTACTGATATCTGTGGGTCCTTACAGTGAACTGTACACACTGAAGAGTGAGCTCTGTTGCACTGCTAACTTGGCGTCATTTCCTCAGATTCCGTACAGATTGCACCAGCTAATTATGATCTAATAACTGGCAGACTGTCTCAATATTATTACAGGAAGAGTAGGTTTAAATGAATAGCTCATCATCTGCCCTCAGTATCAGTCACGTTGTTTTAATGATCATAATTCCACCATTAAATCTTAATAATATGTCAAGGTCTTAAGGGAAGTATGTCAATTTGCTGCTTCAATTGGAATTAATCCAAGTATTGCTCAAGTTAGGTCTGTTTTTCCAAGGAGGCAAATTTTGTTAGCAAAGTATACAGCGCGCGAACAGGCGCAGAGCAACATCATTATTAGTCAGAGACACAAAAATGTATGTTCATTCATTTATTAATCTGTTGATGTAACAAGATACAGACAGACCAATGGTTTTCTCCTTTGAATATTTGGGCACTGGCATGTGCAAATACACAACCATTCAAATGTTGGAAAAATGAACGCAGTTTTAAAGAGGTTGTTTCCATTTGGATATGCATCCCTAAATTAACTGATTTTCAGAGTAAATGTGCATCTCTGAATTATAAAACATCCATAAAAAGACTCAAAGGACCCGTGGAGAGAAATATGGCGCTTTTGGCTGGACTTCAGAATCTCTAAAATCACTGCTTTGAGGTCTAAATCTGTAAGATAACTTCTCCCCAAGGCTTTCTATTTGTGAGGGAGATCGACACTGCAAACAGCTTCCAGCTAGGAATCGCTGTAGGAGACAGAGAGAACAAGAGAGCAAGAAACAGAAGGGAAAAACAATAGAGAAAAGAGAGGGAGAGAAACAGAAGAGGGGGAGAAATAGAAAGAGTGCAAAAAGGCGTCTGATATAGTAAACATCATCACTCCCATCCGGTAGTGTCTAAGATTGTCTAGCGCCGCGCTGTACATGTTACTGGAACACTGGAGGGGCGGTGGAGCACCAGCAAGACATCTAAATCAATCAAGTGTCCGGTCGGTGGGGAGAAGGGTGGACGGGTGGTAACAGGGTGTACCCAGCCCCAGGCCTAGGGGTCACCACGGGCATGGGAGGGGGAGCAAGGGAGGGGGGCATGGGAGGGGGTGCAAGGGAGGGGGAGCAAAGGAGGGGGTGAATGGCGCACAGTGCCAATGGCCCTGTTGAGGAATAGCATGAAGAGACAGCGCTAATGAGAAGAGCACAGTGTAAAACTCACATTAGTGTTGTATTGTGCAGTAGATAAGAGGGAGAGATACTGTTTTATAGACTGCAGCTTTAACTTTGGGCTAATTATAGCAATCGTGTCCATATTACAGTCTTATAATACGTTGCTGTTTGACTTAGTGAGAGTGGGCTCATGATCTCTGTCATTCTACTGTGACAGATATGACAGATATGTGGTAATAGGTAATTGATGAACCTACTGTACGTACATCAGTCAAAACAGTGGAAATAACAGTTTTCCATTCCTCTGAAATGCCATGAATAGAAAGGTGAAATATAGACTAAATGGCAAAAATAAAAATGTTTCCGAACATGAGCTTTACCACACACACGCGACACACAAATATACAGAGCCCATTAGAGCAACAACGTCTCACGAACTGAGAAACACAGTTATCCCCGAACCCCCCCCCCCTCCTCTCCAACAGATCCTCACCTACAAAACAACTCCAAAATTAGGTGAACGCTCGCTCAAAATAGGCCCTGTCCAAAATAACCATGAGCCATTACACCTCCAACACCAATTGATCAATTGTAATTACCTACCTGTGGATTAGCCTAGTGCTGCTAGTGCTGCTTCTTAGGCCCCTGGGGCCGGTGCTATAGACAGACCTGAAGCCTGAGAGCCAGTCACAGGTAGAACTCCATAGGAAGGAGGGGAGAATGAGCTTTTAATTGCTTTGTGCACTGTGTGTAATTGAAGGTTGAAGTGTGTTTGCCATGAGGAGTGTGACTTCACTTGGCCCTGTCTAATTAATCCTGTCACACGAGCCTTCTGCCTTCAATTTTCACTTTGCCGCTCAGCATCACGAGGTGAGAATACAACTGGAAATATAGGTTGGTAACTGTCTATCGCTCACTGGGCCAGACGCAGCACAAAAACAGAAATATGAAAGGGAGAGAGAGAGACTCTGTTTTTCTCAATGTGGGGGGGAACACGTATTGGGAGATGTTTGATTCAATCAAGCTTTAGCGAAGCAACTTTCCCAGTACACACATTTGATGGCAGTTTTTTTTGTCGCTATAGGGACCTTGTAACGGCCGTTGGTGGAAGAAGGTGAGGACCAAAGCGCAGCGTGGTACCTGTTTGTCATTTATTAAATAGAACTGAACACTAAATACGCAGTAAAAAAAAGAACAACCGAAACAGCTCCGCCAGGTACAAAACAGAAAGCAACTACCCACAAAACCCATGTGGGCAAGAGCTACCTAAGTATGGTTCTCAATCAGAGACAACGATAGACAGCTGTCCCTGATTGAGAACCATACCCGGCCAAAAACAAAGAAATACAAAAACATAGAAAAGGAACATAGAATGCCCACCCTAGTCACACCCTGGCCTAACCAAAATAGAGAATAAAAGCCTCTCTATGGCCAGACCTATACTGTAGATTCAAGTTTATCAATATTGCTTCATTAACATAAAGATTAATTACATTTTTAATGAGTGAAATCTCATATAGGATGAGGATGACTCATTCAGACCTTCTGGCTTGAACATGTATATATCTTCCTTATATGATGAAATCTTATCTAAAGATAAGAAGTATGCAGTTGTAGGATCTTAATTTAACCTATATTGTCACAGCAAACAGGATTTGAACGTTTAGTCCATAATGTTACTTGATCGGTGTTTAGGCTACTAGCTGGCCAAAAGTAGGCTACATGAAAAGTGCAATACTGTTAATATAACCGTGTTTAAGTGCAGGTTTTCAGTGAATTTATGTAAATCATGAAGCTCATCTGCATTTCCGACAGTGCAGGAAAATTGCCAGCAACAAAAGAGTTAAGATCCTATATCTGTGGCTAAATACTTCACTTCTCACTACACTAGAAAATGAACACCTTCTCATGAAGTAATCACACATCTTACAACCATACCCTCTCCAGCCTACAGACACTGAAGGGCCGAGCCAGAGACAAAACAAACAACCTCCCTGCCTCCCAACAGACTTAATGCTGACATCTTTGGCCCACATTCTGCACAAAGAGTCGTGATCATCATATTTTTTTTTTACTACTTTTCCACCCATTTCCACTGTTTTCCCTGCCTGGACTTGCAGGAGGAGTAAAGACGAGCCGTTGCCCACAGTGAGTCCCCCTGGCACCGATAGACATGGGATGGCCGTGCAACAGTATGTACAGCCTGCCTTCCTTCTGTTAGCAGTGCATCTGAAGATAGCAAACTGCACTGTTGCTCGCACTCCCCGATCCTGTTGTTGTCGTTGGCCAGCAGCCACCGCTATAGCGAGCCAACTGAGTTAACAGACACTTCCGCTCGGCACATAAGGAACCATCTGTTTTAAAGGCAAAATAAATAAATAAATAAAGAGCCTCTCTATACCACCCGTTTCCTCCTTCCTGCCATCCTTCTATGGCCATGCTACAGTAAACAGTGTTTTACAACAGGGCTACTCCTCATACTTCACTGAATGGCCAATGAAATAGCGGTAAAAGTGTCTAATGTGCCTAGTGTCTCTATCTGAAAGGAATGACTTAACAAGTGTTTCTCGACACCTAGATGGCCTTGATTCAGGACTCTCCTCGCTGTCTAATAGGCTTCATTTAACCTCCCATATTTCTTTGATTCTCTTTTTCTGTCCGCAACATTATTCATTGGTTGACTTCACACAATAAGTGTTGTTATCCCCTATCGATTATTTAATTGTCGTGTTACTTACTAGGGCAGAAATGGCAGTCTCCTGACAGAGTCTTTGAGCGGTAGATTACTGTGGTCAATGTCAAGTAGGGTTTTGAAGCCTGATGATCCTAATGTCTCGTTGTGTTTAAACCAGGGTTCCACAGTAGCCTTGGCTCCGTAAAACTCTTCAGACATGCCAGCTTGTAGCTAAATAAATATTGGCCGAGGGGCATTTGAAAAAACATATTGTCCTGGCTCGGCATCCAATCCTTCGGCCCTCTGTTGCCAAAACAAGACGACGGGGGTCTACAGCAGAATTGATCCTCACATGAGTGGGTTTGTAATGGTCAACTCAAACTCACTGCCATGGCTGTCTCTCGGGCTTTGTTCAGGTTTTGTGTATATTTCATATACCGTACATGTCATATATAGGCATATATTACAGTGTAATAGATATATATATAATAATGACGTTACATCATGTGGAGGAGCCTGGGTGTGCCATCACACAGCGCCTTTGTTGTTCCCAATATGGTTAACGAGAAGAGGAGGGTTCTTGGTCTTCTGTTTACACCTTGAAAGAAACACATTCAGAAATATATTTGTCTCCCTTGTTTATGACATGTATTTTGAGATAGTGTTCTAAATCTGACAGGCGCCACACTGGGGTTTATTTTTCTTCTTTACAAATCATTGGCCAGGGTCTGTGTAGGTCTGTGTAGGCCTCCGCAGACAATTGTTTGCTTGTGTCATTTCATATGTACACCATTTGGAGCATTTTGTGAAGCTTGAAATCATAGTGTTTCTATTTTTGGTTTCGCTTTCTTTGTTGACTCTGTTAAGTTCCAATGCACATCCTTAGAATCTTGCCAGATCCTGGATCAGGTCCTGGTCCTTTTCTCTGCCTACCTTGTTTAACATTGAGGAAACTTTAACATTGAGCTAGAAAAGAATAAAATAACTGTAAGAGAGTTATGACTAGAATTTTACCACCTGTACTCAATCTCACATGTGAATGGCCCATAAATTCTCATCACAAAGAAATGAAGGTGTATTGTAATGGGTGCATTATTTAGTAGATTTGACATGGCTGCCATGTATTAGCACAGCGAGCGCGTCTGTAGAAACGCCACGGAGAAAGAAACTGATAATTGCCTCAGAACCTATTTCTATTTCTCCTCTTAAGCCTATTTTAAGAGCATTAGGTCGTTATAAATGTGAGATGGTCTAAATTTAGCCATGCAACATCTATCTTCATCTGACTACATTAGTGTACTTTCCAGGCTCGGCACTGACTAAACTCTCTCTAGGAATTAAACGAGTGGGTTATGTGACTCTTACATTAAGACTTATTTTTATAACTTCTCCCAGATACATTTTTCTTAGTGTTGTCATTATTATTATTTACACTACTGTCTATATGGCAGAACATGTTTGTTTAACAGCTGAGGAATGGCTGTAAATGGTTGAAAAAATGAATCATGTATGTATGCACTGAAAAGCAGCCGTATGGGAATTATGTAGCTAGGACTCCATTTTGTGCCTATTAAGATCTCCCCCTGGATACACTTGCTGTATGTAGCAGAGCTAATGGTCCAGGGGAGGGGAAACTGTGCGTGAGAAGGTAGAGCCCTACGCTGCTAAGGTCTCTGGGCCCGGCGACAGATGGTTGGCCACCACACTGACACTGGGTGGCTGTGTGTACTAGGGTCTGTCGTGAGACTGATCTGTGGTGTTGGCGTGGCAGAGATCAAACGACATTGTGGAAGGTGAAGAGACGGGTCGAGCGCCAGGCCAACTGTGTGACACCCGGAGAAGGAGATGCGAGACGAGGCGCCGTCGTGGCAACCCTGCCTCGACTGTTGGTTTTGACAGCCTCCCGTTTGTGTGTACAAAACGTCTCCGGAGTCGAGCGTTGGCTGGCAGGGAATGTGGCACGCCACATGGTGTGTTGGGGCTGTCGTGTGAGAGTGTTAACCCTCACTACTCGTAGTGCAGGCAGGAGATGAAAAAAGTAGCCACACTAGCAATAAGTACAACAACAAATTATCACCATCATCATCATCATCATCACTAAATGCATAAACTATTTGCAGATGCAGGCAGCAATCATAACTTCAAAGCTATGTGAACAATAGATACCATACTGCCATGCAATCACAGATCACCATCAAGACACAAACACAGTGTCAGCCATTTTGACAAAGGACATTGTGTAAAAGGTAAGAAAGGTAAGAAAATACTTTGAATGGAAAAGTATGTTTGTTTTCTTTTAAATGGTAGTAGACCAAATGAGATGAATGTGAGAAATCCCCATTGAAAACAAGCAGGGCGTCCATTCTACAACAGATCCACCCTGGGAAAAGGACTGTCAAGCGATTACTACCCCGTCTTACATTCCCAATGATCAGAACATCTTCTGCCCACAGTCTAGTCAGAAACTACTTCGACCCGACGCTCCCACCTAAAAGCATCTCAATATCCAATTTCACAGCTTTCTAAACATGGATCACACCCCTATTTATTACTGCCATGATCTTTGTGTCAGTTTCTGTCAGTCAGCCCCCAGTCTGCTCTTGGTGTTTCATCTGCTCCAGAACAGGAAGATGGCAACCAGATCAACAGGGGAACAGTGTAATGAGTGTGGTTGGAACCACCGGCGATGCCTAGATCTGAGAGGGTTCCTCGTCAATTACAGACGACGCTGTTCGTCTCAGGAGTCAGCAGCTTCTCTGAGACCTTTGATCCATTCGCTGTGACTGGCTACTGGAGATAACAATTACAGCAGCCTATACAGTACACGACCTGGATGGGCTCGGTGCAATTGATGAAACTGTTGTAGATGTAGGCCCACCTACATTGGACATTAAAGGGCCAATGTGTATTTATGAAAATGTGTGTTTTCATGTTTTACTTTCATTCTATTCCTCATGTTTAGTGGATGAAATATGATTGGTGTGTAATATTATATATATATGGTACTGTACATATATATGTACAGTACCAGTCGAAAGTTTGGACACACCTACTCATTCAAGGGTTTTCTTTATTTTTTTACTATTTTCTACATTGTAGAATAATAGTGAAGACATCAAAACTGTGAAGCAACACATATGGAATCGTGTAGTAACCCAAAAAGTGCTCAACAAAACATTTAATATTTTAGATTCTTCAAAGTAGCCACCCTTTGCCTTGATGACAGCTTTGCACAATCTTGACATTCTCTCAACCAGCTTCACCTGGAATGGTTTTCCAACAGTCTTCAATGAGTTCCCACATATGCTGAGCACTTGTTGGCTGCTTTTCCTTCACTCTGTGGTCCAACTCATCCCAAACCATCTCAATTGAATTGAGGTCGGGTGAATGTGGAGGCCAGGTAATTTGATGCAGGACTTCATCACTCTCCTTCTTGGTCAAATAGCCCTTACACAGCTTGGAAGTGTGTTGGGTCATTGTCCTGAAGAAAAACAAATGATAGTCCCACTAAGCGCAAACTGCAGAATGCTGTGGTAGCCATGCTGGTTAAGTCTGCCTTGAATTCTAAATAAATCACTGACAGTGTCACCAGCAAAAGCACCCCCACACCATCACACCTCCTCATCCATGCTTCACGATGGGAACCATACATATTCACCTACTCTGCATCTCACAAAGACACAGTGGTTGGAAACAAAACATCTCAAATTTGGACTCATCAGACCAAAGGACAGATCTCCACCAGTCTAATGTCCATTGCTCGTGTTTCTTGGCCCAAACAAGTCTCTTCTTCTTATTGGTGTCCTTTAGTAGAGGTTTCTTTGCAGCAATTCGGCCATGAAGGCCTGATTCACATAGTCTCCACTGAACAGCTGATGTTGAGATGTGTCTGTTACTTGAACTCTGAAGCATTTATTTGGGCTGCAATCTGAGGCTGGTAACTGTAATGAACTCTGGGTCTTCCTTTCCTGTGACGGTACTCATGAGAGCAAGTTTCATCATAGCTCTTGATGGTTTTTGCGACTGCACATGAAACTTTCAAAGTTCTTGAAATTTTCCATATTGACTAATGATGGACTGTCGTTTCTCTTTTCGTTTTTAAGCTGTTCTTGCCATAATATGCACTTGGTCTTTCACCAAATAGGGCTATCTTCTGTATACCACCCCTACGTTGTCACAACACAACTGATTGGCTCAAACGCATTAAGAAGGAAAGAAATTCCACAATTGAACTTTTAACAAGGCACACCTGTTATTTGAAATGCATTCCAGGTGACTACGTCTTGAAGCTAGTTGTGAGAATGCAAAGAGTGTGCAAAGGTTGGCTACTTTGAAGAATCTCAAATATTACATTTATTTAGATTTGTTTAACACTTTTTTGGTTACTACATGATTCCATATGTGTTATTTCAAAGTTTTGATGTCTTCACTACAAAGTAGAAAATAGTAAAAATAAAGAAAACCCCTTTTTTTTTGTGTGTCCAAACTTTTGACTGGTACTGTAAATGGAACCTGTTCAGGGAACAGAACAGAAAACCGGCAAAGAATGACATTTTTCAAGGAACAGAAATGGAACTTGGAACGAAATAGCCATACTGTTCCAGAACAGAACAGTTATTTTAAAGCATAGAAATCAGTTAATAATGCTATTTTATGTTCCAGACATTTTTTTTACATTCCCACAACAAAGCACCTATGCAAAGCCCTCACTCTGCCAATCAGAAACTTATTCCAGTGTCCCCTCTGAAGCATAGTTTAGTATAGCTACTGAAGTTACAAGCGTGATTGTGAGATTATGGAGAGAGATTTTTTTGTAAACTAGAGAAGAATGGATTAACATTTTTCAATGTTAGTTAAGGACACTATAGGCCTAGATACCACTTTTCACGTTGGATTTATTAACTACAAAAGGTAAGATGTGTTTTTAATTCTGGTGGCGCTCTGAACACACAAGCTTGCTAGCTAGCTAGCTCAAAGGACATTCAAAGTTCCTCGATAGAAGTGGCTTCTCCTAGGTTATAATTCTGTAGACCTAGTTCATATAATGCATGTCATAGCAAGATGCCCAGCACTTCAAGCCTTCTCCTCATGCAATTTTTTTTTTTTTTAAATCAGCAGACAGTGTCTTTAACTGTACCAACAGCTGTAATGGGCCTGCTGTTACAAAGGCTTTATTATCTCCCTGCTTTTCCCTGTAAAACCACTGTTGTTCCTCTGATTTACCCCTGAATGATTTATGCTCACTGGTCTGGCCACTGATGGCCAGACCAGTGGCAGGAAAGATACCCTGGCAGGAAAGATAGAAACACACTTAGGGGCTTTCTCACGGGTAAACACACCATATTAAAAGCACACTTGTTTTCGAAAGCCCAAACACATTTGCTACATGGGGGTGGCCCAATGTCATTTCACTTGTCAAATACTACAGTGTCAGAGCCAATCAGGCGACTCGGCTGGCAACACAAGCCATTTAACCTGAGCAAACATGGTGTGTCATAAAGCCCAAAGAGAACTTAGAGCCTCTGCAAACACCGGCGAGGTATAGCGAGGACCATCGGGCACGAATCAAGGCAGCCACGGTGAACACGAGTCACTCCCGTAATGGGTTTGTGATGACTCAAGAACCAAGGGCCATCTGCTTGCTCCAGTGGGGGAGGACAGAATGGACAGAATCACAGTTCAGAGACACACGAATCATCCCATATTAGCATGACTGGTAGTAAAGGGAAAAATGTAGCTACTGTCACACAATGCATAAGGTTTCAAAAAAAGAAAATCTTAAAGTGATAGTTCAGTGATTTGACATACTAAGATACGTGTTTTCTTTGAAAAGCAGTATATGGACAATGAAAGAAAAATGTAAAATGGCTGAACTATCCCTTTAAGCCATGTTCTATGTATTGTAACCAGATAACAGGATTAGCATGGCGATTTTCAGCTCCTATACATGAAGCCTAGAGGGCTTCACAAAATTAACTCCTTTCTCTGAAACCTGTTTATTTCTTGGTGAAATAAAATGTTATAGGATCTCTATAAGCTCTCTTGCTTAGTCCTCTTTTGTAGGGCATTCAATTTCCCTGATGACATGAATGCTCACCACGTATTTAAAACACAGAGGTTTGCATGGGATTTCAATGTGGAACTTTGAATAAACCACAGTCATTTGTGTCCGCTCTGGAACCGTGAAGTTCATTTCAACAGCCAAAGTCAACCACAGCCTCGGACACACACAACTGCGATGAGGCACCAAGACAAAAAGGCTTTTTTTCCGGAAGCACAAGTTTGACTGTACGGTCGTTCCACGAAAAGAGTGCATTTTATGTTCTTTTGATATTTTAAGTAGATATTGTGCATCAATATTTTAAATGCCTGCTATATTAAATGACATGCCCTTTAATATATACCATATAATCACATTTGTAATATGAACAGAGGCTTGCTAAAGTGAAAAAGGTCCATGTTTCGCCATCATTGCAAAGCCCTAGTTATTTTGTTGCTTTGATGAAGTCATTTCTGAAGACTATTATTTATTTCATGTGATTAGTGACTCTGTCCCTCATTTTAAGGTCAACCCTGTTACATGAACTGAACTCTCATTTTAATATGGTGAAACTACTCCTTTAAAACATATTAACCCAAAGAAACATTGAACATCTAACAGTCAAGTCAGTGTCAAATCAAAAGAGCTGGTTTGACCATTTTTGGCCATTTACTGATGTTTGTGGTGGATAACTGAGGGGGTTGAGCATACCACGTTAACACTGCTATCCAGAAATAGACAAGACTAGAAATATTTTTGCAATTAAATTGCCACATTAAAAGCTTGTTGCACACAAGCTTCTATTCCTCCTGTCACGAGGGGATGTATGGCTGATTTAAGATGAAATCTCCAACCCTGTTATGGTCAATCTATTTTTTTATGTATACTTAACAAAAATGTGTTTTTCTGTTTGTAATAAAGCCCTTTGTGGGGAAAAACTCCTTCTGATTGGCTGCGCCCCTGCCCAGTCATGTGAAATCCATAGATTAGGGCCTAATTAATTTATTTCAGTTGACTGATTTTCCTTATATGAACTGAAATTGTTGCATGTTGCATTTATAATTTTGTTCAGTATAGTGTCCTTTATGACAGAATGGTAAAATTAGGTCAACTCCTTTACCAAGTTACACTTCTCAAAGCACTGAATTGGTGGAACGACCCTGTAATCAAACATGTAATCCATCATATTAAAAGTTAGGTGTTAGTAAATGCTTCCAAAAAGCAATCAGATGGATAAAGTTAAAGGGGCAATACATTGCACTATAGGCAATCAATAAAAACATCTAAGAGTAGGACCTATAATAGGGTTTGCCTGTAACCTGGCCTGACAAATTAAGGCAAGCTGTGCTTTTTCATTACTTACACATCCGTTTTCATTTTTCCCCCAGTGAAACCAATTAAACAACGCTTCCTTAAATTAGTCATTGATTTTTTTTTTTGCGAGTGACACTTTACACAAGGCAATAATAACTTTAAGGCAGTGTTACTTTTTCATTACTGACACTCCAGCTTTTTAAGAGTAGGAATAAAAGACACCAACAATTGTCCAACATGAAAAAAATACTGCTTTAAATTAGACATTGATTTTTCTTTGTGTGCCACTTTTGGCTAAATGCTTTGCGGTAGAGAGTATCCCCACCAACCTGGAAATTGACGAGTTACTTTTCTCCATAGCATTTCTCTACACCAACCCACACATGCTTGGTTGAACTGCTCTAATTGTGTTTATGCTTGTCAGTAAATCTACTGAGTAATGTGGTTTTGAAACCTTACAGAATATTTGTGTTTAAATGCAACATGAGGTTTTGTGGTAAAATTGGCTGTGGAAATTACGACAAAAATTATATTTTCTATTTCAATAGTTGCCATAGATAGCTCACCAAGATCCCATACTTCTATTATCTTTACAAATGTTTACTAGTTAAGACTTAAATAAATCAGAAAATATTGTATTCATGGTAAAAATATATATATATATATATTTTCATGGTTGACAATCACGCATATACCAGTTTTTCCAGCACTATTTATTACAGAATTATTGGCTATTGCTAATCCCATCCCAACCTGTTAACTTTTTACAGAACTTCATCGTGGTGACTTTTTTCATTTTTGAAGAATATAAAACAAAACATGTGAATAAACAAAACAATTAAACACAGAACGCAGAATTGCAGACGCCATTTTTGTTAGACTATAAAATGACGGGTACGATTAGAAGCAGCAACCAATGTGCATTTACCTGATAACACATGGAAACCCTATTTCATATATAACATGGATCTTTATAATACTAGAAAATTCAAAATATTTCTGATACCTTTTTATTAAAATGCAACTCCTGTATGCAACATTTACATAATTTGTCTACAAACAACAACAAAAAAGGAAAAAGTTAGATATGATTTAATTTAGCATGTTTTTCTCTTTTTTGTACGGTATGCATTCCTCACATTACCTTTGATTTTAAAAAGGGGAAAGCAACATTGTGTAATGGGATTTAAAATGAACATTTGTTTTGTACATTTCCCACATTGTGGCCTTGAAATATCGGATAAATAGTGTTATGGCTGAACTGCTACACATCATTAACATAAAAAAACATTTGCGTCATATAATGTAGGACAAATCAGAATGAAATGTTTCTTCTAAATATGTAATTCATTAAGTCGACTGCTGGTGTGATATACATTAAAATGCAGAGACTAAATAAAGGTACAGTCTCCGCTTCATTTGTCTTTTAAATACAGGTCATTTGCATTACATATAATAAAGTATGTTTAGGGTGAATTTGATTGCATCTGACGGGTTCGTGTCGAATTCCTACAGGTCTACACAGTCAATGTAGTTTTGAAAAGGAACCCAAAACTCAGTCATATCATGATGTACTGTTGGGCAGTCAGTATTGGCAAAGGGGCCCGTTTAAAACTGGCAGCAAGGCAGCATGTAGATGTCAACTAAGATTGGTATAATTACATTACTGTTTCAAGTATATAATTATGTCACTTCACCATAAAAGTATCTTAAAAGCATGTCATTACAATACATTGCATTATTCACTTAAATGAGTAAGAAAGTACACATGATGGAGATGAAAGGGCAATTGAACAAAAAGAGGACTGAGAGAAATAATTGAGGATGTTTCCTGTAACTGTCGAAAAGATCAGGATGATTTTTTTTTCTCCTTCAAGCTCTGAGGATTCACCTGCCTAGACTGCAGGAATATGTCCATATGTGACCTTTGGCCTTTGAGTCCTGTCTCATACGAATACGGCATGCTCGGGGGGGAATCCCTCCTTTAAAATCGACATGAACATCTGAAACAACCCAATTACATAGCTAGCCCCCCGCAGGTTCACACACTGTCAGTCAAGTCATAAAGTGCACTCTCTATCCTGCAGTACGGCTTGGAGGTCAACAAACATGTGAAGAAAAAAGGGTGGAGTTTGTGAGCGAGGGTGAGTCGGGGTCCTCTGAATGACAAAGTCTTTCCCCCCCCTGTTCGTAGTGACTGTGAAGTACATTGCAGTTCGGCGTCTTGGGGCGTTAATAAACGTAGCCCTCGCTGTACGGGTGTGGCGGGTTGCAGTAGGGCCCCGCCTCCTGCACGTAGGCCATGTTCTCGTCAAAGTGTGACAGCGGCACTGTGTCCTCCTCGTTGATCTGCCGCTCCATGTCCGTCTTCAGCACGGGCCGCTGATTGTCAGGGAAGGCCATGGAGAACAGAGCCTCGGGGTCGCACACAAATTTGTACACGTATCTCTCCCCTGCCACCTGGAGATAAGATAAGATTAGATAAGATAAAATGAGATTAACTTTATCGTCCCCAAAGGGACATTTGTCAGAGCACATGGTTGACTATGGAGAAGAAGGTATTACAGCTAATCACACGCAGAACCATCGTCATATGTCTCTTGTCAGGGTGCCGCCTTAGGCCTCTTTTACCTTCTGCATAATGCCTTTTTCGTAGTAATAGCGTAACGATCGGCTGAGTTTGTCGTAGTTCATAGCTGGTCGATTCTTCTGGATTCCCCATCGACGTGCAACCTTTGTTACACACATCCACGAACAGACAGACACACATAAACAAAGGGGAAATGGCCGCGGTGAAATGAATAGAACCAGAATGTCATAGAAAGATCACGTTCATTATGTTTGGTTGAGGATTAGTGGCTTCAGCCTTGTAACATATTCCTTGTGCATAATAAGAGGTGAGAACATAACACACCCCCTGTTACACAACTTCCCGGTAAGAATGGAATGACGTTGTCTAAATGTCAAAGCTTACTAATCCATATTTCCTAATAACAGCAATTAGAGTGGAACCAGACTCCACACCCCTTGACAGGGATGTGTTCATTAGGAACTTGTCACCCACCCAGTGGAGCAGGCAGCAGATGTTACAGCACCTGTCTACCAGACCACACAACCTCTCATCCTCCATTCTAAAACCCTACTCCCACTGTCTCTGTATACCACTCTCTCTCTCTCCCTGTCTCTCTCTCTCTCCCTGTCTCTCTCTCTCTAACCCTGTCTCTCTCTCTCTAACCCTGTCTCTCTCTCTCTAACCCTGTCTCTCTCTCTCTAACCCTGTCTCTCTCTCTCTAACCCTGTCTCTCTCTGACTCTCTCTCATCCCCTCTCTCGCTCTTTCTCTCTCTCTCTCTCTGCCTGGACCCAACACTAAAAACATTGCGCCCCCTTTCATGTCCTCATGCTCATTCATGTGTTACACCTGCCCGGGCCAAAGGCAAAATTTACGGCCACCCAAAGCCCAAAGTTAGCGCGTTTGGTCACCTGATGGTATGAATGGCCACCCTGTTCGCTGCAGCTGGCTGGTCGCACTGAGTTGGGCCATGTGGGCCGATGCCAAGTTACACACCCCCCCAACACACACATACACACTCCACTAACCATTACCCAACCAACACACCGGACACTGACACTGACTGTGCCTCTCTGTCTGCGATGTGAGACCAGACCTGTTCCATTTCAAAGGTCCGAACCGTCAACACCGTTTATATTTTTAGGAACAGGTTCATTGAAATATTTAGTAGGCCACTCTCCGGTTGACAGTGTGTTTGATTTGATCAGATTACATACTTTTAGCACGTGGTGAGGCAATAAAAAAAGAATGTCAGTACGGCACATTGCCTCGTTCAAAACGTTTCCTAACACATTATTCTGACCGTTTGAAGAGCAGATTTCACCTCAAACTCAAATCAATGATCAGAATAATCTGGTCACTGTTTCTTGAAGGGACTAAGATACTCTATGTGGAATATGATGAGACAGGCATGCTCTCACCTCCTCAGGCTCGATGAGTTTGAACTCCATGCCCCGGCCAGTCCAGGCGATAAAGTGAGAGTTGGACGGGTCGTCCAGGAGAGCCACCAGGAACTGCCAGAGCTGCAGTGAGCCTCGGCGCTGGTAGGTTGGACCTTCACGGTACAGACCTGACTCCTGCTTTATGTCACCTAGAGGGGGGATGGAGGAAGGAGGGGGATGGAGGGACGGTTGGGATGGTGGGAGGAGGTTGTCATTTCACATGTTTCAATGGCTTAAAATGTCTTTGATTGAAATTACAAGTGAAAGCAGCAGTTTGTGTCTCAACTCTTGGACGTCTCACCTTCAACCTTTTCGGGGACCACGCAGGTGTCATCGTAGAAATGTCTCGCGACTTTATCGAACATGCAACCTGAGAGACGAGACAGTGTTGAGAAATCGCATTAGGAAAACGGCAACTTGGACGGGATGAATAACCCAACCAACATGCATGTCTCCAAGTGTCATCCCTCACCTTCAGTCCTGCTGCTGTGAGCCAGATAGCCGTCTTGCCTCAGGTAGACAGAATGGCAGCTAGGCACTTCTGCTGGAGACAGGGGAGAATGGGTGTTAGAAGCCCTTAAGGGAGCATTAGGACAGTATCAGATATCTGAGAGCAGTCAGTTACTGCTCACTCACTGCCCCTGATAAAACAACATGTCTTCTAGCATCACACTGGAGCTCAGTCAACACCAAGCATACAATATGAAACTGGTACTGAACAGTGTTGTGTCTTAGTCTTGGATAAGCTCAAGATAACCTATTAGCAGCGTTGGAGTAAATGAAGCATAACATGCCGGCCATGTTTTCTGCCTGTTCTGTTTCTTCAGCAGTGAAGCATGATGGCTGTGATGACTTTGTTTCACTGCCGACAATTTCACTGGTACTATTTACAACAGTATAATAGTGTATATGTCTGGCCCTCCTACCACATTACAGCTGCTGGGTACAATCAAAGGGCCGAAACAGTTACAAAGTGAATGGTCAATAAAATGACTAACCCCGTTCATTTGATTCATCAAAGTAATGGGCTTGTCGAGGAAATTACTGCTAATGAAATTACCAGGCTCCCCTCCCATCCTCTCGACAGACCTGGTCTAGTAACCAAGCTGCAGAATGACAGCTAATAAATTCACCAAAATGGTCAATCTGGGATACAAAACATGCTGGAAAAGGACCCCCCCCCCTGTTCATCCATGCCGAAATGGAAACCTGTGTCAATGTTTGCAGGGTAATGTTCATTAGACACCAAACTGGAGACAACAGACTGAAATAAACCGTCCCGTGTGGCTCAGCTGGTAGAGCATGGCGCTTGCAACACCAGGGTTGTGGGTTCCATTCCACGGGGGAACAGTATGAAAATGTATGCACTTACTACTTACTGTAAGATGCTCTGGATAAGAGAGTCTGCTGAATAACTCAAATGTAAATAGTGAGAACTACCTGGATATAGAAACATTTGTTTTCTGTTGCAAATGTTTTCTGTTGCGCTCTCCTATGAACATGTCCCTGTTGAAAAGGGCTCATGTTACAGAGAGAAGGCCAACTCAAAGGGAGCTCAGTGCTGTTGATATTGAAATCTTTCTCTGCAGTGGATGCCACATTCCACCCTGACACACTATTACACCACTCCACAGTAATCTCTCCTTGGCTCTATCTTATGAATGAAGCCAGCAGTCCAGTGCAGGTTCATTCATTCATGCCCCGGCGTGGCCTCAGGCCTCTGGGACCCGGGGGGGTTAGAACACTCCACCACCCCTTCTGCGGGGGCGGACTGTGACCAGGCACAAAGATTAGAGCACCACAGGAAATGGAGCCCGGCACAGACATCCAAACCAGAACCCCCTGCGCTAATAATGGGTTAATCCAATCAACAGGCCCATTCCTCAAATGGCAACTATCTGGTCTGATTAAAAAGAGGGTGGTTTGATGCTGTGGTGGGTCCAAATGCTCAAGTATTTGGTTATATTATTGAGTGAAAAGAGTGTCCTTTGGTTGAATTTCTCATATTTCTCTAATGATGGACACTAAAATATACAGTAGGATGCATTTTTCTATAGCTCTTACCCTAGTTATAGATTCAATGGTTGTAAAGATGGGGAGAGGTCCGGCCGTAATAAAGAGATGCTCTGCTTTTTTTGACACTCCACAAAGCGTATGTATTGATATGTAGGCTACGTGTGAAGTTTTTAAATGTGTGTAGTTCTGTCCTTGAGCGGTTCTTGTCTATTAACGTTCTCTATTATCTCATGTGTCATGTTCTGTGTGGACCCCAGGAAGAGGAGCCGCTGCTTTCGCAACAGCTAATGGGGATCTTAACAAAACACCAAATAAGATAATGACACCACAATATTAAATACAACATATTTTACTGTATCTCTATGACCACCCCCTCCTCCCCCCCAAAAATAAAGAGACACCCATCACGCCCACTCACCTGAGTCATAGGTGAAATCCCTGGGCTCCTGTTTGATCATCATGGAGGGGGGGTACGTGGGGGGAATGGGCGCCCCGACCATGGCAGGGTGCTCAAACAAGGGGTCGGGGTACTCCTGCTTGAAGCCTTGTGGGGGGAACAGGATGTTGGGCTCTGACATCTGTCTGTGGTACATGGGCCTTCCGTCCCGAGACATCGACGGTGGGGAGGGGAACGAGTGGCAGGGCTCCGACAGCTGACGTCGAAATCTGACAAAGGCAAAAATATTACATTTTCACACATTTTCATGATAACCGATTGAGACAGACGGACTGACATAAATACATGTTTATACCTAAAGCTTGACAATTTATACAACCCTTGTGTCTACTTAGAATGGTACATCTAGAATCTGGTAAAACTGTACTGAATGTACTAAAATGATCAAATAAACGTAAAATGTGCACTTGAAACTATGTCGATAATGTTTTGTTAGTGCCAGTTTAAAGATGATGTAGTGGTAGCCTACAGTATACAGTAGCTGTGTAGTACAGTACCTGTGGTCCATGGAGTAGGCGCTGTCCGGGAGGGGCTGGGAGGGCTGGAGGTGGGGGTACGTCCTGTCTGGTTTGGGGGTGGGGACTGTCGTGGGGGAGCCATGATGAAGGGGGGACACGGGGGTGCTGCAGGGGGGCGTCGCTGGGCTGGAGGGCTTCATGCCTGTTGGGTGTTTGTGCTGCTGGTAGGCACTGAGAGACACACGGGGTGGAGGGATCAGTCTGATGTTGTTTTTACATTATATCCAAGCATGCCATTTGACAGAAGTAATTGTAGTGTGGCCTAGTATTTGAACGCAATCCTTTTTCATATCCAATCGTCTTTTATGTTATAGTTATTGTCAAAATGACAGTTTTAAAACTATTTGGACAAAATTTTGAATTTGAAATTTTACACATTTTCCTTCTTTAAGAAAATATATATTTTAGCATATATGTTTATTGTTTCAAATACTTCTGTGTCGCCTCTTATAGAATACTTCTTCAAGATGACCCTTGACGTACATGGTACTGTAATATCGTAAGCATATATCACAATGCCATATATCACAAGTCAAATCAATTCAAGATTTAACGTAACTAGCCGACTCTTGTGCCATGGGCATATTGGTTCATTTGAAAAAGCAGTTCATTGAATTGAATTTGCACCTTAGGTAGGCAGTATAATATCCTAGATCTATTCCAAGTCAAGTGCATTCAACTTGAAACATTTAGCACAGCACCTGGCCTTTTGTTTCATAGGGAATGACTGCAATTAAGTAATACAACATTGAAAACAGGGTGGGAAGCCAGAAGTACTGTAGTTTATCAAGCAATCATAATGAAGCAGTCATTATCCATCCAACAGTGTGGAGATATATTGGACAGCCTGTGGAGATGAAAAAAGACAGCACATAGTGTGTTTAATGTTTATCTTTAATCAAACCACATTTACCTGCAGAATCCTTGTGAGATGTCGCTACAGGTCAAATAAATACTACTTCAATATCCCACAGGATATTTTCCGAACCACCAGAACCTATGATGTTCATTTTTTGGGGTGTTAGTATATTTATTTGTATGCAATCTGGCTCTGTTGGTTCCAGATAGGGGAAAGTGACTGGTGCTGTGGCTTACCTACCTGATGTTGTACAGGCACTTCTCCCCATTGTGGAGCTTGAAGGGCCGCTCCTGGCCACAGGTGGAGCCCAGCTCGGAGCAGGGGCTGTGGGGCTCCTTCTTGATCTTCAGCTGCAGTCCGTGGAATGCCACTACGACATGTATGTGTGAGAGGGTTTGGGAATGGAGAGGAGACAGGTGGAAAGGTACATTAGATTGGTGATGTTGAAACATTTATTCAGTAACTAATTCATTATTTATCAGTACTCTATATGTCCAAATGTACAATAGTCATATCACCATGGAAAGTAAACCTATTTTGAAGGCCCTTCCACCACATATAAAATCCTTACTCAACACTTGGGTAATAGGTGTACATAAAAGCATATCCAGTACTTCATCCTACTCCACTGCTATCCCTAAGGACAGGGAATATCTATGCAGACTATTTCTAAGTCCAGAATTCCAGTCTTCATCACTCACTGTAACTCACTCTCTTCCTTCCTGAAATATGACAATCTCAAAGCAGGGCTAGACTCCACTAAATCCATATCACGTTTCAGCTAACTGCCAATACTGTCCAGACAACACTAACAAGGCCCATTGATCTGAGCCCACTCTCTGTACCTATGCCCAGTTTCCCACAGTGGCCTGTGCATTTAAGAAGCTGTTAAGAGCCAAATCAGTCCTGATCAACGTCCCATCATCTTGAGTCATGATCAACACTAATTAAATTGGCCACGCTGATGAAAACCCAGTCAGTCAGGATCAAGTCAGTCCTGGGTACCTGGAGAGCTACCGTGTCATCACTAATAAACACACAGGCTACGTACGTGCACGAACATGCACACGGGGTTGTACCAGGAACATCCACAACTACTGAGGAGAGTATACACCCAAAGTGCTTTACTTATGCAGAGAATAGGGCACAATCATTTCGTCGTTACAGTTGACAGGAAGAGGTTGGTCAATTTTCATGTTAAATTCCGCATCAGACACACTGCGACGTCAAAACAAAGTAGATAGCGATCATGAAGGGAAGTGAAAATCAATCAAACAAAAAAAAAAGACTAAAATTGCTTGTCTTTTCACCGGTTATTTAGAGCTACAACCATGCTCAAATGTCTACATGGGTGATTGCCAGCCCAGTGTATATTTTTCTTGAATGGGCCTTTTAAAACAAGTCCATTCCGGGGCTGATGACTGAGGAAGTAGTTTAGGGGTTGAGGAGCTGAGAGAAGCGGATGTTTTGAGTTTCTAACTGCTGACTGACAGCTTGGCCTGTGTGACAGTGTCACAGTCTCTCTGTGTGCAGGAGTCAATCTGTCAACACCCCATCTGACGCCTGGGTCCCAGGGGAATGATGCACGGGGCACGTTGTGGCAAAGCACAGGGGATGTTCACAGGTCTCGCTGGCCTCGGTGGGGCGCGACCTTTACGGGTCATCGATCGGAGGTCAAAGTGGTACTTCCTGAGGGGAGACCTTTGACGAGGTCGAACGGCGTCACAGGAGTCGCAGACACAGAGGCTGCAGCCTTATCTGGCTAATTAAAGGCTTATGGCAAGAGGGACAATAAGTAACAGAGACGTATTGTTTACTGTTTTGTGATGTACATGTATTTATCAATGGACATACACTGAATACAAATATAAACGCAGCATGTAAAGTGTTAGCCCCATGTTTCATGAGCTGAAATAAAAAATCCCAGAAATGTTCCATATGTACAAAAAGCTTATTTCTCTCAAATTCTGTTTACATCCCTGTTGGTGACAACTTCTCCTTTACCAAGATAATCCATCCACCTGGCAGGTGTGGCATATCAAGAAGCTGATTAAACAGCACGATTATTACATAAGTACGCCTTGTGCTGGAGACAATAAAAGGCCACTTTAAAATGTGTAGTTTTGTCACACAACCAAATGCCTCAGATGTCTCAATTTTTGAGGGAGCATACAATTGGCATGCTGACTGCAGGAATGTCCACCAGAGCTGTTACCAGAGAATGTAATGTTCCTTTCTCTCCCGTAAGCTGCTTCCAACGTCGTTTTAGAGAATTTGGCAGTACGTCGAAACGGCCTCATAACCGCAGACCACATGTAACCACGCCAGCCCAGAACCTCCAAATCTGGCTTCTTCACCTGTGGGATCGTATGAGGGGGCTGGGGGTGCTGAGGAGTATTTATGTCTTTAATAAAGCCCTTTTGTGGGGAAAAACTCATTTTTATTGGCTGGGCCTGGCTCCTCAGTGGGTGGGCTTGGTTTCCAAGTGGGGCCTATGCCCTCCAAGGCTGACCCATGGCTGCACCCCTGCCCAGTTATGTGAAATCCATAGATTTAGGGTCTAATGAATTTATTTAAATTGAACGATTTCCTTATTCCTTTCCTGTTACTCAGTAAAATCTTTGAAATTGTTACATGTTGCGTTTATATTTTTGTTCACTATAATTATGGTTTATAAAATTATGTTTTTGTTATACAACAAAGTATGTTAATATGCAAATGAACTGAATGAACTACAATGTTAAGAACAGCTCATGCGCTCTAAGAGAGGCACCTAAAATAGAGATGGAAATGTCACAATAGATTTATCAGTAGGGTGCCAAATGTACACCAATCAATATTGAAGACATCACCTGTAACGAGAACAGATCAACCTTTTTAGAATGTCAGGTCCATAAATGTTAAATTGCTGTGATTATCTACAGATTGATTTGTCTAAATGACTGTGTTTCATAAGAACAAGCATTTACGACAGTTAATGACATCATTTTGAATGGATTTCATTTGAATTTCTCAAATATTCTGTCAACTTCTTTGGCTGGTTTTCTGTACAAAATGAACATGCGTTATGCTTGCCCACATTATTAGCATTTCAATATTTTGATAACAAATTACTATTGTTTGTTTGGCCCTATTCCCTATTTAGAAACCAAAGCATACATTTGGTTCAAAACAACATTTTGATCATTGATTTTTATAAATACAGATTTTAGATTATTTATCTTCTGTCTCTGACTTTAAACTTTGCAGTGCACAAAGTAAGTGCACACAATCTATTTCACACTGATTATTTTGGTTCCCTTATTTAAATCATATTTGAAATACCTCCCAACCAGCTATGCCGTTCACAGTGAATTTTCTCAATACAGCCACTATATTAGCTGCAAGCTAATAAATGTAATTTTGGTGCCAATCATTCCAAATTACCACAAAACGCGTTGGGTTACAAACTGTGTATTTTGGCATTTACAGTGAAGTCTACTTTTGGCAGATATTTCTCCAGTCCATTCATAAAATAGCAACAGGGGGGGGGGGGGGGGGGGGGGGGGGGAATCAATTTTCACAAACTAAGTGCTTGCCATTACTGTTAATGTTAGTAGCTTATCTGCTGATTATGTGGTCTCATTTTACACCACCTACAGTACTTCTTCATACCCTGCTAAGTTATGCTAATGAGAGCATGGAAACCACTAACATTGAAGGTATTAGACAAAGAAAATGTCTCCTCCATGTGCAAAGCCTTACGATTCAGTGTCTGGTAGTTTCCCTTTCAAAGTTGATGTTAAGTATGGTTGATGGACATGCAAAAATTGTCCACAAGTGAGGTGATAAAGTGAGGACATGAATGCTTCTCTATGAAGCGCAAAAAGAAATGTCAAAAATATCAGCTTATATCAACAGTGTTCTCAAAGTCTATTGTCACGTTTCCACCTGTTCTCAATGTATATTTCTTCATACTGTAAGACTGAATGGACTGCACATGTCATACACCTCGTTTTACCTCTATTGACCTCTAAACAATCCCACCATCCTCTCTCACTCTCTCCTTGGTGAAACCCATATTGGAGTGCTGCAGGCTGGGATGCCTGCTCGAGAGCCCAACCACGGTGCCCTCGCCCTCCCTCCCACCATCTGCTTGTGCCTCTCCAGTCTGCTCCGGCATGCCAACAGGACGTTTCCTATGGTCGGCAGTCTCCTACTACAATGGACACGGTGGGCCCTGGATGGCTTTGAAGGACATGGGGACCTCAAGACCTTATGGATGTTACTGTGCAACCATTTTGGATCCTATAGTGGATATGTACCATAATGTACGTCTATGGAGCTCAGAGAAACTGGTAGGAGGTTCCTCAAAGCCAAACAGTTCCTTGAGACAAATGTAGAAATAAAAGTATTGAAATGAATAAAATATTCTGAGGTGAATATCAAACATGTGAGTGATAAAGGGGGGTAATGGTCATTACAGACACAGTTTCCTGCTTTCTCACTGTTGCACAGGCATTTTGGCTCATCTAAAAGACATGTGCTAGCACTGGATCCCACTGAGCTCCACTCACTCCACTTCTGTCTCCACGTTGGCTGACTTCCTTCATAACCCCACTGTGCCAACAACAGCCTCGTCTCCACTCACTTTAAATGCTCATTGTACTGTGCCACCAAGTGCATTATAATGTATACCACATTTATGTCAAGATATATTGGATTTCTTCCAGTATAACCCCCACAACACATACTGACAGTTACAGAGGATAAAATCCTTGAGTTTGAGATGATTATATCATTTATATAAATAAAACACTATTTGATTATTACCACTCATTGCAAACGACTCAAAATATGTGGATGTTTTCCTACATAAATAAACCCCAGTGCTATAATATCATAGCTACCTATTCTACCCCCTCTCTTCTGCCCCTGTCTGCCAACCCGCAAGACTAGCTCTCTGGAGAGCACATGTGAGAGTGAAGGTGGGGATACTGAGAGACATGGAAAAACACACACACACAAGTGCAAACACACACACACAATAACATTGTGGCATCATATACTCACAGTTTTCAGTCTGGAAGTCTGGGACAAACTGCTCGTCATTGTCGGGAACTTGAGCTAGAGAAAGAAGCAGAGAGAGGAGAGGAAAAGGTGATTTTCATGCCGCTGGACAACACCAGACTCATGATATCCAGTCTAACCATCGCAATCCTTTCCTTTGGCGAAAAGTCCCTAAAGACATAAAAAAAATCCCTTTATGGACAATTATCTATTCATGAACAAAGCAATGTAACCGCAGAATCCTCCCAATGTTTATCCAAGGTATAACGCACCGATGGACAAACAGAGAAGCTAAAAGTTCAAATAACGGTCTCTAGGGAGAAAGAATATTGTTTTTCCCCTCTTTCTCTTGATTACACATGTCCTGAGGTTGTCTAGTCCGTTTTTTGATGATGCTGTAGCTTCAGGAGTTTGCTATCTCCACGCCGATAGCAATAACACCCATTGTTAACAGTAGCTAATTGGGTTCTTCCTCACTGCTGAATCCACCTGTACCTGCCGAGTCAGCTCTGCTCCAATCCAGAGTGTTTCACCTATCATTCACACTCCTGTGCTTTGGGCTAATGCTAAGACCATGAAGGCTCGGCACAGGGTCCAATTAGGCATGTACATATTTATATCACACATATTTGTACTTTTTAGGTCCCTGAAGTTTGACGAGTTTGGAGAATTGTGGCAAACGGCAATATTAGAAATCTAAATGTGTCATTAGCACGTCTATTTTTACGCACAAAGAGGTGGATTCTCATTATCACTGAATCAGTATCATGTCGAGGCAGGTCTGTGTCACATGATCAAGTTGTTCTGTATTTTCCCTTTCAAAAGGATCTGTTCACTTTTCAAAACGAGAGAAAACAAACAATCCAAGAAAATAGAAAAAGTCCTATTTTGTCACAATGTAAGTTGTGTAACAACAAGTGAAAAACTATTAGGTCAAGCCTTGTGTGAGCTAATGTTCACTGTAAAACAATTGTCAATAAAGTACACTGTTCTGATACACACATGGAAAGATGAATTGTATTGTATGGTGCAATACTGTATTGTATGGTGCAATACTGTATAGTGATAAAGATCAACAGAACAGCAACTGAAGTATAATTGTAAAACCCTGTGCACCTGCTGACTTCAACTCTTTGTGCCAGCCAAGCCCCCTCTTGTAGAGGGTGTGTGGTATGCACTGTGATTTCTGCATCAATATGGCCATTGTTAGAACGTGAACCGTTTCATACAAAGCACCTTTTAGTGCAAAATAATGTCACACCTTGCCACTATAAATAATTACAGACCAGAACATTCTCTCAATTCAAAATACTGGCTCCACCACAAGACCATGACTGGCAAACATTCACCCAGTGCAAGCCGGACCACTCAAAGAAAAAACAACAACGTCTCGACCACAACCGTGTACAACTTCTATCTGCCTCAAGTTTGCGAGCACTGTGTAACACACGCGCACTGCAGACATCACAAAGTCGCAAGGTTCAAAGCGAGAGGGGAAGAAGGATGGCAACGGACAGGCGGAAACGAAAGGAGAGCGGGACAAAGTGATGTTGCAGCCAGGAGCTGCAGCAGGATGTATGAGTCACTGGACCCAGTCTGTGAATGGGCCAGCTGATCCCTGCAACAATTCCTGGGGAGAGCACCAAAACTGGAACTCTGCCGCCATTCACAAAAAGAGAGAGAGAAAAGAAGAGAGAAAAGAAGAGAGAAAAGAAAAACAGCAAAGCCTCATACACAGGCCCTGAGCAGTAGTGGCACATCCATTGTCTTTTCCTCCAGCTGTTCTTTTCATCTCAGCCCTGTTGTTGGCGCGCTAGCTAGATTTGTTTGAAACCCAACACCATCATGGTCCCTGTACCTACAAGTGCTGTGTGTCTGATGGTGTTTGGTTTCAAACAAATCTAGCTAGCGCGCCAACAGGGCTGAGATGAAAAGAACGGCTTGAGGAAAAGATTTACCGTCTCCTTTTAAAACTTTCAATTCAATAGGCCAGACTACGTCAACTCTCCTTTTCACATTTGTGTCAACATTTTATTCTAAAAAAATTACAGTATCCTAAAATTGTGGCAACCTCAGCAAATAGATCTCAAAGTGAAATTGATACTTGAAGAACTCCCAAAAAGAGAGAAAAAAAGCCTTGGCCAAAATGGCCAGGTTAAGAACCCTTCAACCTCTCGGTTTGTGATGACGGAAAATCAGTCTGTCTCCCATAATTCCTCCTCTTATTTCCAATTACCTGAATGAATAAATCTTTGAAATAGGTAGCTAGGTATTCCTTTTTATCTTAATGGACAGGAAGTAATTTATTAAATCTACTTCAATCTTGAAACGTACATCACATTGATCCATGACATGCAGAACTGTACTCCTTACAGTAATATCTATATCAGGAACCAAGGCCCTTTTCCCCACTTAAATACTAAAATATTAAAACGACATCTTACTCTTTTACAAGCCCTGCGGTATATACTTCATAATCTAACTGGCAGAGAGTAGCTGGTAAAGTATTCCAATATCTATTTCAAAGCATACTTTTCATTTTTAAAACCCCTAAATTACACTGCAAGCATTTTTAAATGTATTAAAGAATAGATGAATCTCATCAATGATTAAGTTGCCTATCCACCTGTGCAAAGCGGGGAGAAATATGTTTCTACCTCCGTGGAAAATGTAATAAGATAACCGAGAAGAAAAAAAAAGACCAGAAAAACATTACAGTTGATTGAGTATAATAAAAATGTATATTATTGGTTAACGATCTGCTGTATACTTTAGACCTTAACATTATGACTAGAATCATCTGCCAGTAGAGACTAAGGCCTACTGGATAAAGGAACAGGTTGTCTTGTTCAATACTAATGTAACAGTAGAGCTGAAGATCTAAACAATTTACCAGAAGTATACATTTTTCTATTTGAATTTGAAATATCTGGTCTGAATATAAAACATCAAAAGTTCAATCTGTCATCAAACGTCGATTCCCCCTCAAAGCTTGAGAGACCAAAGGGCAAAAGTCCTGACACTGACATAGATTGAACCACAAAAGAATGATGGCATTATTTATACCAAATGTAGCCTAATTCTAATCCAAACAATATTTCTATGAAATAGTTAGCTGACAAGATGTTGGCATGTTTTTGTCTTCCATAATGCAGTCCACATAAATCAATGATGTGTAGTGCATTTAAGGAGACAAATAAATATGCAGTGCATTGAGAAGGATGTCCCACATACAGAGATCAACGCTGTTATACTATGTGTAGAAAGGGAACTCATGGTACATTTACAATACGAGTTAAGGTGATGGGACCAAATTATACAGCACACAATGTCGTGGGCTTGTTTTGGTCCCTAAGCAAGAGGCAAGTACAAACTTCACGCATGCATACCATCATATCGACAAGGGAAATGATAATGATTAAAAAGTAATGTAGAGGACTTTTATAGAAGCCACAAAGAACTCGCACGTTGAATCCACATCCTACTTCATATTTACACCACTATTTACTCAGAGTCTGAACCTTTCTGATTTCAAGTTTTAAAACCTAATGCCAATAACATAGATTGGACATACTGCATATTTTAATTTACAGGTAACTCTAAAGGTAATCAAAGCAATAGTAACATCCAAAATGTACCAACAAAAGTTCAAGAATAAAAGGCCATGTTTTTCTATTAACGCACACTGCAGCTTATTGGCAATCAATTGTAAGGAATAAACATTGCAAACTTTTCTTTGCATGTCCCATGCAAAGAAAAGCATTTTCAACATGTAAATGATATTCAAGAGAAGATCAAATGTAGATACAAGCAGCAGACTAACACGTTTACATACTAAGACATGCGCAAACACAGGCATCTCACGAAAATGGTACAGGCACAATATGATCAATATTCTTTACTGACCAAAAATTCTGTGCTGCAAACAGGGTGGAAAGAAGACACCCGCGCTTAAATCCTGAAGCATCACGTCTGAGTTATACCACACAGAGCAAGTCTTGCCATTAGAAAAAAAAAATTAAATAAACAAAACAAAAAAATGAACTCTCAAACCCCAAAAAAATCTCAGTTGCTGATCACAGACCAACTGATTTTTCTAAGTCAAAAGTAAATCCGTTCTTTTTCTTCCAAAGAGAAAAAGAAAAACGGAAAAGACAGCCGATACTACAGCTATGGAGGATGATCTTTAGAGAGATGCGCCGAGAGGAAAAGAAAGGGATTGAGTGAGGGAGTGTGAGAGAGAGAGAGAGAGAGAGAGAGAGAGAGAGAGAGAGAGAGAGAGAGAGAGAGAGAGAGAGAGAGAGAGAGAGAGAGAGAGAGAGAGAGAGAGAGAGAGAGAGAGAGAGAGAGAGAGAGAGAGAGAGAGAGAGAGAGGGAGAGAGAGAGAGAGAGAGAGAGAGAGAGAGAGAGAGTGAGAGTGAGGAGATGGTAGACGACCGGTGGAGTTGGTGCCGGTGGTGGCGGCTCGTGTGCGTTTAGCTCTTGCCAAAAGCAGAAGAGACAGTGAGCAGCGGACAGCTTTCTCCTGGTAATTTGTGATGACACAGAGTAGAGCCTCCTCAGTCTCCCTCAAGACCACGCTCATCACAGTCTCTCATGTATGCATGACACACAAGGTGCCTCTTCCACACAAGCTTTAATTGGACTGCACGTTGGTAGGAATGGAACTTGGGGCCGATTTTTTTGTCTACATCTCTACCTTTCCCTTTCCTTCTCTCCAATTCTCTTACTCTGTCTTTTAAACCAAGTGAGCTTGTTGAGCTTCGACACTACAGTAAACGGGTAAACACTTACCTTCCGCCAGCCAGGTCTCTTGCAGTTGACTGAGGTCCTGGAAGAGTTCTATGAGAATAAAACAATGGAGGACAATCATGGAGGGGAAGAAAAAAACAGGACAAAAAAGCTTCAGAAACAATTCCCTCCACTATGACAGGCTGATAGGCTTAGAGTGCCATTGGAGGCTTGGCTAGATGATTCAGAGGCACGTGTGTAACTAATAACAACTCAGTTTGGGTCTGTAGCCACTGAAAGACGCTACTCGCAATCTTCACAGGTGAAAGTGTTGTAATTGAGATTTTACTTAAGAGTGCAGGTGGCCACAAACCAATTGAATTTTGTTAAATGTTAAGAAGCCGTGAAATTAACCTTTTCGTCCCCTCTGCTCTACCTACCTTCAGTGTCCAGGGCCAGGTCAGAGTTAATGAATTTTATTTTTCTGTCATTTGCTGGTCTCTCGCTGTAAGACGTCTTCCCTTGTGGCCTCTAAAAGGGAGGAAAGAAATCAATGTTTCCCACTGGAGTGATTCTGTTGTGTACTAGCACACTTACACAGATGACAGCTGAGAGGGCAATAGATGTCCATCAATCACACAGCTCACACACTTTTAAACTTGACCCTGTCCCTTTTCTTTACCTATAACTACAGAGGAAATGCAACACTTTAGTGATTACTAGTAATAACGTTATTACAATATTTCTTAGAATATATAACATCATGTATTACACAGTAATAGTTCAAATATTATGCTATCCTTACATACATCTTGCACATGGAGGTGGCTGAGCGACCAACTGAGTGACCAGCTTGCAGGTTTTACAGCAACTTAATAACACAATAATGAATAACAATGTCATGATATCTAAATGCTGTTTTATTTGTTATTTGGTCTTGGATTATACGTTAAAAAAAAATTAAAAAACTTGTCTCTCACTCACATTGGATTTAATATAAGGCACTTGTTGGTCTTGAATCCCATCCATTCTGCAACGCTAATGCTCTACTTTAATTGATAAGCAATTAGCCAGAATTGTCCGCAGATGTGCCGTCAGACCCTATATCAAGATGGATTGGGGGAAGAATAAAATGAATGGACCGTCTAAACCTACCGAGGTAGTCGACCTGAAACAGTTTCATTCATAAAGGTACAAACACCTCCGCAGTAAACTTGCACTACGATTATCCCACTACAAACGTAAATAATTGATATATTAGCTGCATAGCTCACAATGACTTGTGTTTACTCACCTTTGTAAAGAGGTAGGCTATGCATAAGGTTGTTGACAAACGGTCCACTTCTAGCTATAGGCTGTGCCAAGGTTGGCGATACATTTTGAGAACAACCACCTAACGTGACCAAAAGCTCTATATAATATTCCAAGGGAAAGGTAAACACAAAATAGAAAACAAAAGAACAGGGACACTTACCTAATTAACATGCGCCGCATTCATTCACGGGTTTCTGCCTGTATTTAGTAAGAAACAGAAGTCAGCGACGTGAAGCCCGCTGCTGAATCTGCCGGCTGAAGCTTGCGCACACTCTGCTCTAGTGTTGCTTTCGCGCGGCTTGGCTTCGCCTCCTGGGGCCTCCCGTGGAAAAAGAAGGCTCTCCGTTTCCTATTGGTTGTCAATGTCTTTCACTGGATCCGATTTCCACCCTTCAATCAGGCACAGTTTTAATCATGTGTGTTTAACTTCTAAAGAGAACAACTTGTGAAGAACAGCGTCAGAACTGTGCGCATGTCTCTCTCTCTCTCTCTGTGTGTGTGTGTGTGTTTGCGTGTGCATGTCATGTTGGTTTAAACTTTTAGCACTTTGCACAATGTTTCTCAAAAATTGGGCTCTTAAAAAGCCACTTATTATACTTTTACTTTATGCTACATTTGAAAGAAGGAAATAGCTTACCTGTGTACAGAACCTGTTTTGTTTGAGAGCACGTTTCTCAGAGCACGTTCTTGATCAAACACACACAGTCACATACACGTACAGTCGCATACACACACACGGTCACATACACACACGGTCACAGTCACATACACCCCCAGTCACATACACACACACACCTTATGTTCTTCTATTTTCCCTAACTCTAAACCTAAACCTTACTCCTAACTCTAAACCTAAACCTTACTCCTAACTCTAAGCCTAAACCCTTGCCCTAACCCCAAACTTAAAATAGCCTTTGTCCTCATTTGGACATGGGAAATGTCCCCACAATTTTTTTTTTACTATCCTTGTGATTTTAGGTCCCCACGAGGATAGAATAACCGACACACATACCCACACCCTAAATCTAATTCTAACCTTAACCCTAAACCCCCTAGAAATAGCATTTGACCTTTTGGGGACTAACAAAATGTCCCCAGTTGGTCAAATTTTTGTCCCCACAAGTATAGTTAAACACATCCACGCACACACACAATCGCTCACACAAACACATGCTCCCTCTGTCCTTTCTCATTCAGAGGTAACACACACGGACGTGAGCACACACACTTTGTGACCATGGAAACAGCGTTTTGAAGTGGTTCCAGAGGGACTTGCTAAAGCTGCAGCTCTCCCCTAATGTAAGGGATACATTGTTGTGTGCCTCAGACCTGCAGAAGGCACTGACCTGTAAGCAAATCACAGGTCACCGGGCAACTGAGGACAGGTTTGCATCACAAACAATGGGACACTAACACACAGTGAGAGCAGTCTGGGGCTTTACAAAAGAAAGATATCACTAACACTCACACCTGACCCCCCTTACTAGCTCCGACTTAGCTGAAAGGTACTTTATTGAGGAAACGTACTTACAACATGTGGTTGTCCTACCTAGCTATAAATGCACTAAATTAATGCACTGACTCTAAGTTGCTCTGAATAAGCCATCTGCTAACTGACTAAAATGTAAATATAAAAATCAAATGATTTGGGGGAAAATTCTAAAGTTATTCCTAATATTATACAAACTCCCCCTTTTTCCTCCAAACATAACGATGGTCATTATGGCCAAACAGTTCTATTTTTGTTTCATCAGACCAGAGGACATTTTTCCAAAAAGTACCATCTATGTCCCCATGTGCAGCTGTAAACCATAGTCTGGCTTTTTTATGGCGGTGTTGGAGCAGTGGCTTCTTCCTTGCTGAGCGGTCTTTCAGGTCATGTCGATATAGGACTTGTTTTACTGTGGATATAGATACTTTGTACCTGTTTCCTCCAGCATCTTCACAAGGTCCTTTGTTGTTGTTCTGGGATTGATTTGAACTTTTCTCACCAAAGTGTGTTCATCTCCAGGAGACGGAACGTGTCTCCTTCCTAAGCGGTGTGACGGCTGCGTGATCCCATGGTGTTTATACTTGCGTACTATTGTTTGTACAGATGAACGTGGTACCTTCAGGCATTTGGAAATTGCTCCCAAGGATGAACCAGACTTGTTGAGGTCTACAATTTTTTTTCTGAGGTCTTGGCTGATGTCTTTTGATTTTCCCATGATGTCAAGCAAAGAGGCACTGCGTTTGAAGGAAGGCCTTCAAATACATCCACAGGTACATTTTCTGGAATTTTCCAAGCTGTCCAAAGGCACAGTCAACTTAGTGTATGTAAACTTCTTACCCACTGGAATTGTGATACAGTGAATTATAAGTGAAATAATCTGTCTGTAAACAATTTTTGGAAAAATGACTTGTGTCATGCACAAAGTAGATGTCCTAACTGACTTGCCAAAACCATAGTTTGTTAACAAGAAATTTGTGGAGTGGTTGAAAAACGAGTTTTAATGACTCCAACCTAAGTGTATGTAAACTTCTGACTTACACTGGATAGGTGCAGTGAAATGTGTTGTTTTACAGTGTCAGCCATAGAAGTTTGGCACCCCTGGAGCAAATTAGAGCTAAGAGCTTTGATCACAGGCACATGGGCAGATTTTTCACCTTGTCGGGTATTCAAACCAGCGACCTTTCGGTTACTTGCACAAAGCTCCAACTGCTAAGCTACCTGATGCCTAAGACATTGATGGGGATAGGAAGTGAATTATCTTGTCACTCCTGTGGAACCCCCCCGGAGGCCTGAGAAACACAGGTCGAGCGTAGGTGTCCTGTCCATCTGACACCAAGCGAAGAGGTAAACACACTCATTTGCAACATCCCTAGAGAGTTAGGAAAACAAGCATTAGCTATGTGTTCCAGTTGATATTTTACATTGTATTGAATTAGTAGCAACACCATGTAGTTACTTTGTGCAGAAGGCATTGGTTGTTTTATGTGTCACATAAGCCTACAGTAAAGATATAAATGAGATCATAATGAATGAGGAGTTATGAAAGAAATGTAATACAATCAAAATTCTTCTCATTATTTTAAAAGTAATATAGGCTAAAGGAAATGATTAGATTTGGTAAGGGGCATTTCTTTTAAGACTAATCATATATTGATTTAGTTGAATCAAGCAACAAGAAAAAAGCATGCTAAAGGGTCATTGAAGGGTCATCGCAGGATCAGGGTGTAAACAGTTTGACAGGCATCTCTCATGGGCTTGAGTGTATCCACTGTATAAATAGCAGGTGTTTAGAGCAGGTGTAAGAACACTAACAGGATAGTGAGTGTCCTGTCGGTGACAGTCAACCCGTCTCAGGTGACATTGTGCCATTGAGAGCCATTAGGTGTCAACAGGGTCAAAGGTAAAAACACGTGTAGATGAGCATGTCAAACGACAACAACATTTAATTGTTTTCGTGTTCTGTTCAGCTTTTGAACAGAACTACACATTGGCGTGGTTTACAGAGAAGAGCTATACTTTATGCAGAAAAATAACAATGTGTACAAAAATACAACTTCACTGTACAAAACAAACACTGCACTTACAAAGCAAAGTAATGGAAAAGTTAGCAGACCCAAATCTTCCATAGGCAGGATGGCACTTTGAACAGAGACAGAAATCCAATACAGTAATCTTCTATCCTTGAATTGTACTTAGAAAACATGCAGGAATGCATTTCAGTTGAAAACTTGCATCTATTCATGTACAGTTTGACTGTCATTCTTGTGTAACAGATTTGAAGAATTTCAAATAGTGTATGGATCTGATCTGAATATGTGATCTGAATATGGCCTTCCGTTCTGTTTATCTTTGGTAGTATATTATATTGAGGTATGGGGTCAGTGGTTTAGGTGAAAACTGGAGGAATGATGTCAATCTAATAAAAAGTCTATATAGATTTCTGAAATTCAAAATTCAAAATACTGTTCAGGTTAACAATATCAGGTCATTCTTATGGTTAGTCTTACTTATATGCATATCATGTGCAAGACCAAATAGACTCTGCAGATATCTAGAGGGAGAATACAGAACTTCTTCTCGTCTCTGAATAACCCAGTCATACAAATTGATTAGACTGATTCTCATGATTGATTCTTCAATTCCAGCTCAAGTATGTCAATAGTAATTTCACATTTGGAGTTGAGTTCTAATTGGTTAATGTATGCATGTATCAGTGATGTATTTGAATCATTCTCAAATGCAAACAGCTGAAAAAGACTGAACAAATCAATAACCTAAGGAGGTCAAAACCTGCTCTGGAGTCTTGACTGTGATGATTGTACAACATGGTGTACTCAATTCAATTTGTTGAAAGGTTTTTCTATAATAATAGTTAAGTGTATAAACCTTTGGAGCAATATTATATCTTAAAAATACCTGAGTACCTGGCCTTGAAAAACAGGACTCCCTGAACACAAAAAGGTTGATTTCAGGTTGATATGATTTCATATATTGTGAGAGAAAGGCAGTAGTTGAACCCTGACAAAGTGTTCTACTTCCAAAATGACCAACACAGTACAATTCCACAGGTTCAAGAATACAGTAGATCTTGGTTATCCATGCAACTCAAGATGTGCAACTGCACAATTAGAAGAAATTGTCTGGATATCCCGTGCAATATAGAAAAAGTGTATGTCATGTGACGTGTGCATGCGTTTGTTACCAATTCATTTTCCTTAATTGGTCTATGATCCTTAATGGAAATAGATTCTATGATCCAGCTGCAAGACATTTGAGCATTAACCCGTCAAACATGTTTAGCGAGAAACCTAACAGAGCCTTTGAGATTCTTAAATCCATTCACGGATGAAGTCAACATTGAAGAGATAGTCAGTGCCCCGTTGAATTGTGAAGCAAATAACCTGAAACTTTACCTTAGACCAAAAGCTTATACCATATGTTGACTCAATATCATCACTGTCCTTATGCACCCTGAAAGATATGTTCACTTCATAAACAGTAATCCAAAGTCCATCATGCATTGGGGTGTTCAAATGCAAACACATTCAAAATATTGATGCAGATCAAATCACTACCTTACCATACAAATGACTTTCAATGATTGACAGAAATGTGTCGCTTCCTTCAAAGGACTTGATCCACATGGCACGTTGCACAAGACCACTATAAAAATGACATTTAGAAAAACATGCCATCGTAACAGTATAAAGTTATAATCTGGAAAGGTAAACAACTGCTCCAGAGGGACAATACCACTGTGTTGGCATTGTGGAGTGGCACTGCATCATGAACCAAAGCCTCTGTCCTTGTAGTTCCTCACTCTAAATAAGAAAGGGGAGCGCTGACATTTCCATGGCAGAAATAGCATGCACAGCTACAGTATGCTATTGAATGGAGCTAGGCTAACAAATTGGAATCCTAGCATCATAACCTAGTGAACCAAATGGAGCTAACAAATTAGCATTCTGGCATCAAACCTAGAGACTTCCATGGGTAAAATCGCTCGTTTCTCTGGAGAAGAGGCCCAAAGGCTAAGTCTCTCACTCAGTCTTTGCTCTCACTGCATGTTCGGCGGATCACAGAGGAGAAGAAGCTGTTGCCTTGTGGGGGACCCATCAACATCGGTGCCTGGTTCTTATGCACTATTTCAATCTGGTGTGGACAGAGAGTGAAGGAAACAGGATAGAGTTACATGGTGATATGATAATGCTTTCACAACATGGAGCACATGGACCCACTGAACATACCTGTTCATTGTACAGCAAGGGAGGTCATGGCCTGTGTAATAATGTAATCATGCCATTCCAATAAGAGACCACAGAGAAAAGCTTGATGCTTGAAGTCTATGAGTACTAGACGCTAGTAGTATTTCAGAAGAAGAAAAAGTTAAATTACCACAGATCAATGAAATGGTAAATATCAACCCTCAAAGTATGCCCTGACCTGTACCTAGCTCATTATACTATAGCCCTCGCAGTATAAACCAGAATAATGAGCAAGGTGAACAGTATCATCAGCATTAAAGAAACCCTTTTTACTTCAAAGAGAAGCGTGCCGTTCATCGTTCATGAACTCTAACGCTGTAGTGGTCGCTATTGTGCGTGGGCTTGATGTCCAAATTATATTCAACATGATTGAACTTAATGTTACTGGAGTATCATTTAATTGACAAATTAACCTTTCCATGAGAAATGAGGTCAAAAAAAAGGTTCAGCACAAAATAAGGACTTGAAAGAGAAGCTGGCCATGTTTGAAAGCTTAAATGACTATAAAAGTTTGTATTTTATGATAAAGAAATGTATTTGATTTTTCAAATAGATTAATTCAAGGGGAAATCTGCACAGCACAACAAAGTGGCTACCCTAGCGCTGATTTGGTAAATAGCTGAGGGATGGGGCTAGAGAACGTAACCAAACAAAGCTATCAATACTGGGACTAACCATCCATTAGATCAAAATGATAGTTTTAACCATGTTTTAAACCTACACAGTCAGTGTTTGTTAACAATTGAATGGTATGCAAACAATGGAGTAAAACAAATATTATGGGGTTCTGATGGTGTACTGTCACACCCTGTCCTTGTGATCGTCTCCACCCCCCTCCAGGTGTAGCCCATCTCCCCATTATCCCCTGTGTATTTATACCTGTGTATTTATACCTGTGTTCTCTGTTTGTCCGTTGCCATTTTGTCTGGTTTGTTCAAGTCAACCAGCGTTTTTGTTATCAGCTCCTGCTGTTCCCAGTCTCTCTTTTTCTCGCCCTCCTGGTTTTGACCCTTGCCTGTCCTGACTCTGAGCCTGCCTGCCTGCCCCTGACTCTGAGCCTGCCGACCTGTACCTTTACCCCACCTCTGGATTGTTGACCTCTGCCTACCCTGACCCTGAGCCTGCCGACCTGTACCTTTACCCCACCTCTGGATTGTTGACCTCTGCCTACCCTGACCCTGAGCCTGCCTACCGTCCGGTACCGTTGCCTCACCTCTGGTTTACTGACCCCTGCCTGCCTTGACCTGTCTATTGCCTGCCCCTGTTGGAATATTAAACCATTGTTCATTTGACGTGTCTGCATCTGGGTCTTACCTTGATTCCTGATAGGGTACAACAGTTAAACTAAGATAATTAAGGAATTTATAAGTTATAGTTGTCAATAATCAATGGTTATATATCATTTTTTTTAAATGCATGGCCCTTTAAAGGTTATGCCAGTGTACAATAGAGATGTAGTCATACATGATATAAGTGCAAATGAATGGGGCTAATTATCTTATGTATGCAAAACATGATTTGCATAACAGTTGTTGTTAATAATTAGTTGGATAACATCCCATTTTAATGAACATTTAACAGGTTGACTGATTCAAAATTCGGCATTGAGACATCTGACTCACCATGGAAATCACCCAACACACAATTATACACTGCTCAAAAAAATAAAGGGAACACTAAAATAACACATCCTAGATCTGAATGAATGAAATATTCTTATTAAATACTTTTTTCTTTACATAGTTTAATGTGCTGACAACAAAATCACACAAAAATGATCAATGGAAATCAAATTTATCAACCCATGGAGGTCTGGATTTGGAGTCACACTCAAAATTAAAGTGGAAAACCACACTACAGGCTGTTCCAACTTTGATGTAATGTCCTTAAAACAAGTCTAAATGAGGCTCAGTAGTGTGTGTGGCCTCCACGTGCCTGTATGACCTCCCTACAACGCCTGGGCATGCTCCTGATGAGGTGGCGGATGGTCTCCTGAGGGATCTCCTCCCAGACCTGAACTAAAGCATCCGCCAACTCCTGGACAGTCTGTGGTGCAACGTGACGTTGGTGGATGGAGCGAGACATGATGTCCCAGATGTGCTCAATTGGATTCAGGTCTGGGGAACGGGCGGGCCAGTCCATAGCATCAATGCCTTCCTCTTGCAGGAAATGCTGACACACTCCAGCCACATGAGGTCTAGCGTTGTCTTGCATTAGGAGGAACCCAGGGCCAACAGCACCAGCATATGGTCTCACAAGGGGTCTGAGGATCTCATCTCGGTACCTAGTGGCAGTCAGGCTACCTTTGTCGAGCACATGGAGGGCTGTGCGGCCCCCCAAAGAAATGCCACCCCACACCATGACTGACCCACCGTCAAACCGGTCATGCTGGAGGATGTTGCAGGCAGCAGAACGTTCTCCACGGCGTCTCCAGACTCTGTCACGTGCTCAGTGTGAACCTGCTTTCATCTGCGAAGAGCACAGGGCGCCAGTGGCGAATTTGCCAATCTTGGTGTTCTCTGGCAAATGCCAAACATCCTGCACGGTGTTGGACTGTAAGCACAACCCCCCACCTGTGGACGTCGGGCCCTCATACCACTCTCATGGAGTCTGTTTCTGACCGTTTGAGCAGACACATGCACATTTGTGGCCTGCTGGAGGTCATTTTGCAGGGCTCTGGCAGTGCTCCTCCTGCTCTTCCTTGCACAAAGGTGGAGGTAGCGGTCCTGCTGCTGGGTTGTTGCCCTCCTACGGCCTCCTCCACGTCTCCTGGTGTACTGGCCTGTCTCCTGGTAGCGCTTCCATGCTCTGGACACTACGCTGACAGACACAGCAAACCTTCTTGCCACAGCTCGCATTGATGTGCCATCCTGGATGAGCTGCACTACCTGAGCCACTTGTGTGGGTTGTAGACTCCGTCTCATGCTACCACTAGAGTGAAAGCACCGCCAGCATTCAAAAGTGACCAAAACATCAGCCAGGAAGCATAGGAACTGAGAAGTGGTCTGTGGTCCCCACCTGCAGAACCACTCCTTTATTGGGGGTGTCTTGCTAATTGACAATAATTTCCACCTGTTGTCTATTCCATTTGTACAACAGCATGTGAAATTTATTGTCAATCAGTGTTGCTTCCTAAGTGAACAGTTTGATTTCACAGAAGTGTGATTGACTTGGAGTTACATTGTGTTGTTTAAGTGTTCCCTTTATTTTTTTGAGCAGTGTATATTGTCAGAGCCTAACTTTGATTTGTGGAGTTTTGCCAACAGACACAAGTGCACTTATAAACTACTTGTTTTGTCATGCACTAGATTCTCCCATAACGACTGAAAGATCTGTATGTAAATTCTGGCTCCACTTCATCTGTGATGCTGCTGTCAGAGGAGTCACATTGTAATTAAAAGCAAACACTGGTTTAAATCAGCACAAGTTGAGCCATTTCATTTTGAAAAGCGAACAAAATGTAAAACAAAACAAACACTTGTACTTGTGCAGGGGAGTAGTTTGAGGGACCAGGTGAACACATTAAAATAAAGCTTTGTGTTATTACATATCAGTTAGGATAAATTACAAATATTTAAAACAGCGCAGCTTCACTCTCGAGAACTTCTGCCGGGGTACTTTAAAGCATTCATATCTTATGTGGGAGCATAGAGACACCTAGATGATGAACTTTCCATATGAACCACCTGTGTGTAGCACATTGTACGGTACAGTACATGCATTAATAATACCACAATGCACGGAACATTGACATGACTTACAGTACAGGGAGTCTGCATCCATGGCTCCCCATCAATCTGCATGGGGAGGGCTTTGGTGGTCCTGACAACCACAAACAAAAATCCCTCTTAAAACATTCTTGACTTCTGTTATGTCATCCATGTAGATTGTTTCTATGTTGTTAGACGGTAAACAGTGTTCAAAAAGGTAGAATGTTGAATGGAAGAGTTAAAAGAAGGTGACTGTGGTCAGACAGTGATCAGTGGTTGTGGTCAAGGGGTACCGACCTGATGGTGACCGAGGAGCACTGGGCCAGGCGTCTTCCTGCACTCCTCAGGCCGATGTGGATCTGTCCCATCTCCATGGCTCCCTCCAGACCCACCACCTCCAACAGCTGGTCTGACGGGTCTACAGACACAGAGACATAAACACAGCCACACATAGAGCTCAGACCATCTCTCGACCATCCTGTTGAGCTGAGCAATAAGGTTTGAATGGATCCTAAATCAAGCCATTGGTTAACTCGGGAATCCACGCACCTTGAGAAAGAAAAAGAAGAAGAAGAAGAAGGAGGAGAAGAAAGATGGCGAGAACATGAGGGATAAAAGAGGCGAAAAAGGTGTGCTTCATTTTCAAGGTGCACAGTTTGCCTTCCGTTCTCCAAAGCCTGAATATTCACTGTTGAAAGGAAAAAAAGAAGCAACAAGAACAACAACCAGCAGCCATAAACAAAACACCTATTAATTAGATTGCGCCGGCAATGCAAAGCAATCTTGTCTTCCTATAATTATTAATTTATTTTCTGTTTTGAAGTTATGAGCATTGATTTTGCCCCTGCTGGAAGCCCAGTGTCGCGCTGAGCCCATCTGTTTCAGCGGGCCTGTTACTCCTCCTACTCTGACTACTCGTCCCTCCGCAAATTAAGCCCTGTTGTGAGTGCAGAGAGACACTAATTGAAACTAAGACCCATTTTAGGGACTTGGTGGGTATGGTAGAACAAACTAGCATGCTGTCATTGATCGTGCTGCTGTATGGTGCTGTTGCTAATGCTAGGTTGCTGCTGCTAGGGCCAGGCTGATGTTCAGGGCTTCTAAGATGTTCGAGTGGTGCCTTAGACACAGTATATAAATCAACCATATTTGTATTTCTATGGATGTTACTGTTGAGGGGTAGTGTCCAGCTGTCATTATAGCAACAGGCTGGGTCGGCACCCTCTGTGTTAATGGAAAGCTTGCCGTGGCATGAGAGCTAAAAAGAGAGTTTGTGTGCGTTCGCACGTGCGTGCTTGTATGTGAATACCTGTGTGTTCACACCTGTGCGTGTATGCGTGTGTTTATGCCTGTGTGTGTGTGTGTGTGTGTGTGTGTGTATGCATGTGCGTGTGTATGTGTGTGTGTGTGTATGCATGTGTATGAGTCCGTGCCTGTGTGTGTGTGTACACAATGTGCTAGCCCCCTGACACTGGGCCCTCCCTCCCAAACTACCTCCATACCTCCATTCGTTTGTACTTCAGATGAGTCCTGTGACACTTGTGGGGTTCGTAGAGCAAAATGTAGAACATTACACTCGGGAGAGTTTCCCTTTTCCATAGTGGTGTAATATTCGTTTTGTAGGCCAAACTGTTCGGGACGCTACAAACGTTTTCTTGAGAAGACCGATTTCCGGCATGTCTCCTGGTCTGACAAACACTGCTGTAGCTCTGCCACCTTCCAAGGCCGACACATGCAAATGAGGCAGCCCATACAAAAAAAAAGGTTATCTCTATCTTAAACTGACCGATTTTGATGGGGATTTTTTGATTATGCTTCTTAGATTGAGGCACGGGTGAGTCAATAGACCCTTAAGGATGAATGAATGCGTGTCTAATACTAGCTGACTGTTTACAACCAGTGCAGTGCCCGTTTAACAATAGTGATGGATGCATAACCATAGCCTGGTCTGAAGTCTATAGTCATGGAAGAAAGAACAGACTCCTGTGTTCCCAGATTTGAAAAGAAAATCATGTGAGCTCAGAAGCACTGGTTACACTTGTCAGATGAGAGAGACCGATTAAAGATTTATAAAAAAAATTTTTTTTAAAGAAGAACACTAGTGACACCAGCACTTCCGGACAGGTTTCTCTAACTCAAAGCCATGTAAATATATGGCTGTGCTCTCACTTATCTACTACATTCTGCCTAAGTGTTATTGGTTGAGAGTTGGTCATAGCGGAGATGTTTTGTAACATATCATCAAGCGCTGTACTCTGAGAGAAGACCCACATTCACTCATCATGCAGTGTTTAAAAAGGGGTGAAAGGTGGAGGGTGAAGTAGAAACATAGATCTGGCAAAAAATAAAAACTTGTTAGTGTTGAGCGATTAGTGATTTTTATAGGTCGGTTTGGTTTCGGTTCGATTAGTGAAAAAGAATTGGTTTAGATTGCATTTATACATTCAAATGATTTTAGAGCTTTTTAATAGAAATTCCAAAGCCAAAAACAGTGATCATTCAATCGCCAAAATATGGAAAATGTTCCATTGTCTCGGTCAGGTCCACACTGGGTAGACATCAATAGAAACATAGAAATTTACTATGAAATAATACAATATTTCAGTTGTGTGTATTACATTTTCATTCCTTAAAGTCATCATCTCATCTCTGCTTTGGCAGTCGAAGCCATACTGTACTGTCTGTAGTCATCCTATTTAGCTAGGCTAGCCTGCCTAAGTATGCTGCGAAGCTGTCTGAAGAAACCATTTTACTAGTTCTTCAAGGTAGATAAGGCATACTTTCACAAACTGTCTATCTCTCTCACTCATAGTAGTGTTGTGTACATTCCTCTCTCATGTGGTCTATGCGGTCTCTGTGTATCTAACCTAATGTAGCAGGCATAAAGTGTATCCATCTCTGTCTGAGCCAGAAATAACAGGTGCAATAGATCATGGCCCTTGTAGTTAATTACCACGTTTCTGCACTGAACTAGGTTAAATATTTGCTTAATGAAAACTACAACTCCCTTCAGCCCAGCATAGCCACATAGTTCTTGACTTGATTTCTCTCATGAATAATTTGATTTTGCTCTAGGAAAACGGCACATTGGTCTCACAAAAAAACAGAACTAAATGGAATTCAAGTAATTGAACTGATTAGTTTAATAACTGGGGTGGAAAAAATACATTTTGGTTAATCACTTAGCACTACAACTTGTCTTTTTCATACATCAACACCCCTTATCGTAGGTAAATGGAAAATTCAGTCATACAAATAATACAAATTTAGTTTTACACTCATAGTGTTCAAAACAATCAGTTTTAAAAGAGGGGACCAAATAAAGACCAAATCATTCCTGTTCGCACATCAACATCACTTATTTCAGATAGAAGACAAGACCGAGTCACAGAGATGTTACAGTGGCTTACGCACACAGCCAAGTCCTATATTAGGCAGCCCACGCCTCATAATCGAGTTGTCACAGTGCAAGATTAGTCACAGCATCCTTGTCATTGTCAAATACCTGTCCATGGCAGTCTCTACTCCACTGACAATATGCAGGGTGACAGAGAGGGAGTGGGTGAACGACGTTGAGACCACCTTTAGAATCTTCATGGTACATGTCTCAGGGCATCAGTCCCCCCATCCCTCCCCTGTCCCCCCCCCGTCCCCGTTCTAAATAATTCACCCATAGCCATTCCCTTCCACCTGAGGGGCTTGTCTCCTGGCGTCAACAGCGGGACGACTTAACAGTTCCAGAAAGGTCAGTCGTTTTTTCCCAGTTTGATCTGCACTTCGCACTCCGTGCTCTGGGTACACGTACAGCCCCCAGCCCCCATTGCCCCCAGCCCCCCAGGCTAATGCACTCTGTGTTTACGGGCCCCTCTAATACGCCATTCTCTGATCTGACAAGTTGGGCCTCTCATCTTGAGCACACCTTCAGCAAGGGCAACCAGCACTCACTCACTGGCCACTAAGTGCCTTTTCAGGTTCAGGCTGAGGGTTAGGATAAAACAAAAAAAATCCGTTGCACCAAATCGAATGATTTTTGGGTGAATTAATGGAAGGGAGGGACTACTGTAGTGTATCAACAGTGTGTGAATTGATCATCTCCGACCACCACTACCATCTTAACCCCCCTTGCCAAAGCTGACATTTCTTGGGCTCTGTCCATTGCCTCTCTCCCAGTCTATAAGAGTAGAACTCAGTTAAATGGATGATGCCCTAGGTTATTAGAAAGAACATGCATGATCCAAATGGGTTCATCCATCAGTGCTTGACTCGTATTGACTGAAATTAAAGAGCAGGTGGAATCTCCTCGATACTCCACTGTGCGTAGCACACTGGCAGATAATGGGGAGCACACTGGCAGATAATGGGGAGCACACTGGCAGATAATGGGGAGCACACTGGCAGATAATGGGGAGCACACTGGCAGATAATGGGGAGCACACTGGCAGATAATGGGGAGCACACTGGCAGATAATGGGGAGCACACTGGCAGATAATGGGAAGCACACTGGCAGATAATGGGAAGCACACTGGCAGATAATGGGAAGCACACTGGCAGATAATGGGAAGCACACTGGCAGATGATGGGAAGCACACTGGCAGATGATGGGAAGCACACTGGCAGATGATGGGAAGCACACTGGCAGATGATGGGAAGCACACTGTCAGATAATGGGAGCACACTGGCAGATGATGGGAAGCACACTGTCAGATAATGGATTTGGTATGTAGTCAATGGGTTGCCTATTATACAGTGCCGTGTACATCGCAGTGTTACTAATTCATGAAAACATCCTTGGTATGATTGTACATTTGACTGTGAGAAATTGTCACATGCCCAGTCATGTACAGTGCCTTGCGAAAGTATTCGGCCCCCTTGAACTTTGCGACCTTTTGCCACATTTCAGGCTTCAAACATAAAGATATAAAACTGTATTTTTTTGTGAAGAATCAACAACAAGTGGGACACAATCATGAAGTGGAACGACATTTATTGGATATTTCAAACTTTTTTAACAAATTAAAAACTGAAAAATTGGGCGTGCAAAATTATTCAGCCCCTTTACTTTCAGTGCAGCAAACTCTCTCCAGAAGTTCAGTGAGGATCTCTGAATGATCCAATGTTGACCTAAATGACTAATGATGATAAATACAATCCACCTGTGTGTAATCAAGTCTCCGTATAAATGCACCTGCACTGTGATAGTCTCAGAGGTCCGTTAAAAGCACAGAGAGCATCATGAATAACAAGGAACACACCAGGCAGGTCCGAGATACTGTTTAAAGCCGGATTTGGATACAAAAAGATTTCCCAAGCTTTAAACATCCCAAGGAGCACTATGCAAGCGATAATATTGAAATGGAAGGAGTATCAGACCACTGCAAATCTACCAAGACCTGGCTGTCCCTCTAAACTTTCAGCTCATACAAGGAGAAAACTGATCAGAGATGCAGCCAAGAGGCCCATGATCACTCTGGATGAACTGCAGAGATCTACAGCTGAGGTGGGAGACTCTGTCCATAGGACAACAATCAGTCGTATATTGCACAAATCTGGCCTTTATGGAAGAGTGGCAAGAAGAAAGCCATTTCTTAAAGATATCCATAAAAAGTGTTGTTTAAAGTTTGCCACAAGCCACCTGGGAGACACACCAAACATGTGGAAGAAGGTGCTCTGGTCAGATGAAACCAAAATTGAACTTTTTGGCAACAATGCAAAACGTTATGTTTGGCGTAAAAGCAACACAGCTCATCACCCTGAACACACCATCCCCACTGTCAAACATGGTGGTGGCAGCATCATGGTTTGGGCCTGCTTTTCTTCAGCAGGGACAGGGAAGATGGTTAAAATTGATGGGAAGATGGATGGAGCCAAATACAGACCATTCTGGAAGAAAACCTGATGGAGTCTGCAAAAGACCTGAGACTGGGACGGAGACTTGTCTTCCAACAAGACAATGATCCAAAACATAAAGCAAAATCTACAATGGAATGGTTCAAAAATAAACATATCCAGGTGTTAGAATAGCCAAGTCAAAGTCTAGACCTGAATCCAATCGAGAATCTGTGGAAAGAACTGAAAACTGCTGTTCACAAATGCTCTCCATCCAACCTCACTGAGCTCGAGCTGTTTTGCAAGGAGGAATGGGAAAAAATGTCAGTCTCTCGATGTGCAAAACTGATAGAGACATACCCCAAGAGACTTACAGCTGTAATCGCAGCAAAAAGTATTAACTTAAGGGGGCTGAATAATTTTGCACGCCCAATTTTTCAGTTTTTGATTTGTTAAAAAAGTTTGAAATATCCAATAAATGTTGTTCCACTTCATGATTGTGTCCCACTTGTTGTTGATTCTTCACAAAAAAATACAGTTTTATATCTTTATGTTTGAAGCCTGAAATGTGGCAAAAGGTCGCAAAGTTCAAGGGGGCCGAATACTTTCGCAAGGCACTGTATGATTTGACTTTCACTATACACAGTATGAATCTGATTTGGTTGATCTATGATCTAATCAAGCCTGGACATAATACACCAGCAAAACACTACCACATACCACAGATGTAGAATCTTAATTTGATCACTCTTTTGTTGCTGAGAATCTTCCTGCGGTGCAGGGAAGGCAGATTAGTTTCGTGATTGACATAAATTCACTGAAAACCCGCACTAAAACACGGTTGTGTTAACAGTATTGCACTTTTCATGTGGCCTACTTTTGTCCAGCTAATAGCCTAACCACCAATCAAGCAACATTACATACTAAACGTTTAAATCCTGTTGCTATTATTTTGCTACAACAATGCTGGTCAAATTAAGATCCTATATCTGTACAATGCCCTTGTAATAAAATACTGTACACCTTCTAATACAAACACCTTGATCACAGCTACAGTGTCAATGTGCAAAATGGTACGCGGCCTCATCTGGACATGTGTGCAACAAAAGTTTAACATTCACCATTTCTGTCAAGCGGTCTACGCATACAACTTGATGATATTGTTTGATAAATCCAAAGCATGCACCTCACAGAACTCACTGCAACTGCCTCTGCAATGGGATGCTGCAAAGCAAACGCAGTGTTCCGTTGAAGACAATTTACCAGTTTACCGGCTGACCTTAACTCCTCCTAAACAATCATCTGTGTTAATTCATAGATCCTCATTGATGAGCTCCCATCTGACATATTTCTGTGTTCAGGGCCCATAAAGGCGGCAGAATTGACACTGAGCTCCCTCAGTCTGCTCCTATTAAGCCGGGTTGTCCACTTCTGCCTACACAAGCCATTACCAGTCAAGTGACAGTGCGAAACAGTGACATTAAACCGCACCCCTTCATCCCAAACCAAATCTAAGCACTGTGATTCAACTTGTCATTGGTGAAATATTCATACCAGCGGCCAGGGAAAACTTTGTCCCAAAGTTTGTCTCTGATCTGTCTAATGTGAGCTTGGACAAGGTCTTGCCTCTTAGTGTCACAGGTTATTAGGAGAAAGGGTCTTCTATGCTAAAAAATCTATACACAAAATGGCAGCCGATCAGCCATTGAGTTGTAGCATTTCAAGACTGGTGTTATCCTGTGTACGTTTGGTTGTAGTACTGATCTGTAAGAGGCATACTTGAATATGAGCAAGCCTTTGACATTTTAAAAGACCTTAAAGGACCTATGTAAAATAAATGTGGCAATGTTTCCTCAAAGTTGGAATTGCAATAAATACATTTCAAATTCACCAGTATCCATCATTACGATAGCTACCTTGGACAGCAAATTGAAGCTCTTTGGGGTCCAGCACTGTTGTCCTCTTATCCTGGGTCTTCTTCCCTCCCCGGCGGTTGCCCCGCCTTTTCCTGCTCTCACCCCACAGGTTGGAGCCGCCATGCATGCTGGGAATGTTTAAAATTGCGATGCCTTCCAAAGAGATGCTGTCTAGGTCCAGAGTGATGCCGTCACACTTTACAAAGGACAAGGGTCAGGAAAGAAAGCAAGAGAGGGAGGTAGCAAGAGAGAGAGAGAGAGAGAGAGAAAGAGAGAGAGGAATTACATCAAATCAATAATCAAAATGTTCCTCTTGAAACATTTGTGTAGCAATTAAATAACATTAAGTAGATCATGCTAATTATGCATGAGCCAGAGCTTCTCAGTTAGGTGTTATCAAAACTTGCCAATGCTCATCTGGCAGCCTTCACTGCTGAGTGATAATTAACAGTTTATGTCGAAGCCATTTGATCTTTGACAAGCTGGAAATGTCCACCAGAAGGGGACCTGCCACCAGCCATGACTCCTAACAACCTTATACCAGTACGGTATCCATATTAGGAATTCCCTCAGTTGCCAGCTGTATAATAACAGGCCACTTCTTGGTCCTCTCTCAGTGGAGTTTAAATACATGGCCTGTAATTCCACACCGAACCTGCTCCCCTTCAGTACCATACTAAGTAGACATCCACGGCTAATTAATGAAGACCTCTACCACCGCTGATGGCTCTGAGGAGGGGAGATGGATCGGCTAGACACCACCTTCATTATCCCTCAATATCACACACAGCAGGACCGTGCCGGGATAATTACCTGTGTGTTGGGCTGAGGATCCGTTAGGGGAGTGGGAGGGGGAGAGGGGAGGCCTCCCTCCCTCCTCAACACTTCCAGACTGAAATTGGTACAAATGGAAGGCTATTTGTGGATCAGGAGGTGGCTGGTGCTCAGTGTCTTAAAATGGTGTGCACTAGATTAGAGGCATTATTCTCTCTCCCAGGGAGATTGTACCTAGGTGCTTTACTTTTTGCTTCTTGTTTCCCAATGCATTGTGTCTGCTTTCAAAATACTTCATTTTGCATGTTAACAGTAGTGTACTGTTCTCTTGTTGCAGAGAACAGTACAAGTGAGAGTAGTTTATGTTGAATTATTGCTTATTCATTACACAGTAGTGCAATCAAATGGTGACAAGTCATAGCATTAAATAGCATAAAAAGACTTAGTCCCAATCTCCCAAAATTGAAAGCAGGCAGTTGTACTTACCTCAACCTCCAGAAAGTCGTGGAGCTTCTTGCATGTGGCCGAGAAGGTCTCAGAAGTGCCAAACTCAAAGTACCACAGCTTATTCTTTGTTCTGAAAAACAAGACAATAAGAAGTGTAAGGGGACTAGGAGGAAACAAAAATCTCTCTCTCCCCACATCAAAATCTCTCTCCCACAGTCAGCAATACAAAAAGGGGATGAAGCGATTTCCCTCTCTCTCGCAATCCTCTCTTTTAGTTAGTCTGGGGTTTGTGGAATAGCTCTCTATCTATAATAGCTTTAATTCATGTACAGTTTTTATTTAAATGTATTTATTTCAGACTTTTCAGAATTGACTTGGAAGTATTCTCCACCATTGTTTATCAACAAAAAAATCAATAATAATACAACAAGTTTTATTGTCACATACACCCAAGAGGTGCAGTGAAATGTGTTGTTTTACAGGGTCAGCCATAGTAGTACGGCACCCATGGAGCAAATTAGGGTTAAAGGCCTTGCTCAAGGGCACATCGACAGATTTTTCACCTTGTTGGCTTGGGTATTCAAACCAGCAACCTTTCGGTTACTGGCCCAACACTAAAACCGCTAGGCTACCTGCTGCCCTATAACCCGCTACAGTGAATACCATCCACTATTGTCTGAGAATTTAAAATACATTTGATATTGGATTTAAAACATATTCACAAAATCCAATCTCCGAAAACATACGTCATTCATTAATCATAATGTCTCACACACGTAGAAGCCGAAAGACTAACGTAAAGCCGAATAACCACTAGAGTATATGGGGTGGGTACTTAGCATTAAAACACAGCAAGGGGTGAGAGAGGGTAATCTAACTGGCCCTTCATTTAACTGAGGACTGGGGTGCTGCTCCCCTGGTTTCCTAGGGGCACATGATCCCAGAGCTAAGCCTGATGATCAATGACCCTGCTAGTTAGAGTCACCATCTGTTGTTATAACAGTGTGATACTCTGTATAGAGCCTTTATGCTTTTACTTTACTGAGCCGGATTGTATTTATTAAGTGTCTCAGAGCAGGAGTGCAGATTTAGGATCAGGTCCCCGCTGTCCATTCATTGCAATCTAAAAAGGTCAAACTGATCCTAGACCAACACTCCTACCCAGAGATGCTTTCTGAATACTGTCCCAGGTGTTAATCTGAAGATTGGTGCAGAACGCAGGCTACACCTTAAGACGGAGCAAGCTTTGAAACAAAGCAAATGGAAACTCTGAAATACTCCACGTGGACCGATGAGTGAGAATTAATAACTGTAGGCCTAATACCCAAAGGGAAACTATTATACAGAACAGAGAACAAAAATATCTATGAAGACAGGATTTCTTCTAGACTCTCTTGGTTTAAAAGGCCTACAAGGTGAATCAATATTACTAAACGCTCTGGTAGCCACAGTTTGGCCAGCAAAGATGACTTGTCTCAACCTATTGCACTCTGCCCATAGAGTTGGTGAGCCTTGAAAGAGTCATAATAACTCAGAGCCCTTTGAGCATGAATTAAGTGGGAGAAAGAAGATATCTATCAACATGTGTTAAGAAAGATGTTCAAACATCTTTCGCTTGGCAAAAACAGATGGAGCAGTCTCTGAATGAAGATTATTAGCTACTCTTTGTAGATTCTGTATTGTACATGTAGTACACATTGGAGTTCAGTTTAAGTGAATTTAATGAGGTATTAATCAACCTCAGGAGGCTGAAGAAATGTGTCTTGTCACCTAAAAACCTCACAAACTTTTACAGATACACAACTGAGAGCATCCTGTCAGGCTGTATCACCGCCTGGTACGGCAACTGTGCCACCCATAACCGCAGGGCTCTCCAGAGGGTGGTGCGGTCTGCACAACACATCCCCGAGGGCAAACTACCTGCCCTCCACCTACAGCACCCGATGTCACAGGAAGGACAAAAAGATAATCAAGGACAACAACCACCCGAGCCACTGCCTATTCCCCTGCTACCATCCAGAAGGCGAGGTCAGTACAGGTGCATCAAAGCTGGGACCGAGAGACTGAAAAGCAGCTTCTATCTCAAGGCCATCATACTGTTAAACAGCCATCACTACCGCAGAGAGGCTGCTGCCTACATACAGACTTGAAATCATTGGCCACTTTAATAAATGCAACACTAGTCACTTTAGTAATGTTTATACATCTTGTATTACTCATTTCATATGTATATACTGTATTCTATACTATATATTGCATCTTAGCCTATACAGCTCTGCCATTTCTCATCCATATATTTATATATTCTTATTCCATACCATTCCTTATTCCATTAGGTATTTGTTGTGGAATTGTTAGATATTACTGCACTGTCAGAACTAGAAGCACAAGCATTTAGATACACTCGCAATAACATCTGCTAAACATGTGCATATGACCAATAACATCTGCTAAACATGTGCATATGACCAATAACATCTGCTAAACATGTGCATATGACCAATAACATCTGCTAAACATGTGCATATGACCAATAACATCTGCTAAACATGTGCATATGACCAATAACATCTGCTAAACATGTGCATATGACCAATAACATTTGATTTGATGGCGGACTAAATGCTGCTCTAACATTCATAGCATCACATCACATCCGTATAGAGAAAATTTATGAGCACCAATGTCTATTTACAGCTAAATGCTTGACTTTCTTTAGAGATTTCTTTGAAAGCACACCACACAGCCAACAGAAGATTTATCATCATGGGGCTTTCGCGAGAGAGAAAAAAACAACCTTACCACAGTGCTGACATGCAGAACTGAAGACAATAAAAAATGGCCTTCTTTTCGCTGGAATCAAAGCCTTACAAGCGGGATGTATTAGTGTAAGCAGAGTAACAATCACTAAATTATTGATTTCCTCATTAGGAGTTTTGTCAGGGCCATTTAGCTGCTTTATAAATTAGCTTTCATTAGCCACTTGCAGGATAGCCCGGGCTCAATGTTGATTTATAATGTGCAAGATGGTCAATAGGTGCGGGAAGAGAGGAGTAAGGAGAGAGAGGGAGAGAGCGAGAGAGGGAAAGTGAGAGCAAAAGAGAGCGAGAGACAGTGGGGGAAGACATGGGGCGTGCTGAGAGGGCCTACTACACAATGACACATCTAGCATCTCTCAAACATGACTTCCAACAGCTGCCCTGGGCTCCATGTGCAACCCTCACCATAAATCTGTGTGCTTAGCAGACCTAACACAAGGCCGGCTACAGCAAATGCGCAATGTAGGCTATTTCAAATACTATTTGAACCCAGGTCTGGTTCCTTCTCACGAGAGACTTGTCTATGGCAGCCGAGAACGAAAACACACAAGCACTCCTGTCGCAGACAAAACACAAATGCAGACATGAGCATCATTTACAAAAAAACAAATGTGGTGGCCTATTCGCGAGTCTATTAAAAAACAAAGCAACTTGTGGTGTGACTGAAACTAAATGATGTGCAGCCTTTACACCTGCAGTGAGCTGTTGGAGGAATAATTTGCAGCACTCGCTGAGGTGAAATTGTTTTGGTTTGTTTTTGTTATTTTCAAGAGGCTCTAGCACATCTGAAGCACTGCGACCTTTAAGTCACAGGGGAACTACCCAGGTTTCCAAGCAGCTGTATTATTTGGTTGCCAGGCGGAAAGTTCCTCTCTGTTTACATGAGAGGCAAACTCAAGAGGCTATTACTCTCCTCTGATGTACAGTACCTTTTGTACAGTGCACCACTTATCACCACAGTAATAGGCTTAATACAGCATGTCTAAAACACATAACATACAGTACACACAGCACATACAGTACACACAGCACATACAGTACAATATAACCAAAACCAAACACAGCACCTTCTAGACAGTCTCAAGTCGACTTTGTAGTAGTTAAAGATGGGAATAGATAGTTGACATCTGAATGTCCTGATTGTTCCCTCTACTTAATGTAGGATGTCTGAAACATGTGTAAAACACACAGTAGTTTATACAGCAAGTTCACTCTTTCAGTACAATATCAAGGTTATATTTTACTGTAAACTAAACCAAAACACAGCACTTTCTCAAGTCGTTCTCAAGTCTACTTAACGTAGAAGGGAATAGACAGTCAAAATCAACACAATACTGCTACAGCATTGATTTCTTTCCAGTACAACATAACCAAAACGCAGCACTTTTTCGTCTACAACTTTGTGTAGTAGTTAAACATGGGAACAAGTAGAACTGATAGAGTCGACATCTGACTGTCCTGTCGATTCCCTCCACTTAACCTAACAAGAGAGCCATGGAAACAAATCACGGCCTTATCTCCCTGTTCATGAGATAATTAGGAGCATCCCATTGGCCCCATCGGATTCCCATCCTTTATGTGCTGATAGACTGGCGCTCAGCACCCTGATCTGAAACACAGCTGGAACAGGAGAGGCTCCAGTGAGATGGCCATTGAGGATCAATGGAGAATCAACTGAAAATGATGATCATCTGAACACATTGATACTTTTAATGTGGGTCAAGAGATTTGACTTTGCAATAAAAGTGAATATAAAAGGGGTTTCATTAACCAGAGTGTGTCCAAAATATCATAACTTATAGTCTATTGCAAATGTAAGTTCATTTTGAAGATCAGATGAACAAAGAAAGGTACTTTTTCCACCACTGAGTGCACGAGAGACAATATGTAGCTACAACTGCAATGTCAAAAGACAACACTGTCTCAGGTTTCACCAACCAGTGAAGCAAGCAGCTCCCTGAGCAGACTTAGCCCAGTATTATGCCCCTGTTCTCTCCTCATCAGTCAACTCATCTACTTTATAAACCACTGTCTCGTCACTGTATTAAAAAGTGTCAAAGGCAAACAGGCTTCAGTGTAGCATGGCTAGGCTCTCCCCAGGCCACAGCACCTTGCAATACTCTTCAATGATCTTTCTACTGTCCACTGTTAGCATGAGGCACAGAGCCATTGATTTTTCCCTCTGACACTTAATCTAAGCCCCCATGATCTATGACCTTATTTTCACACTAATTTATTTTTGATCAGAGGTGATAAATATCACGTTGACATAACCAACTCTTTGTGCATTGCATCAATGCACTGTTTTGTTTAACATGACACTGCCCCGAGTGCTACAACTCTGACTGGCAGCTTGAAAAATGGCCTGTGTCGTGTTGTCTCCCCTTTCTTAAAGAGACATGCCAAATAAAACAGTACAATGAATGGGTTTGTTTGAACTCCAAGCAAAGGATCCCTGGGTGTATTTATAATATCAGTATCCTCCCAGCAAACCAAAAGTGTTTCTGTCAAATGTCCCAGAACATTTGTTATGTTGCAAATGTTCTCATAACACAAAAACTGTCCAGTCTTGCTAATTATTAGACAATGTTTGCATAAAACATTCGCCTGATGTTGCAAGATCGTTCCCAGGACACATTTAGTCTGTTCTTTAAAAGGTTCCCAGAATGTTTCATTAGATTGTGGGAACATTGTGGGGATATGACAAGGTTCCCAAAACACTAAAACTGCCCAGTGCTGACATTCAGATAATGCTTGTATCAGGGTGCACAAAACCTTCCTTTGATGTTGCAAGAACATTGACAGAACAGCGTTTCTAAGTTTTTAAAGGTTCCCAGAACATTTAATTAGGTTATGTGAACAGTGTGGGTACAAGATATGCTCTGTTGTGATGACATTCCATGTTTAAGTTAGGTTGCTCTCGACATTCCCTTAATGTTTTAAGAATGTTGACAGAACACCTGGTCCAACATTTTTAAAGGTTCCCAGAACATTTAATTAAGTTATGGGAGTTGTCTGGATGTTGCAAGAATATTCTCATATTGTGGGCCTCCCAGGTGGCGCAGTGGTTAAGGGCACTGTACTGCAGCGCCAGCTGTGCCATCACAGACTCTGGGTTCGCGCCCAGGCTCTGTCGTAACCGGGTGGCGCAGTGGTTAAGGGCACTGTACTGCAGCGCCAGCTGTGCCATCACAGACTCTGGGTTCGCGCCCAGCCGCGTAACTGGCCGCGACCGGGAGGTCCATGGGGTTTTGGCCTAGTTGGTCGGTAGGGATGTCCTTGTCTCATCGTGCACCACTGTGGCGGGCCGGGCACAGGCACAGTGTTTCCTCCGACACATTGGCTTCCGGGTTGGATGCGCGCTGTGTTGTATCGGAGGACGCATGACTTTCAACAGGAGTTGTAGTGATGAGACAAGATAATAGCTTCTACAACAAACAATTGGACACCACGAAATTGGGGAGAAAAATGGGTAAAAAAGAAAGAATATATAAGGAGGGGCCTTTTTTGTGTTTTTTGTCCAATATTGAAGAATATATTGTTGCACAGAACCATTGGTATGTTCCACATTTCCAAATGAGTCTGTTTTTATTACTTTTATTTGTTTTAGGTTTAGCATTCCACAATATATATTTTAATGTTTTTGGGATGTTATCATCATAATGTTAATAAAACCCTAACTAGAACTTAATGGGAATCTTAGCTAATGTTCTGGGAATGTTCCTGGTTTCCTGGGATAGCTCGAATCATTTTATTTGAGTTTATAAAAAATGTTCCTTGTCATTGGAACTTTTCTGTTACAAAGCTCAGCTCATACTATAAGGAGGGGCCTTTTTTGTGTTTTTTGTCCAATAATCCTAGATTCATCACAATAAATATACTGAATGGCTTGTAAGAGATATGGTCCTATCAATTGTTATAATATAGGGACTACAATAATCAGACACATAAAATCTAAAAACTATCTATCTAATGTATATTATTTGCTATCTGTTATCTCTCACCCTAGACGTGAACATACTGCTGGTGGGAAGGTGTGAGAAGGGAACTGTGTAGCCAGCTGGTGGCTCTGCAGGGGCTATGGGGGCTCGACAGAGGATGGGGGACACAACAGGGACTAGGAGACTTTTGGAGGAGTGGTGGGGAGTCAATATGTGGCTGGGGTCTTGGACAGTAAGAGCTGCTGCTACAATATGAGAAATCAGAGGGCATTGAGACTACTATAGGGCTTTCATCTACAATATTAGAAAAAAGGTATCTAAAAGGGTTCTTCAGCTGGTTTTAGGTAGAACCCTTTTTGGTTCCATGTATCACCCTCTCTGGAAACGGTTCCACATGGAAGCCCAAAGGGTGATATCTGGAACCCAAAAGGGTGATATCTGGAATCCAAAAGGGTTCTACACCTTTTGTTTCTAAGCCTGTATATAAGTGTCATATTAAATATTACATACCAACCAGTTAGAATTATAGTCTATGGGATTTACTGAACAAGACTGGTGGCTCACTTCTGAGGTCCAGACAAGTGTGAAACTATGTTTATATATGATACGGCTGTATGTGTGTGTATCCATTCATTAGTGAGTGTGTGCGTTTGTTCATTTTTGCGTGTACAGTATATGTATGCGTATGTGTGTGACTGTGTGTACATTCACGCTGGGTTGGGGACAGGGCCACAGGTGAGGTCTCTCTAAATTACACTCACAAGTGGCCATTAATTATAGATGACATCCTGGTCAGACAAACGATTTCATCCTCAAATGAGGTCCGAGGGCGGCCCCTGCCCGGGTCCACAGGGGCCCTGTGGGGAAGCGGTTTGGGAGTGTGTGTGGCAGTGTGTGAGTGGATCCAGTGGGCCCTGCGCGCTTTGATGAACACACTCATTATGCTAAAGAGCGCTCCATGCCTGGGCTTCCCTGTGCCTCCAGGAAAGGTTAACGCCAGAGTGGTTCAACAGAACAGCCACAGGCTACATGAGGGAGAGTGGTAATATAACCAGTGCTTAAGACAGTAGTAGTAATAGTAAGACTGCCATACATCAAATACAATACCTCAGGCTTAGAACACAGACCTGTGTTGGTGGCCATTGAACTGTTGCTAACAGGTTATTGAAATTGGCTGAAAGTGTAACTGTTTTTTGAGGGTACAAAGGCAAAAACGATGAGAAAATCTCTACCTGGCTATAAATCACGTATTTTCTGTCTTTCCATCTCCCCCCCCTCCCTCCCTTACATTCTCTCTCTCTTTCTGAGGCAGAGATTAGTGTGTAATTACATGGGAGATCAGTAACAAAGAGAGAGAAAAAGGAGCAGTATATTTTAACTAGGCAGAGGGAGGTAGTGTGTGGCGTCGTCACGGGTCGACTGATTGTCTTACTTTTAATCCTCGACCTCATTATCACCTCTTGGTCAGGCTGCAGTCAGTAAATGAATCTATCTGCCGACGTGTCAAATCTTCACACATTCTTCCTCATAACCGCCCAGAGGTGCCAAAACAGAGAGGGAGTCACCCCCGGCCCGGCCCCAGTATTCATTACATTCATCAACCAAATCCCCTCGTTTCATAATTTAAAACACAATATGCCATTATTTTGTTGCTAATTAAACCTGATCAAATATGTATGTCTTCTTTAAGGTCAACCCGATGACAAATGGAATTGATATCCTCTGAAGAAAGAGAGAAAGTCTGCGAGAAAGAGAGAAAGAAAGTAGTGCAGTCTCTGTTGTGATTTCGATGGGGGAGGAAGGGAGGAATGGAGTGGGGGGATTCATTGTAATTTAGTAGTCTCTCATGCCAGGCCTGATGGCTGCTGAAAGACAGTAATACAGTAACTGAGAGCTGGTGAATTTATCTGATTTGGAAGAGTCAGACATGTATATGCAGTTCAACTGTGACACGTGGGAATGTGTGTCAGGCTGTGTTTTTGAGTTGGGGCTGCTGTGAACTTTGAATGTGTCTTGGTGTTGGCTTTACACAGACAGTGTTCTCTGCCTTACACCCGCTATTGAACACTGTTCATACACTCGGAAGGAAATGGCTCCATGATAAGTTGCATTCTACTTGCAATGGACATGAGCCCCTTGGACAAATCCAACAAAATATATGCTACCTTGAAAAACTATAACCATGCATTATTCAATTGGCAAGGATAGTGTGTAATAGAGAGATCCTAAACCCATTCCCTCCTGTAAATTATTCATTGAATTCAAATAACAGATGGTATAATTTTCTTAAAATATCTCAATCATTTTTCACATGGGCTTAAAATGGTATAAAACAATATATTTGATGTCTTTGTATACATGTTTTGTGTACTGTGTATTAATATATATAGCCATATAGTGTTATTGATTGATATTAACAGTTTGGGAATTGAGATTTAACCCAATGATTTAAAATGATGCAGTGTGGCTAAACCTGTACCTTCAATGTATGGCTACACTAGCATTGGAATATGCCTAAAATACACACATTTGAGTACTCGCCCATATATAATTTTGCACTGCAGCAACCCTTGCAGATCACGTAGCCAAAACAAACCTTTGGATAATAGTTTGCTAAATGTTGAACTAAAGTCAGAGTAAATATGATAAATTAATACAAATGGGATTATTAGGAGACTGTGTGTCATCTCTCCGACAGATACACGATGTCAAACTACCCAAGCAAATTCAATTACCCACGCCATTACTCCCTACTGCTAGTGGAGACGTATTGGTCGTGTTAAATATTGATGGGAACATAGACGCCACATTTGTTCATCTCCAACGATATTTAAGATAATCACAGATGCTAAAATTTGAGGCATGTCCATTTACTGCATCAAGTGACTACTGGAAAAGAAAGAAGAAGAAAGAGTCTATATTGCAATAGGAGGGTTCCAGCCATGTTTTTAAAGGACCAAGGTTCAGTATTGTATAGAGCTTTCTGACTTGGTGAGTATTTCTGTTCACAGGTGTCACACTAACAGAGGTCTTGAATGCCACTTTTTTTCCCATATTGCTAAACGAAGGATCCACTTCAGAACTATCCCTAGTGTGTTTGAACTGTATACTTTGACAGAACCTACTGTATACATTGACCAATCAAACAATCTAAAAGTCCCCCTGTAGCAATGCAAAATCCACCTGACTCCTAAAAAAATTCAGTAAGACATGGGCTAAAGTATGAGGAAAGAGAGAGAGGAAATACCAGAGTTAACCATATACCAGTAAGAAGTGGCAGCTTCACAGGTGCTGACAGTCAACAGGGGGGGAGGAGTTAACATGCAGTGTTGGTTAAAACCCAGCAACACACATACCTGCTGTTAAAGCGTTCAGGGTGTCTCTCCCTCATCATGTGGAACCGATGTGCAATGGAAGCATCCTAAATATGGGAGAGAAAATAACATGGATTCAGCAATGACTTTGATTTGTATACTAATGTATGCAGTGGAAAAGGCCTATTAAACAATGACTGTATAAATAAGGGGTACATTACTAGTCAAAGGTTTGGACACACCTACTCATTACATTTTTTTGTAATTTATTTGTAAAAAAAAATGTTTTGGTTGCTACATGATTCCATATGTGTTACTTCATAGTTTTGATGTCTTCACTACTATTCATCAATGTAGAAAATAGTAAAACTAACTAAAAACCCTGGAATGAGTAGGTGTGTCCAAACTTTTGACTGGTACTGTATATTAGGGGTATAAAACTGTATACATATTTTCATTTTGTAATAAGCTACAAGACTAAAAGAGTTTACATTTACATGTGGGATATTGTTATTTAAATTAATTCATTTATGAGATACAAAGATGTCGCAAAATACAGGCAAGATGTTGGTACTAAAATCAATACGATGGCTTTTTAACACCAATTAAAGTCAACTTCTTCCCCTCTGGTGATAAGCATCTCAGCCAACTTTCTATTGCACCCAAAAAATGACACATATGCCCGATGCATATTGATATGCCTAAACAGAACCAGGGTGTTTTTGAATTCCTGGCCAACTGGAAGGCGGGTGGTGGTTGAGGTTTGAGCCAGGGATGAGGGTATTGACAGAGAGCTTGACGAACAGCACGCCGTCTTTCCACACAGGCTAATTAATTAAACACACATTGCTAGTAATCACAGCTCCCAACGTACAGGATGCTGCCGGCTCCCCTGGCAACCAACTTGTTCTCCCTCTCTCGCTCTCTCTCTCTGACCCGGGGCTAGAAGTGCACCACATTGGTAGACTCACTGGTAGTGTTGGGTGTGTGTGTGTGTGTGTGTGTTTGCATGCATGCAGGCATGTGTGATGATAATGACAGACTGAGATTGGCAACTACTCTGTTAATCAAGAGAATCTAAGGAAAGAAAATCTGTGCCTGTTTGCTGAAAATTCGGTGTATTCTATGAAATGCTACCAAAAAAGTAGACTACCCTTGGGCCATTTGAAGATGAAACCTCACTAGAATTGACCATGGTCTTTGTGAGTCACGATGATTGCCAAGTAAAAACAACAACTGACGAATAGTCTTCAACCACAAAAAGGGGTGGAAAACTTCAGGAAACTTTTAGGGTTTGTTCCTATCCCCCCCACTTGAGCAATCTGTTTTGACCCGCTCCATGTTGAGTGGCTCTATTGAAACGCCAGCCACAGGGAGGACCCCCTGCTATCTCTCAGTACAACATGTAGGAGAAACCCAAAAAAATCAATGCCGTTTTCTTGATGTCTTTTCAAGACGCTGTTAAATAAAGACCAAAGAATTTCCAAGATCCCCGCAGACTCTATTTATCTTCAACATGAGCCAGAAGAGGTGAGATGATGGATATATCTGAAAGATTGGAACTTGATTTTCTTACAAACAGGACAATAACTGAAAACAAGAGAGTGAAAGGAAGGAGGAGTTGTTTCCCTTTTGGTTTGAAATCTGTGAAAATATACTGCAGCTCAGAAACCAGTGAGCAACCACTTCAAGTAACCTCCAAATTGAAGAAGGTACACTATAACCTCGTATACAATACGTCAAATCAAAGCTAATTTCATTGGTCGCGTACACATACTTTGCAGATGTTATCGCGGGTGTAGCGAAACGCTTATGTTCCTAGCTCCAACAGTGCAGTAATACCTAGAAATACTAAACAATACACGCTAATCCAAAAAATTCAAATAAAGGAATTAAGAAATATATAAATATTAGAAAGAGCAACGTCAGAGTTCGGTGTGCATAGACATTATGGACAGTATATGATTGGAAAATGTGTTTACAGTAGTAGTTATATAGGATGAACCTTGACTAGAATACAGTATATACATAAGAAGTGGGTAAAACAGTATGTAAACATTATTAAAGTGACCAGTGTTCAATGACTATGTACATATTGCAGCAGTCTTGAGTACCGGGTGTTAGCCGGCTAGTAACAGTGACTAAAGTTCAGGGCAGGGTAGTGGGCGGAGGCCAGCTAGTAGTGACTATTGAAAAGTCTGATGGCCTGGAGATAGTAGCTGTTTCTCTGTCCCAGCTTTGATACACTTGTACTGTCTCCGGCCTTCTAGATGGTAGCGGGGTGAACAGGCCGTGGCTCGGGTGACCAAGGTCATTGATGATCTTCTTGGCCTTCCTGTGACAGCAGGTGCTGTAGATGACCTGGAGGGCAGGCAGCGTGCCCCCGGTGTGGTGTGGGGCTGACCACAGCACCCGCTGGAAAGCCCTGCAGTCCCGGACGGTGCAGTTGCCATACCAGGCGGTGATACAGCCCGACAGAATGCTCTCAATGGTGCATCTGTAGAAGTTCCTGTCCTTCCTGTAGAAGTTCCCGTCAGTCTTTAACTGTAACTAGATGGACTGCTACTGCAACTACATTCCACTAAAGCTACTTTGTTCCTCAGGGCCAATTTAATGTAGCGCAAGTTCATATGTACAATAAGAGGACATTAACAGTAGATTATCTGAGCTGATGGTACAAACATCTTCAACCTCAATCCCCAAACAGCAGTAGGACAATGAAGTCTCACTCTCACACTCCCTCTCACTCATCTTGGGGACGCCTTCAAATAATTACCATTGTAAAACTCTGGCACCCAAATTAATACAGGACGTGTGTAATGTAATGTGCCCTCATAGCTCAAAGTTTAGTCCAATTATGAGTGGTGCTCAGGCAGCTGATGACTCTCCTTCACGGGGAGAGTAATGACTTTGACATGCGAGCCTGGGTCATTAGACTGCATCATCTTAGGACCTCCTCTGTGATTAGGTCTGTTCCTTCAGCACACTAAGCCCTGATTGAGATCATTACACTTCACGTCACTTTAACGTCCTCATAAAGGGATGGCGACATTAATTCCATTCAACTGGATGGAATGGCTGGATTGGAAGGATAGGAACAGGAGGTGTGCTACAATAGTTGACGATGTGGTCGGATGATGGTCTATTGGGAAGACTTTATGACTTGGCGTTTGGTGTAAATCTTGTAAAAAGGGAAGAGGAAGTTGTAGGTGATCCTGGTACTTTGTGAAGTTTGACAGGGATGGTGGGTTTAAAATATGTTTTGAAATATACTCTCCCCATCCAACACGGTTACCCGTTCATTCCCCAACCCCTGGGCTTGTGCAAGTTCAAACAGACGCCTTTCGGTTTGTGCAAAGCCCCAGCCACCTTCAACGCCTGATGCAATGGCAGGTTGATGCTTATTGTCATGAATCTGAAATTAGCGATTTCCGCTGGATGGGCCAGCTGCAAAGTAAAAATTGGCTATATTGTAAAAATTCAGGAAAACAAAAATTTGATTTTTGGTCTTAATTTAAGGTTAGATTTAAAATCAGATTTTATGACTTGGTGGCTGTGCCAGCTAGGAACCATTCTGTAGAGCTGCCTCCAGTGCAATAACAACAATGAATGCCAACCTGTGTTGCAATGCTTAGAATTTTTAAGACGAAAAAAAGATGTGTACTCTGCACATGAAATGTTTGAAATCCAATAATAAGATGCTTATGATTACACTTTTCTGTGGCTCGACATAGTGAACCCTTTTGGTTACTACTGATCCGAGGTTGACTCGACAGAAATGTCATTACAGAAACAATCTTTCTTCATCTGCATAATCTCTGAGGTAATTATTAGCTTGACTTGTTTTGTAATCTTTATTGTATTCAGTGTTTCTTTCCAACGGAAAGCAAGATTTGATGTGAAATGTGACCAAATATATCACACTCAATTCCATCGAGAGCTCCGAATCTTCCTAATCCTGGGAAAACAACTTCATTTGTCAACACGTTCGTTAGATACTAATCCCACTGTTAGAAGGCCATGAAAATAGTGTTATAACAATGAAGTCTATTGGTTGCAATGGCTTAAAGTAATACTTCTGCTAAGGCTGCTACCCTTCTTTGGTTGAAGGTTATTGCAATATCTGTACATACATTCAGAATACATGTTTTGCCTCAAGCCACGACGAATATTGAGGAATTGATGAGAGAAATGATCTTTATTTATTCCAATGCTTACAACCCCGTCTGTTAAGTGGACCTACCTTCATCAACACGGGACAAAGCCAAGGTATTTACTTGACTAACATTTCTAAGGACATGCATCCCTCATTTCCACGTCATGTTCGAATGTCACAACACCAAGATGCCGCCGTCTCCCAACCTGCAAATGTCAATTACCGTATTTCCCCTGACATTTATCAGTAATGACCCACACGAGCTGGGTGTAATCAGTGTCATTATGTTGAAGATGGACAGAGATGGGCCCGACTCTTCTGTTGATGAGTTTAAAGGTGTGTAACACCACGCAGATGCACAACATACAACATATTCTTCAAACAGAGGTGGTTGAACCTTTAACACATCTCAATAAAGGCGTATTAACTAGCATTTGATCAAAATGAGTAAGATTACTCAGAAGAACATATGATTGTGTTGCTTCTTTAAATTCGGTATACAGTATCCCAATTTATCCAATTGAGGCCTTTATATAGATTATTCGATTGAAATGGATGATCCACGATAAGCATGAAGCTGTCAGTCGTGTTGTTTTAGGTGAGAGCCTTAGATCAAACATGGCCCTCTCCTATTGACTAGTCCAGTTTGTTGACCCACCGTTCTTGCTGAAAGGGATAGATCATTTTAGATATTTAGATATGCGTTTACTTATCTTGAAAGCAGTCTATGGACAAGGAGTGACTGCAATCCACACTTTTGTTTTGTTAAAATAGCCACTGCCAAGATTTGCTAATATTAGGAAACAAATATTTCAAATCGCTGAACTAGGCCTTTAATGTGACATATGCTCTGTATATTAGTGTAAGTAACTCACCACCCCAATAGAGAAATAGTTGTTGACGATGCTGTAAGGCACAGGGTCTCCCCTCTCTTCTTTGTCCGTGGGTGTGACGTTAATCTTCCAGCGGTCCAACATCACCTCAGAGCTGTTCTCTATGCCCCTCAAGATGTTCAGAATGCTCTCTCCCTCATAACCTAATACACAAACAACATAGGATAGCTTATGTTGTAGATAATACCCCAGAACATAAGCTAAAACCTGTTACAGTATAGGCCATAAGTATTTTATTATAACATTATTCTCTGTAACTATTTATGCCTACTGATTTATTCCTACATGAAAACATAGGTAACATTTACAGTCAAAGGAGAAAATGAATATAATGTTCAAATCTAAATTCAATCTCATGAATCATGTAATTGGACAAAAAAAATGAGGCCACACATTTGTGAAAAAATTGCACACTTTGTGTCAGTAAATTGCTATTAAACATACCTCCTCCCCATCGCAGACATCTTGCCAGGTCATTTCCTGTTCCAAGGGGAAGTACACACACAGGGGGGTTCCTGTCCAGATTGGCCTTATCTACACAAGAGGTACAACAAAAACATACTGTATTATTATTACTATGCCAATGAGCAGACGCTTTTATCCAGAGCAACTTACAGTCAAACAGGGCTCCCGAATGGCGCAGCGGTCTAAGGCACTCCATCTCAGTGCTAGAGTCGTCACTACAGACCCTGGTTCGATTCAAGGTTGAATCACAACCGTCCGTGATTGGGAGTCCCATGTAACCTTACTTGACCAGGCAAGTCAGTTAAGAACAAATTCTTATTTACAATGACGGCCTACACCGGCCAAACCCGGGACAACATCGGGCCAATCCCCCCTATGGGACTCCCAACCACGGCCGGTTGTGATACAGCCTGGATTCGAACCAGGGTGTCTGTAGTGACGCCTCAAGCACAGAGATGCAGTGCCTAAGACCGCTGCGCCCCATAGGGTGGCGCGCAATTGGCCCAGCGACAGAGGACCTCACCCCCACATTCGGACCACAACAAAACTGAACACGGTTCCACTTTAATATACTGTATACATTTTTATTTAACTTTGATTTGCCCAGGTCTCTGAGTAAAAAAAAAATACAAATCCCATTCAGTGTAGCATGGTTATCTGACCATCACTCAAATCTAAACTCTGACATCTGTGCAACAACAAACGGCGACGTGAATGTCCAGTCTCACAGGCTATTTCAGGAGTAGCATTCATTCTGTCCATGTTATTACTTCTCTTTGTTTTGATTGAGAAAAAAAATGGAGGCAATTTTTAAAAGGCAGAACCAGGAATAAGTCTTCAAGGAAAAATGGTCTTGAGGCCGTTTCTCAAATGACGACTAATATGGCGATTTTGAACTCACATAATCATCCTGTTTTTACCTCCCTCGAACACGCCGGCTTGGACGTAATGAAAATGTTTATATACAAATCATAAAAGTATATTTGATGATTTCTTGCAAAATAACAAGCGCACTGTTAATTTCACCAAAGTAATACAACATAATAATAATTGAAACGCACAAAAAAATGTCACTGTACAGGTTTTCAAGAAAGCACAATGAAATGTTAAGGAAAGGGGGAAAATGTTATAATGCAAAAGTTATGTTATATTTAGAATTGAGAGGACCAAATTCATACTTAGGCCTAGTTCCATTCATCCCACTAGTATAATCTCTAGTATTTACCAGGATATGTTCACCAGTCTGTTCACCAATGTAGCACTGGTGTGGCAGTGGAAGTGCACACCCACCTATGAAATCCAGAATCCAACCGACTGTCCCATCCCCACCACAAGCTAGCACTCTGAAATCTGGAACCTCTCGGAAGAAATTCAACCTTGAACACAACAAAAAAATCATATACACAATATCCATCATAATGCAGGAAATAATCCCCTTTTAGAGAGAAACACATTATTTTCTTTATCTACTATAAATTCAATAAAAATCTTCAGACATTCTGCCCTGAGAAAATGCACTATTTTGTCCAACAGTAAATTGAACTCAAGGTTACCTTATTCAAAGGTACTGTAAGTGTTTTATCTCCATACTTATCCCTATTTTATCTCGCATCTACAGTATATTGTAACTCTGCTGCACTGGAGCGGCTCTGCAAAGGCCCCTATAATCTCACAAAATAACACATATCACATTGACAATTATTCCTTCAGCCAGCTAGTCTGTTCAGAGGCTAATCGGATCAAGATGGCCAATGTTCAGTCCAACTTCTTCCGTTCCTTCACAATAACAAAGCCCTAACTGAATGAGGGAGCCTCCAAACCTCATACGGCAGATAAATGATTCGCTCAATTACTCTCCAACTGGGACTGCAAACCGCATTAGGTGCAAAACAGACGGCCGCGAACATGAAAGGCAACTTTGGGGATATTTAAATACCAAGAAACAAACACTTCATTTGGGCTAATTGCATTAGCGCTAGTGCTAATTGACAGCAGTGTGTGCGGCTGCCTCAGCCTGCTAGTGACCACGGTGACCAGTCACCTTGCTAATGCCAACCGCATTACGTACACTTCACCAAATATTAACAAGGTTACAGCCGGGCAAGGTCATCTGGAATGTTCCCAACTAAAGACAGAGAGGGGTTTCTTCTGAGTGCAACACGTCTCTAAGAGCCTCGTCAATAAACATGGCCTTCCCAGCCAACAAAGCTCCAAACACAGAGAATCAATACTGAAGACACAATATGGCCGACAAGGTCAATTTCAAATCTTACGACTGTGTAAGATAAATATATGGCGTAAAGCCATTATTTTGCCCCTCTGGGCCATTGTAATTATGAGCATAAACTTAACTGTCTACAAAAGTTTATATTGGACTTTTCCTCTTCGCAAACCATTTACATTCTGCTTTCAAAACCATAATCAAAGTCCAGCAACATCAGAGCACGGCAGTGACGTGTTCCTGCATTTCAGAATGCTCCGGAATTGGTGTGTCTAAAACAAAAGGGGCGGAACCTTGTGCATCGAGATGATCTGCTCATCTTCTTAATCATAGACACGCATAGTCCAACAACCCCAGACCCATGCCTGTGCAGCCTACAGCAGTATACGTGATCACACATCAGCATGCCTCGCCTCACTCACAATATATCACTATTCCCACACACTGTAACCAATACTAGACTCAAGCACAGTGTTGTTGTCTCACTGTTTGTGATCTCCGATCTCACCTTTCAATCACGTCTGCATATGAATCCGGATTGAGTGAGAGGCCCAAATTGAGAGACCTCCCCTGCATGAGATGTTGGATATTATGACTGGGCAACAGCGGAATACATTAGGGCTTTGTAAACAGTCGCTCATCCACCACTCTGATTCCACATGTAACTTGAGGATAATAATGATAGTTGAATCATGACTGTAGAGTGTTCTGTGCACTTTAGGTGATGTTGCTTAGTCTGTGTGAGATGATTAGAGCAGAACTTACCCAGGCATGGGTCCGTTCTTGGCCAGGTTGTATACCTGCCTAGGGTTTAAGAGGTACTGGAATTTTCTGTAGATCCTGGAGGAGAGGAGCGGAGGAGAGAAGAGAAGAGTAGAAAAGAGGAAAAAAAGAGGAGAAACAAGGAAAGAAAAGGATGAAATTGTGTCAACCAGCAATATAGTGTTGAGTTGACCCACAGAAACCTACTGAAACAGCTACCACAGAACATCTGGATTGTGAAGAAATTGAAATGTGATCAACTGAACCCCTGTACATAGTCCGTATGCCGTTTTGCTACAGTATGATTGACAGCTCCAATGCCGAGGACGAAGTCATTAGAAAGACTAATTCATTTTCATTTCAATTTCATTATATCAACTGGCTCAAGTCATATTTTGATCTCATCATTTAAACAAATGAGGACTGTAGTAATAAGGAGTAGAATGAATGTGTTCAGTAATAACCCAATTAGGCCCTGGGTTAAAGAAGGTCTAAATCTATACACTGACAACCAGGGATGTGACAGTCAAAGACAGTGCCATCTAAGAACCTCTGCAAAATCAACCAGGAGTCTGTAGGTCAATGTTATTGTGTTTCTATTTGACTAACTAAGCCTTGAGCACTCTGTGTGCAGCCAGGCTTTGCAGCTCTTTGATTGAAGAGCAGTTCTGAGAATGGCTTTTTACAGAGAGGTGGAGCGTGGGGAGAGAGTGTGCTTACCTGTCTCCCTGCTTCCCTCCACTCTTTGGATTCACAAACACTAGCAGAGGATGAGTTCCCTCTATTGTTGTGATCTATGCAAAATATATCAAAACAGAAAGCGATTTCAGTCCAATTGCTTATAATGCAGTAGGCTGATCTGACGTTAGAGTATAGCGTAAAATCATTATTATAAACAGTGAATAAAAAAACATTCATATTTATTTTTAAAAATGCCTGGCTGCTTCACCCTGGCCTCTCTTGTTACTGTTAAGGTTCAAACATTTATCATGTGAACAACAGCCAATACCCAACAAAATCCCAGGAAATTGAACAAAGATACCCCTCCTTATTCAAGTTATAACCATCACCATCTCCTGATTGGGAGAAGCACTGAGTCTTGCGTGACATGGGGGCCATCCTTAGGGACAAGCCTCTTCATTGCTACCTCTGGTAGAGCAGTGGACAGAGAGAAGCAGCAGGCCTCTACCACGGAGGAGGCAGCCAGGGCTGGGGCGAGGCATAAACAAAACAAGCCCTAATCGCGGGCTGAAGCCTACGAGTTGGCCTTCCTGCCGTTCAGTGGCGGGCGGCGGTGACAGTGCACCCGTGCATCTCCTTGACACAGATGAAGCTCTTAACTCTCCCTGTCTGCTATCCCAGCAGGCCGAGCGGTGTATTAATGAGCTCCCTGTCCAGCCAGGAGTGATCCATTACTTCCTCTAATTATAAATAATAATCCTGATTATTACTCTGGTTAGCCGGAGAAGGCAGAGATGGATGTGGCGGGGAGATGATTCAGGTTGATTGTCACCGGTTGTCTGTCTGTTAGATATTAGGGAGGATTTGGATGGAGCTGATTCTTGTTTTGTTCACCAGTAGAAACTAATCTCATATTAATCCCACCAGTGTCATTTCATATTTTCCTGCGCCCAAAGGCTAAATTGTGGTTAGATTAGAAATGTCAATTTACAGTACACATTCTTCACAAATTTCTACCAAATTTTGAAGAAAAATAAAAATGTTTGGATTGTCACCTGTAGTCCTTGGCCATCCACTGTGACTGAGTTGGCTCTCTGCATCTTCCCTCTGCCTCCTGATTGGCTGGATCTGGAATCTTTCCTCACCGTAGACTGTCTTTCCTGGGGGTCAAAGTGCAGACAGTAGAAATGGGCACCTTGAAAACAATCTAATAGACATTATCAAAAAGATATTGCCTCTATAAATATGCGAAACCGTGATCTATGTATGAGGAAATATACATACATTTTCATAAAGCTATCATATGGTGAATTTGTATATAAGCAGAATATGGCATCATTTTGAAAGTTAAACTCACCAGTACGACAGGACAGATTGTGTTGGGGGGCAGGATATGGTCCTTCAGTGGTCCACAGTCACACTCAGGTTTCACATGGGAGGCACACTTATTATGAAGCTGGATGAGGAGAAACACTCAATTACAACCATATTAGTATCAGGGTGACATTCAAGATCATAACATATTATTCAATGTTACCTTTCATTTGATTGTAATTCGATATTAGAGTTCAGTTCCTTTAAAATGTATGGGGGCCATAAAATATAACGTTCAGTTTGTATCAGCTATGTAGAATTGTTTTAAGCTAAACACCAAGTGCCGTTGAGTAAAAAGTAAGAGCACGTTGTGTGATTTACAAAAACACAACTCCTAACACTGGATTTGTTTTAAAAAAGAATGATATCAAAACACATTTTCAACGTGGTTTATTTTCTATTAGCAGAATACTGGAAATAACTGTTACTTGGTGTAAATTGGCAAAGTGATAGGACTCGGATAAAAGGTGCAAAAAAGAAATCATAAACAGCAAGAAACAGTGGAAAATAATGAGGAGGTGGCTGATTCTCCTCGGGGGGGGGGGGGCGTACCGTGACTTGGCACCACACACAGTGAAGCCCAGTCAAACCTTGGTAACACTTAATGGTTTTGTGACACTTGTCACACTTGGTCGGGCAGTTTCCCTCCACCCAGAAATGGTGCATCACCTGTGGAGCGAGAAACAGAGAGAAACAGAGGAGAAAAGCAGAACAGAAAACAAGTGAGAAATCCACAATAGTAAGAAAGAAAGAAATCAAAAAAGAAAGTAACAAAAATGTAACACTACTGTCTGTGTATTGGGCATGTATTTAAACCAGACTAAATATTGTAATTAGCTATGCTTAGTATCAGAATGACTTGTTTAATTCCATTAGTGAGGAAGGAGCCCTGGATCTAAGCTCCGTGGAGCATCGCTGATCCGAGCGTGCCGATTAGTAAACACTCCAATTGGACACACCTCTGTGTTTTTCTTGCTCTTCACGTAGGTTTTGATGCACGACGGAGGAGCACGGGCCACACAGCGCTCATGGACAGTGTACTTGCAGACTGGGAGAGGTGGAATACACATTTTGACCCCTCAAAAAAAATCACAAAAACAACTAAGAATAGCAAACACTAAACTGAGGTTGGGGATACATTTCCGAAGGGCAATTTGGGTCACAAAAATGCCTTCTTAATGATGAAAAGATGAATGGAATAAACCGTTTGGGAATGGTAAAAATGAGAGTAGACATGAGGAAACAACTGTTGACGTTGCCATACTCACATGAGCAGCACAGCCCTTGCTTGCCCAGGCCTATAAGCATGTTCAGACACAGGTTACAGTAGGCCGGCTTGTTGAAGTGCTTCAGTCTCCACACGTGCTGCCCATCATCTTTCACATTCTAAAGGAAAGATGACTGATTGGTTTGATTGATTGATTGGTTAATTATTGACTGGTTGATGGTTGGGTGATTCGTTACATGACAGATATAAATAGGCCATGTAAAACAAACATGCCTCTCTGACACGCACAATAAGGAATCACACCGGCTCTTTTCGTGGCACTTTCATCTCCAGCGTTCGACAACGTTTGGCAACTGAATGTGGCCCATGTGAACGATTTTGATATTTGTTTTACTGTTCTCCAAAGCCATCATCTTTAGTGGGGAGGATTGCCTGGGTTCTTCCCTTTAATCCTGTGTCATTAATCATGTCACCTATTACGTCAATCACAGAAAAATGACAGTCTGATGTCACTGTAAGAGACTGTCTCATTAGCCTGTGATAAGTGACGACTTGTTCATTGAATCATTGAAGACAAAGGCAGCAAAAAAACTGAAAAGATGACTCCATCTAGTGGACAAGGAGAGCTGGGACATCAGTGGTGACGTCTGACGAAGCTATTGACTAGTTAGGAAGTGGTGGGAATGTCCAGACCTTGTACCTGATTCACACAAAAGGGCCCACCCCAACCATACTGTGCTGGCTCAAATATAGTTTTCCCACATTGTCCTTTCCAGCACGGTTCCAGCAACTATGTTGGATGAGGAACCAGGCTGGCCTAATACAGCTCGCCTTGGCTCGGTTTGGCTTGGTAGTGTGAATCAGGCTATGGTGGGTTTAAAAGGCCCAGCGCGGTCAAAATTCTGTTTTGTCTGTGTTTTCTACCATATTATACAACAGCTGATGAAACTAACACTGCCTGATTGTTGTGTGCAACAGGCAGGTAGCAATTGAATGCATGTTTTACAAACAATTACATATCTAAACATTTCTATGTTTAGACATGTTTAACATTTCTATTTGTATGTTCGACCCGCACAGTTTTCCACCCAAAAACACCAGAAAATGGCCAAAAAGAGTAGAACCAGCTCACCTGCTTTTACACTATTATCTGACTATTAGATGTTCAACTTTTCTTTTGAAATACATATTTTTAAAGGGGTAGTACCGGCAAATTTAAACAAGAGTTCAATTCACACCTCACTGAACATGAGGGACATGCGTACATGAATCACTAATCACATGTGAAATCAATCACAATCTTCAGAGATGACTGTCAAAGCAAGAACAATAACTAGGGCTTTACAATGATGGTGTAACTTGGATACATTTTAGGATGAAGTAGATTGAAATCTTGGCACTTTAGCAAGCCTTTCTTCATATTAAAAACAAGATTCATTGAATTCTTCATGTGGTCTATATTAAAGTGCACTTCATTTAATATAACATGCTTTTAATATTCAATACCCAGTCCACCTGACTGTGCTGCTGCTCCAGTTTCAACTATTCTGCCTGTGATTATTATTGGACCATGCTGGTCATTTATGAACATTTGAACATCTTGGCCATGTTCTGTTATAATCTCCACCCGGCACAGCCAGAAGAGGACTGGCCACCCCACATAGCCTGGTTCCTCTCTAGGTTTCTTCCTAGGTTTTGGCCTTTCTAGGGAGTTTTTCCTAGCCACCGTGCTTCTACACCTGCATTGCTTGCTGTTTGGGGTTTTAGGCTGGGTTTCTGTACAGCACTTTGAGATATCAGCTGATGTACGAAGGGCTATATAAATAAATTTGATTTGATTTGATTTGAATATTGGTGCATAATTTCTACTTAAAATATCAAAGGGACGCAAAAGGCACCCATTTTGTGGAACAACCCAGTTGCTGGTTGAAAATACAATCTACACAGGACCTAATTAGCAGTTTTTGCATGGACGGAGTTAAAATAAGTCAACACTGTAATTTTTACATCCCTTTTTTTTACTGTGTGCCACAAACAGCTAGTTTTCCCCTCAGACTGCTACCAGAAAGCCCTAGCAAAGTTCTAGCGTGAGAAATAGTTTTTGCTTAAAAGCTATTTTTGTTTATTTTTTACAGTAAGGTACTACATTGTTACCCAGATATGATTTGATATTGAAATAAAAATGGCTGCATTTGGCTTTTAACTGGGCTTGAACTAAATCCTGCACACACTATGGCTTTCCAGGACCAGAATTGAACACCTCAGAGCCATACATAGACCATCTCTATGGCTCTGGTCTAGAAAATCTGCCATTGAAAGTAACAGTGATGATGTTTAGGTAACACTTTCTTGACTACTCACCGTCTCTAGTCCCAGTAGTACAAGTAGGGGGATGGTGGTGCTGCCTCCCTGGATCCACTCCTCTAGAGACACAGTACCGTCATGGTCATAGTCAATCTCCTGCATCATCTCCTGCAGAATCTACTTACAACCAATCAGAGACAGTACAGTGGGATCTGTCAACACAGATGAAATATATGACACTCTCATTCAAGCTTTACAAAGTTACAGTATTTTCCTGTTATTGATATAACCGAAACTAGGGGGCCATAGATCTTTAGGTCTATGGATCTGCAGTGTATTAAATGTTTATGAAAAATATGTATTTTACCGGCTTCAATTCTGTCACGTCCCATTCCAAGTACTCAGCAACATGCATCATTTGAGAGACGATGTGCTCCAGTTCCTAGAAGTAGAAAACAAATCGTGTGTCAAAACACATCTATGGTACAATAGCCATTCTTCAGTTGATGACAAACAATGGTTTTAGACAGATGAACAGCATGTAATAGTCAGTTGGTTCAATCTTCCCTCTCCAAAGGAGAGTTGTACAATGCACAACAAAAGCAGCTTGAAAACTGATACAGGCTTGATGACTTAATTACAATGGTTGCCCTATGGGAGGGCAATTATCATCTAGTGGAGAGTCATCACATGCAGGCCAGAGCAATGAACATGAGACATTCACTCGCCTGCTCCTCCGCAACAAGCCAAAGCTTTTTTATTTTATTTAACCTTTATTTAACCAGGCAAGTCAGTTCAGAACAAATTCTTATTTACAATGACGGCCTACCCGACCAAACCCGGACGATGCTGGGCCAATTGTGTGCTGTCCTATGGGAATCCCAATCACGGCCGGATGTGATACAACCTGGATTCAAACCAGGGACTGTAGTGACGCCTTTTGCACTGACTTAGACCGCTGCACCACTCGGGCTTGTGTAATGTTACTTTAGATTATATTGTACAAAATATTCTACATTTCACTCAAATTAGTATGATATGTTAGGTATAGTTACATAATACAGGTTACTTAAGGCAAAAACGAAAGCAGGGTGGTTGGTTGGGGTGAATGGGTAGACTTATAACACGAACGTCTAGCAACCCAAAAGGCTGCGTGTTCGTATCTCATCACGGACAACTTTAGCATTTTAGCTAATGTGCAACTTTACAACTACTTACTACTTTTTAGCTACTTTGCAACTACAAGCATTTTAGCCAACCCTTCCCCTAGTCCTAACCTTAATAACCTAACTCTTAACCCTAACCGTAACCCCTAGCCTAGCTAATGGTAGCCACCTAGCTAACGTTAGCATTAGCCACCTAGCTAACGTTAGCCACAGCAAATTGGAATTCATAACATATCATACATATTGCAAATGTGTAAAGAATCATATGAAATGGATGACATACATCCACAAATGAATGCATGCCATACGAAACGTAACATATCGTTCTAATTGGAGTGTCACTTGGTTTACATTTACTATGTTAAGTCTACCCTTGAGCTCAGGTTGCAGCACCAAATCATTTTTCAGTACAGTAAACAACATGGCGTGTATAGGACAGAACCAAACATGGCACTGGTATAGGCTTTAGAAAATAACAAAGATGATGTTTCATGTAAGGCTGTGTTCAAATAATGTTTGGCATATTTTTTGAATATGTATGAAGAAGGAAAAATGATTACCGAACTATCCAGAGACCCATTCCCATCTGTATCATAGAGACGAAACATAACTGTAGAGAAAGAGATGAAACATTTATGAGTTTCAATTGTTGTTTGAGATGCAATACATGTCATTGAGACACATTTTTACTACCAATTTAGTTTCATGGATGCACTTTACTATGTTGAAGCACAAAAACTTCCTTTAGTTTTTAAGGGTACAATCAGCTATTGAACTCCCATCAATTCAAAGCAATGTTTCCCCTAATAAAAGTGTTCTTAGCATCTCAGTATTGAAGTCTGATTGGTTCTTGCACTAGCCCCCAGCCACAATTTAACACCATCACCATGGAAACAGACAGCTCCCTCACCAGAACAGTGATTGGCTATCTAATACAAGAGTGACAGACACACACACACCAGTTCTATAGTAATATAATCGTGACAACACTCTCCTCTGCCCAAGTAATTTACATACTAATGTATATTCCCAATACATGGAAAAAGTGTTTTTAGCCCAGTCTCAGCGTGACGCTACCCACTCCCTCAATCTCAGTAGTGGTGCGGCTAGTGACAAACCCAGCTGGATTGAAGAGGGTGAGCTGGTGAGTTCACTAAGGACTCGAAGAGGGGGGTTGTTCATTTCATATGGGGTTGACGTCAAGCTGCTGTTTGTCAGACGCTAATTAGGAGCTAATTGACAGCTTCCTGCTGTGGTGCGGTCACGTCGGTCCACTGGGGCCGGAGGAAGGGGAAGTGAGGTAGATGCCTGGAGGAATGAGAACTCTGCTGGAGCTGGGAAGGTGTTTGTGGTGTAGAGAGATGAGCGGAATAGCATACAGTCGAGTCACTCAGAAAAGGCAGAGAGCTAAATTGTCTAACCCTATGAACCTAGATTATAAAGACTGTTATTTATCGTTGTCATCACCTCACCTCCTCTTCAAAGCTGAACTAGTACTAGTTGCAGTAACAATAACTGAATCCACTGTGGTGACGTAGGGTATATTTCCTCAACCATAAAGAACCAAGGGAATTTAGCTTGCTACTGATGATGATCAATACTCACTTTTTAGATGTTTCTCTTTTTGCCATGCATTCCCTGACTTTGCACAAGGTATGTAGACCCACAAATAAAGCAGCTTAAATGAATGTACTGTACGTGTAAATTGAAACCTGTCATTCTTAGAAGAACCAGCAGAGGGCCCTATTTAGCTCCACAAGACATCATTGAGGCTGGACGGAAGGAGGGGTAGGGTGGGCAGAGTGGGATTCTCTCTACAAGGAGAGATACTGTAGCATCCAAGGCTAAACCAATGATGTGCTCCCTGGGCCAGACCAGCTAAATTATTAACACACTTAATGCTTAATGAACGGCTCTGTTCTTCAATTATTCAGCAGTTGGATGAGAATTATAAGAACACATAAAAAGTCTGATGTTCAATTATCTAATATAATCTCATAAATAAATAAGTACACATCTAAAGTTTAAGTAGAATAAAGAGATACCATGGCAACGCTAATAAGGGCTTTCAGTAAACATAATGATTCAAGTAGACTACAGTGAAAAGACTGCTACTCCTGCTTAGGTAATGGGAAATATCTAGCAGTGTATTGGGATGAAGCTCTATCTCGTTTGGCTATGAGTGTCTGTATTTACGGTACACAAATGTCATTATTCTCACGGGTAAACCACAAAATAACATTCTTGTTCTGGAAATCCTAATTCTGCATTATAGCCAAAGGAGCTCCAGTATACAGTGGGGCAAAAAAAAGTATTTAGTCAGCCACCAATTGTGCAAGTTCTCCCACTTAAAAAGATGAGAGAGGCCTGTAATCTTCATCATAGGTACACTTCAACTATGACAGACAAAATGAGAAAAAAAAATCCAGAAAATCACATTGTAGGATTTTTAATGAATTTATTTGCAAATTATGGTGGAAAATAAGTATTTGGTCACCTACAAACAACCAAGATTTCTGGCTCTCACAGACCTGTAACTTCTTCTTCAAGAGGCGCCTCGGTCCTCCACTCGTTACCTGTATTAATGGCACCGGTTTGAACTTGTTATCAGTATAAAAGACACCTGTCCACAACCTCAAACAGTCACAGTCCAAACTCCACTATGGCCAAGACCAAAGAGCTGTCAAAGGACACCAGAAACAAAATTGTAGACCTGCACCAGGCTGGGAAGACTGAATCTGCAATAGGTAAGCAGCTTGGTTTGAAGAAATCAACTGTGGGAGCAATTATTAGGAAATGGAAGACATACAAGACCAATGATAATCTCCCTTGATCTGAGGCTCCACGCAAGATCTCACCCCATGGGGTCAAAATTATCACAAGAACGGTGAGCAAAAATCCCAGAACCACACGGGGGGACCTAGTGAATGACCTCCAGAAAGCTGGGACCAAAGTAACAAAGCCTACCATCAGTAACACACTACACCGCCAGGGACTCAAATCCTGCAGTGCCAGACGTGTCCCCCTGCTTAAGCCAGTACATGTCCAGGCCCGTCTGAAGTTTGCTAGAGAGCATTTGGATGATCCAGAAGAAGATTGGTAGAATGTCATATGGTCAGATGAAACCAAAATATAACTTTTTGGTAAAAACTCAACTCGTCGTGTTTGGAGGACAAAGAATGCTGAGTTGCATCCAAAGAACACCATACCTACTGTGAAGCATGGGGGTGGAAACATCATGCTTTGGGGCTGTTTTTCTGCAAAGGGACCAGGACGACTGATCCGTGTAAAGGAAATAATGAATGGGGCCATGTATCGTGAGATTTTGAGTGAAAACCTCCTTCCATCAGCAAGGGCATTGAAGATGAAACGTGGATGGGTCTTTCAGCATGACAATGATCCCAAACACAACGCCCGGGCAACAAAGGAGTGGCTTCGTAAGAAGCATTTCAAGGTCCTGGAGTATCCTAGCCAGTCTCCAGATCTCAACCCCATAGAAAGTCTTTGGAGGGAGTTGAAAGTCAGTGTTGTCCAGCAACAGCCCCAAAACATCACTGCTCTAGAGGAGATCTGCATGGAGGAATGGGCCAAAATACCAGCAACAGTGTGTGAAAACCTTGTGAAGACTTACAGAAAACGTTTGACCTCTGTCATTGCCATCAAAGGGTATATAACAAAGTATTGAGATAAACTTTTGTTATTGACCAAATACTTATTTTCCACCATAATTTGCAAATAAATTCATTAAAAATCCTACAATGTGATTTTCTGGATTTTTTTCTAATTTTGTCTGTCATAGATGAAGTGTACCTATGATGAAAATTGCAGGCCTCTCTCATCTTTTTAAGTGGGAGAACTTGCACAATTGGTGGCTGACTAAATACTTTTTTGCCCCACTGTATTCCCCTTTTAGAGGAAAAACAATCATTAGTCCTCACACTCCAGTTTGTCCTCGGGTCGGCCACCCTCCAGCAGTGAGAGGTAGCAGACGATGTCCTTCAGTTGAACCATGCCTAGAGGTCTGGGCAGAGTCCTGGGTAGAGGGGGCACCTTCAGAGGGGTCGAGTTCCCTTTGATCAGCTTGAGGCCTGCAGAGAGAAGAAGGCCAGAGAAGAAGGTCAAAATGTAGACCGGTTAGGATCATTGCTGAGCTTTATGCCTCTAATGTCAACCTCAAACTGTCTTTCAAACTGTCTACCAATAAATCTAAATTCATGTTGTGAAATTGATTGCAGATGTTATATAGGTGTGGTCTTTGCCAATATTACGGTAGTAAATGTTGACTAGACAGCACAGTTTTAGTTTATGATGATTGTCGGTAGTACCTCAGGACACGTACAGTTTGGACATTTTATGAAAAAGTACAAGCTGTGGCTACATACACTGCACTCAATGACTTGCCTGTAAGCTACAGTCCACAACAACAAGGCAATCTGGGGGGGTCTGACGACAGAGTTAACCATTCTGAACCAATAACAACAGTACCTATCACCCAGTGAACATGCTCTTTGTGGTAGGAGTAAAAACTAAAGCAGACCTAAACAACTTTAGGCTTTTATTTGTCTGCTGCTGAGGTCATAGAGGTCATAGTTTCTATGCGTTCTTGATCTGTTCCTTTGCTTTTGTCTGAAGTGAAGGTACGGTGGTCCTAAGGGCAAAGTAGCTTTAAAGATTCAGTAAGAGCGCACGCAGACAACATAAAAGCTACTTTGCCCCTTAGGGACATCATCTGAAGGTTATAGCTGCAGTGCAGGGTCTTACCAGTAACTCTGGGCTTGTCTATTGAAGAGGGGCTGGGTTTTGGTCCCTTGTTACTGAATGATAAGAAGAGGTGTTGACAGAACTCCTCTGCCAGCTCGCTCTCCAGAAACGTATGCATGAAGACCTTGAAGCCTTCAAAGTCAATCTCCTGAAACAAGACACAGAACATGATCCTGGTTGGTATAATTCCCATGAAGGAAGCTTTGATTACCATATCATTACCAAATCATGTCTGGGAGAACAAGGAATGCATTACCTGATTGAGTATGTCTTTCTTCTATGCAGCATTGAATAAAGACATTGGGAATCTCAATAAATCAAACTTTTAAAAAAGTAAGTTACTCATATCCTGAAAAGCACACAAACAAACATGACATTTTCGGCATTTCCACTACAACCAAAGTAAGTAGTGCCTCTTACATTCAAATTCCAAAACTAAACCAAGATATATTGGTCTGAGGTGACTATAGACCGATACCAGTGTTGAATGTTGTTGACATCCAAAATGACCAAGACTTGGTAGCAAGTCTGAAGTGATGGTAGTTTTCTACATTATGAAGAAGTCTCAAAATAGTTCTACAATGGTTCAAGCAATGCTAATGTTGCCACATCACTACCAGAACAGTGTCTTATGGGAAGAAAGACTACCTCCTCTGGGTTATATTTCGCCAGCACTCCGTCTCCATGGAACTCCTGCAGCACATCTTTCAGCTTCTTGGTTGAGTCTAAAAGAAAAACACTCAACAGATGTTATAACCATAAAGGCTTCCCGTTAAATAGCAATTGATATTGTGTCCGCGAAGGGAGATCCCACTGCGGGATCTCATCCAATTATCTCTAAACTTGGAGTTAGAGTGCAAAAGATCCAGTCTACAGCTCAGGAGGAATTCGATTGGACACCCACCAGACCGCATCGAAATTACCGGAGGAATCACCAGACTCTGGAACCAGTAGGAGGTTAGACTCCTCTGCCTGGTCCGTTTGGTCTGGTTCCTGTCAAGGTCTCTTCCTGTATTTTCAAACTATGGGAGTGTAGCCCTAGGAGTGTCCTGGCAGGACTGGTCCATTTGGGCCCCTGGTGTAGACATTGTTTTATTATGTTATTCTAGCTGTTCCATTATGATATTTGTAGCTTCTGTAGCAACAAGACTAGATTTGGAAGGATGACCATGTGAGACCATGAAACGTGTGACTGGTTGCCTGCGTGATAAAACCCACCAAAAATAAGTTATAAAGTATTAACTATTAACTCATGCACTGTTTTTTTATCACTCCTCTACATGGTCAAAAAACGGTCACGTTTTCGTCCTAATGCTAACACTTTAAAGGAAATGACTTAGTGTAGGTTACTTTAGGCCAAAGTCACATCAGTGTTCTACTACACAGTACCTGGGAAAACACAAACCGCAATGTCACTGTGCAAAAAAAAAATCCATTCTACTAATCGTCTCTGATTGTGAAGTCAGACTGTAGAGTATTGGTGCTCGTGCGGTATCTGAAGTGAGGAAAGTGTGCAATATCGTTCACTTCACCTTTTTAATGAGAATAGGGTGTGTGGGGGGGAGGGGCTAAAGTAAGCTGGAGGGACTGAAAAGGAGGGAGGGAGAGGTGGAAACAGAGGAAGGTCCATTGTTGCAGCTCGGAGAATGGGATATTGTATAACCTGTCGCTGCACACGGAGCACAATGACTAGCTGTGAGCCCATTGATACACGGTTATCCAAATCTCTCTATCGCACACTGTCCCTCACTCTTTCTTTCCTTCTCATTTACCCTGGTCCCAAACCCCGTCTCTTCTCAGACTTTCAGACATTATAGCAGAGCTGGATTTGTTTTAGAGGGTAGATGAGCTTTAATATTGCAGATGTAAATTGTCTGCATCATTTCCAATCCCTCAATCCCCCCCACACACTTCTAGAACCAAAGCTGCGCCCCTGGTAAACCCTGCAGAAGAAGAAAAACGATCCCAGTCAGAGACGGTAAAGAGAGGCTGGAGAACTGCTTACAGTCGGCGGAACAATGTTGTCAAAACGCGTAGAGCAATTAACTCGTCATGGCCAAGTGAAACCCTTGGCCTGCAGAAGAGATCCCAAGCAAAAAAAAAAAGCATTCCTTATTTAGATTTGGACTGAGGTCTGTGAATATGTAATAAAATAACCTCCAGTCAAGACACTATATAGATTTAGGGTCTTTATTGCTGCTGAAATGAGCTCTGTTGTTTTATTCTCCTCTCCTATACTGGGATGAAGTTCTTATTGTTGTGGTCATGTGGGAAGTCTTTTGAGATTCCTTCCTTTTACGAAAACTATTTTAAAACCAAAATATAATAAATATTGAAAATAATGTTACTCCATCTAATTGTTACCCTGGAAACCACCAACGCAAGAAAGGCTTCAGTATATCTCACTATTCCCATTGAAAGGCAACAAAACCATCCATCTCAAAACTTGCACAGTCAAATCTTTCATTTCCAAAAACCTGAATACGTGCCGTATAACTTCAAGACGTTCATAACTCTCGTTGGCCCGCAGGGGAAGCTTTTGTGTTATGATTAATAATGGTTTTAACATAAACAGCACCAGAGCACCAGACAGATTTAATGCTTGACCTGGTATGCTGCAAAATCAGACGGGTTGCCAAATAACAGATTACAGACATATGGATGATTCCAAGTCATCAGAGAAAGAGGGGGTTTTGTACTGTTTGAGCTTTACACCAAATCTAGTTGGATTAGGCTGGGTTTCAGAACGCAGTGACAGTGCATGGAGATATTCTCTGCTCTTATGCAGTCACCATTACAGTAACTGGGCTCTGTTATCCTGCCGTAGTCAAGCAGTAGGAAAATCTCTCTCTGTGTGAGATGGATTAGGACATACTGCTGGGATGGGCTCTACAGTAGTTTACTAATCCAGTGTCACATTTTATACCTGACTAGATTCAATTTTCAATGAAGTTTAAACTTGATTGTGAGAGCCTAAGCGACGGTGTACGCACGCACGCACGCACACACACACACACACACACACACACACTGTCAGAGACACAGACTTACATTGAGCGTACTCCTGAAGAAGGGAGAATTCAGCTGGGGTCAGAGTGACCCACTTGTCCTGGTTGGTCATTGTGATGAGTCGTCTTCTCACTCACATCCCCAAACTATCATCCCACAGTCCACTCTCTGGAACAGAACGCAGAACAACATATTAGGCCTCTTTCATCATAGTGGCGGACTGTTAACAGAAAGAGATTTGGTTTGGGTTCTGACATTCATTCCATCATCTCCGGTAATAAAATTGCATAGAATGACTGTATATTGATCCTCACATCATTACATTGCTATAGTATAGTACAGAGTAGTTTAGCAGAAACTATGAAACTAAAATGTCCATCTGTAACCAAAAAGTATATCAGTCTGTCAGTCAATTAGAGACTGAGGACTTTTTTTGATTCATAATACGTATTGAACCCCCTAATGAACGCATTTTTCATGCTATCATAAGTATTACATCAGACAAGTACATGACTTTTAGTATGACTGACAACCAAGCTAATGCTATCTTGTCCTATCCAGCACTATGTGCTATAGCTAGCTCGTAATTTGCTAAATGGCATGTCAATGTCCAACATGAACTCATCAACTCAATGCATTATTTGACGTCTGTCCTACTTACAGACGTAGGATCTTAATTTGATCACCCTTTTGCAGGAGAACTTTCCTGCAATGCAGGACATTTAAAACATGTAGTGTATTTGAGGTTTAAAAAGGCTGACATTTCAGGCTTCATTTTCCCTTACAAAAATGTACCAACCCATAGAAAAATGTCCATCAATTATAATCCACATAATAATTCACATTTCCTGTTGCCTGCTTTAGCAAACTGGCTCAAATTAAGACCCTACAACTGTACCTAGGACAACATTTAGTTTATGCGTAAAGAAGCATTTATGACAGACAGTATAAGGGACATGTAGGAGTTTAAGTCATGATTGTCCAGGACTGCTGACGCTGTTTGAAGACAACAGAATGATGGGCCAGCTGGCATCACTGATTATGGACAATGCCATGGGGACAGAAGATTGGACAGTGTCAGAAAAGAGGGGATGTTATGCCACTTTTCCCTTGCCTTTCCTCCCCCCACAATAGGTTAGCACAATACAAGATATGCTTACTGTAATCTTAATCTGTTCTACATTGTAACTACTTTAACTACTGAGAAGGGTTTAAAAAGCACTACACATTCATGTAAAGAGAAATAAATTGTGTGTGTGTGTGTGTGTGTGTGTGTGTGTGTGTGTGTGTGTGTGTGTGTGTGTGAGAGAATGAGTGTTTTGGGGTTAGTCGGTTGCTACATTATATAGCCTGGGGTATTGTGCTCTGTGGGCTACTGAATCTAAATGTTCCACTCCCCCCTGCTCTCTTAATGCACCTGTGTTAGTCTCAGAGCCAGCTTCCTTCCTTTTTGACCCAATTATAAAACCTCACAGCAACAAATGCATGTAACAGTACTTTATCACCTCAGTTCACAACTTTTTCATACTGAAAGAGCTGGCATGAAGTCATCCGTGTGTGTGTACTAGTATGCGGGAATTTGTGTGCGTGTATGTGTGTGTCTGTGCATATATGTGTATCTGTGTACAGGCATAGTTTGTATGTGGATGTCCTGAACATACCCATAGTAATTGCACAGTTCTAAACTTAAGGAACCCTTGAGACACTTGAATATGCATGGACACGTACAGTGCGTTTGGAAAGTATTTCCAACCCTTCCCTTTTTCCACATTTTGTTACGTTACAGCCTTATTCTACAACAATTCAATTATATTTTTGTTCTAATCAATCTACACGCAATACCCCAGAGTGACAAAGCAAAAATATGTTTTTATAATAAATAAGGTATTATATATATTTTTTTAACCTTATTTACATAAGGATTCAGACCCTTTGCTAAGGCACTCAAAATTGAGCTCAGCTGCACCCTGTTTCCAAAGCTCATCCTCGAGGTGTTTCCACAACTTGATTGGAGTCCACCTGTGGTATCTTAAATTGACTGGACATGATTTGGAAAGGCACACACCTGTCTATATAAGGTCCCACAGTTGACATTCCATGTCAGAGCAAAAACCAAGCCATGAGGTTGAAGGAATTGTCAGTAGAGCTCCGAGACAGGATAGCAAACCAAAAAGAAGTTTGGAACCACCAAGACTCTTCCTAAAGCTGGCCGCCCGGCCAAACTGAGCAATCAGGGGAGAAGGGCCTTGGTCAGGGAGGTGACTAAGAACCCGATGGTTACTCTGACAGAGCTCCAGAGTTCCTCTGTGGAGATGAAAGAACCTTCCAGAAGGTCAACCATCTCTGCAGCATTCCACCAATCAGGCCTTTATGGTTGAGTGGCCAGATGGAAGCCACTCCTCAGTAAAAGGCACGACAGCCCGCTTGGAGTTTGCCAAAAGGCACCTAAAGCACTCTCATACCATGAGAAACAAGATTCTAGGGTCTGAGGAAACCAAGATGGAACTCTTTGGCCTGAATGCCAAGCGTCACGTCTGGAGGAAACCTGGCACCATCCCCATGGTGAAGCATGGTGGTGACAGCATCATGCTGTGGGGATGTTTTTCAGCGGCAGGGACTGGGAGACTAGTCAGCATCGAGGGAAAGATGGACGGAGAAAGATCCTTGATGAAAACCTGCTCATGAGCGTTCAGGATCTCAGACTGGGACAAGGGTTCACCTTCCAACAGGACAACGACCCAAGTACACAGCCAAGACAACGCATGATTGGCTTCGAGATTACTCTGAATGTCATTGAGTGGCGCAGCCAGAGCCCGGACTTGAACCCGATCGAACATCTCTGGAGAGACCTGTAAATAGCTGTGCAGCAGTGCTTGAGAGGATCTGCAGAGAAGAATGGGAGGAACTCCCCAAATACAGGTGTACCAAGCTTGTAGTGTCATACCCAATAAGACTTGAGGCTGTAATCGCTGCCAAAGGTGCTTCAACAAAGTACTGAGTAAAGGGTCTGAATACTTATGTAAATGTGATATTTAATTTACATTTCCAAAAAATATTTTAGCTTTGTCATTATGGGATATTGTGTGTAGCTTGATGAGGGAAAATAACAGTTTAATCAATTGTAGAATAAGGCTATAACGTAACAAAATGTGGAAAAAGTCAAGGGGCCAGAATATTTTCAGAATGCACTACATATAGTGCTATACATTATATATTATTGATGCAATTGTAAGTACTGACAGAAGACTTAAGAATAATATACTGTACATCTGAAATACATTCAGTATCTGTGGCTAAATAAACCGTAATGTGGTGCCATGTATGCATTATTATGCTATTTGGACTGCGAAAAATCACAGAAGTCAATCGAATCGCTTGCTACAGGCATTGGCACTACCTCCCATAAACGTTGATCAATTGCTTGTGTGACAAATACATATCGCTACTCTGCAATCCCTCTCTAGGACTCGTACATACTTATCCCTATCATAAATACTAGTTGTTACATTTGTCTTGTAATTCACATTTACAATCCCTTCCCTACGAGTGTTAGATACACAGGAAAGCAAAATGATCAAAATGATTCTCATTCTCTATTGTTTATAATCCTTTTACATCAGTGGAGGTCGGTGAGAGGAGTTATAAGAGAACGGCCTCAATGTAATGGCTGGAATGGAATAAATGGAATGGTATCAAACACATAAAACATATGGAATCCACATTTGACTCCAGCCACGTTTGACTCCATTCCCTCTAGTCTGAGATGTGGACGTCGATTAAGGCATTCAGTTGTACCCCCTTTCCCTCTTCCTTTCCATTCCATTCCATTACCATGAGCCTGTCCTCCTATAGCTCCTCCCACCAGCCTCCACTGGTATACATACAGTATGCACATAATTCTCATCATAATGTCCATAGAACTGCAACAGCAGCGTCACAGCAGTACTTCAACCCTTTAGCAAATGTCTCAATGCTGCGAGTCTAAATCCACGAGTAGTGAACTGTATTTGTAGTAGCAGCACTGTGATACCGATAGGCTTGATTCACTTCCAGTGGTGCCACCGCAGGTTATCAAACACTGTTGCTGCATCTATCAATTAATTCATCGGCAATATGACACCCGGTAGAGGATTCTACTGCAAGAGACACCATCGATACGACTAGAGTAGCTGACACTACACATGAACAAATACACCCACTACATTAGACACCCACTAAATACACGCTCGCATACGGTCAATGAACGAACAAACAATAGTCTGCAGTATCAACATGATACTCACCTGCTGGAGAGCCAAGGCAAACTGCCTGGAGCAGGGAGTAGTCTTCCAGACAGATGCTTACAGATGACGCTTACACACTCTCACACTCTCACATACAAAATACACACACTCACTCACATCATGTCCCTGCTGAATGTACTGGAGGAGAGCGTAGAGGGTTTGTCATCAGATGGTGTGTATGTGAGTGTGTGTGTATGTGAGTGTGTGTTAGACCCCCCCGTCTGCTGTGTGTGTAAGAGTATGCGTGTGTGGCTGTGTTTGTGAGTGTGTGTGTGTGTGTGTGTGTGTGTGTTAGACCCCACCGTCTGCTGTGTGTGTAAGAGTATGCGTGTGTGGCTGTGTTTGTGTGTGTAAGTGTGTGTTTGTTTAGAAGCAGTCAGTGCAAGAGGATAGAAACTCCAATAGAAAAGGGGGAGTGTGTGTGAGAGGGAGAGAGTGATAAAAAGCACAGAACGATCTTCGCTTGTCCGCAATGATAATCAGTTCCCATACTCACTGCTTACGTCACCCTTATCCCTCCTCTCCTCCTCTTTCTGCTCCCCCACTATTCCCTCGTGAGGATGATGTCCTGAGCTCCCGCTCTCTCTCTCTCTCTCTCTCTCTCTCTCTCTCTCTCTCTCTCCAGCTCTCTCTCGCTCTCTCTCCCTCTCTCTCTCTCTCTCCAGCTCTCTCTCCAGCTCTCTCTCGCTCTCTCTCTCTCTCTCTCCCGCTCACTCTCTCTTCCTCACTCTTTCTCTCACCTGCTCTCTCGCTCCCGCTTTCCCTATCCCTCACTTTCTCTCTTCTGTTCTCTCTCTCCCGTTGCCGTGGCGCTTGTCACCATTAGCATTCAGCAGGCAGGTGGTAACCGCGGCGACCTGTGGGAACACCTCTTGATTGAACTGATGGGATGTGAAAGGGGAAAGGGCCGGCGGTCTCGGGGAGGGGGTGTCGTGTTCAACAGACATGAATCAGGAGTAATATTCTCTCATCACTGTGGTGCTGCAGCTGTGGAGGGCTATTGGATAGCAGCCCAAGGCCAATTACATTCAGAATCAACGGGAAAAATGATAGGCAAGGGTCCTTGACATTTTAGATACTTAAAATACATTATGTGTTTTCTATGGCTGTGGCTGAAATACAAAGGGTAAAGACTGGAGGGATACAATATATTATAGTTTGACGCCATGTGTTCACCAAAGAAGCACACAACATATGAGTACAATAACAGCTATTGCTGAAAAGCAGTGACATTATTTCTACTCATACAGAATGTACAACTTGCTGCTGTTATGTACCAGCCTCACAAAAGAGAGAACATGTCGGACAAAAAATACTGCGCCGCCCAGCAGTCTACTCTGCTATTTGGACCAAAGCTAATACCCACCAATTCATTTAACAGCTCCGGATTATACATAGTCAGCTATCTATCGCCCCCACACCTTTCACATAACCTCCCAAATAATGGACACTAAGCTCTCATTGTATTGAATTGAATATCAGATGCCTGAAACAATGAGTGAAAAATAGAGGCCAAATCTGCCAATACTGTTTAAGTTTTCAGAAACACCTACAGGCTCTCTCTCAGTCTTTAGTCGACCGAGGCCAAGGGTATTTGTGTTGTTTGCCAGTGGGCCTGGCTCCAGTCTAGTTATTGACATTTTCTCCCATGTGACAGTCGGGGGGGGGGGGGGCGGGGGGGGGGGGGGGGGGGGGGGGGGGGGGGTTGGGGGAATGCTCATCACATTGACGTAGAGAACATATCATTCCCTAGCAGTTGTTTATCACATTTTATGTACTTGTCATATTCCACTCCAGGTTTCAAATTCACTATGGATTTACTATACAGTGTATTTTAGTGCTAACCCATGACTGTGCAATTAGTGTACATAGTAGGGTAGTAGCGGCTGGCTTCTTTTTTGGGAGGGAGCATCCACGCACACGCATCACCTATCCATGCTATGGATGGGTCCAGTGACGCAGACCAAAACAATGGCGGCTGAACGACATGAAAGCACCACTACGTAAATGCTAATAGAATTGCGTTATGATCAACGTGCAGTAGCTAGGTGAGTCAGATTGTCTGTCTGTTGTGCCGTGCTTACATCATCCCTACTATGAATGAAAACATTCAGTCGCTGTGGGGATGAATAGTCACTCAAACAAAGTATGAAACAGGGCATAGATGAGACCTACATCATTCCACTTCCTGACACAATTGTTATTGATCTTAGCATCACTGTATAATTGACTGTTGTCTTCTGTAGATCATCTACCACACAGATGAGGCTTTAGCCTGTAGGCTTACTAATCAAATATTATTACTTAGCAAATATATATGATGAAGCTATAAACTGTATATAAGCTGTATACTGTAGACACATTATATAAGCTATATACTAAAGATATAAGCTATATTTCAAATAACTGTCCAGTGTTTCCAGATTTCTAGGAAATATGACCTATAATTAATTACAATATGAGTGCAATCATTTTCCTTTCTAATTATTTTTAATTAAATATGTTAAAAAGCATCTATTCTCTGTTGGAATGGTGTAGGAGTACTCCAACAAATAGAATGGTGTGTGTGTATACCGGTATTTCAAAATATTAATGTGGGTAGACTGCTGATTGGCCAGCTCGGCCAATGATCCAACATGATATCATGTTCTATGTCCACAAATGTGAGGATAGGACGAGTCAACAACATTATTTGGATGTGAGTTAACAGAATATTCACTTTTAAACTTTTTTCCCTGGACAGATACTTGTACGGTATCTGTATAGTAATCCTATAACCTAGTCTCAATTATGGAAGGCAAAGCATGTTGTCTCATAAATAGTACATATGGAAGGAAGTATGCTATTTCAACAAACACATATAATGACTACCCCACCTAAAGCTTCTTCCCTTTCTATGATACATATAGCCACAGTATAGTGGTTGGAGTCTAGTTGGGCTGGCTGGCTGGCTGGCTGTGTATAATAATAGGATATTACATAAGTGCCATCCCCAGTATACTACAGCAACTACAATATGGGTCCCTAGTCAAATCAAATCAAATACCATTTTATTGGTCACATACACATGGTCAGCAGATGTTAATGCGAGGGTAGCGAAATGCTTGTGCTTCTAGTTCCGACAATGCAGTAATCTCTAACAAGTAATCTAACAAATTCACAACAACTACCTTATACACACAAGTGTAAAGGAATTAATAAGAATATGTACATATAAATATATGGATTTTGCAGTAGATGGTATAGAACAGTATATACATATGAGATTAGTAATGTGAGATATGTAAACATTATGAAAGTGGTGTTATTTAAAAGTGACTATTGTGTACATTTATTAAAGTGGCCAGAGATTGAGTCTGTATGTTGGCAGCAGCCTCTCTATGTTAGTGATGGCTGTTTAACAGTCTGATGGCCTTGAGATAAACAGCTTCTATCAGTCTCTCGGTCCCAGCTTTGATGAACCTGTACTGACCTCACCTTCTGGATGATAGCGGGGTGAACAGGCAGTGGCTCGGCAGCTTGTTGTCCTTGATGATCTTTTTGGCCTTCCTGTGACATCTGTAGGTGTCCTGGAGGGCAGGTAGTTCACCCCCGGTGATGCGTTGTGCAGGCCGCACTATCCTCTGGAGAGCCTTGCAGTTGAGGGCGGTGCAATTGTCATACCAGGCGGTGATACAGCCCGACAGGATGCTCTCGATTGTGCATCTGTAAAAATTTGTGAGTGTTTTAGGTGACATGACAAATTTCTTCAGGAAACTGAGGTTGAAGAGGCGCCTTCTGCACCATGTTGTACAGTATGTGTGGGTGAACCATTTCAGTTTGTCCGTGATGTGTACGCCAAGGTACTTAAAACTTTCCACCTTCTCCACTACTGTCCCGTCGATGTGGATGGGGGGGTGCTCCCTCTGCTGTTTCCTGAAGTCCACGATCATCTCCTTTGTTTTGTTGATGATGTTTTGTTGACGTGAGGTTATTTTCCTGACACCACACTCTGAGGGCCCTCATCTCCTCCCTGTAGGTAATCTCGTCATTGTTGGTAATCAAGCCTACCACTGCAGTATCATCTGCACATTTGATGATTGAGTTGGAACCGTGCATGCCCACGCAGTCATGGGTGAACAGGGAGTACAGGAGAGGGCTGAGAACGCACCCTTGTGGGGCCCCAGTATTGAGGATCAGCGGGGTGGAGATGTTGTTTCCTACCTTCAGCACCTGGGGGCAGCCCTTCAGAAAGTCCAGGACCCAGTTGCACAGGGCGGGGTCGAGACCCAGGGTCTCGAGCTTAATGACCTATTGGACATTGGGCCTCTCATTGTGTATATGCCCCCAGAGAGGTGCATGGGAGCATGAACTTTGAAGGGATTCACAGTTGTTCTCCACAGACCTCCTCCACACTGCTCCTAGACATTTCCACTTCACAATAACAGCACTTACAGTTGACTGTGTCAGCTCTAGCAGGGCAATTATTAGACTTGTTAATCACTGAGCTCTTCAGTAAGGGTCATTCTACTGCCAATGTTTGTCTATGGAGATGACATGGCTGAGTGCTCGATTTTATATACCTGTCAGCAATGGGTGTGGCTGAAATAGCCACTAATTTGATGGGGTGTCCACATACTTTTGTATATAAAGTGTATATTACAATATACTCTGCCATCCTTGTCCATACTATAGGCGTTCACTCAGAATTCATCCTGGAGTATTTTTCAGTGGGGGACGTTTAAGACAAGAATAGAACAGAGATTGAATCAAGCATTCCGACGAATAAGGATTCATTCTTGGAAGACATTATGACAGTAAATAGGCATTAGTGTCTACGCAGTCTTATTGATGTCTGCCTGAGATCTTGTGTTGAAGGCTTGGTGTTCCCCGCGGGAGATTGCAGAGATGCTTTACTCACCCAATAACTCTGTCTGCAAGTGATACACGTGGGCCTGTAGAAGACATTAATTTGTCGGATGATATCATGGAACTGTTTGGATCGTTTTAGACTGAGATAGAGAGGAAACAAATGTTTTCTTTAGTCAGAGAAAAGGTTTTTTGTAAATTTCGATCATAAAAGCTATGTGTCATATTAGATGACAGATGTCATAAGAAGATATCAACGTGTGATAACTGACAAAATGACGCTGTCATAACACCAAACACTGTGATGTTGATATCACTTACAGGTATGCTGTCTCTCAGTGCAGCTATTGAAGAGGCCAAAACAAAACAATTCCGGTACAGTACAAATACTGTATAGTATCTCATACAGGAAATCTCACAAATATTGGTGTTGTGTACTAGGTTTGACACCTATGGGCATCCTTCATTTTTGATGTCACTACTTGATATTCTGGGACTAGGGGACGGAGGCACATGGTGTGCCATGCAGTGAAGTGGACATTGATGCAGTCTTATTGCATTAATTTATGATTTAGTACAGAAGTATTAAGACGGAGACAAAACGAGTGGAAGTGGAGGAAAACAGATACTGAGGCTTCATTATGTGTGTAGGGGAAAAGGACTGTTCCTAATGGCATTGCATTATTTTTTCATTAGGGTAAACCCAGGGGGAGAATTCTCCCACACCCTGATTTATTTTTACTTTATTTAACTAGGAACAAGAACAAATTCTTATTTTCATCAATGGCCTAGGAACAGTGGGTTAACTGCCTTGTTCAGGGGCAGAACAACAGATTTTTACCTTGTCAGCTTGGGGATTCGATCTTGCAAACGTTCACTTACTAGTCCAACGCTCTAACCACTAGGCTACCTGCCGCCACATTATTTCTAACCTTTATTTAACTAGGCAAGTCAGTTAAGAACGAATTCTTATTTTCAATGACGGCTACGCTGCCGCCCCTAACGGTAGGCAATTAAGGTCACAGTTATGAAGAGTGTAGAGATGCAACAAGCCCAATTCTACTTCAGCTACCTACAGTTAGGATTCAATTTCAGATATAAACTCAGAAAAAAATACCCCTTTTTCAGGACCCTGTCTGAAAAAGGGGGAGGCCTGGGAGGCCTGGGGGAGGCCCGGGAGGCCTGGACCCTGTCTTTTAAAAAAATCCAAATAACTTCACAGATCCATTTATCTTCTTATGACAACTGTTAAGTATTTAATAAAGGGTTTAAACACTGTTTCCCATGCTTGTTCAATGAACCATAAACAATTAATGAACATGCACCTGTGGAACGGTTGTTAAGACGCAACAGCTTACAGACGGTAGGCAATTAAGGTCACAGTTATGAAAACTTAGAACACTAAAGAGGCCTTTCTACAGACTCTGAAAAACACCAGAAGAAAGATGCCCAGGGTCCCTGCTCATCTGTGTGAACGTGCCTCAGGCATGCTGCAAGGAGGCATGAGGACTGCAGATGTGGCCAGGGCAATGCATTGCAATGTCCGTACTGTGAGGCGCCTAAGACAGCCCTACAGGGAGACAGGACGGACAGCTGATCATCCTCGCAGTGGCAGACCACGTGTAACAACACCTGCACAGGAACGGTACATCCGAACATCACACCTGCGGGACAGGTAAGCTGAGAGAGGCTGGACTGAGGGCTTGTAGGCCTGTTGTAAGGCAGGTCCTCACCAGACATCACTGGCAACAACGTCGCCTATGAGCACAAACCCACCGTCGCTGGACCAGACAGGACTGGCAAAAAGTGCTCTTCACTGACGAGTCATAGTTTTGTCTCACCAGGGGTGACGGTCGGATTCGCGTTTATCGTTGAAGGAATGAGGGTTACACCGAGACCTGTACTCTGGAGCAGGATCGATTTTGGGGGTGGATGGTCCGTCATGGTCTGGAGTGGTGTGTCACAGCATCATCGGACTGAGCTTGTTGTCATTGAAGGCAATCTCAACACTGTGCGTTACAGGGAGACATCCTCCTCCCTCATATGGTACCCTTCCTGCAGGCTCATCCTGACATGACCCTCCAGCATGACAATACCACTAGCCATACAGCTCATTCTGTGCGTGATTTCCTGCAAGACAGGAATGTCAGTGTTCTGCCATGGCCAGCGAAGAGCCCGGATCTCAATCCCATTGAGCACGTTTGGGACCTGTTGGATCGGTGGGTGAGGGTTAGGGCCATTCCCCCCAGAAATGTCCAGAAACTTGCAGGTGCAAGTGCAAGTCACTCCACAGCTAACTTTTATATAGCTCAAACGGCTCGTACGTTGTCAAGCGGGCGGTCATGTGTGTTGGCGAGTTAGAGGGCCCTGGTTCAAGTTTAGTGAGGCAGCTCTACATGCTAAGCCAGCACACTGACACCGGTTATACTACATCTATTTTTGGACTCATAAATGAATTATGTACCAATTGATTCTTGAAGAATATAACTTAGAAATGCCTCATGAGTTTAGTTCAATAAGTGTACCCCATCAGAACCCAAAATATAACCTTCATTTACTCCAATGTTTAACCTTCATTTACTCAATCTGATTGGATGGGCCTTGCTCCCCAGTGGGTGGGCCCGGGTCCATTGTTGACTGCATTGATGTTTCAAGTACCTATATGCTGGGGGGGGTGGGGGTCTGACGCTGCTCAAATGCTCTGTCTAAACGTTGATACTTTCATATCGGCAATAAATAATTTTCAATGAACGAAATGTTAAATTATTACACACCTTTATATGGTTCGGGTCCCCACACGGCCATATGTCCATGCTACAGCTCTTGTTTACGAAAGCAGAGACGACCAGCTATTCTTATGAGATATCTAGAACCTCCGAACACCTGTGTGTAATGGAAAGACGTCAGAAAAGTTTTGTAACTGATAAATACTGTTAAAACAGAGTTAAACGTGTACAGTAACTGTTTATTTTGCATTTGTGAAATGAAAGTAAAGGGCTTTATGTTTCTAGAACCGTATCTCAATGAGAATCAATTCACATTTAGATGTAGTATTTGGCTGTTTTGGCTGCCAGAGCCAGTTTACCTCTGTCACATGACCTGGATCAGATGGTTCAGCACCATCCTATGACAATTGCTTACATCTTTTGTGTAATTATCATTTCTGGAAAAGGCTTAAAATCAAAGGTTAAAATCCAAGTCGAGTGACATGATCAACCAAAACACAGGGCCAACATTTGCATAACAAATAAAGTCCTCGGACGTACAGAGGAGGAGGCTCGCCCACACTCCATAACAGTGCATGTTGGGCGAAGCCTACCTTTACAGGTAAGAGGCAAAATCCTGTTAACTGTGTATCTCCAAGTAACAGTGCATGTGATATCCTTTCCTACACCAAAATAACCTGCAGTAAATACTACTGACTGAATGGAACACGTCTTTCGTGTAGCTCTATTTGGCATATGCTGTGTAACATACTGGCATTTTGGAAAGCGACAGTGCAATATCAAACAGTGCTGAGGGAATATGTGAGACAGAAGCCATCTGACTCTGCTGTTTGTTTTGAATCCTTCACAGTGTTTTCACACAACAACAACAGAACAAACAGTAGCATCAGAAGACCAGGGCTCAGCTAGTGACTCTGATACACTTCTCTACCAACCATGGTCATGTCTGCAGAGACATTGTTTCAAATTTGATTAGTCGTGTGTACAGGATACGAACACAACAACGCAACGATAAGAATTAATAAAGTATAAGAACACGTACATAAAGTAAATGGCTCAGTAGAATTTAATAAACATTTTAGCATAAGTATAATACAGGAAGGCAGAATTTATAGTCCAATATTTACACGTGTTTCAGGGAAGGGGGGATGGGGGGGGGTTTAAATTGTGCAGTATTTAGCAGTCCTAGTAAGAGTCTGGTAGTAGCAGTTGTGATGTGTGTATAGCATGAATGTATATGTGTGTGTCTTTGTGGACGTGTGTACACTGAGTATACCAAACATTAGGAACACCTTCGCAATATTTAATTTTCCCTCCCACCCATCCTCCACCCCAAAAGGTGTCAAAAGCATTCAACAGGGATGCGGAATCATGACGTCTTCAATGCTTCCCACAGTTCTGTCAAGTTGGCTGGACATCCTTTGGGTGGTGGACCATTCTTGATACATACGGGAAACTGTTGAGCGTGAAAAATGCCAGCAGCGTTGCAGTTCTTGGCACCTACTACCATACCCTGTTCAAAGGCACTTCTTGCCTATTCACCCTCTGAATGGCACACATACACAATCCAGGTCTCAATTGTCTCAAGGCTTAAAGATCTTTCTTGAACCTGTTTCCTCCCCTTCATCTACACTGATTGAAGTGGATTTAGTGACATCAATAAGGGATCATAGCTTTCACCTGGATTGACCTGGTCAGTCTATGCCATGGAAAGAGCAGGTGTTTTCTTAATGTTTCGTACACAAAAGTGTATGTCTGTGTGGGTGTACGTGTGCTAAGGTGAGGAGAATCAGAGCAGGTGGTCAGTCCAGTTCAAGTGTTCAGCAGTCTGATGGCTTGAAGATACCCACAGGCTCAGAGACAGTTTCTATCAGACCTCATACTCCGATACAGTCTGCCCGACGGTAAGTACGTGAACAGCTCATTGGACATTGAATAACAGGTACCAGAGATATGTTCTGTAGGCCTACGAGTCTACTCACGTTTCTGCAGTTCAACTAGGCTTCCCTTGGGTAGGCCACCTACACAGTTTTTGTTTGTTTTATTCTATGACCAGGCCAGCTGCCCACGGTCTGATGTACAGGTAACTACCAAAATAAAGGAAACACCAACATGAAGTGTCTTAATAGGACATTGGGCCACCACAAAGCCAGGAAAGCTTCAATGCACCTTGGCATTTATTCTGGAACTCTGTTGGAGTGAGGCGAAACCATTCTTCCATGAGAAATTCCATAATTTGGTGTTTTGTTGATGATAGTGGAAAACTCTGTCTCTGGTGTCATCCCAGAACCGCTCCAGTGACCACTCTTGCCCTGTGGATGGGGGCATTGACATCCTATGGGGGCATAGCCATGGAAGCCAAAAATAATGGTCAGCCCAGCATGACCCTAAGCATGATGGGACGTTAATTGCTTAATTAACTAAGGAACCACACCTGTGTTGAAGCACCTGTTTTCAATATACTTTGAGTCCCTCGTTTACTCAAGTGTTTCTAATATTTTGTCAGTTACCTGTATTAGGCAACCCCAGGTACAGATCTTCCTTCTCCAATCCTTACCTTAACTAGAGTCGAGGGGCAACCTTATCTATAAAATGAATGCAGTCTTAAGGCAACAACAGTGCCACCTGGTGCAGAATCCTGAAACTATTTTCCAGCCCATGGTAGTGAAGTAGAGTAGTGTAGTGTTACTTATTCAGATACCATAATACAAATTAATCACAGTTTTAGTTATATAAAATACATGAATATCTAATACAGTGTTTATTTCTGAAATTGATGAGTGAAACTGGTAACAGAAAACTGTTTAGTCAAAAATGGAACTGAAAAATATAGAGTTAAGAAGTATTATATTTCATGAAAAAAGAGATCCTAGGAAAAGTTATCCTGCAGTTTTAGGAGGTATTTGTTGTACAGGTAAAGGTGTAGGTAAAGTTTTAAAAGTCATTCATAATATTCTCAATGGCTCACTAAACTGGAATGTATTGTATTGTATTGTAATCAATCAGTCAATCAATAGCAGCATATAACAGTATAATTTGAACAAAATCAGAAAAGCTGCCTTCCCATAAGATAAAGCATAGAAACACTATGAATGGCCGTAGGTATAGTGGCCTATGGCCGTTCATACATAATATGCTTGTCCGATTAAAAACACTAACAAATATTGTTATGAGGCAAGATATGCTCATTATAAATCCTCTTTGATTCATAGAAGCTTGTAAGTTGGTTAATACATGGTAAAGTGTGGCTACCTAAAGTCATGGCTAAAGTCCTTCGAACATTTGGTGAAGCCAGGTACAGTAAGCCAATGGGACCTGACAATCTCATGTTGTCTTCTGCTTGACTGCAATCAATTGGCTGAATGTCTGCAGGCCCCAGTACAGCAGGGAGATGGAGACAAAGGCCTTACAGAGAGAGACAGAGAGAGACGGAGAGAGACGGAGAAAGAGACAGAGAGAGAGACAGAGAGAGAGACAGAGAGAAAGAGAGAGAGCGAGAGAGAGAGAGAGGAGTTAGGCCAATGTGCTCTTTACTTTATTAGGTGTCTGTGAGTACTGACTGACTCATTTTACACCTACATCTTGTTGTGACTGGATGCTGTTCTTGAGCACTTACCCCAAACAAACGTTACATTGTTTTTAGCTATGTTTCCAAAGTACTCTGGTTTGCTTCTAAGTAGATTTGATTTGCTTCATTCGCTTACCCTCATTTTTTTGGTGCACCATTGTATGTATTTATGTGCACTGGACATGATTGATGGTCAGATTGACAGAGCTAGATACATAGGATATTAAGGAAGGATATATATCATATCCATCCCACAATTGATAAAGGAAATAACACAGCATCAACTTTCACTTAATACCTGATTGAAAGAAAACACAGAAAGACTGCGACCCAGACATATTAGCACGGGATATATAAGGACTGGCAGGAGTACGGCAAAGTCCATCTCCCATGATGCTCTCATGTTGGGGTCAAGAAGTCGGACGCCACGGGGGAATATGCCAGAGATTTCGGCCAAAAGCTGTCCTGTGGCGCCTGTCCCTCCTCCCCCGACCCCCTTTCCCTCTGTGTTCTGGCCCATAAACTGCATCCTACCTCGCAGCGCAAGCCAAACCAGGCCCCTGTCCATCACAGGCAACGGCCTGATGGGAAAAAAGGCAGCGTTTCCTCTGGACGCCACAGCTGTTTTCCTCCGAGAGGGGAGGGAGAGTGGGAGGGAGTGAGAGAGCACAACAGGGCCTGGAATGTCCCCCCGCTTTTCCGCCCCTCACTACCTGTCCTGGCAACAGGTTCCCCACTGAGGGAAGGAGAGGATGGAGGAGGGAGGGAGGGAGGGAAGGAAGGAAGGAGGAGGGGGGGGGGGGGCTGAAGAAAAGAAGGAGAGGGAGGCAACCTGGGCCTGAGACCAAAGTCACAACGTCTAGGTTGGACATACGTTTTTACACTGCAGCACTTTACAGAGACATGAGGTTGTGATGTGAGCTGTACCCATCCCTGAGATGGATTGTGATCGAAAGTGAAGCAAGGCCCCAGGAGTACCCCACAAATCACATAAAAGGCCGGGCTGTATGTTGGATCGACCGGGGGTACTGTATTTATTCTGCTCCCATCTCTCTGTTGGCCTTACTACGCTACATTTTAATAGACTTCTCTGGGAAAATAATGCACGTGGAATAGATTACATGCGGAAGCGGGGGTTTGATCGTCTGTAAATAGGCAATATGAGCAGAGAACACTGGTTCACCAAGTAGGAATCTCAACAAATCCACTCTCACTCACTTTGTTTTGATTTCAAGAGAGGGTAGTTCATTAGAGGACCAATATGAGTTAAACAAATGTGCTCAGAGCAGGACAAATAGAAATGCATGTGGTAGATCTTTATTTTTGAGTAGTTTCCGTTAACTTGTGTCCAAATCAAGACATAGAACATAATGTTCTACCTTTCTGAGCAAGGAGGATACACTTCTACAGTACCGTTGAGACTGCATTGACTATAAATAAAGTGAGATATTGAATATCTGCCACAAGGTGAGAGGGTAGCCTTTCTTCTTATACCTTTGACTCCCCACCTCCCTACATTGGGGTACCTGTGGCTGTCCTGGGCAGTAGGGGGTTAACATGGTGGAGCCCTGAGTTCTCCCATGCAGCTGCACTCATGATTGAAATGAAAACAGCGCAGAATGGGTGCTGTCAGGAGTGTGATATATGACTTGTAATGGGATGTTTCCAGAGCTCCCCTCCCGTCCATATGGCTAGCCTGCCTACAGTCCACATTAGGAGAGAGAGATGCAATACTCAAACATCTGCATAACAGGGCTAAGAGATTCTTAGACACACACAAACACATACTCCCTCAATCGCAGGCAGGGATACACACATGAGCGCACACACGCATATGTGGGTATGTATGCATGCATGCATACAGTGCATTCGAAAAGTATTCAGGCCCCTTGACTTATCCCCCCCAAAATGACGTTACAGCCTTATTCTAAAATTGATTAAAATACATTTTTCCTGATCAATCTACACATAATACCCCATAATGACAAAGCAAACATGTATTAAATATAAAAAACAGAAATACTTTACTTACATAAGTATTTTGACCTTTTGCTATGAGACTCAAAATTCAGCTCAGGTGCATCCTGTTTCCATTGATCCTCCTTGGGAAGTTTCTACAACTTGATTGGAGTCCACTTGTGGTAAATTAAATTGATTGGACATGATTTGGAAAGGCACACACCTGTCTATATAAGGTCCCACAGTTGACAGTGCATGTCAGAGCAAAAACAAAACCATAAAGGTCAGAGGAACTGTCTGTAGAGCTCCGAGACAGGATTGGGTCGAGGCAGAGATCTGGGAAAGGGTACCAAAAAATTTCTACAGCATTGAAGGTCCCCAAGAGCACAGCGGCCTCCGTCATTCTTAAATGGAAAAAGTTTGGAACCACAAAGACTCTTCCTAGAGCTGGCCGCCCGGCTAAACTGAGCCATCGTGGGGAGAAGGGCCTTGGTCAGGGAGGTGACCAAACACCCGATGATCACTCTGATATAGCTCCAAAGTTTCTCTGTGAAGATGAAAGAACCTTCCAGAAGGACAACCGTCTCTGCAGCACTCCACCAATCAGGCCTTCATGGTAGAGTGGCCAGATGGAAGCCACTCCTGAGTAAAAGACACATGACAGCCCACTTGGAGTTTGCCAAAAGGCACCTAAGGACTCTCAGACAACGAGAAACAATATTCTCTGGTCTGATAAAACCAAGATTGAACTCTTTGTCCTGAATGCCAAGCGTCACGTATGGAGGAAACCTGGCACCAACCCTATGGTGAAGCATAGTGGTGGCAGCATCATGCTGTGGGGATGTTTTTCAGAAGCAGGGACTGGGAGACTAGTCAGGATCGAGGGAATGATGAACGGAGCAAAGTACAGAGAGATCAGGTTCTGGAGCAGGTTCTCAGATTGGTGCGAAGATTCACCTTCCAACAGGACAACGACCCTAAGCACACAGTCAAGACATCCAACCTGACAGCGCTTGAGAGGATCTGCAGAGAAGAATGGGAGAAACTCCCCAAATACAGATGTGCCAAGCTCGTAGTGTCATACCAAAGAAGACTCAAGGCTGTAATCACTGTCAAAGGTGCTTCAACAAAGTACTAGACTAAAATGGCGCTGACAGAGAGGGATGCCTCACTTCTAGTCCTTAGGAAACTGTGCAGTACTTAGTTTTTTTATTTATTATTTCTTACGTTGTTAACCCAGAATATCTTAGTGTTATTACTGTCACGCCCTGATCTGTTTCACCATTCTTTGTGCTTGTCTCCACTCTCTTCCAGGAGTCATCTATCTTCCCCATTATCCCCAGTGTATTTATACCTGTGTTCTCTGTTTGTCTGTTGCCAGTTTGTTTTGTTTATCAAGCCTACCAGCGTTTTTCCCCTTACTCCTGTCTTTTTCTAGTTCCTGTTGTCTAGTTTTCCCAGTTTTGACCATTCTGCCTGCCCTGACCCTGAGCCAGCCTGCCGTTCTGTACCTTGTCACACCTGGGGAGGCAGGGTAGCCTAGTGGTTAGAGCATTCATTGGACTAGTAACCGGAAGGTTGCAAGTTCAAATCCTCGAGCTGACAAGGTACAAATCTCTCGTTCTGCCCCTGAACAGGCAGTTAACCCACTGTTCCTAGGCCGTCATTGAAAATAAGAATTTGTTCTTAACTGACTTGCCTAGTTATATAAAGGTAAAATATTTTTTTCAAACACCACCCTGGATTATTGGTCTCTGTCTGCCCTGACCCCGAGACTGCCTGCCGTTCTGTATCGTAGGGACTCTGATCTGGATTACTGACCTGTTGTTTTGCCTGCACCCTGTTCTAGTAATAAACTTTTGTTACTTCAACACTGTCTGCATCTTGGTCTTCTCTTGAAACATGATAATTACATACAGCCGGGAAGAACTATTGGATTTCAGAGCGGCATCAATTTAATTGCACTACGACAGGGAATACGACTTTCCCGAAGCAAATCCTTTGTCCGCAGCACCCAAGACATTTGAACTGATTCCAGAGGCCGACCCAAAACAACGCCGTGGGAGAAGAGGGAGAGGGAGTCGGAGCGGTCTTCTAGTCAGACTTCGAAGGCGTGCACACCAAGTCCTTTTGTTCACCTGATCTACAATTCCTCACAATCAAATGCCGACCGTATTATCTCCCAAGATAATTATCTTGGGTTGTCGTCACAGCCGTGTATATCCCCCCTCAAGCCAAAACCGCAAAGGCCCTCAAGGAACTTCATTGGACTTTATGCAAACTGGAAACCATATATCCTGATGCTGCATTTATTGTAGGTGGGGATTTTAACAAAGCAAATTTGAGGAAAGGGTACCTAAATTCTATCAGCATATCGACTGTAGCACTCGCGCTGGAAAAACACTGGACCAATTTTACTTCTAACTTCCACGATGCATACAAGGCCCTCCCCGCCCTCCATTCGGCAAATCTGACCATGACTCCATTTTGCTCCTCCCTTCCATAGGCAGAAACTCAAACAGAAAGTTTCCGTGCTAAGGACTATTCAACGCTGGTCTGACCAATCGGAATCCACGCTTCAATATTGTTTTGATCACGCTGATATGTTCCGGGTAGCCTCAGAGAATAATATTGACGTATACGCTGATTCGGTGAGTGAGTTTATAAGGAAGTGTATAGGAGATGTTGTACCCACTGTGACTAATTAAACCTACCCTAACCAAAAACCGTGGCTAGATGGCTACATTCGCGCTAAACTGAAAGTGCGTACCACCGCATTTAACCATAGCAAGGCGAGTGGGAATATAGCAGAATACAAACAGAGTAGTCGTTCCCTCTGCAAGGCAATCAAACAAGCAAAATGTCAGTATAGAGTCAAAGTGGAGTCACAAGATGTATGTGGCAGGGTCTACAGACAATCACGGACTACAAAAGGAAAACCAGCCATAGTGGATACAGACGTCTTGCTTCCAGACAAACTAAACACCTTCTTTGCCTGCTTTGAGGATAATACAGTGCCACCGACGCAAGGCTGCCCCAGACGGCATCCCTAGCCATGTCTTCAGAGCATTTGCAGACCACCTGGCTTGTGTGTTTACGGACATATTCAATCTTTCCCTATCCCAGTCTGTTGTCCCCACATGCTTAAAGATGGCCACAATTGTTCCTGTACCCAAGAATGCAAAGGTAACTGAACTAGATGACTATCGCACCATAGCACTCACTTCTGTCCTCATGCAGTGCTTTGAGAGACTAGTTAAGGATCATATCACATCCACCTTACCTGTCACTCTAGACCCACTTCAATTTGCTTACCTCTCCAATTGGTTCACAGACAATGCAATTGCCATCACACTGCACCCTGCCCTGTCCCATCTGGATAAGAGGAATACCTATGTAAGAATGCTGTTCATTGACTATAGCTCAGCATTAAACACCATAGTACTCTCCAAGCTCATCATTAAGCTTGAGGCCATGGGTCTCAAACCCGCGCTGTGCAATTGGGTCCTGGACTTGCTGACGGGCTGCTGCTGGGTGGTGAAGGTAGGAAACAACATCTCCACTTCGCTGATTCTCAACACTGCGGGACCACAAGGGTGCGTGCTCAGTCCCCTCCTGTACTCCCTGTTCACCAATGACTGTGTGGCCAAGCACACCTCCAACTCAATCACCAAGTTTGCAGACAACACCACAGTAGTAGGCTTGATTACCAACAACGAAGAGACAGCCTACACCAGTCTCAGCGTCAACAGTGAAGAGGCAACTCCGGGATACTGTCCAGTCTCTGTGTTGTTATTTTGCTCATCTTAATCTTTTCTTTTTATTGGCCAGTCTGAGATATTGCTTTTTCTTTGCAACTCTGCCTAGAAAGCCAGCAACCCGGAGTCGCCTCTTCACTGTTGACGTTGAGACTGGTGTTTTGCGGGTACTATTTAATTAAGCTGCCAGTTGAGGACTTGTGAGGCACTCTAATGTACTTGTCCTCTTGCTCAGTTGTGCACCAGGGCCTCCCAATCCTCTTTCTATTCTGGTTAGCCTCTTGCGACGAGCAATCCCGGATCCGGGAGCGTAATCATAGCCTCAAACGAATTTGCATGACGCAGCGAACATAAATACTTTTCCTATTCATGAAAATCGCAAATGAAATGAAATAAATATATTCAAACACAAGCTTAGCCTTTTGTTAACAACACTGTCATCTCAGATTTTCAAAATATGCGTTACAGCCAACGCTAGACAAGCATTTGTGTAAGTTTATCATGGCATAATGCTATGCTAGCTCTGCTGGCAGCAGGCAACATTTTCACGAAAATAAGAAAAGCAACCAAATTAAATAATTTACCTTTGAAGAACTTCGGATGCTTTCACTCAGGAGACTCCCAGTTAGATAGCAAATGTTCATTTTTTCCCAAAATATTATTTTTGTAGGCGAAGTAGCTCCCGTTTGTTCATCATGCTTGGCTGAGAAATCGACCGGAAAATGCTACCATTACAACGCCGAACTTTTTTCCAAATTAATTCCATAATATCGACAGAAACACGGGAAACGTTGTTTAGGATCCATCCTCAAGGTGTTTTTAACATATATATATTCGATAATATATTCGTCGAGGCAATTGGTTTCTTATAAGAAGCGATTGGAAAAATGGCTACCTTACCCTTACGGCTATTCTTCAATGGAAATGCGTAAACAGACGTCACAATGCTGTAGACACCTTGGGGAATACGTGGAAAACGTAAGCTCATTCGTAGCTCATTCACAGCCATATAAGGAGTCATTGGCATGAGGCGGTTTCAAAAAATGCGGTACTTCCTGATGGGATTTTTATCTGGGTTTCGCCTGTAACATCAGTTCTGTGGCACTCACAGACAATATCTTTGCAGTTTTGGAAACGTCAGAGTGTCTTCTTTCCAAAGCTGTCAATGCATAGTCAAGCATCTTTTCGTGACAAAATATCTTGTTTAAAACGGGAATGTTTTTCATCCAAAAATTTAAATAGCGCTCCCTAAATCCAAGAGGTTAGAGCCCGTTTGCGCTGTTCTGTGAAGGGAGTTGTACACAGCATTGTACGAGATCTTCAGTTTCTTGGCAATTTCTCGCATGGAATAGCCTTCATTTCTCAGAACAAGAATAGACTGACAAGTTTCAGAAGAAAGCTCTTTGTTTCTGGCCATTTTGAACCTGTATTTGAACCCACAAATGCTGATGCTCCAGATATTCAACTAGTCTAACAATGGCCAGTTTTATTGCTTATTTAATTAGGACAACAGTTTTCAGCTGTGCTGACATAATGGCAAAATGGTTTTCTAATGATCAATTAGCCTTTTAAAATGATAAACCTGGATTAGCTAATACAACGTGCCATTGGAACACAGGAGAGATGGTTGCTGATACTGGGCCTCTGTACACCTATGTAGATATTCTATTAAAAAAGCCGTTTCCAGCTACAATAGTCATTTACAATATTAACAATGTCTACACTGTATTTCTGATCAATTTGATGTTAGTTTAATGGACAAAAAATTTGATTTTCTTTCAAAAACAAGGTCATTTCTAAGTGACCCCAAACTTTTGAACGATAGTGTATGTATGTAGTAAAAACACACACGTCTCTCCTCCTGCTGGGTCTAGTTCCTCCCTCTTCAATATAAGCAGACACACTTGACTCCTGTCTTTGAACCCAGTCAACAGAGAGATGCTGAGCAGGTTAATGTCTCTCCAGAGAGGCTACTCTGTCTGGGGCCTAACAACTGTATGAGAGCCATGGGAAACACTCTCCAACACACACATACAGACACACAGATAAACAGACACACACACATGCACGTACGCATGCATGTGCAGACACTCACATAACACACACAGCTTGTGCAGTAGTAATGTAGCAAAATTCTGCTATATTCCCAATCATGGTTAAGTCACAAAGGGACTCCTTCAGTGTCTCAGTCTACTCTTTCAACTCTCATCAGCGCTATTTTCTCCAAGGATGTCAGAGGACAGATCCAAGGTCACAACAAACCTATCCTGTCCATGAGGCCTTTCACCTTTCTACTGTTCTGGGGTCAGCGAAAGTGAAAGACAATTCACCATCACCGACCTCCTGGCTGTGTGTGTTTACACACTATTACAATGTCATTACTGCAGAAGCCATGGGCTCGGCACATTCTAAAGCCTCAGCCATGAAAGTTTAGGGCCATGTCTTAAATGGCACACTTAAATGGCTCTGGTGAAAAGTAGCACACATTATAGTGAATAAGATGTCATTTGGAATGCACACTGTAAGCCTCAGCCATGAAAGTCTCGATCTTACTAATACCCATAATGCTCTGGGTGGCTCCAGCGGTGAGGCGGCCCACTCCGGAGAGAGAGAGCGCAGGCGGAAAGTTGGCAGCCGCGGCGCGACGGGAGCGGGTCCAGAAACAAGGGATGAAAAAACAAAGGAGAGAGAGGGAGACTTCTGCCTTGCAAAATCAAGCCTGGTGTGCTTTGATGGAGCAATCAGGCCAAGCCAGAGCCCTAGAACTAGAGTCTCAGCGGACGTTCTGTAAATCAGTTCAATGGGATTCCACAGAGAAGGGCGAAGATGGATGGAACCCCAGGGGCTTGTAAGAGAGAGAGATAACTATCCTTCCCTCCCTCCTTCCCTTCTTTTGCTCCACCTCCACCTCTGTCTTCTCCTCCCTCTCATCCTCTGTCAGCGTATTGTACTGTAGGAACCTGATCACATTCAAATAAGTGCATCGATGGCGTCGTCCCCACATTGATTGTACGTACATACCCCAATCAGAAGCCATGGATTTGATGTGTTTATGTGTCGGGGGGCTAGGGTCAGTTTGTTATATCTGGAGTACTTCTCCTGTCTTATCCGGTGTCCTGTGTGAATTTAAGTATGCTCTCTCTAATTCTCTCTTTCTCTCTTTCTTTCTCTCTCTCGGAGGACCTGAGCCCTAGGACCATGCCTCAGGACTACCTGGCATGATGACTCCTTGCTGTCCCCAGTCCACCTGGCCGTGCTGCTGCTCCAGTTTCAACTGTTCTGCCTGCGACTATGGAACACTGACCTGTTCGCCGGACGTGCTACCTGTCCCAGACCTGCTGTTTTCAACTCTCTAGAGACAGCAGGAGCGGTAGGGATACTCTTAATGATCGGCTATGAAAAACCAACTGACAAATAGTCCTGAGATGCTGACTTGCTGCACCCTCGACAACTACTGTGATTATTATTATTTGACCATGCTGGTCATTTATGAACATTTGAACATCTTGGCCATGTTCTGTTATAATCTCCACCTGGCACAGCCAGAAGAGGACTGGCCACCCCTCATAGCCTGGTTCCTCTCTAGGTTTCTTCCTAGGTTTTGACCTTTCTAGGGAGTTTTTCCTAGCAACCGTGCTTCTACACCTGCATTGTTTGCTGTTTGGGGTTTTAGGCTGGGTTTCTGTACAGCACTTTGAGATATCAGCTGATGTAAGAAGGGCTATATAAATAAATTTGATTTGATTACCGCCAACATTCCCACTGAGCTAAAGGGTAGAGCTGCCTCTTTCAAAGAGCGGGACTCTAACCCGGACGCTTATAAGAAATCTTGCGAGGCCCTCAGACGAACCATCAAACAGGCAAAGCTTCAATACAGGACTAAGATTGAATCGGACTACACTGGCTCCGATGCTTGTCGGATGTGGTAGGGCTTGCAAACTATTCAAAACTACAAAGGGAAGCACAGCCGCGAGCTGCCTAGTTACAAGAGTCTACCAGACGGGCTAAATTACACACTGACGCATGCATGAGAGCATCAGCTGTTCTGGCTGACTGACTGGCTGTGAGATCCTGCTCTTCGTAGCCGATGTGAGTAAGACCTTTAAACAGATCAACATTCACAAGGCAGCCGGGCCAGACAGATTACCAGGACGTGTACTCTGAGCATGTGCTGACCAACTGGCAAGTGTCTTCACTTACATTTTCAGTGATAAGGGTAGCTAACAACACATCTGCCACGCTGATCCTCAACACAGGGGCCCCTCAGGGGTTTGTGCTCAGTCCCCTCCTGTACTCCCTGTTCACTCATAACTCCATGGCCAGACACGACTCCAACACCATCATTAAGTTTGCCGACAACACAACAGTGGTAGGGCTGATCACCGACAACGAAGAGACAGCCTATAGGGAGGAGGTCAGAGACCTGGCCGTGTGGTGCCAGGACAACAACCTCTCCCTCAATGTGATCAAGACAAAGGAGATGATTGTTGACTACAGGAAAAGGAGGACAGAGCATGCCCTCATTCTCATCAACGGGGCTGTAGTGGAGCAGGTTCCTTGGTGTCCACATCCCCAACAAACTATCATGGTCCAAACGCACCAAGACAGTCGTGAAGAGGGCACGACAGAGCCTATTCCCCCTCAGGAGACTGAAAAGATTTGGCATGGGCCATCAGATCCTCAAAAAGTTATACAGTCGCACCATCGAGAGCATCCTGACTCGTTGTATCACTGCCTGGTATGGCAACTGCTCGGCCTCCGACCGCAAGGCACTACAGAAGGTAGTGCGTACGGCCCAGTACATCACTGGGGCCAAGCTTCCTGCCATCCAGGACCTCTATACCAGGCGGTGTCAGAGGAAGGCCCTAAAAAGACTCCAGCAACCCTAGTCATAGACTGCACGGCAAGTGGTACCAGAGCACCAAATCTAGTTCCAAAAGGCTTTTTAACAGCTTCTACCCCCAAGCCAGAAAAGTCCTAAACAGCTAATTAAATGGCTACCTAGACTATTGCATAGCCTCGCTACTGTTATTTTACTGCCGCTTATATTAATTATTAATTCATATTTATTTATTACTTATCTATTTTTTACTAACACTTCATTTTCTTTAATCAGCATTGTTGGTTAAGGGCTTGTAAGTAAGCATTTCACTGTTGTATTCGGGCGCATGTGACAAATAACATTTGATTTGATTTAGTACTGGGGTTGGAATAGCATGACAGATTAGCGTAGGGGTTTGTGGTCCTCCTTCACTACTTGACATCATATTTTTTCCTCATCTACCTCCTCCTCCTCAATTCCTAAGTACTAGAGTAAAGAGCCAAAATAATGTAAAAAATTGTCACTGACCCAATATTTTTGGAGATCACTGTATATGTTATTACATTGATTAGATTAGAAAGTGAGTATGTGTGATGGTGGGTGTGCGTGTGTTTGCATGTGTGCAAGTCTGTGTTTCTGTTTCTTTTTTAGGGGGGGGGGGGGGGGGGGGGGGGGTAAGCTCCCCTGCAACAAAGATAGCCTTGCATTATATTATTCACTTAGAAAAAATGGTTCCAAAATGGCTTTGGCTATCCCCATAGGAGAACCCTTTTTGGTTTCAGGTAGAACTATTTTGGGTTCCATGTAAAAACCCTCTGGGGAAAGAGTACTACCTGGAACCCAATAGGGTTCTACCTGGAAACCAAAGGGTTCTTCCTGAAACCAAAAAGGGTTATTTAAAGGGCTCTCCTATGGGGACAGCCGAAGAAACCTTTTAGGTTCTAGATAGCACCTTTTTTTCTAAGAGTGTAGGCCTTAGAAATAAACACTTCTATCCCCAGTGTGTCTGTATCTATGGCTTCAGTTTGTTATAATGTGACTAATACATACAGAACTTGTTTTGAGAGCGTTGCTGTTGCGGCATGAAATCTGATCACATGGAATTTGGACCAGTGAGACAACAGCTGGATTTCAAGGAGAAATGGCGTATGAGTTTACCATCTAGTAATGTTGTATATTGTTGGTAATGTTTTTGTATTTCATTGATGAATAATTTACGATTAAGGGACAATTAATTATTTAAACTCCTAAAACAACCATTATGGTGTGCTTTGGCTTTTGAGGATATCAAGTCAGAGCCATTATTCATAATGTCACGATCGTCGTAATGATGAGACCAAGGCGCAGCGTGAGTAGAGTTCCACATAATTTTAATAAACCGAAACTCACTGAACAAAAACAACAAACAACCAAACGAAACGTGAAGCTACTGTTGTGCACTCAGGCAACTAAATGTAGACAAGATCCCACAACAGAAAGTCCAAAGGTGCGGACTCCCGGCCGCAAACCTGAACCTATAGGGGAGGGTCTGGGTGGACATCTACCCTCGGTGGCGGCTCCGGTTTGAGGCGTTGTCCCCGCTCCCTACACTGATCCCTCCGCTTCTATAGAACCGGACCGTGGATCATCGCCGGAGGCTCAGAACTGGGAACCACCGCTGGAGGCTCTGGACTGCAGCTCGTCGCTGGGGACCGTCGCTGGAGGCGCCGGACCGGGGACCGTCGCTGGAGGTGCCGGACCGGGGACCGTCGCTGGAGGTTCCGGACTGTGGACCGTCTTTGGAGGTTCCGGACTGTGGAACGTCGCCGGAAGCTCTGGACTGGGAACTGTCGCCGGAAACTCTGGACTGTGGAGGCGCACTGGAGGCCTGATGCGTGGGACCGGTACAGGTGGCATCGGGCTGATGACACACATCTCAGGGCGAGTGCGGGGAAGAGGCACAGGACGTACTGGACTGTGGAGGCGCACTGGAGGCCTGATGCGTGGTGCCGGCACTGGTGGTACCGGGCTGATGACACGCACCTCAGGGCGAGTGCGAGGAGCAGGCACAGGACGTACTGGACCGTGATGGCCCAATGGAGGTCTGGAGCGTAGAGCTGGAACAACGCGTCCTGGCTGGATGCTCACTTTAGCTCGACAAGTGCGGGGCGCTGGAACAGGACGCACTGGGCTGTGAAGGCGTACTGGCGATACAGTACGTAGAGCCGGCGCAGGATATCCTGGTCCAAAGAGGTGTACTGGAGACCAGGAGCGCTGAGCCGGCACAACCCGTCCTGGCTGGATTCCCACTTTAGCGCAGCAAATGCGGGGAGCTGGAACAGAGTGCACCGGGCTGTGAATGCGCACTGGAGACACCATGCGCATCACTTTTTTGGGGCTGCCTCTCGTGCTTGCCTTGTTGGTATAACTCCTCGTAATGTTGTCGTTCCGCTTTCTCTGCCTCTATCTCCTCCTTAGGACGGCGATACTCCCCGGCCTGCGTCCAGGATCCTTTTCCATCCAGGAAAAGTATGATTCCCAATCAGAGACAACGATAGACAGCTGCCTCTGATTGGGAACCACACTCGGCCACAAACAAAGAAATAGACAACATAGAATGTACACAAAATAGAATGCACAAAACTAGAGTACCCACCCTAGTCACACCCTGACCTAACCAAAATATATAGAAAACAGGGATATCTAAGGTCAGGGTGTGACACATAAGGTGTCTTCAAGTAGGAGTGTTGATCATAATTCATAATATTATATGGACGGGGCGCCTGATCCTAGATCAGCACTCCTACTCTGAGATGGCTTTCAGGAATTACCACAAAAAAAACAAACAATCTATTTCGATTTCCATGGCATGAGCCTTGACAACACATAAACAGTTCTTACTGTTGAGTGACGTGTACCCCAGCACATTGACTGATACTATTTCACACAAGCAGTAGTTTGGGCTGTTTACTTGGAGAAAACACTATTACCCCACACTTCAAATCCCTCCATTTTTGCCAAAGAGGAGATTTGCTTTCCATCCCTGGGAGCATTCAGATGATGTCATTCTCTCAGACTTTCCATAGCCCCAAATGATCCCTTAACCTCAGGCATTTCAGTGTGTTTCTGCTACTAGGCATTCTCTCTCAAAGGGCGCTAACGCTAACCTCTCGCACCTGAAAATGAGCTAGTGGAAACAGATCTCTCAGATAACAGTGTATATTCACTGATTGCTGTCTTATCTTTTCATTCAGGGTTGGTGTGTCAACAATGGGTGGAACTATGGGTTTATGGGAGATGTTGTTCTTGTAGATGGGTCAGGTGTTGGGCTAGATAAGAGCTGCCATGAGCTGAGGTGAGCTTTGGTGTTGACGTGAACTTGATAATATTGTTCTGACTCAATGGAATATTTTTTCCCCCTCAAAAAGTTAGAGAAAATCAAAATAAGTGTTACACAAAATAGAGGAAGTGATCAAAAATGATGAATTAATAAGTTATGACGATTTCTGGCATACTTGTGGATTCAGTTATCTGGTGTTATATGAGCCCTGCTCACAGCAAAAAGTGCCAACTGCAAACAGACCCTCATTGGTAAAGTAGCCTCCTCATGATACTGAATCTGACTACAGACAACTCTTTTCTCATTGGTTGTGCAGTGAGCGACTCATTTTGAATACAAAGTGATTCATCATTCTCACAGCAGGGCTGAGAAGAGCCGCTCAGAGGTTCCTTTTCCAATACACCGGTCCACGGGAGGACAGGTGTATTTTTATTATGTCTCTTAAATTGCTATGACTTCACTAGTCAGGGGGTTAACCTGTTGGGAGAGTAGCTCCTTAATGACTGTGAGACAGAGTCCAACCGGGATCTACAGCACGTTCCCTTATGCCTTCAGGCCTTCAGGCATACAGACCATGGGCCTAAAAACCATATGTTACATCATTACAGGCCAGTCCTCCCAAGTCTCAACGCCCAGCCCCTAATCATAACCACACACAGACACATGCACGCACAAACATTCAGTGTAAATGCACTGGCACACACACGCACATACACGCAAGCATGCAGGCACACAGACACACACACACACGTACATACACACACAAATATATTCTCTCTCTCTCACACACGCACACACACACATATTCTCTCTCTCACACACACACACACACACACACACACACACACACACACACACACACACACTTTACGCCCGCCCACACACCACCATTCTACCTAATACAGCCTGGCTCCATGTGTGCCACTCAGACATTTGGGTGTGGGTGGGGAAGGGAGGGTGAGAGGTACCCCAGCCTTGGTTTACAGGTCAAGCCTGCAGCTTTACAAGGGAAATATCCAGAGCCACTATAAATACCACAGTGAGCTTTAAGGGTGCTGTATATCATGCCAGTGGGCTTTGAGTGCTTAAACTCAACCTATTTTTTGTAGTTCTTTTTTAATAGTGGAATCGAATGAGTGACTACAATGAAATGTGAACTTCCCTCCACTTTGAGTCCCCGGCATGAATTGATCGGCGCGACTTCAAAACGCCTAGCCGCCAGCAGCAAAGAGTTGGCCGTTCACCTCACACGTCAGGACAATATATCATTACCGTACCTCGGTTTCTTTGTTGCCTCACTTCTAGCAATGGGGAACAAGGTACAAAGTCAGGAAACGTTTCATGAAAATCACAACGCTTTTCAATGGGCACCACTTGCTTAGGTGACATTTATTACGCTCCAACTGAAATACTGAGACAACGAATAGGGCCTAATGACTCATTCACAGACAGAGTATATAAAACAAAGATGTCATGGAGAAAATACTGCCATGTAGCATGTAGTGAATAAATCACGATGAACACGTTTTTCAAGTTGAAGTTGAATGCATTTGTAATGAATTCACAACATTTATTAGTTTTTATCATCTTGAAAAAAAAGGGGCTGGGAAAAAACTCCAGTCTCCTTTTTGAACACCTGAGTGTGCAGATGTGCAGTCACACAATAAAAGTAGCGATTCAGCCGCAGTGCTCACGTGTGAATCTCATCAGCCAGCTTTGGTTAGCGGCAGACTAGACTAATTGGTTCCAGACGTGTTGCAGGTCGCACTGCCTGAGATGGCAGGGAACAAGGGAGTAAAGGAGGGAGGGAGAGAGGGAGAGAGGGAGAGAGAAGGGCAAATAATGAGAGGTCAGCCACGAGCTAGATCTCCACCGCAAGTGCCAGAAACGCACAGCAATTTTATGGTCAATTGAGCCGTACATCTGGAGTCATACATCACAGGTAAATGTGGGGCCGGAGCCAGTGATGGTTCACACACACACATGCACACATACACACGCTAACGCACACGCACAAACACAATGAGGCACGATGGACAGATACAGGGACACACACACGCTACAGTAATGGCCTATCTGTCACACCTAAACACAGTGCATCTTTATCCACAGAGCATGGCTGGCTACAGGAAGGGCCGATGCTCTAACTAGGCCTAATGGCCCCTAAAGACTGGCTGTCGACTCCGCTCATCATCAGAGACAAACTCACACACTCTACTCCCCACACACCACGCCCCACCCATCCTACCATCGCCCGGAGGGCATACTGCTAAGTGCACTATTTCCTGACACTCTTTCACACGGTCATCGTCAAAAACAACATTCTTATTGATTGGTTAATATGGTTGTATTACACTAAACGTTACCTCTGAAAGTATGTTTCTGTCTCATTGTCACATACAGTATGTCTGTATTTCCTAGTAATATGTTTGGGACAATGAAATGGCGTGGATAAATGCCTACTTTTATCTCTGGCTTCACATTACAGTAGGATACCAAGTTATCACACCTCTTGAAGAATTTGTGTTGTAAATGTTAGAGTAGCATATGGTATCATTCTCCAAAAGGGGGTTCTAAAATGTTTTGTCGGAGCAGCACGGTCAGTCTCCTACCTCAATGGGCACAACCAGTGGTGCTGGTGCCGTCATGTAGCCGTATCGCAGCAGCATCACCGTCAGAACACAGCGCAGCAACTCCAACATGGATGCCGTTGACCTGCCTAGGGAAAGAACGTAACAACCGCCAATAAGGAACTCAATTGATTCAAGTCAATTCAGTCATGGCATTGAAATCCAACAGATATGAGAGAACCTATTGATCAGTCATCATTGCAGTTCTTTCCATGTCAATCTTCTAAATTGTTTGACTTAAATTGGGTTGGACCACATAACCTTGAAGAGGGCCATTCTGTGTGTACTAATTCCAAGCAATTTACAGTGATGGATAACAGTACAGTAACAGTGAAATGTGACAGTACAGTTTTGGTCAATGATGAAGCCAATGGAGGTCAGACTGAGTAGAATGTAGCCAGTCATCATCAGAACAGTCAGCTGGGATAGCATCTATAACATAGACACACAAATAATGCTTATCTTGAGAAAAAGTTATGGGAAAAATACATAAACATCAAGTACAGATGTAGGATATTAATTTGAAACCCCTGTTGCAGGATAACTTTCATGCAATGCAGGAAATGTCAAACTTGCAGTGTATTTCAGATTTAAAATGGCTTCTGATGTTGGTCTTTCCTCGTTGAAATTTCAGACTTGATTTTCCCTTACGAAAAATGTATCAACCCTTACAAAAATGTCCATCAATTATAATCAACATAATAATTCACATTTCCTCTTGCTGTAGGATTATTTTCCCATTGAAACAAGCTGGATCAAATTAAGATCTTGCATCTGTATGGTGAATTATGGGCACAGGAGATTTGACTACGAGTGAAGTCATGAACCATGTCCCTTTTAATAGCCCAGACTACACATCTATACACAGTAAGCTATTATATTACATCTAGCTCCCCAACACAATATAGTGTAGAGTTTTGCCAGTAACCGTGACTCACACAATTAAGGCAGCCCCAGCACCTCTCTGATTCACAAGGGTTGGGTTGAATGAGGAAGACACATTTCGATTGAAGGCATTCAGTTGTGCAACTGACTAGGTATCCCCTTTCCCTTTCTCATGCTCAATATAATAGGGATATTACTTCTGACCATGTCTGTTTTGTCCCGCTAAGGGACGTTGCGGTACATAGCTCTCAGTACCACTATACACTATAGGGAACACTAGTTCTATACTGTACACATTGACATTGACCTTGGTGAGCTGCTTGTGTTTTGTTCGCACACAACCCCAACCTGTGGATGGATACATGAGTGGTGAAAATCCATGGCCTTAAGTTCCTAACCTAAAATACAGCTGTAAGACTGGCTTCTCCTAAGGGACTAGATTGGTCTGCCAGAGCAGGGGTTGGATCTTCAACACTCCACTCAGAGGCCCTGACATGCAAACGTCACTGGTCTCCTTCCATGCAGTGCATACACAACAATGCACATTCCCTGCAGGCCATATATGGCATCAACATATCAACAGGAAGCAATAAAGTAGTATTTCTTAATGTTTATATGGTACAGGCACTATAATCGTTAAACCCTATATTCCCCTAACCCACATGTGGGAAAGTATAGGCGGGGTGCTACTGTATGTATTCAATTGGGGCAAATAAGAGGTAATGAATCAACGTTTCCATTACATGGATTCCAAAGACACACAGTAAACTTATCCATCACTACAGTCAGTAACGTTTAAGGTCTAAATTGACAGTAATACAGTAACTACAGTTATTGTAAGCTAATTACAAATCTATTCAGCAATGTATTATTTGGCAATTGTATTTTATTTATTTATTACATTTTATTAGGTTATTATACTGTCTTGCACCCACTGGTACTGTTACCCAGGAGTCAAAGCAGGTCAGTTAGTTTACATGATCTTTACTTTGACTATCTCTACCCTGGGGGAATGGACGCTAGACACAACTGAAATGATTGGATTTTCAGGCCTGCTTAGTGCGAAAAAAATGATTTTGTCCCATATCATATTTCAACAATAACAGTGAGTGAAAATAAAACTCCCAGATGAAATTCACCATCTGCTGGTGCTTCAGTGACTCCAGCAACCGACTGATTATGTTATTGTTTCTATATCCCCGGAGACCTGGAGATGAACGTGTTATTATCATGGTTATCATCACGACCGTTATTATTTTCAGGACAAGAGATTGGTTGGATTCTGAGTTGAGGAGTTGGCGTTTCGACTTGGTCAATTTACCTGTCTGTCCTTATCGTAAAATTAGCCAACCTGAAAGAAACTGTAGCTACACGAGGCTATACCCATGATGTAATTAAAGGCTAACTTCATTTGTTTGAAACGTTTTAATGTCTTTAAATTAAGGCTAAGACCATAAATTGCGCTACACCGTATCATCAATAGTCATCGTAAATACGTGCCTAGTGAATATGGAGGTATGCATACATACATGCACATGATTTATTGTCAGGCCAAGGTCCCAACTTTGTTATTTTCCCTGGAAATCCTGATTACAGCATCCTGAAGGCTATTTAGGTTGGGAAATGGTTGGGAAGTGGTTGACTTGGCAATTAAGGTGTTATTGTTCACTGTTAGACCACCAGCTGCTGTGCTGGTGGCCAATAAGAGGGGGGAACTCTTTGACTGTGGGCCTATGTGGAGGGAGGACCACAACTAAGGGAACACCATGGAGGTAGGAATCACATGAAGACAGGCCATTTTGTCTCAGCTTGAAGTGTTGGGTGGGACATCACATTTTGGCTAACTGAAACTATGCCTGGGGAAAAAAGCAGTCCAAAGATAACTGCTGAGGAAACCTGACTTGGGTTTTTTGAAAGTGGGGGGAGGGGGCTTTTGGCTCTGAGAGTGGAAAATAATAGACAAAGGTTATTTTAAAGAGGACTGACAGTGAGTCATTCTGACTTAATGGTAGCAGAGTCACTATGTTCTGTGTAAATACTGTATAAAAACAACCACATGAAGCATGTCATCAGATAAAATAAACAGAATGTTTGTGACTTCGTTCCTTTGAACAGAATTAAAAAGACGTTATTTCAAATGGCTAAAATAAGATAAGAGCCCATGTGCTTTCAATCCCAGTTGATTATCTATGACTGGTAACTCTTGGGATTGACAATACATAACAGATCCCGGTAAACACACAACGACATTAGACCATGTACGCAGACATAGACTTGCAAAGGCAGAGGCCAACTGGGATTGTATGGCAGCTCTTCTCCAGTAACCTGTCAATGACATAAACTAGAAATATTAAAACAGAAATATAATACAGCTAAGCAAAAAGATAAGACAACATAACATAATTCCTGAATGCTGCAATTCTTTTTAAACTGGCCATATTGTCATGGCTTGTCTATATGCAGATCATAAGATACTTTCAAACAATTCACCATAGAACATCTACACTGTATGTACCTTAAACTTTGTTTAAAACACAACATTGTAGAGAACTAGATGTTGAATTGGTACAGGATTCTTGCAGGGGTTTTCCAGGGGTCTTGGGTGAGTTAGCCACATGTGGGTTTCCTTGTAGGTGTTCCAGCCCACAGCTCTGCTTAGCCTCAAAAGACAACACATTCGACTCTGACTCTCTCTCTCTCTCTCACTCTCCCTCTCTCTCTCTCTCTCCTTAGAAAATACCCGTCTAGGCCTACAATGGCAAGCCTTTCAAGATATTTCAGTCAAATTCCAGCACCCTCCACATGTTTAGAATCACCATGCAAGCGTTTAGGGACAATTTAATCATAAAGTCGAGGGGTGGAGTTTTGTTTTAAGTGTGAAAGGTCTAAATATGTGCCACCATCAGCGCTTTTTCAAAGCCAACCGCCGGGGCTCCTGATGGGCACTATAGTAGCATACACACACACACACCCTTTTGATCCCTAGCAGGGCACCCACAGACTTGCTATTTAAAGTGAAAATGAGCTTATTGTGTTCCCCCTACAAAGGCCTCAATGATTTATTTGGTGTGGTGTTTCCATGTAAAGGCTGTATAAAATGTGAATCTTTCAAGTGAGAACACCGTGAGTCATTTGAACAGTAAATATAGTGTTTTTCTTTGCATCATAATGATAGGTAATGAAGTATGAAAGTGTCAAATGTGCCCCTTTTGGGAATGCAGACACACCTAAAATGCAAGAACACTATCTTCAACTCCCCCTTCCTACTCTCTTTCACTCCATGATTCCCCACGGCTTTACACACCCTCTCTAACTATCGCTCTCTCGTTTTCTCTCCACCTCTAATGACAAAACGTGTCTTCCTTTTGAATGTGGCAGTACCGCGGGCACCTCTGCGTGATCCCCCAGCTTTGGGTTTGCCAATGTGGTCCTTTCCAGAGGACGCCTAATTTAATGAAGACTTTCTTGTATCTGTTGTACCTCCTCCACAAGTATTTATAGGACTTGAACTAAAGCAAAAATATAAAAGATATACCGTCACATTACAGTCACATTATATTACATAAGCAGTTTTACTATAAAAGCCCTGGTATTACTACATACTCATTGTTGTCAATGCTAATCTGTGCGTTAATTAATACTGTGTGGAGAATGTTCCTCCATTTGGGAGGCATTGCTCATGCGGTAGGTTGCCAGCGGTAAGGGCAGTGAAAATAATCAAACACAACGTCTAGTATTTCATTTGATTGGATTCTTTCACCTCTGCTGGGAGGTTTGTTTAAGGTTGCGTAATAATGTTATGGTTACAGCATGGCTGTTCCAGGCGTAACATTTACTCCTACAAAGTGATTGAGAGTAACTGCTCTACAAATGGTTTGATTCCACTGATGTAATACGGGGACAATCAGACAGTTTGCATGCAGTGTCAGCTCAGTCTGAACACTGTGACAATTTGCTCTTCGCTAGCTTAATTAAACAGGGTCGCTATACATTTATAGTCTAGCAGTTTATATCTTACATTGTACAAAATAAAACACAGCAAATAAGAAAATAATCTTGCGTTTTGTATTTTCTCTTAGGACTAACCTGAATATGGAGGACTTCAAATGTGTTTATTTTGTGTACGAGACCGTAGACAACTTTATCGCCATCTGGAGCAAAGGTACCTGATAAATCAAAGTAAGAGAATGTAGTTATACCGACAATGCCATATTACAACAAGCAATCACCCTGTGAACCTTCCCCTGTAATTTTTATCAATGCAATATTAATTTCGCCCTGCCAATGAAATGCAACACATCATTTTCCTTTTTCGCCAATACTGCACTGATCAGCTCATGTCAAGTACGGCAAGAATATGTGTGTTTGAGAAGAGAAGAAGAGGCTTTCTTTCTTACTGTGGTGAACTCTGTGGTGACTGGGGGTGTTTAGGACCCACTCCAGAGGTCCCATATCTCTGATCACCTGAAAGACAGAGAATGTACATACATGAAACAATTTTTAAATAACAAAATAAAACATGTAATAGCCTAGCTGCTACAATTTGGGCTGGTTTCCGTATAAATAAATTAAACATAGATTAAACCTAGTCCTGTACTAAAAAAATATGGTAATAGAGATTCTCGCCAATTTGTGTTATAACTGGTAGTGCAACCTGGGATCTTTTTTGGCAATTTGGTTAACAACTAAATGTATCTGTCTTGAAACCTTATTTATAAGACTAAAGCATTTTCTTATTTGATGAGTTAGGTCTAAGCTTTAAGAATGATGGAAATCATGAGGTGGCCAAATTCCCAGATGGAAAGAACAATATTTATCAGATTTGAAGTGAAAGCAACACTAGGATGGCGAACGGTGCCAAGACTATAAAGCAGTTGACACTGTTGATAATGCTCTTACATACAGTACACTTGAACACACACTGTACACACACGTATACATACAAGCATGCTTGTAATAGTAGCTAATATGAACACACACACTTCCTTCCAGAAATACAAATGAATGCATGCACAAGCATTCCAAAACAATATCTCAGTCATTCATAATCAAACACGTATGGCTGTTCAATCACTCTATTAAGCAGACAGACACACACACACACACACACACACACACACACACACACACACACACACACAAACACACCCACACCACACACAAACAATCATTACAGATCATACCATAAGGCACATATTTCAGAAGAATCAGATTTTTCTTTGGGTGCGACTTTTACAGACATTTTGATGTTAAAGTCTACCAGTGATCGTAGAGTCAGTCTGGGAAATGATTTTTAAATCATTATTTCCATGTAATGAGTGGTCTGGCAACAGCCAGAGTTTTATCTTGAATGAAAAAGGTTTTGCCGCTTCACTTCACTTTTTTCCCCCCAGATCAGGTCTGGGAATCACTTGCCAATAAATTACTCAACATCAAAAAAGTCTATAAAGAAATCATAAATTATATCCCACAGAATATTGTGATTTTATGACTGTTTTCACTAATAGTGTAGTAAAAGATGGAAGTGATTCCAACTCCCTTCATTCCTCTAACGATTGGGGATTGTAAAAATGATACTACCAGTCACTTTAAAGGAGAACGATTGGTCTTGCTTCTGTTTGGAATATTTCATAAAATCTCATTATTTTTTATTAAAGGCAGGTTTGACTTGAGCTCCCCTTAACAGCAGATAGTATAGGGACTAGAGTGAGAGAACTTTCAGCCAAAGTAGCTTTATCTCTGAATTATTTTACAGTTTAAGCTATTACAGTAATTGGGAAATATACATAATGAATCTTGTAGAATATTGACTACATGAATAATCATAATTAAACAGGGTCGCATTCAATAGGCATAAAAAAAGAAGCAAATGGGCCAAAACGGGGAGAGACTACCTAAGCTTATCCAATAAGAAGTGCTTATTTTTGTTCTCCATTTCAAAACGTTTGGCTACGGTGTGCACTAATGAATAGGACCCAGGTTGGCCCTAAGGTCTTGCGGATGGTAACCTGAGACTGGGTGGTACTGTGGGTTGTATCTACCTCAGTGTGGATCCAGAACTGGTAGACCAGGTTGAATTGGATGTGAACAGCAAACACAGAGGGTGGTACTGCCAACGCCATGGGGAGATAGAACACCTGAGGACAGACACAATGAATACGGTTACATACACACAATAAGACGATAATTGTGGATAGTCAAATCAATATAATAGTTCAATTTAAATCGTTTACATGCTTTGCAAGAACAACTATTTCCCTAATAATCCTGTTTACATGGACACATCTGAAACCACCAATCAAAATAAACATACTACCACAGTGACAATGTTGTTTCTGGGAAGCCTATTTGATTCTGAGTTGGGACATATAAAGTTTGTATGTGAAACTACTTCTAAGATGCATACTTTCAGTTGTTCTGAATACACTTCACTCGCGCTAAAGAGGCACGCTTGGCTGGTGCTAGCACATGCGCATATCAAATACACCACTGGAACTGCGATTTAAGGTGTTTACATGTCCTAATCATTCGAAAGATTGCAACAACAACAACAACAAAAATGGGTGTTTTAATCAGCGTATACTTGTGACAGTACGCCGATTAAGACAAGCAGAGTAAGGTTTTTACATGACTAATGCCATACTCGGCCTACTGCCATGATCAGTTAATCAGTTTAAAATAAAATTATTAGTGTACATGTAAACGTACTCGATGACTATGGCTATAGAACAGTATAGCATACATTGTGCATAACAGTATATGTTGTGGTGAAGGAGCAAATGTTGGACTTATCTGCATTTCTAATGCAACCTGCTTTTAATCTGTCAATGACCACGAGGGGCAATTGCAAAGTGCAAAGAGTACGTTACTTCCTATACTGTACAGGTTTAAAGGTGCACTATGTAGAAATCGCTCCCCCATTTCTTGGTTGCTAAAACTAATAGTTTGCCTAATTTCAGTTTATGTGACAAAATAAGATATTATTTATTTTTATTTACTTCACCTTTATTTAACCAGGTAGGCAAGTTGAGAACAAGTTCTCATTTACAATTGCGACCTGGCCAAGATAAAGCAAAGCAGTTCGACAGATACAACAACACAGAGTTACACATGGAGTAAAACAAACATACAGTCAATAATACAGTATAAACAAGTCTATATACGATGTGAGCAAATGAGGTGAGAAGGGAGGTAAAGGCAAAAAAAGGCCATGGTGGCAAAGTAAATACAATATAGCAAGTAAAACACTGGAATGGTACATTTGCAACGGAAGAAAGTGCAAAGTAAAAATACAAATAATGGGGTGCAAAGGAGCAAAATAAATAAAAAAATTAAATACAGTAGGGAAAGAGGTAGTTGTTTGGGCTAAATTATAGGTGGGCTATGTACAGGTGCAGTAATCTGTGAGCTGCTCTGACAGTTGGTGCTTAAAGCTAGTGAGGGAGATAAGTGTTTCCAGTTTCAGAGATTTTTGCAGTTCGTTCCAGTCATTGGCAGCAGAGAACTGGAAGGAGAGGCGGCCAAAGAAAGAATTGGTTTTGGGGGTGACTAGAGAGATATACCTGCTGGAACGTGTGCTACAGGTGGGAGATGCTATGGTGACCAGCGAGCTGAGATAAGGGGGGACTTTACCTAGCAGGGTCTTGTAGATGACATGGAGCCAGTGGGTTTGGCGACGAGTATGAAGCGAGGGCCAGCCAACGAGAGCGTACAGGTCGCAATGGTGGGTAGTATATGGGGCTTTGGTGACAAAACGGATTGCACTGTGATAGACTGCATCCAATTTGTTGAGTAGGGTATTGGAGGCTATTTTGTAAATGACATCGCCAAAGTCGAGGATTGGTAGGATGGTCAGTTTTACAAGGGTATGTTTGGCAGCATGAGTGAAGGATGCTTTGTTGCGAAATAGGAAGCCAATTCTAGATTTAACTTTGGATTGGAGATGTTTGATATGGGTCTGGAAGGAGAGTTTACAGTCTAACCAGACACCTAGTATAGTGTAGGGGATCATTGAACCGTCTAAACCGCTGTGAAATATATTATCCACAACCCAAAATATTGTTTTTTCAGCTGTTGGAAGCTGGTGTACAAAACCCAAAGTAAAAGACACAAAAACAAAACACGGAAATATCTACCTCTTCTTTGACTTGCTTTCAAGTAGAATGATATATCTATAACTCATGTTTCTATGTGAATTTGGTCTGGGTCGCCCATATTCGGTCGATCATAGTGCCACTTCACAGCCTGGGCGTTTTGCACAAATAGCTACTGTACATGCATGTCATCACTTGCACTCCGCTTGCACACACTTTGAATTCATTGAATAAAAAAAATGAAGAAATTGAATGAATGAATGGAATTAATTGCATAATTGAATATAATTTTTTAAAAAGTATTAGCAACCTTCATTTTTAAAACGACTGACAACACTCATTGCCAGTCTTTAGAAAAGATAGCAAACCAAGAATCAAGCAAACCAACATTACGATATTATGACAACGAGGATATGAAAGCATTAGTCTAGATCTGTTGACCATCCAGCCATGTCCCTGTGCTGCAGTTTACATTCCTCTGCTGTGTTGTGATACTTGCTACATTAATATTACGATTACACTTCATTTTAACATCCAAAGAAACACGCTTGTTAAGTTTCACTGGATCTCCGAGCTGTTTCCGGACCACCCATTTCTCTGTGCTCTTTGGCAGTGGCACCCCTCAAATGCTTTGGCTTCATCTACATGGGAGTAGAGGAACCATTGCTAAGTCTGGACCACAAAGCCCCCATACAGGCTATCTATAGTAACATATACTTTTCATTAAAAGCAGTGAAAGTTACTCAATACCCATTAAAAACCCATGTGGTAGCCCTGATGTGCAATTGTGCTATGATTACACGATAAATGATAACACAAACGACTAATTCAACTCTAATTAAAGTTGATAACAAAGTTGGGTTTTGAAAATGGAGAGAGGCACATTTTTGCCTGCTAAATATAGTCATGCGTACGATGAGCGGATTCTCACTGGGCTAGCTCTCCATTCGTTCTATTTCGAGAGTTCATTCTAACTTGACATCTTGAAGGTAGTGTATGGCTCTTTCAGTGTTTAATAAACTTGTGAATTCTATCGAAACAGAGAGCCATTAAACCCAATGGGTCGAGAGACGCCACCTGAACAAACACACCGTGTAGAAAGTGTGTGTGAAGGTGTGTACAGTATGTGTCTGTGAAGAGAATGCCATGATCGGTCCTCAAACACCTCAAATGAAACGTCCACGAAGCTGCGGCCTAACCATCAAAATCAGCAAGCCTTGCCTTGAGGAACTCCCAAAGCCTAGGAGACAGGGTGAACCCTCTCACCTCTTAAAAAAAACTGCCTGCCAATACTCGACACCTCTGTAACGTCAACAAGCTATCAACTAGTGTGAGAGGACAGATGGTTCAAACTAGTGAGAGTACAATTTTGGTTTTAAAGCTCAATGAGGATATTACTGGACTGGATTTCAAACTTAATTTCCCAACTCTCCGGAACAGAATTCAATCGGTGGTTCCACCATAAACCGAACAGGAGGGTAAGAGGAATGAGAAAGAGAGAAAAAGAGTAATGGACGTTGTGTGTAATAACTCCAGTCGTTAACGTGTGCTTTTACACTTCTTCCTGTCAGAGCCCATGGAGGAACTAGATCAACTGTTAAAGAAACACACAGAAGAAGTTATAATCTAGCCATTGTTTGATTTTTTGCTAGCACCCTTTTTTTTTATTTGAGGGGCTGTAGCGGGTTAAGATTGATGCTGGGTGTCACTAGTAGGAAGTATGAACTGCTAGGCTTCGTTGCAAGCCATGTCCTCATCCTGCGACTCAGCAGGACATCACATAGTTTGGCAGGCCCTATTCAGGAGGGAACTCCTTTAATGATGAGAACAAATGCCACAGAGAACCTTTCCCACCAAGTGCAGAAACGCTGAGGCCTGCACATCCACAGGTCTCAAATAGGGCTTTGCAGATTTTTTGAATATCAAGTGATAAGTAGATAATGGCACACTAATATGCAAAACGGAACAGAGACAGTCAATGGAAATAATAATAATAATATGGTCAGGTCTGTATTTTTCAGGGAAGAATCTCTGTAGGTTTGGTTTGAATGGTAGTGGGTTAAGATCAGACATTACACTGTAGTCAAATGAACACGTGTTAATAATGTGTTGCAATGTGCATCATATGACTTCAGGTCAAACGGGTGTGTGGACTGAGGTGAGAGTAGAGTTGGGACAATAAACCGAAAATGATTGCCACCGACCATACCAATCACTTATTGCAGGCAATTTGCTGATATAGTTCATTACGATAAGTAGCTTATACTAGAGAAATGTGAAATGAAATAAGTTTGCTAATATGAGTGACTGTTAATGGGACAAGTGATGCCACAACCATCAGACTAAGGATAAGAAAACAAAATGTGTTGAACATTAATGTTATAAACTTCTATCTATTTATCGTTAATTCATCAATTCAGGCAATATGGATTTTTGTCCATATCCCCCAGCTCTAGGTGAGTGCGAGTTGATTTAACCCAGTAAAACAAACTTGGTGTACTTCCAGAAAGATAACGCAACATCAGGTGATTACTAAGCAGTGTATTAATAATAGCGTTGGGCCAGTAAATGAAAAATCGCTGGTTCGAATACCTGAGCCGACAAAGAGGGGAAATCTGCCAATGTGCCCTTGAGCAAGGCACTTAAAACTAATTTGCTCCAGGGGCGCAGTGCTACTATGGCTCACCTTGGAAACAACCCATTTCACTGCACCTACCCAGTATACAGTAGGTGACAATAAAACATATTTATTTTCATTTGTATCAACCTTCAGCAAGATAATAAGGTCACCAACAACTATAGTGTGACATCGGTTATAGCCTATAGTCCCAAATCAATAGAACGCAGACTATTTGAAAGTAATAAATAATCAACTGCTTGAATTGCCCCCCTCCGTGACCAGACCTTGGCATAACGTTTCGTCTTTGATCGGCAGGCCTCCGAGTGGTTGGATTCCATGTCAATCACATTTGTAATGGCCTATGAAGGGCCTTCAGTGTTTGGATTGGAGATCCTTACATGAAGTGCCAAATATAACACAATAACCCCTACCCTGGGACATCCAACTAGCTCCCCCCTGTCACTGCAATACTTCATGCTGTCCTCATCCTCCAGTCTCATGCACACACACACACACACACGCACACACACTAAGTCAGGCCTACTTAAAGAGAACTCTGAATTTGGAGGAATTCTTACTTCATTTTCTCCCAATCAACAGTGAATTGTGAGGGACTCCATGTCAAGCACATACGATTCATGACTTGTGATTCATGTCTTAGTGCCACTGCAGCAGAAGTCTACTCATCTAAATCCAAACGAATCTTGTGAAAGAAACAACATATTCATGAAAATGTTTAATGTATACGTAATGCAGTACATTATTTCCACCTGATCAAATCTAATTTGATTTGTCACATGCGCCGAATACAACAGGTGTAGAACTTACAGTGAAATGCCTACTTAATGCCCTTAACCAACAATGCAGTTAAGAAAAAATAAGTGTTATGTAAAAAATTAAATATAACAGTAACAAATAATTAAACAGCAGCAGTAAAATAACAGTAGCGAGGCTATATACAGGGTACCGGTACAGAGTCAATGTGCGGGTGCACTGGTTAGTGAGGTAATTGAGGTAATAAGTACATGTAGGTAGAGTTAAAGTGACAAAACATTGATAATAAACAGAGAGTAGCAGCAGCACAAAAGAGGGGGGAGGGGGGGCAATGCAAATAGTATGGTTAGCCATTTGATTAGAAGTTCAGGAGTCTTATGGCTAGGGGGTAGAAGCTGTTAAGAAGTCTTTTGGACATAGACTTCACACTCCAGTAGCGCTTGCCATGCGGTAGCAGAGAAAGCAGTCTATGACTAGGGTGGCTGGAGTCTTTGACAATTTTTAGGGCCTTCCTCTGACACTGCCTGGTATAGAGGTCCTGGGTGGCAGGAAGCTTGGCCCCAGTGATGTACTGGGCTGTAGGCAGTGATGCAATCAGGCAGGCAGGATGCTCTCGATTGTGCAGCTGTCGAACCTTTTGAGGATCTAAGAACCCATGCCAAATCTTTCCAGGCTCGTGAGGGGGAATAGGCTCTGTCGTGCCCTCTTCACAACTGTCTTGGTGTGTTTGGACCATGATAGTTTGTTGGTGATGTGGACACCAAGGAATTTGAAGCTCTCAACCTGCTCCACTACAGCCCAGTTGATGAAAATGGGTCGTGCTGGGTCCTCCTTTTCCTGTAGTTCACAATCATCTCTTTTGTCTTGATCACGTTGAGGGAGAGGTTGTTGTCAAGGCACCACACAGCCAGGTCTCTGACCTCATCCCTATAGGCTCTCATCGTTGTCGGTGATCAGGCCTAGCACTATTGTGTCACTGGCAAACTTAATGATGGTGTTGGAGTCGTGCCTGGCCATGCAGTCATGAGTGAACAGGGAGTACAGGAGGGGACTGAGCACACCCCTGAGGGTCCCCGTGTTGAGGATCAGCGTGGCGTATGTTTTATTACCTACCCTTACCACCTGGGGGTGGCCCATCAGGAAGTCCAGGAACCTGTTGCAGATGAAGCTGTTTAGTCCCAAGGTCCTTAGCTTAGTGATGAGCTTTGATGGCATTATGGTGTTGAACGCTAAGCTGTAGACAATGAATAGCATTCTCAAATAGGTGTTCCTTTTGTCCCGGTGGGAAAGAGCAGTGTGGAGTGCATTAGAGATTGCATAATCTGTGGATCTGTTGGGGCAGTATGCAAATTGGAGTGGGTCTAGGGTTTCAGGGATAATGGTGTCGATATGAGCCATGACCAGCCTTTCAAAGCACTTCATATCTACAAACGTGAGTGGCATGGTGACATGGGTCGGTAGTCATTTAGGCAGGTTACCTTAGTGTTCTTGGGCACAGGAACTATGGTGGTTTGCTTGAAACATGTTTGTATTACAGACTCAGTCAGGTACAGGTTGAAAATGTCAGTGAAGACACTTGCGTGTTGGTCAGCGCATGCTCGCAGTACACGTCCTGGTAATCCGTCTGGCCCTGCTGCCTTGTGAATGTTGACCTGTTTAAAGGTCTTACTGACATCAGCTACGGAGTGATCACACAGTCATCCATAACAGCTGATGCTCTCATGCATGTTTCAGTGTTACTTGCCTCGAAGTGAGCATACAAGTAATTTAGCTTGTCTGGTAGGCTTGTGTCACTGGGCAGCTCGCGGCTGTGCTTCAATTTGTAGTTTTTAATAGTTTGCAAGCCCTGCCACATCCGACGAGCATCAGAGCCAGTGTAGTACGATTCAATTTTAGTCCTGTATTGATGCGTTGCTGTTTGATGGTTCGTCGGAGGGCATAGCAGGATTTCTTGTGAGCTTCTGGGTTAGAGTCCCGCTCCTTGAAAGAGGCAGCTCTACCCTTTAGCTCGGTGCAGCTCGGTGCAGATGTTTCCTATAACCATGGCTTCTGGTTGGGGTATGTACATACAGTCACTGTGGGGACGACGTCATCGATGCACTTATTGATGAAGCAAGTGACTGATGTGGTGTACTCCTAAATACCATCGGAAGAATCCCGGAATATATTCCAATGTGTGCTAGAAAAACAGTCATGTAGCTTAACATTTGCTTCATCTGAGCACTTTTTTATTGACCGAGTTACTGGTGCTTCCTGCTTTAGTTTTTGCTTGTAAGCAGGAGTTAGGAGGATAGAATTATGGTCAGATTTGCCAAATCGAGGGCGACAGAGAGCTTTGTACGCATCTCTGTATGTGGAGAGTTTTTTTTACCTCTGGTTGCACATTTAGCATGCTGGTAGAAATGAGGTAAAACTGATTTAAGTTTTAAGTTCCCTGCATTAAAGTCCCCAGCCACTAGGAGCGCCGCCTCTGGATGAGCGTCTTCCTGTTTGCTTATGGGCGTATACAGCTCATTGAGTGTGGTCTTAGTGCCAGCATCGGTTTGTGGTGGTAAATAAACACCTACGAAGAATATAGATGAAACCTGTCTTGGTAAATAGTGTAGTCTACAGCTTATCATGAGATACTCCACCTCAGGCAAGCAAAACCTTGAGACTTCCTTAGATTTTGTGCACCAGCTGTTGTTTACAAATATACATAGACCGCCACCCCTTGTCTTACCAGAGGCTGCTGTTCTATCCCGCCGACAAATTGTAAAACCCCCCAGCTGTATGTTATTCATGTCTTCGTTCAGCCACGACTTGGTGAAACATAAGATATTACAGTTTTTAATGTCCCGTTGGTAGGATATACATGTTCGTAGTTTGTCTATTTTACTATCCAGTGATTGTACGTTGGCTAATAGGATCGAAGGTAAAGGCAGATTACCCACTCGCCATCGGATCCTTACAAGGCACCCAGACCTACGTCCCCGATATCTCCGTCTCTTTCTCCTGCGAATGATGGGGATAAGGGCCTCAGTCATCTGGAGTAAATCCTTTGTATCTGACTCGTTAAAGAAAAAAGGATTCTTCCAGTACGGGGTGAGTAATCGCTGTCCTGATATCTAGAAGCTCTTTTCGGTCATTATGTACAAAATAAGTTACAAATAATTTGAAAAAGCACACACAATAGCACAATTGGTTAGGGGACAGTAAAACAGCAGCCATCTCCTCCGGCGCCATTACCAAATGTGTTCAAGCTCCGTTTTGATTGGTATCCCACTCCACCATGATTCACCTTTCCTGTCAACATCATTAGTGACACTTGCCTGTCCTACATAAACCAAAGTGACAGGGGACAGCCACAATTGACCAAACATGAGGGCAATAGACCCCTGGGCCGCAGAGTGCTTCGCTCAGCTCAGTCACTTAGCTAATCAGGAATACTTTTTTTCCTTACTCAGCCCAGTCTAGCCCCTCTATGCACACATACTGTACAAACAAATACCCCCAAACACACACACACACGCACAGCTTTGTGGCCTGCTACCCACTGCTACCCATTGTTGATAATATCCCTGGGTCCCAGAGGTGCTAGCAGCCCGGGTCTCTTGTAGCACGGTGAGCGCCCACATCCTGACCAACCGGGTTTGGTTCTTTTGTACGCCCTCCAACCCTTTAACCTGCTCCAGCCCAGAAACTTCCAGTTACAAAGAATAGTTATGAAGCCCTGGCCACCAGGAGGTTAACCCCTGCCCCGCCGTACGGCCCAAAAAAAGTTAATTTTAAAACAATAACATTCAGATCAGTAGAGCCTCCTCAGGGACTCCCCAGCAACCCCAGCCCCGGTGCAGCGCAGCGACTACCAATTCTGTTTGTCTTGACAACTGCTGCTGTCCGTAGGGCTAGGCTATGGTACTGTACAGAGAGGACGGCACGGCCAGGCACACACACTCGCACACCACAGGATGCTATGGAGAGTGAAAAGCAGGCACCCGGGTTCTACACACTGGGAAACATTATCTCAAGTGAAGGCTGTCATCAGTACAGCGTATGTAACAGTGTAACTTTACACCGTCCCCTCGCCCATACCCGGGCGCGAACCAGGGACCCTCTGCACACATCAACAACAGTCACCCACGAAGCATCATTACCCATCACTCCACAAAAGCAGCGGCTCTTGCAGAGCAAGGGGAACCACTACTTCAAGGTCTCAGAGCAAGTGACGTCACCGATTGAAACGCTATTTAGCGCGCACCACCGCTAACTAAGCTAGCCGTTTCACATCCATTACACGTAGTCTATGAATCATGGCTTTTCTTGATGAGAAAGAAATGTCCAAATATTGTGGGGGAAGATTTTTTTATATTTACAGTAATATTGGCAGAAATATATATTATCCCCTCCTTATCCCCCCCCCCATATTTTATCCCCCCTGTCCCCTGTCAACTGAACTAGAATGGCGACAATTGTCACAGGTAAATAGGAATTAAACTGCATGAGTCCATGCTTTTGAGCTGTGTATCCAGTTGTGTATCCAGTGCCACCTTCAATCAGTGTGCTAAGATTAACCAAATACCTTCATGGATTATAAGAAGTTAGTCTTCATGCTGCATTTTTTTTACAGCATACTTAGAGTACTTTACCAACTGTCCCTGTACAGTAACATGAGTATGTATTCATACTACTGTAGCTACTACTGTGTGAGAACAGAGCAAGCAGTTCTTCCAAAGGGGACATATTTTCAAATGCTCATATGAATTAAGCTGGTGAAATACGCTGGTGTGGTGAAACTCCTCTAGATCCATGATCTCACGTAGAACCAATCTGAGGGAGACCTGTGGTTCTGATCTGTGGTTTAGGAAAGCTGGCTGGATATAAATGTGTTCTGGGATGATTCTAGCTATTAGTGTGACGTATACAGATGTAGGATCTTAATTTGACCTGTATTGTCACAGTAAAATAATCCCACAGCAACAGGATTTGAATGTTTAGTCCATAATGTTTCTTGATGGTTAGGCTATTAGTTGGCCAAAATTAGGCTATGTGAAAAGTGCAATACTGTTAAAATAACCATGTGTTAGTGTGGGTTTTCAGTAAATGTATGTAAAATTCTCAGCAACAAATAGTGATCAAACTAAGATCCTATATCTGTAGGTTAGAGGAGAATAAACAGAATCATCAGGACTGTCAACAAGTACCACCAAAATGCATATTGCCTTCTGAACATAACTGCCTCTGGACTGTATCATTTCTCGGGTTGAAAGAAGACTGTGAAAGACAATCAATAATAAGCAAATTATATCACTTTGGAAGAGGTAAAATTAAAAACAATGGTACAGTACATGATTCCCTATGCAGCTTATCTTAGAAGATATTTCTAGAAGTGAGTTAGCATACAAAGGATGCAAGCATCCGTAAATAATATATTTTCAATGGTCTGCCAGTCTAGTGATGAGGAGAGAGGCTTTGCTGTTGGAACAAGGTTAGAGTAATAACAGATCGCACTGGCAGGACTACTGGCAGAGCTACATGCCAGCATAGACTTACTGAGAAAACAGAGGTGGTGACTGGAAAATGACGGAGTAAGAAATGCAGAACTACCTAACAGAAAGGCAGAGCACAGTGAGGAAATAGTGGTGAGACTGGGACTGGGAGTACTATGAATGGTTCTAAGGTTATATATGTGGATTATTCAATGCCGAGAACACTTGAGAAAGTGTCTTGCTCTCTGCAAAAACAACTGTATGCTTTTAAAAGCTAAAAATCAACTGTTTTCGCGACTCCCCAGTGCAGCACCCCTGGGACAGTGCCTCTCATTGAACCTTTATCAAGCATCGACTTGGTGATTGAATAAAATATATCACATGTAAATTGCACTTTACTTAACCACTCACTTTACTTTGTATTAACTCTGTGATAAAGAATGTCTACAGTTATGAGGGCCTCTAACCCTAAATACCTAGGCCCTCATTCATCAAGGCTGCAGTGCGATAATTTCTAAGCAAAGTGTGGGATTTATCCATTTGTACTTAAGCTTGAGAATGTGCGTAAATGTCAGCCAACCTCGGACCATGCGTACGCACAGCACCTTGTGGGTGAAAAGTCAAACTGATAATGAAATACCATCCACCAAATGGAAAAAGGATTGACATACTGGACCAAATCAGAAACTATGAAGAAAAAAGATAATAGATGAATAGTTAATGTATTTCTGTTATAGACACTTACGCTATTAATAGTTCTCCTAATTTAAGCCTAATTTAATAATAAAGTCCATTAGAAAGAGAGTGGAATGCAAGGTAGGAGGCAATTTAGTTAAACCAGAGGCATTGTGACATGTCCAAAATGGCAAATCGTGCATTGCTGGAGGATCTGCAAAAAGCTGCAATAACGCAGGGAGCATTGGTTTTCAATGAGCGTGCAGATTGTTTTTGCTGAGAGCGACACTTGGCTTTAGTAGATTTAGTTTTCCCAGGAATATTTGATTGTATCTCTGCAACCAACTCTCTCCAGTATTAGAAATGGAGACGAAACGCCCCAATGCCATCCCAGTACAAACCCAAGTCTTCTCCACCCTGGGATTTTTGGCCACTGGAACATTCCAACGGGGTATTGCGGATCGGTCTGGCATTTCACAACCAACCATGAGCCGAATATTGCCTGCAGTCCTTCATGGCATTATTTAATTGACCCCACAATACAGAAGGTTTCCGTCCACTGTTGTGCAACAGGACAGAGTGAAAAGGGATTTCCATACCATAGATGGATTTACCAATGTCATTGGAGCAATTGACTGCACCCACATTGCAATAAAATCACCATCATTGAGCGAATTCAACTTCGTCAACAGGAAAGGTTTCCATTCTGTCAATGTGCAGGTCATCTATGATTCACATTTGGCTTCGTTGAATGTAGTGGTCAAATGGGACACGAGTCATTCATTGTGCAGAACAGTTCAGTCAGCCTTAACCTCCAGGAATTAGTTGTTGATCATTATACAATTTATTTTTAATGGGGCTACCCATTAAAAACATGGCTGACTTCCCTCATAAACCCCTCAAACCAACAAGAGGCAAGGTACAACCAAGCTCACGCACAAGAACAGTGGAGCGCACCATAGGCCTGCTGAAAGAGAGTTGGCTGTGCTTGTCTGGGACAGGAGGCACACTGCAATACCAGCCTAGCAAGGTTTGCCTCTGAAATGGCGTGCCTTCAAATGCCATTACATGAATGTAATACAATGTGCAAATTCCTTTTTAGGTTTGCTACATTGTCAAGGCTGGCAGTGTGCTCCACAACATTGCAATCAAAAGTGGCATTCCACCGAATGATCCACCCAGACCCGATGAGCCCATGCCAGACAGGGAGTGATTCCCACCACCCATAGCCCTGGCACTGAGGACAAGAGTCAATATTATACAACGGTTTTAGGCATCTATTCTTCCAAATATTGTAATCAAATCGATAAGGAAAACACATTTACATTGCACCAGAATTTATCGTCTCCCATGGTTGACACAAACAAGTTCTTTCAATGATTGATTTCTCAGGCCGTTGCATACATCCTCCAGCTGCTGTTTGAGTCCAAGAATTGATGTGTTGATCTCTTCTTGTTGTTTCAGGACTGCACCAGTCAAAACACGCGGCGCAGCTGAAGCGCTCACCAAAGAGGACACCCTTCTTGTAGGCCTGGGGCTGAGGGGTCAGGCAATTCACCCACATCTGTCAAGATTTCATGTTATTTTCGTAGGTCATTTTGTTACACATATTGTTATACTGTATTTTTGTTATATTTGTCAAGAAAAAATATTTACATGTTGTCCATGTCTGATTATGGTTGCAAAAATCAAGTTTGACTTACCATAAGTTGGTGTCTGGTATTCCTTCAGGGTCTGGGAGAGGATCCTCAATAGCACCGTCACATATGATGCCAGAAACTGAGGTCTCCCCAATTATGCTACCAATGAGCTGGTCCATAGCAGACAGTGAAGAGTCACTCTGCCCTCCTCCTGTTGCACTTATATACCTTTTGTGGATCATAATTTTTTTGGGGGGGGGGGCATATGTTTTCAAATCCAACCATTTCTTTTTAATTTCATTAACTGAATTTACCAAAGCTCTTACCTGCTCCCAAGCAATATATGTTATCTTATTTGTCAAGCCATTGCTGAGGGCTCCAAAAAGTATAGCTTGTTTTTCTTCCACATCGATGATCAAAAGTTCAATTTCTGCATCCCAAAAGTGTTTTTTCTTATTTGATTTCTCCATGTTTGCAGCCCAAAATTTGTGACATTTCTTGCAGCTTTAAAGGGTAGGTTTGTGACCATAAATGGTCATTTAGGGGCGGTTATTTATGTAAATGAGACTTCACGTGCACTAGCACAGTGTTTCAGAACGTGTCTGATTCATCAAGGCAAAAATACTTACAGGTGTGTGTAAATCAAGCGTACGAGCAATTGATAAATACCAACTTTTTTGTACTTGCGAACATTCTAAATTCTCTTTGTACGAGTTAATTTAGAAGCTTTTCTACACAACATTGATAAATGAGAACCCTGGAGACTATGGCCATTTCGTTCTCTGGTCCCTATCCCCAAGAGCTAACTGGCTGCCCAGAGCAAGGGCAAGTAATGTCTTCTCAATAAAGACGGCATCAGCGAAGAGAGGCCGACTTTTTACTTTCAAAGCTCTTTCCATTCAATTATAATGAGACTGTCCTTTCAAGTGACATGAGGAGAAACTATGAAATGGCCATAAAACTCTTCAAATCCACATTCGTATTTTACAATTCTTCTAATTAGGATTCACATTTCCCGATGGAGGATGTCACCCTGCCCTCTTCACAGCTTTCTATTGTATTTTCACTTTTAACACAGTATTGAGATTTATAGGTCATATGTTTTGACAGAATAGAATTGTAGATACATTTTCACATGCTCAATTGATGCAGACATTTACTATTTAAACTGTTTTGATGTAAGTGTTATACCAGAACATTATAAAAATAGAGGAAAGTCCTGAAATATGACATTACATTTAAATACACATTGTTAGCTTTCATACTTGAGTAATTACAAGAGCTAAATTATCCTTGTCTCTTCATGACTATTGCAACTAAATACAGGTACATGTCTACTGCCTTAAGCATATACTGTAGATGTTCACTTACTCAGACAACAACCAATACGGAAATGAGAACTGTGCATTGGTCAAACTCTACTCTGGCATAGGCCAGGAGGTCAACAACTGGTTAACCAAGATGACCTCACTGGGCCAGAGTGAAGAGTGAATGAAGACAGGGTCTGGCCCAATCCTGCGGTGAGGGAGGAAGCGCCCTATAGTAGCTAAGGGGAAAAGCTTCTATCCTTCTATTCTGACCGAGTGCAGTGGTCGGGCACCAGAGAATTAACTGTGACCCCACAACGTTCCAAAATAAGTCAAAGCTGGAGTGGAGGAAATGAAAGTAAGTGGAAAGTTTCGGGACATAAAAATCATACCACACTTCCAAAATAAAAATCTGACCAAATAAACCAGAGATATATAATATTGTACGAATCATTTTTTAAACAATGGAGAGAATGAGAGAATGACATACACAAGCACTTCATTACAATATACTGTACAAATTTTAACTCAGGACTAGTGAAATGCTATTGAGATCAATCGCCATGGTGACTCTACAAATAAGAGAAAATAGGCAGAATTGCGGCTGATATTTATTTAACCTATCTCTACAATCCACTTAGCCTGAGAAGAGTGTCATCGACCTTCATATGCCACAATAAAAACCTGCTTAGCTAAGGTTAACGACCTTCCATTGAGGATAATAAACTTCCGTGGGAGGTTTGTTTACGTGTTTTATAGACAGGCAGGCCCCTCAATCAGATGCAATGGGGCAAAAAAGTATTTAGTCAGCCACCAATTGTGCAAGTTCTCCCACTTCAAAAGATGAGAGAGGCCTGTAATTGTCCATCATAGGTACACTTCAACTATGACAGATAAAACTAGAAAAAAAAAAATCAGTTTTGGGGGGGGGGCGGGGGGGGGATTTTACCCCTTTTTTTATCCAATTGTTGTAGTAGCTACTATCTTGTCTCATCGCTACAACTCCAGTACGGGCTCGGTTGAAACGAAGGTTGAAAGTCATGCGTCCTCCGATACACAACCCAACCAAGCCGCACTGCTTCTTAACACAGCGCGCATCCAACCCGGAAGCCAGCCGCACCAATGTGTCGAAGGAAACACCGTGTACCTGGCCACCTTGGTTAGCGCGCACTGCGCCCGGCCCGCCACAGGAGTCGCGGGTGCGCGATAAGACAAGGACACCCCTTCCGACCAAGCCCTCCCTAACCCGGACGACGCTAGGCCAATTGTGCGTCGCCCCACGGACCTCCCGGTCGCGGCCGGGTACGACAGAGCCTGGGCGGTGCAGGGACTGTGATGGCACAGCTGGCGCTGCAGTACAGCGCCCTTAACCACTGCGCCACCCGGGAGGCCCATTGTAGGATTTTTTATGAATTTATTTGCAAATTATGGTGGAAAATAAGTATTTGGTCAATAACAAAGTTTATCTCAATACTTTGTTATATACCCTTTGTTGGCAATGACAGAGGTCAAAGTTTTCTGTAAGTCTTCACAAGGTTTTCACACACTGTTGCTGGTATTTTGGCCCATTCCTCCATGCAGATCTCCTCTAGAGCAGTGATGTTTTGGGACTGTTGCTGGGCAACACGGACTTTCAACTCCCTCCAAAGATTTTCTATGGGGTTGAGATCTGGAGACTGGCTAGGCAACTCCAGGACCTTGAAATGCTTCTTACGAAGCCACTCCTTCGTTGCCCGGGCGGTGTGTTTGGGATCATTGTCATGCTGAAAGACCCAGCCACGTTTCATCTTCAATGCCCTTAATGATGGAAGGAGGTTTTCACTCAAAATCTCACGATACACGGCCCCATTCATTCTTTCCTTTACACGGACGTCCTGGTCCCTTATCAGAAAAACAGCCCCAAAGCATGATGTTTCCACCCCCATGCTTCACAATAGGTATGGTGTTCTTTGGATGCAACTCAGCATTCTTTGTCCTCCAAACACGACGAGTCGAGATTTTACCAAAAAGTTCTATTTTCGCTTCATCTGACCATATGACATTCTCCCAATCTTCTTCTGGATCATCCAAATGCTCTCTAGCAAACTTCAGACGGGCCTGGACATGTACTGGCTTAAGCAGGCGGACACGTATGGCACTGCAGGATGAGTCCCTGGCGGCGTAGTGTGTTACTGATGGTAGGCTTTGTTACTTTGGTCCTAGCTCTCTGCAGGTCATTCACTAGATCCCCCCGTGTGGTTCTGGGATTTTTGCTCACCGTTCTTGTGATCATTTTGACCCCACGGGGTGAGATCTTGCGTGGAGCCCCAGATCGAGGGAGATTATCAGTGGTCTTGTATGTCTTCCACTGCCTAATAATTGCTCCCACAGTTGATTTCTTCAAACCAAGCTGCTTACCTATTGCAGATTCAGTCTTCCCAGCCTGGTGCAGGTCTACAATTTTGTTTATGGTGTCCTTTGACAGCTCTTTGGTCTTGGCCATAGTAGGGTTTGGAGTGTGACTTTTTGAGGTTGTGGACAGGTGTCTTTTATACTGATAACAAGTTCAAACAGGTGCCATTAATACAGGTAACGAGTGGAGGACAGAGGAGCCTCTTAAATAAGAAGTTACAGGTCTGTGAGAGCCAGAAATCTTGCTTGTTTGTAGGTGACCAAATACTTATTTTCCACCATAATTTGCAAATAAATTCATTAAAAATCCTACAATGTGATTTTCTGGATTTCTTTTTCTCATTTTGTCTGTCATAGTTGAAGTGTACCTATGGTGAATATTACAGGCCTCTCTCATCTTTTTAAATAGGAGAACTTGCACAATTGGTGGCTGACTAAATACTTTTTTGCCCCACTGTAGGTTGGCACTGGCAGAGGTCATTTTCTATCATCCAATACAATTGGTAGGTGTCTGACCCAACGTTAAAAACACATTTTAAATTTACCCATGACTCAAATGTCAACACAGGGACAGTCTGGACTTTAAGCCAGACATATTTGGATTAGAGAGAGATCTGGAGCAGAGTTGGATGTGCCACTGACATAAATAGAGCTCGAATTTAGCAAGGGCCCTGTTTTGACACACAAACACAATGTTGCTGCTGCTAAGCAAGTTGTGTATCAGAAAAACGTTATTTCTGCATTGCCATTCAACACTGGGCGCACACTGGTTGAATCAACGTTGTTTCGAATGTGGAACAGAAGTTGAATTGACATCTGTTTCCAGTGGGACAGGAGATTTTGTTCTGGGTGCTAAGTTATTATTGTCCAGTACAAACCGCAGTTTAAGTGATAAGGGCTGAGATCCCAGGATATTACAGACAGCCCTGCATGGGGAGAAGAATTAGAGGGCATCTTTGGTGCAGCTCCAGAACCGTTCTGCTATTGAGCCATCACTATTTACAGCTTTCTCCCTATGAAGCGCCAGGTAAGACAACATGTCTCAAGAGATCACAGCCTCTCACATCTGGTCAGTTCAAAAACATCTGGACATAACTCACAAATAATTGCTTCCTCTCAAAAAGAAAAAAAGATGTGTGCATTATAGAATCATTCATCACCGGATATAGCTCACGCTGAATCCATAGAGAAATCATTAAAGACAAAACATTTTGTTATGAATAATTCAATCCTCATGGACATGTAGAATTGAAATACATGCAAGACAATTTGCTATTTCATTTGCATCAATATGAGATTTCATATTTGATCAAACCTTCCATACCATATAATGATTACCCAAAAATACAAGTACAACTACTTCCCAATACTTTTAAATACTTGAGGTGCGGTTTATTTCACTTGACCAGCTGGAATGTCTTACATATAACCCTCTTCGAGTTGAGTGTCGAACCTTGCTTCTCATTGGTTCCATTGTACCTGGCAAGCTAAATCAAGTGCACCTCAAGTATTTGACATACTGTATGTATTTCACCCAGGTCAGAAGCTAACCCAGACTGATGGCCATACCGTGAGCAAAGCGATGGACCCAGTAGTAGGCGAAGTCCACCACTAGGAAAGCCAGCCACCATGCCCAGGCAGAGTCCCAGGTTAGCTCCAGTAGATAGAAGTTGTTCCACATGTAGATGTAAGTGGTTATTTCAAACCGCTTGCAAATAGCCAGGAAGAAAATTACAAATGTATTTAGTTCAGTCACAACTGAATATTACTAAAAAATACCTTAAGTAGGGCCTCCCGAGTGGCACAGTGGTCTAAGGCACTGGATTGCAGTTGCTAGCTCTGCCACTAGAGATCCTGGTTTGAGTCCAGGCTCTGTCGCAGCCGGCTGCAACCGGGAGACACATGGGGCGGCGTACAATTGGCCCAGCGTCGTCCGGGTTAGGGTAGGGTTTGGCTAGCAGAGATGTCCTTGTCCCATTGCGCTCTAGTGACTCCTGTGGCGGGCAGGGTGCATGCACGCTGACACGGTTGCCAGGTGTACCGTGTTTCCTCCGACACATTGGTGTGGTTGGCTTCTGGGTTAAGCAGGCATTGTGTCATGAAGCAGTACGGCTTGGTCCAGGGTTGTGTTTCGGAGTACGCATGGCTCTCGACCTTCGCCTCTCCCGAGTCTGTACGGGAGTTGCAGCGATGAGACAAGACTGTAACTACCAATTGGATACCATGAAATTGGGGAGAAAAAGGGGTAAAAGTAAAAACAAATATTACAACAACAACAAAAATAATCCCTTAAGTAGCTAGACTGCAAATAGATAAGCACACAGATTCTCCACAATACATTTCAGGTGCACAGTTAGATCATCTTACAGTATACAATTAATTTTTTAAATATTTTTTTTTACCTATACAGCCATACATTATCATTAGAGATGCACTTCTGTAATTACTTTTCTATAGAACTCAATGGGCCAGTTTCCTGGACACAAATTAAGCCTAGTCCTGGACTAAAAAGCCATTTCTATGGAGATTCTCCATTGATCAGTATTTTTAGTTTAGGAAGAGGCTTAGGCTTCCCTATAGGAATTCTAGAAACCTACAAGAAAGTTAGAGTTTACCCGCGTGGGCATTCTAGAAATGATACCAGCTGACACTGTGACGACGTCACTGACGCAGGCCAGTGGGGTTCCATCCTTCAGCAGGCTCACCACCAGTTCTACAACCATCAAGCCCATAAAGAACGGGGTGGCCTGTAGTCACAACAGAGGAGAACAAATTCGAATCAACAGTCCAAGCACAATGAAAACTCCACCACTTCTCGGTCTTGTGTTTCCTTGAACGCTTACAGTAACCTCACATGTTTGTCTTGGAAAATGAACAATAAAAAGGGCTTTCATGTCTTGTGATGCATGATGTTTCCCTGATGGCTCTATGGTGAAGCTACACAGGGATAGTCACATATCATCTCTCCCTGAGGATCTATTTCAGCTTCCAGTGGAGAAGAAAACACTTGAACAACTCATACAAATAATATTTGGAGGAACCTTTCATTTCAATAGGTCTCGTTACATCACATGACCAGACGACTACACGTGCACGTTTCGCAAACATGTATGATTGATAATAGTTCAGACTGAAGACATGAATACCTGATGCGTCTGAATATTATCCATCCATATATAATAAGCAATGTAAAAAAGTGCACCATGTCTGTAAAATGTATATACTATGTTCATGTAACAAAGGGGGGAAAAAAAGAAGAAAGAAAAAGATGCAGTAAAAACAGTTATTATTTTGTCCTCCGATTAGGGCAATTTTTGGATAGGCCAACAAACAAAACAAAAACATTTATGTCTTCATATGGCTAAAGTTATTCTATTATTTAGTATTCCATTCTATAAGTATGCTACATACAGTATCTGCTGCATTAGGTTTTACGTAGGTGTGGAGTATGCAAGAACAGAATGGGAGGTACTTACTAGGAAATTACTAGAGGTTACCAAAAATGGTTTCCATCATGTCATAATTGTGACATCAACAGTGTGTTGGACCTGTTGGCTAGTCTTAGGAAATGACCATGTCACTCGTGATTGACCTGACCTGGTCACCTAAACCTTCATCTGGTCATGTGACTGCACCCAAGGGGTGTGTGTGGAACGTGGATCGCTAGGTGTAGACCTGGAGGTGGAATAGGATGTGTGTGTGTGTGTGTGTGTGTGTGTTAGGGCGATCTAGAGGACCACGAGGGACCGACGATCACACGCTACACTCCAACATCTGGCAGAGGACTGACGGACTGCATCTAACAAATGGGCTCAGAGCGCAAGCACTCTCTCTCCAAACCCACTGAGTGAGAGAGAGATTATCATTTTGGATTCTGGCTTGAACGTTCCCTCTTTTTCTCATATCTAGAGTATTGTTTTACCTCGTCAGAGCTGTGTTCTTGACAGCTTTCCACTTTATTTGGGAAGGAATTCAGGTTCTCATGCCATGCGAAAAAGGGGATGCCGAGGGAATGGGTTGTTTTGGACTTTAAAAAAATAATAATTCTTAATGTGTTTGTTTGACCTTCACAATCACTGTGTTTACTCTGTGTGGCATTTTCCTCCAAACAACAGGACAAACGAAAACAAGTCTTATGAAGGCTGTAACATGCTTTGGGCTTGTGAAAATTGTCAAGGGAGTCTTTAATAGTTTTATATAAATCTCTGTTTTTGGTCTTAGATCTTGCAAAGCGAATGACATTGTGGAACAGATGTTGGTATTATCCCATATAGGGCCATTTTTATCAGGCTGTAGATGAGTGACGTTAGCCGCGGGTTTGTGATGGGGAAGACACAAACCCTGTACATTCTCTTATGAGAGTATGTCTACTTTGTCCTAAAGTAACAGGTATAATGTATCTTGTTGTAACAGGATAATCAATTAAACTATGGCAGGAATTAAATCAGACAAGCAATGTTTATTGCAGTGTTTTTATTTAAAAACAACTTATTTACATACTGAGCTATGATGATAATCCCGCTATACAGAGGTTCAACTGACCAGTGGCTTTGTAAGGGGACAAGTAATGATGCTTTGTGGGTGAAAGTTTTTGATGTGATCAGAGGGTCCCGGGTTTGAGCCCAGATTGAGACAAGGAATGGGACGGAAGCAAAAATGTTACAGGTGAGCTAGTTTGCTCCTGCAGAAACAGGAAATGTAGATTCTAATTCAGTGACATTTTTGTAGGTGTTGATACATTTTTCGTAAGGGAAAATCAAGCATGACATTTCAAAGTAGAAATTACAAATTTCAGTAGCCTTTTTTAACCTCATATACACTGCCAGTTCTACATTTCCTGCAATGCATGAAAGTTATCCTGCAACAGGGTGATCAAATTAAGATCCTGCACCTGTACATAGTCAACCAAATGTTTTTGACACTTACATGTAGGCTATCCTACACAGACTAGTGCACAGAGTGATGACTACATCACAAACAACACTCAGCACCGAAACAAGCGTGACACACCCATGCAAACATCACATGCAACTCTGTAACAATACTGAAGTAAATGAGGTTGTTTCATTACAGTTTGTTTGGAGCAGGATTAAAACACTGAGGAGTCCTGCTGTTTGGGTAATTGTTTTTTCTCGATTCACATGGCTTTATAGAAGCCTGTTAAAACGTGAGCTTTATCCCTCAAACAATAAACATGTTGATTTTAGGATTTCGCTAAACCTTTATCATCCAGATGTCACAATAAAAAGTATTGGTGTGTTCTGTTCATTTGCACTGGGTGCTCAAGTCAAAAGTGGTCCTAAAATACAACAATATTTAACCCCCCTGTTGTGTTCGTTTCATGTTAATTAATTCTGCCACATTATAGCTGATTACAAATCCATAATAACACATATATTATCACCTAATGTTGTGTTAGATCTTTATCAACTTAAGTTATTGTGAACATTACACGTTTTGAACTTCTATTTGCTATACAACTCATTATGAGTAAAGAAAAGCATAATGTATGGATTATTTTGACAATAATAAATACTCAGATGAAACATATTGTGCTATCTATCACAGACTACTTTGTGTCAAAGTTTAACAAGGACTCTCTCCTCCTCACCAGTGTCATGATCAAAGATATGATCAAGAGCCTCATATACAGTATATCGTTTGGTCATTGTGCTGCCACAGAATGAATTGTGAGCAAGGCCTCAAAAAAACTTTATATACCAGAGCTGCAAGAAAAGTTCTATATATTATTGAAACAATGCTGCGATTATTTGTGAGAATGTCAACAGGTGTGGTTCCTGTGGGGGAAAGATTCTATTGGGGAAAGGTTCCCGTGGGGGTTGCCATGGAAGGGGAGTGAGGTTTGTGTGTGTTTGTGTGTGTGTGCGCGCGCTTGCGTGCGTGTCACTACTTCCACCGAAGTCGGCTCCTCTCCTTGTTCGGGCGGCGTTCAGCGATCGACGTCACCGGCTTTCTAGCCATAGCCGCTCCATTTCTCATATATCCATTTGTTTTGTCTTGTTCCATTACACACCTGGTTTTCATTCCATAATTACTGCATGTATTTAGTCCTCTGTTCCCCACCATGTCTTTGTGTGTAATTGTTTATTGTTATGTGGATTTTGTCAGGCGCTATACTTTTGCTATGTTCCGTGTTTCTGGCACATTACTGTTCTTATGCGCTGTCATTTTTGGACCGGAATTAAAGTGCGCCTGTTTATTACACTCTGCTCTACTGCAGCTGACTTCGCATGCCGTACACACCCCTGACAGTGCGTGCGTGCGTGTGCTCGAACACACATGCATATGGGGGTCTGGGAGAGGAAGAGTGTCCATCTGATGAATGATGAACTAATTGTAGTCTCACCCATTAATTTCTAATGACCGGTGACCGGGAACACCATAGGTGTACAAAAGTTATATAAACACCCAAAATGTTGATGAAAATCATCAAAATGTATTTTGTCTGTTCAGATGCCCTGTGTGGACAAAGTCATTGAACTTTAAGACAATCAGATTAAATTAACTACATTTTTCAGAGAGAAAGGTTCAATTCAGGCGGGTTAACAGACATCCCCCCCATTGGACTGAACAGGGCACACCTCCCCATGCTCATGATCAAATACATATTGTTTGTCTAAAACTAAGGATTTGAGAGAGAATATGAAAATAAATGTACTAATATCATATCATTTGAAAATATGAACCATACAGCCAACATTCAAGCCCATATATGACAAACAATAACAGCAGCTACACTGTTTGTATCGTTTATACAACGTCATGCAATAGCTATATGAAGAGTTTACGGTCTTAACTAGGCTACTGCAGAAACCAGTGTAGTGATATAGTCACTCTATAGCACCACTTCCCTGACAGTTCCTACAGGTTTGTGACCATCTTTGTGAATATTTATGAATATACAGTAGCATATATGATATCATTCAAACTAAGTGTGCAGACTTTCCTTCGCTATGTTTATACATTTCAAGTGTGTCACTCCTAGCATGAGCGCCACAATATAGATTGTTAAAAAAAAAAACACAAAACCCATCAAACCACTCCAGCGTTTTTTAACAGCGAACACTTGCTGAACGTACGGCGGGACATCCTCCACATTTTCAAATGACGATTTGTTTGGTGTGACAATGTAAAACATGAACCTAATACCCTTGGTCAATGAGACTAGGTCCATGAATTGTGGCATTGTATGCGCCTTCAGTCCCTCTACGCAAGGTGATGCTAAACCAATCGTCTGGGGAATTTTAATTACTTTAACACGCATAGTCATCAAATGTCCTTTGAACTGAGAGATAACTGTGTCGTTCTATTGGCACTCTTCAGAGGCAGGATACAGTAAATGGATCATAGGTCAGGTGTGGATCATAGGTTGGTTGTTTTGTCTCAGGACTGACAATGCCTTCAGCTGCCATTAAATCTTACCATAGTATCAATTCCAGAAATGAAAAGATAACAAATAAGTGTGGTGGTCTTTCATGTATATTATGAAGAAACCAGCTATGACATTGTCCGACCATTCTGTCTGTGGTCTGTCTTTACACTTACATTCCATTGATTTGCAGGTCATGAATCATTGTTAGGTATCGAATAGTGAAGCCCTATTAATTCACATGACATGTAATTAGCCTATTAATTGATGTTAAATATGTAAACTTTCAAAGTGAACTTTTTTCTTGCTGGAGAGGAGAGACTATTTTGAAAAAGGAGAATGTTGCATCACCTGACATGAAAAGAAGGCAGAGAGCGTTAAATAATCAACTGCGCATAAAGAAGATAATGGAGAGATGGGTGACATTTGGTGTACAAACTGGGAACAGTTATCCATTTTAGAAATCCTCATTGTAAAAAAAGACTTGCAATAGGTGATTGCGCATTTAATTTAAAGGCCCAATGCAGCCGTTTTTATCAAAATAGCTGTTGTTGGGAAAGGTTTGTGATGCTCTTTGCTATTGGTCTATTAACCAACGTACTAACCAAAACTCCCGCCCATGTAAACCTGCTGATTAGAACAGGGGTTCTTAAACTTTTTCAGCAAATTCTGTGTTTTCCTGGGACCCAAGCTTAGGAAAATATGCAACTATACATAAATATTGGTACATTTCATTGCCCTTATGCCTAAAACAAATGCAATATAGACAAAAATATAACAATTAAATTAAATATCCATATAAATATATATTAATGTTTATTTTCCCCCATTAAAAACACTCTTACATATCTGTCTAAGTTGGAAATGTTGTCGTTAAAATACAATAAATCATTTTCATTCTGAACTGGAATAAACTGATTGATCACATCGCACAGACGAACAAGAGAACACACACACAGGCGTTTTGATAGTGCAACCCTAAGTATCAGTACAGATGAAAAATGATCAGGCCTATCTTGCTGTAGAAATGATTGTTGAAAGAACGTTTAGGTTGGAACTGTTGCTGTTAAAATACAATACATATATTTTTATTTTTAACTGGAATAAACTGATTGATCACATCACACAGATGTAGACCAGAAAACACACCACACACACACACACACACACACACAGTCCTATTGAGAGCATGTCTATTCTGGGCTCCGTTCCTGACAGTACAACAATGAGGTCATGCTCAGCCTTGAAACTCTTTTCTGTACTTGTTTTTAAAGTATGTCAGAATTGAGAACCCTGACTCGCATAGGAATGTGGTGCCAAACTGGACCAGAACATCTACTGCTTTCTCAGTCAGGCAGGTGTAACGGCTGTTGGTGGGAGAAGGTGAGGACGAAAGCGCAGCATGTGTTCATGTTTGTTTATTGACACTGAAAACTAAATACAAACATAACAAAAGGGAATAACCAAAACAGTCCTGAAAGGTGAAAAACACTAAACAGAAATCAACTACCCACAAAACCCATGTGGGAAAAAGATACCTAAGAATGGTTCTCAATCAGAGACAACGATAGACAGCTGCCTCTGATTGAGAACCACAAACAACAAATGAAATACAAAACATAGAAAATGAACATAGAATGCCCACCCTAGACACACCCTGGCCTAACCAAAATAGAGAATAAAAGCCTATATGGCTGTTGATGAGCAACCCAGAACTGTGTTTGGCTCAAAAAGCATCTTGCTTCAATCAGTTTATTCCAGTTAAGAATACAAATTATGATTGTATTTTAACAGCAACAGTTCCAAACTAGACCAGTTTTCAGCAATAATTTCTACAGTAAGATGTATAGTAGGCCTGATCATTTTTCATCTTCATTTGTACTGTTACTAGGGTTGCACTACCAGTAGCTAGTTTACTTTGGCGAATAATAGCTATTAGCTGTATACAAGGCCAGGGGGTTGTTTGAAAGAGAAGCTCACATCTACTACTATGAGAGTTAGTTAGTACTCCCTTATTTCTGTTATAAAATGACAACAATGCCTTGCTAGCTGACTTACTTTTCCACTGTCAAAGCAGTTTCTTGAAGCATGCTGCCCTGTTCTGAAAGAACTCGTTGGGTTTACCATCATGCAGTGGATGTTTGGTCAGGATGTGTCGTTTCATTACTTAGCACTTCCCCGCACAAAACACATTGTGGGCGCTCCTCGTTATAAATTTCTATGAAAGAGAAACTCATCGCTGTTTATGCGTTTCATGACAATTGAGCTCAGTCAAAACTTGTGGCTAGCATTTTTCCATTTGATGAAAGCGGCGAGTGTGAATGACAAATCAGTGGCAGACAGCGCATCATCTGCTTCATCGCGTGTGTCGCGGATTAATCTTGCAGAAAAAAGATCAGGTAAACCGTGAAACACACAGGCATCCAGTGATGCCAATTTAGCAATTTTGTTGCTAGATTTAGCAACTTTTCAGAGTACCCTGGCAACTTTTTTTTCAAACAGCACCTAGCAACAAATTTAGCTACTTTTAAAAATGTATTTGGAACTTTTAGCAACTTTTGAAAACTGAGTCAAACGCTAAAATGCACGCATTTTCCCTCTAAATGAGACAAAAACGATTTTCTCTGTCACACACTCAGTCATAACACACGTACCTGGCTGCAAAAGTGCATTGTGAGTGACGTCAGCAGGTGCTCAGCTCGCGCACAGGCAGCAGCAGGCCAGCAGCAATTTCAGCAAATGTTGGCTGACTGCAGCAGCAGTAGTATGCGTTCGACGAGACAAACCCAATGAATATAGTTGGTCACAAGTGTTTGATCTTGAACCGAACTTACAACATCAATCAACATGTCTCAATCAAAATTGTACAGCCAGAAGTACAGAAAAGAGTGGGAGTCTGTACCTGAATTTAAAGGGTGTCTGAAGCCAATAATTGGGGATGATTGTCGGGCTGTGCGTACTGACATCAAAAAACATAGTGCTACAGCAAAGCATATCAATAAATCAAAACCATACAAGGCAGTCTACATTACCACAGTTGGTTAATAAAAAAGTGGATAACTGCAAATTGTTCAGAATGTGTAAGTTTACTAGTTGAAAATAAAATAAAATGTAATTGTTCAATAATTCAATGTGTTGTATTTAAAAATAAATATGTGATCATATAAAATGTGTTGTGTTTATATTACTTTTACAAATAAAAATATAATAAACAAACAAATCTAAACAAAAAAATGTCAAATCATATTTTTCGCTGAGATGGCCAGTCAATTTGAGTAACGTTATTGTGTATTCTACGTACTGACGTCATCGCACAATGACATCACAACGTCATTTAGCAACTTTTAGCAACAAATCGACCTGCCTCTAGCAACTTCCCCTGAAAATGAGTTGGCAACACTGCAGGCATCTCCCTCTCACACTAACGCAGCTGCCAAACTGAGCAGAGACCGCTTCTAAGCAGAGAGCACACTTGGCCAAATCAATTCCAGAAATGAATTAAATAATTATACATTTACTCTGACACATCGCAACACACAACTAACAGTGGGTCGCAACCCATACGTTAAGAAAGGCTGGATTGGAAGGTCTGTATAGATTGTATTTTCAACCAGCAACTATCAGGAAATAACACTGACCAAATTTCATGACACTTTTACACTGTTAGTTTCATCAGCTGCTTCACAATATGATACAAAACAAAGTAAAAACAGAATTTTGACTGCACTGTGCCTTTAATAGGTACAGTATGATTGTAATTGATTCATACTGTTTCATCATGTTTACCACACAGTTAGCTTTTGGTCAAAACTACACTTTATTGCTAGCTTGCACTAAAAAGTTCCGTCTCCAAAATACTGTTCTAGCTCCAAATTAGATGAGAAAGAGGAGATCAAACCTTGAAATTATTCAATGATATTGTAATAGAATATGATCCTTTCGCAGGTTCTCCTGTGGGGCTTTGGCAGAAGTCCATACCCTTTCCTGAGGAAAAGGTGAATTAGGCATGCACCCCATCAACAGTTCTCTACACGTTGGCTAATGTTTAATTCATGTCATCTCAGTTCACAGCATAGTCATACATTACCCTGGATTCATGTGGATGGAAGGCATCATGACGTTATTCAACCCAACGTGAATTCCATTTACCTCTGGTTTAATTTATTTGATCTGAGAAGCATTTCAGTTATCACGACTTCCTCCGAAGTTGGTCCCTCTCTTTGTTCGGGCAACGTTTGGCGGTCGACGTCACCGGTCTTCTAGCCATCGCCGAGCCACCTTTCATTTTCCATTTGTTATGTCTTGTCTTCCCACACACCTGGTTTCAATTCCATCAATTACATGTTGTGTATTTAACCCTCTGTTCCCCCGATGTCCTTGTCCGGTATTGTTTATTGTAAGTGCCTGTGTACGTTATGTCTGGTGTGCGTCGGGTTTTGTAACCATTTATTGATTGTTCTGTTTTCCGGTGGGTTTTATTATTAAACTGCGCCGTTGGAAACACCGTTTTTTCTCTCCTGCGTCTGACTTCTCTGCCGCCAGTACGCACCCCTTACAGAATACCGGACCAAACTTATGGAGTCAGCAGGAGCAGGTACCCCGGGTATAGGGGTGGAGGAGCGCGTCCGGGAGCACGCAGCAATGCTCCACCATCTTGGCACCGCCATGGACCGCGTTGTCCAGACAATGGACCGCTGGGAGAGACAGAGAGTTCTCCCAGCACCTCCACCAGCACAGCCGGGGTCTCCACTACGTGGTCCCAGTGGGATTCGTCTCTCCCTTCCCCAGGAATACAATGGGACGGCTGCGAACTGCCAGGGGTTCCTCTTGCAGCTGGATTTATACCTGGCAACCATCCACCTGGCTCCTTCGGGCTGAGAGAGGGTGTGCGCCCTCGTCTCGTGCCTCACCGGGAAAGCCCTGGAGTGGGTGAATGCCGTGTGGAGAGAGGGAGATAGACCAGTTTGAGGAGTTCATCCGCCAATTCCAGGCAGTTTTTGACCACCCGCCCGAGGGTAGAGCGGCGGGTGAACGCCTATTCCATCTGAGGCAGGGGACGAGGAGTGCCCAGGAGTTCGCCCTGGAGTTTCGAACCCTGGCTGCCAGCGCGGGATGGAACGACAGGGCCCTGATCGACCATTATCGCTGCAGTCTGCGCGAGGACATCCGTCAGGAGACACCACCCTCACGTTCGACCAGCTGGTGGACCTGTCCATCCGGCTGGATAACCTGCTGGCTGCCTGCGGACGTTCAGATCGTGATCTGTTGGTTCCATCCCCCCGCACCCCCTCTCCGATACCCATGGAGCTGGAAGGGGCGGTGCGCAGGGAGACCAGAGGGGATTCCAGCTTGTGCACCATCTGTTGTCGCAGAGGTCACACTGCCGGTCCGTGCCGGGTTGGTTCCTCTGGATATCGAGTTTTCCCCGCATTCCCAGCATAAGGCGCTCGTCGATTCAGGCGCGGCTGGGAATTTTATAGATAGTTCATTCGCCCATAGTTCAGGGATCCCCATTGTTCCCATGGCTGTGCCTTTCCCCGTTCACGCCTTAGTTAGTCAACGATTAGGGTCAGGGTTGATGCAGGGGGGTCACAAGGAGAGAATTAGTCTCTTCCTTATTGAATCTCCTGCATGTCTCGGGGTGCTAGGCCTACCCAAGTTAGTTTGTCATGACCCCACTGTTTCTTGGCCACAGAGGGCTCTCACGGGGTGGTCGCGAGAGTGCTCGGGGAGGTGTTTTAGCCGAGTTGACACAATTACCACCTCTGCGTTTCCCGTGGTCGACGGGGCGATTGCGCAATAAATCTCCTGGTAGACGCTGCACTTCCCAGGAGTCACGTGTAATCCCCTCTCACAGGCGGAGACAGCGGCTATGGAAACATGTCTCTGAATCCCTGCGTCAGGGGTACATTCGGTCATCCACTTCACCCGCCTCCTCAAGTTTCTTTTTTGTGAAGAAAGAGGGAGGTCTGCGCCCGTGTATTGACTATCGGGGTCTGAACCAGATCACAGTGAGGTATAGTTACCCGCTACCGCTCATAGCCACAGCGAATGAGTCAATGCACGGGGCGCTTTTCTTCACCAAACTAGATCTCAGGAGAGCTTACAACCTGGTGCGTATCCAGGAGGGAGACGAGTGGAAGACGGCTTTCAGTGCCCCCTCAGGGCACTATGAGTACCTTGTCATGCCGTACGGGTTGATGAATGCGCCATCAGTCTTCCAGGCCTTTGTAGACAAGATTTTCAGGGACCTGCACGGGCAGGGTGTAGTGGTGTATATTGATGACATTCTGATATAGTCCGCTACATGCGCCGAGCATGTGTCCCTGGTGCGCAGGGTGCTTGGTCGCCTATTGGAGCATGACCTGTACATCAAGGCTGAGAAGTGCCTTTTCTTCCAGCAGTCTGTCTCCTTCCTAGGGTACCGCATTTCCACCTCAGGGGTGAAGATGGAGAGTGACCGCATTTCCGCCGTGTGTAATTGGCCGACTCCCACCACGGTAGCGGCTCCCATTACCTCTCTGTTGAAGGGGGACCCGTTCATGAAGGCAGACGCATTGTCCCGGCTGTATGACACAGAGGAGCGGCCCATGGATCCCACTCCCATTCTCCCCGCCTCCTGCCTGGTGGCGCCGGGATTGTGGGAGCTGAACGCGGACATTGAGCAGGCGTTACGTGCAGAGCACGCTCCCGACCAGTGTCCTGCTGGGCGTCTGTACGTCCCGTCTGCTGTTCATGACCGGTTGATCTATTGGGCCCACACGTCACCCTCCTCTGGTCATCCTGGGATCGGTCGGACAGTGCGCTGTTTGAGCGGGAGTTACTGGTGGACTACCTTGGCTAAGGACGTGAGTGTTTATGTTTCCTCCTGCTCGGTGTGTGCCCAGTGTAAGGCTCCTAGGCACCTGCCCAGAGGGAAGTTACACCCCTTACCCGTTCCACAACGGCCTTGGTTGCACCTGTCGGTGGAATTTCTAACCGGTCTACCCCCCTCACAGGGTAAAACCACGATCCTGGTCGTTGTGGATCGGTTCTCGAAGTCCTGTCGTCTCCTCCCTCTGCCCGGTCTCCCTACAAACTGCGGAGGCCTTGTTAACGCACGTCTTCCGGCACTACGGGGTGCCTGAGGATATAGTGTCTGATCGAGGTCCCCAATTCACGTCTAGGGTCTGGAAGGCATTCATAGAATGCCTGGGGATCTCGATCAGCCTTACTTCAGGGTTTCACCCCGAGAGTAATGGGCAGGTGGAGAGAGTAAACCAGGATGCGTTCGTGCCCTGGGCCGAGATGGCACAGAACTCGCTTCGCCACTCCTCCACTAACCTCTCTCCCTTCCAATGCGTACTAGGGTACCAGCCGGTACTGGCACCTTGGCATCAGAGTCAGACCGAGGCTCCTGCAGTGGACGACTGGTTCAGGCGCGTCCGTGTTCACCTCCAGCGGGCCGTGCTGCGCCAAAAGCAGAACGCAGACCGCCACCATAGTGAGGCCCCGGTGTTCACACCGGGGGACCGGGTTTGGCTCTCGACCTGAAACCTGCTCCTCGACCTGCCATGAAGGAAGCTGGATCCGCGGTTTGTGGGGCCATTTAAAGTCCTGAGGAGAGTGAACAAGGTTTGTTATAGGTTAAAGCTTCCACCCGATTACCGTATTAACCCCTCGTTCCATGTGTCTCTCCTCAGGCCGGTGGTGGCTGGTCCGCTCCAGGAGTCTGAGGTGCGGGAGGTCCCTCCGCCCCCTCTGGACATCGAGGGGGCCCCGGCGTACTCCGTTCGTTCCATACTGGATTCGAGGCGTCGGGCGAGGGGCCTTCAGTATCTCGTGGAGTGGGAGGGGTACTGTCCGGATGAGAGGTGCTGGGTTCCGGTCGAGGACGTGTTGGACCCTTTAATGATGAAGGAGTTCCACCGTTTTCGTCCGGATCGCCCTTCGCCGATCCACCTTTCATTTTCCATTTGTTTTGTCTTGTCTTCCCACACACCTAGTTTCAATTCCATCAATTACATGTTGTGTATTTAACCCTCTGTTCCCCCCATGTCCTTGTCCAATATTGTTTATTGTAAGTGCTTGTGCACGTTATGTCAGGTGTGCGTCGGGTTTTGTACCCATTTATTGATTGTTCTGTTTTCCGGTGGGTTTTATTATTAAACTGCGCCGTTGGAAACAGTTTTTTCTCTCCTGCGTCTGACTTCTCTGCCACCAGTACGCACCCCTTACATCAGCAGAACCTCTGTTCATGCAATATTCAGATTGTTTACAAATATCAGTCAGGGTAGAAGAAAATGGCCACTAAGGAACATCAGAAATGTTTATTACTGTGTGAGTGGTATAGTGTGTATTAGAAATGATTGCTATAGCGAAGGTAAGAAAAATACAGATAATAAAGTTCAGAGTATATTGTAAATTAGCTGAAATTTGATTCTCCTGCACACTTGATTTAATCAATAATTCGATTACATCGCAATTTCTATGACATACAGTAGAAACCAATTGAGGCAAGTGTTCAACAGTGCAAATCAAAAGCATGAACTTGCCACTTTTTCAATGCAAGACACACAACATGGAATGTTCATAACAATTCGGCCAATTCTGAATCTGTCCTAATATTCTAAGAATATGTTCTGCTTCCAAAAGCAGAGCGTTGAGTGGAGGCACGTTCGTAACATATGCTTAATGTGCATTGACCTTTTGCAATATCTCATATTCCTGCGTTGGGTTCGCAGTTCTTGAAACGTATTGGTGATCTTAGTTTGGTTTAAGCAACGTCCTAACATGCATCTTCTTAGATCAAGTAACACACGTCATTTCTTTGTACATTTGTACACATTTATTTAGCATCGTTGAACTTTGCTAACGATGACCAGACACCATGTCCTTTTAAGGACGTTCCTGAGATGTTAGGCTGAGCCCACTTTGAGTAGGCGTGGCCTGCTGCTGTGCATCATAAGTGAGCATGCTCGGAACTCTGGTCGCTGTCGTGACTGTTCTCATTGGCCAGGGAGTCTGTGGAGTGATGAAGAGCCGCTATGCCGGAGAATTCGGATGGCAGCAATGTCCCCTTTTTCACGTTCACCAGTTCTTTTTCCCTTGCTACAGCCCCCTGTTGACCTCCTTTTACTCGTTTCCACTTCATCCTCCTGTTCTGAAACCACACCTTTACCTGTGGAACAACCACAAAAGACAAGTTGAGTTATTCTGAAAAGAACAGCAAAATGGCGTTTGGCATTGGGGGATCATTTTGCATAGCTGGAGACTGTTACGCATACTGAGTAGAGTCTTATTAAAAGATCTGGATATTGATCAAATGGTAAGCCAGAAACCTGATACAGGAGCTGCTGTAAAGGTTTGGCAGCTATTTCTATACTGTAGCAGTGATTATGTGCTGATGTACTGTCACATTCCCTGTCATCAAGACGCTGCTTCCTCTTTTCCCTGACTCGACAACTCCTTCAGTATTTACGTCTCCCAGAATGATGATTAGGCTGTTGCTTACGTAGAAGATTGGGTCCGAGTAGACGTGAGAGTCAACACTGACTGGGTTCTGGATGAGTCTCTCTTTCTCTCCTTTGGTTTATTTTGGGGAGTGTCATGCTGTGAGGCCTAGCTGGGTCACATGGGCAGGAAGTCACTTGATTTTACACACAACGTTTGTCCTAAACCTTCAGCTATACATGCCATGCTGATGATCACATCAGTTGTGGTTATTGATAATTCTTTGGTCCATATGATAGCACGTCAGGAGAGCCGATGTGAACTGAAGCCTTTGTCACCTAAATACAGCCTATAGCTCAATGGGGATGGATGAATTTTGTTGCTATTTGTTGCTATGTTATCTAATATACATGTTTGTGATATATCACTCAAAGGTATTTTTAGTTCAGAGAACAATTTCCCATTTGTCAATATGTCATTGAATCCAGTCCCATTGAGTTTCGTAGTTAGAAAATCACTATCAGGTTGACGGGCAGGGTTCCAAACATGGCCATCCAGATTTTCTACTGTCATTAGTGTAAATGGATCGTCCTTAAAATACATCTGCAAGCTTGCACTTTTCTCTCCTGTTATTGATAGTGCAGTAAGGCAAGGCGTAGGTTACCGAGTTTGTTGTCACATGGCTGCTGTATAGTACATGCTATTTCTACTAATGCTATCATCAGTGGGCTAATGACTCAATTACTTATAATGTTATTATGACTGGTTTGTATGGGCTGTTTTGCAGTCATATTTGTACCTAGATATGAGTTTCCATGTTACTGAAGGTAAGAGACAGGCCTGTCTGAGTCATGTAATGCCTAAGGGATCATGTTGCCTCTGGAATAACAGGTAGGTTCTCTAAGAGTTGGTTATGAATTTGATTTTGGTATAAGAAAAATATTGGATGTTCTAAGTGCAATATAAGTGCTCCAAAACTGTAAGTAATTACTAGGCTGTTATGGGGTAATTACATAAATACTTAATGCAATAAGTGATATGATATTCAATGATATTCACTGTGTTAAGGGTAATGTAAAGTGTGGCAATTATTTATTGTTACATTAACGTTTAGATGGTAGGCATAATATTTTTTATCTTAGTTTATGGTTATATTTGGGCATTTGAAATTACTTTTAGAAGTATTACATTGAAGCACTTTTTCGAAAAAAAAATTGAAAACTCAAGGTTGAGATTTTGAGTCTCCGATGTTACGTAAGAAACATATACTGTCTGTTCTATCCTTTTAATATCTACTGTATATACGGCCAGATGCATGCCACATGTGACATATCGCTTCTCTCTGACACCCCAAATAGGTGTTACAGAACACTGTACGATGTTTCCTTCCCCGCAATTTCTCTTCTCTTATTTATTTCATGTGACTGTGTTTACAGCGGCCCCCCTACGCTCGGAGACTAATTTGTCCTAGCTGGGGGAAACAGGAAGTGACTTGCTAGACAGCACCTCCTGCCTTTGTGCCTGTCTCCATTACTTGACTGTAGGCTGACTGAAAGAATATACCCAAATATCTGGAATATGATAGTCCCTCTTCACAGTCACAGCTGGAGCACAACAGCAGGCAAACCGGAAGTTCTAAAGTTAGGAAAACAAGGTATCTCCGAAAGACTCTGAATGGTCTGAGTGAGGTAGACTTTTCCCACCACCAGGCATTCATGCGTTATGGGGTCAATATGTTGTAACCCAAAGGAACAAGTGGGAGAATGAGGTTAGAGTGGTGACATTACATACTTGTCTCTCTGTGAGATCGAGGTTGACTGCTATCTCGTAGCGCCTCAGTCTCGTCAGATAGTTGTGATGGGCAAACTCGGCCTCCAGCTCACGGATCTGCTCCTTGGTGAACGCCGTCCGCTCCTTCCTGGGTTTGCTGCTCACATCTGACTTGTAATTCCCGTCTTGGGACTCTGAAATCAAACACGGCACACATTTTTTCTTTCCAGTCGGGGAGATTTATACTCAAAGAAAATAATGATAAAATGAGTATTATATGGCAGGTGCAAGCCAGAGACACAAATACAGGCAGAGGAGGGAAGGAGTCAGGTATGGGAAACAATGGGAGATGCCAATCACCTTTTATTGTAGCGGCATTGTTTACGCACACTGTAAGTGGCTGGGAGGACCCAGAAGCGTCTACACATGTGCCTGTTTCTGGCAGCTGTGCTCTCACACACACAATGAGTTGGCTCCTACTCTTTCCAAATATGGAGTTCATTTGTCTCACTGTTAATGGAATCGGCTGCTACCCTCGTAGTTTTAACATGGAACGAAACAGCTCTGCAGGATGTGTGAAAATATGTTTCCTCAGTTTATTTACCTCCCTTTTATAAGCGTCTCCTCTTTATGACTAACAAGCTGCCAACTCACAACAATTTGAAAAGGAGTATTTGTCCGATCTCTCGTTTAGATTGGTGTTGTTTGATTTTGAACAATATCGTCAAACTTTTGAACTTACTAAGAGTGGCTAGACTATGAGATGGACTACAGGGAGAGTAGCATGTATGTCAGTCTGGTTTTGATCTATGATTATGATTATGACATCATGCACATAAGGACAAACTGTTACGATTCCCCAGATGAACATGAAGCAATGCAGATCCTTTTCCCCCAAATATATGCAAGTCTACCACCTGATGATTCACTGGAGTGACAGGAGGAAATTGTTTTATTGAGATTTAAAGGATTTATTTATCCAACCAATGTGGATTAAAAACCTACTTGTCATTCCCATTTTGTTTCAACCTCAGGAGAAGATATTGTTACTTTTAAAAAAAAATGTTGGACTGTTTCTCAGAAGGAACATGTTTTGTTAATTTGGTTCCCAAACGTTCCTATTGTGACCAGACTTTGTGGTTGGGCCGTTTGGATATGCTTCAGTTGCACATTGCACTTCAAGGCAACAGCGATTGCATGCTAATTAATCTGCGGTTCTGTTCTGCAGTCTGTGTTAATCCCAACAGGCGGTCCCAAATCCAAACTGTAAATAGGCTGGGAGTTTACAGGCCAGGACCAGGCCAGATACACCACCAGTCATGGGAGTCACTCACTCCGCCACGTCACAGGAGACACTCTGAGACACTTCTTGAAGTTCTTACTGAAAAAGTGTCTCTTTCAAAATATTTTCTCACAGAAAAAATATTTTCTTTCTCTTTTTCTCACTCTTCTTTAAAGAAATCCATTGCCCATCTCTTTTTGTGTCATAGAAAATATAGAAGAATGGAAAGTTACACAACTTGTGTTTGCAAAAAGCCATTCATCATTGATATTGTGGGGGGGGGGGGAAAGGAAAGGAAAATTCCAAGCACATGGTGATATGTCATACTGCGTAACTGGCATCCAAGACAGGAATACACTGCAAATACATTGTCTAGTTATTCCCACATAAATGATAAGACTTTTCTTACAGTGTGGTAAAGTAGCTGAAATTCTGTGTGTCATTGTATGGTGAATAGCAAATGTCCTATAGCTGGTAACCTTCCATCTCCACATGTCTGTAATTTCACCAGGGTAATTTCACTGTCGGTGTGCCAGAGAGCGGGCCTCATTCAAACATACCTCTTAGATGTATTTACTCTCTGGTAAACACAGACATTGTGTAAGAATAAAGAATAACATGGCCAGCTGCTGGAGACCAGCGCAAAGCCGATTTAAAAAGAGTCCCAAGGTTTTACGACACAGCCACTACACCACAGCAATTAGGTCCTTGCTGGAACCTTCATCTCTCCACACAAAAGGGAATAATGGGAGGAAAATACAGAGCCCAGACACTGGGTAGTTTTAGGGCTCCCAAATGGTCTGAAGCCAGATCAGGGAACCCTTTAAAAAATAATGTTAGTGTCCCTGCCAACGTTTCTGACAGAGAGACTGCAAAATGAAATGATGATGCTTTTCATTCCTTTCAGTGTTACATTTTCAGTTCATTGGCCAGTCATTTTGTAGATTTGGTTGAGGAATCTCATCTACGGCAAACACAATTCCATTGTGACGTAGAATATTGTAATGCTAGATCTACCAAAATAGCCTCAGCGGTAATACCGAGAATCGCAAAGCCATGCCTGAGTTAGTCCCTGAGCATCACTTGCTACAGCAGCACTCAAAAATACACTCCACAATAACAAAATAGGATACAAGCATTTACTATTACTGCATGTTTAAAATCTTAACACTTTCGTAAGAAGTTTTGGTTACACTTTACTTAAAGCCGACATGTATACTGCCTTATAATTCAGTTATAATACACAGTAGGAGACTTGACATGAGACTTTCTGTTTGAACTTTCTGTGTAACTTTCCATTCTTCTGTATGATGACCCGCTACCAATGTCATATAATTATATAATGATCCTGACTAAAAACCAGCAGTTGTTGAGTCAGTAAAAATGTTGAGACATTGTGACACATAACATTATAGGACTTATTGTAAGACAGTATGTACATGTGCATGACATAATGTATAAAGCACTATACCTGCAGGCTAAAGTGTTCCCAAACTTTCAAATCTGCCAGGTTGACCCCTCGCTCCCTCAGAGCTCCAGTATACCCGATCGGCCAGCCCAGGTTACACCAAACGGCACGGCCATATTCCCTCCAGCTGGAACCCTTAGAATTAGCAGGTTTCACAGAAACCAGACACCCAAATACCAGCTGGACCACTCGTCACATGACAGTGTATACCCTGCAGTCCACCTTTAGGAAAAAAATCACACAAAATGATTTGTGTTTCTTGACCAGGAGAGTGTTCTGCATGGAAATCTGGGTTCAAGTGTTTTATTATTGTTTTCGTATCCAATGTAAAGTTTCACAGGCGGATTTTACTCAGGTTTCAATCCAGATGGTGAAACCAAATCAGGGCTTTCTCATCGAATTGGCAACACAGTGTTATTTGGACAGCTGATTGGATAAGCTAACTACGCTCAATAATCAGCATGATTGGTGTTAGCGTGAAGAGAATGTAAGGCCCACGTAATGAGGCTGCAATAACCATTGGAAGTAGGGAATTGAAACGGAGCTTGAGGGCCAAGTGTTAGTTTCCAAATGATTTGACCAAGGAGAACAGGAAATAGAGGATGGAGTTCTAAATGTATGAATATAGGAGAGGTTAGTATGGTCAAAACAAGAGCAGTGTTATAAATAGTAGTGACTGCCTTCGAAGTTGCGCTCTCTTAGCTTAGTAACTGTGTGTCGTTTTTCTGGCAATTCCAGCGTGGTGCTGCTACTTGTACAAGGATTTGTATAATAATACAAAATAACATTCCCAACATCTGAACGATTCTATAAGTCAGGTGTGTTAATAATTTCTATGCATCTTTTTGATATTCCTCTACATCCAAATACCATGAGTTCTTATTTTGGTAACTATTTTTTAAAATAGGGTTGTAATAAACCTCTATTTTATATGCCCTCTGTCTCTATACTGTCCATTAATTTCAAACAGAAAGAATGCACATTTAATTGCACACTTAACTAGTAAGTCCCTGTGATTTTGTGAAAATGTTCCATCATCTGTTAGAATGAGTCATGTGTCAGAAGGGATCCATGACTGAAGTGGCCAACAGTATCCTGTGTGAGTCAAGCGAAACAGGGCACTAACCACATAGGGAAAATATCAACCAAGTGTTCAAGTGGTGTGTACAGAACCACAGCCAGGTGACCCACACTGAGGGTGTTTAAACAGACAGAGGTCTAGGCCCAGTTCTGCAGGATGACATTTCAGGTAGGACGGCAGATACACTTTCCATGGAAAACTCATCAGTTCCTACTAAAACGTTGACAACAAAATCTTCCCTTTAAAAAAACGCTTTAACACCTACAAAGTGCTTCATATCGATTAAAAGGTTGAATAGTAAAAAGTTGATATATTAAAGAGATATTGGTATATTCAGAGTTATAAAGACACTGCTAGGCTATGTAATAATGTAGAAATGTATGTTCCAGTTAACTTAACGTAATAAATGACCATATTTGTATTGTTTATATTTTGTCGATATTTCTATATTTTCTGTGTATAAAGTTCATGGTCCTTTTCACAAACGCAGAAAATCTCAATGACGATGAAATCCAAGGTCACAAGTCACGCCTGTACAGTATCTACTTGAGGTAAGTAAGTCATTATTCCAAACCTTATCAATGCAAAATGCACATTTTCAATTAGACCATAAATTACTCTACACGTGTGTTCTTGAAATTCTGGCAAAACCTTTTTTTTATGTTGCATATTAATAACTGCTCCACAGTGATTGACAATGTGATCTTAATTTTATTGACAGAAATTAGGTGTAGTAAATGTTTTTTTTAGTGAAGCACGAAAACATTAGCAGTAAAAATGTTCATGGTTGGTTGTACACTTCATACATTTTTTTAGGACCATTGAACAAACTTGTAGGAAATAGAGAGTAGGTTTCTTTGGACGTTTGAAAGGTATGTTTTTTTTAAATAAAATGTTTTGTTTAAAGACTATTAACATTACAACAAATCTACTAAACTGTAAATCTACTAAACTACTAAACTGTTTAACATAATGCTACTGTAACTCACATTTTTTAATTGAATATATTTATTGATTCAACTTCTCAGTCTCTTTTATTAAAATGACTGCATCAACAATAATCCTGGAACTAAGCGCACTCCACAGCAAGAGAAGCCTAAATCCTCTCGGGTGTTTAGTGTCATTCGAAGCACTGGTGTAGTCTTTTACAATCCATGACATTCATATTTTCCAGTCAGCCTTATTTTCTGCCACCTAAAATGCGTTGAAATGAAACAGATGGGATTTAGACCAAAACATGGCACAAGTCTAATGCCCACACAGTTATCGTCTGGACTTTGATCTCCCCGTTAGTCAACATACTGTAATTGCCGATGTTCATGTCAGCCAACATTCACAAACCTCTTTTCAAACAATATTATACCACATTTTCTGTCAGTGAAGCATAAAACTCCACCACTCCGTCTCCACGGAAAGCCTTAGAAGTATGAGTGATGATGTCGTTCTTGAAACCACACCAAAATTAAACTCTTAATCTCTTTTCAAAACATTACGTTAAGGTACAGTTAAATTATACCCGTGTTGAATAAATGCACTGCAAGTGTATTTTTTGTATTTCAACTGTATGACAATTTATTAATAAGATAAAGATGTGTAGCTTTAGTTTCCCACTTACTTTGTGTAACATTATACTCAACCCATTTCTACATGCAGCCCAAAGAAGAAGGAAGAAGACAGATAAAAATAAATGTCAACCCAAAAGTCGATCTTTCCACTCATCTTACCTGAGCTGTCACTTTTCCTCTTGCCATTTCTCTTCTCTGCCTCAGCAGGTGACAGTGTCTGTCTTCCAAAGTCTGCAGGCACACAGTTGGCCCCCGTGGGGGTGCTGCTGCCCAGGTTGGGGGTGCTGGTACAGAGACTGTTCCTGCCAGGGGTGCCTAGGTCTGGGGGTGCGAGGGCACTATCCTGGGTCAAGTGAGAGTGGGGGTGGGGATGGCAGAGGTTGTGGCGGGAGTTCGCACTGCCAGGAGAGGGCATCTGTGGAATGTGCCAGCCGGCCTGGTGCTGAGGCGGGTGATGCTGCTGTTGCTGTGCCGGGTGATGCCCGCGGTGGTGATGGTGATGCCCACCGAACAGGCCCTCGTCACCGGGATAGCCAGAGATGATGCAGGCCGAAGGAGAGGAGGTGGCAGTGGAAGAGGCCAGGTCAGGGTAGGAGACGTGGTCCGTGCGTCCGTGGAGAGTCAGCGGAGACTGGGTGAAGGCAGGGTGCAGGGCCTGCACAGTGGCATGGGGGCTGCGGAGGCAGCCAAAGAGTGTGTGATCCATTGCATGCAAACACACAGCCCTACAGAAAGATAAGGACGGGAGGGAGAGGGGGACAAAAAATGAAAGGTAACAAAAAAGTAAGCCAACTAAGTTTAAAAAAAGGGGTCAAACAAAAGACAGAATATCCAAAATCCACTACTTGTGCTCTTTCCTTAGCTTACCCCAAATTTGTCTCCTTGATAAGAGTTCGATAAAAAAAAGTTGTGTGTGTGTTGAAAGGGGGCTCCAGTAATAATCCTGGGCATGCGGACAGTTGCCAGGCTGCGCAGGATAAACAGTGAACCCTAGATAAGCTGCCGGAGAGATTCTCAGATGACAGGAGAGGAGACTGGAGACCTGTGGAGTGGAGAGAAAGGTGGTTCCAAGGAACTGCAGTAAGAGAGGAGCTGGCTGAGGGAACGTTATAAATAGGCTGTAACGTGAGAGGGAGGCTGGGTCACAGACTGCGTACTACTGACCACATGCATATGATCGCCCTCCCAAAAACATGGCACAATAAATCAGCACTATTAAAATGGCTGGTGTCTCAGGAAAGAAGGCCATTTATTTTTCGACTTTGGCTATCTTAACTTCTAGTGGCCCCTTTTCTTATTAGAAAATAGTCCATAATGTTTGAGATGATGATGGTGTTATGTGTCAGGGTTGAACCATTTGCACCTCAACAGACATGAGATAGGGGGTTGGTGTCAAGGGATAGCTCATCATGTATTGTCTTACCTTTGTTGATATCGTTGTGAGGTTAGTTATGTTGAAGCACGTGTTGCTTTGCTTCCTTTCCAATGCTATCTCATACTAGTATACTGTACCTCTGTATGGGTAAGTTTGTAAACACCAAAAAAATGCCTTACCATACAGTACCAGTCAAAAGTTTGGACACACCTACTCATCATTCAAGGGTTTTTCTTTATTTTTACTATTTTCTACATTGTAGAAGAATACTGAAGACATCAAAACTATGAAATTACACATATAGAATCAAGTAGTAACCAAAAAAGTGTTAAACAAATCAAAATATACATTATCTTTGACTTGATGACAGCTTTGGGCACTCTTGGCATTTTCTCAACCAGCTTCATGAGGTAGTCACTTTAACAGGTGTGCCTTGTTAAAAGTAAATTTGTGGAATTTCTTTCCTTCTTATTGTGTTTGAGCGAATCAGTTGTGACAATCGGTGTTGTGAAAAGGTAGGGGTGGTAGACAGAAGATAGCACTATTTTCTAAAAGTCCAAGTCCATATTATGGCAAGAACAGCTCAAATAAACAAAGAGAAAGGACAGTCTATCATCACTTTAAGACATGAAGGTCAGTCAATCTGGAAAATTTCAAGAACTTTGAACGTTTTTCAAGTGCAGTCGCAAAAACCATCAAGCGCTATGATGAAACTGGCTCTCATGAGGACCGCCACAGGAAAGGAAGACCCAGAGTTACCTCTGCTGTAAAGGATAAGTCCATTAGAGTTACCAGTCTCAGAAATTTCAGACCAAATAAATGCTTCACAGAGTTCAAGTAACAGACACATCTCAACATCAACTGTTCAGAGGAGACTGTGTGAATCAGGCCATCATGGTTGAATTGCTAAAAAAAAAAACACTACTAAAGGACACCAATAAGAAGAAGAGACTTGCTTGGGCCAAGAAACACGAGCAATGGACATTAGACCGGTGGAAATCTGTCCTTTGGTCTGATGAGTCAATTTCTGGTTCCAACCGTCGTGTCTTTATGAGATGCAAAGTAGGTTAACAGATGATCTCCGCATGTGTGGTTCCCACCGTGAAGCATGGAGGAGGAGGTGTGATGATGTGGGGGTGCTTTGCTGGTGACACTGTCAGTGATTTATTTAGAATTCAAGGCACACTTAACCAGCATGGCTACCACAGAATTCTGCAGCGATACGCCATCCGATCTGGTTTGTGCTTAGTGGGACTATAATTTATTTTTCAACAGGACAATGACCCAAAACACACCTCCAGGCTGTGTAAGGGCTATTTGACCAAAAAGGAGAGTGATGGACTGCTGCATCAGATGACCTGGCATCCATAATCAACCGACCTCCATAATCAACCAAATTGAGATGGTTTGGTATGAGTTGGACCGCAGAGTGAAGGAAAAGCAGCCAACTACTGCTCAGCATATGTGGGAACTCTTTCAAGAATGTTGGAAAAGTATTCCAGGTGAGGTTATATCCTTCCTGTTTGGCCCTGTCCGGCGGTATCATCGGATGGGGCCACAGTGTCTCCTGACCCCTCCTGTCTCAGCCTCCAGTATTTATGCTGCAGTAGTTCATGAGTCGGGGGGCTAGGGTCAGTTTGTTATATTTGGAGTACTTCTCCTGTCCTATCCGGTGTCCTGTGTGAATTTAAGTATGCTCTCTCGAATTCTCTCTTTCTCTCTTTCTTTCTCTCTCTCGGAGGACCTGAGCCCTAGGACCATGCTTCAGGACTACCTGGCATGATGACTCCTTGCTGTCCCCAGTCCACCTGGCTGTGCTGCTGCTCCAGTTTCAACTGTTCTGCCTGTGATTATTATTATTTGACCATGCTGGTCATTTATGAACATTTGAACATCTTGGCTATGTTCTGTTATAATCTCCACCTGGCACAGCCAGAAGAGGACTGGCCACCCCACATAGCCTGGTTCCTCTCTAGGTTTCTTCCTAGGTTTTGGCCTTTCCAGGGAGTTTTTCCTAGCCACTGTGCTTCTATACCTGCATTGCTTGCTGTTTGGGGTTTTAGGCTGGGTTTCTGTACAGCACTTTGAGATATCAGCTGATGTACGAAAGGCTATATAAATACATTTGATTTGACTACCTCATGAAGCTGGCTGAGAGAATGCACAGATTGTGCAAAGCTGTCATCAAGGCAAAGGATGGTTACTTTGAAGAATCTCAAATATAAAATATATTTTGATTTGTTGAACACTTTTTTGGTTACTACATGATGTATGTGCTATTTCCTAGTTTTGAGGTCTTCACTATTATTCTACAATGTAGAAAATAGTAAAAATAAAGAAAAACCCTTGAACGAGTATGTGTGTTCAAACTTTTGACTGGTACTATATATATATATATATATATATATATATATATATATATATATATATATATATATATATATATATATATATATATATATATATATATAAAGTTTTTATATATATAAATATATATATATATATATATATATATATATATATACATAAAGTGTGTATATATATATATATATATATATATATATATATATATATATATATATATATATAAACAAACTTTTCTATAATAGCTAAATATAAAGATACTATATTATCTTTACAGAGAGGGGTGGCAGGGTAGCCTAGTGGTTAGAGCGTTGGGCTAGTAAACGGAAGGTTGCAAGTTTAAATCCCAGAGCTGACAAGGTACAAATCTGTCGTTCTGCCCCTGAACAGGCAGTTAACCCACTGTTCCTAGGCCATCATTGAAAATAAGAATTTGTTCTTAACTGACTTGCCAGAGTAAAATAAAAAAAATAAAAGGATGATACTACTACATACTATAGAGTGCAATGTAACCAGTAGGAGTTAATGTAGCATGAAAATAACTAGAGGAGAAGGTTTTTATCTTATCTTATTTCCTATTTCAGTGAGACAGATTGAAATAATTAAAAATATCAAGTTTGTCATAATCAGATATATACATAACTTGTTTAGCTCTACAATAGTTGGTTGTATCTAACATATGCACATCTAAATAGATTAAATTGTATAGGATGAAACCTGAATCCAATCATTGATGATTTACATTTAGTAGCAGGAAGGGGTGATAAAACACAAATAAGCCTACAATCAGATTTAAGTCTGATTTTGATATTGTAAACAAATTGCTGTTCAACTTCTGAATTTCTGTGTGCAAAATTGGAAACAATTCTTTGCGTACACACAAAACATTATACCGTTATATTCAACATACAGATACGTTTATTCAAATCGTACAGCTAGAATTAGAAATTATAAGTGGCTAATGAATTTACAAATTACACATTTACAGACCAAATGGCATTAGACAATTAAATTAGCAAAATAAAACAATCCAACCTTTTTCGATCAAACAAGATATTCCAATAACTGCATGTGTTCACCTGATGTACGGCTAATGCTTATTGCTTCGGCATCATGGTCAGTATTACACACACCAGGGCTTCAGAGACTATGCTACTACAGCCAGCTGCGCCACATGTATGCAGGCCTGCCTGAGAAAGGAAATTAATTACACTTTGAAAGAAAATGACTTTAGCAGATAGCGAGGAGGCAGTAACTTGGGCGCTATAGTTCTTCCCATTCCTACCGTGCCTTTCGAAGTGAGCAGCACCGTGTCTACAAACTCCTTAGGTGAGCTTGAACCTTCTACTGTTTACCTTTCAAATTAAGGCTATTAGCAGGATAGGAAAGCTAGATGTTTATTCAGCTTTTCTTCTGGTATTAATACACATGTGGTTTCACTCTCTGGACATTCTGTTCGCAGCATTAGTACCCTGTGGTGAGAGTGTCTCAGTGAATCCTACTCCTGTTGCCCCTCGTGTGGTGTGTTGCTCGAGCCGCCGTGATATGAGTCAAAACCCCCTACAGGTGGGGATGGTAGAGGGGCGATGGGGCAATCCCCAGATTTTCTGCTGTGACTAGGAGCCCCGGGTCAGTGATACAGTTTAAGCTGGGGGAATGGCTCCAATTTGGAACGTGTTTGATGAGGCTTTAGCCGTGACGGGCAGATAGAGCAAGACCAGGATGGCACAGTGCTGTAGACATTAGATAGAGACCTGCTGCTACTCATCCAACCTGTCCCTGTCAGTCAGTCAGACAGGCCCAATACTTCAGACCAATGTGGCTATAGACATAGAGGATGATGTGTAACAAACAAAAAAACACTGCGAAATTATAGTATAGTGCTTTCAGTCTGTGTGTATTAATTGTGCAGTTATTGGTGTTGTATGTATTGGCTGGTGCAATCTGTCACGTCCTGACCTTAATTACTTTTTTATGTCTCTATTTTAGTTTGGTCAGGGCGTTAGTTGGGGTGGGCATTCTATGTTTTCTGTCTCTGTGTCTGCACCAGACAGAACTGTTTCGTTTTTGCTCGTTCTCTTGTTATTTTATTTAGTGTTCAGTTTAAATAAATATTAACATGGACACGTACCACGCTGCATATTGATCCGATCCTTCATACTCCTCCTCAGAAGAGGAGGAAAACTGTTACACAATCAATTTTGAGGGGGGGGGGGGGGTTAACAAAGTACATTCTTATCTTTAGCAGAAAAATAAAATGAAGTCCTTGGTCTGACTGTAGATCTGATGGGTCCCCAAAATCTAATCAGTAGAAGAAATGTACAAAAAAAAAAAGCTTTTGTCAAGTTTTTTTGCAGTTTTTTTGGTGTCTGTTTTGTCTTACATACTACAAATTGATGTGGCAATTTAGTGCTTGGGTATAACTGACCATACTAACTGAATATTTCTAATGAAATGTACTTGATTGAAGGAAGAGTTATGCGTTTGGTGCTTAACATTACAAATCTAATGTGTAACTGAGGCCTGGCTATCACCACGAGCTCTTTCTTTTCACTTGATTACCTGCCTGAGTTTTAATGTTATGCTTTAGTCAGAAAGCCTTGAAGTTTAACTCCACAAGAATATAATATAGTATGCACTTTAAGAAGTGTCCATGATCACTGTCAAAAGGGCCTGAGTATTTCTGAAAGACAACGAGTTTTTGATAATACAGTCTAAAGACTTTCAATCAGGATGCATAAATATACACATATGTAATCTGGTTTAAACCTTGGAATATGAAGCATTAAGCACAAGCAGGCTCACACTTGCATGTTTGTTAATACAACAAACAGTAATCCAATACATCCCAAATGAATACATGAATATAAATATAGGGAGAGAACTATAAAGGGTGTATACTGATAGTTGTTTTCTCATTCGTGGCAAGTTGGATACGTTTTAATGTGAAAATCACTTATTATGATTTTTCAAACCTGATTTGTCATCCCTATTTAAGAACGGATTAGGAGGGACTGCAATTTATACACAGCCATAATTATTATATGGATATAATTATAATTATGATGATTCTTTAATGTCCATAGGCTAATTGAATATTAACAAGGTTGTTAATTACTTAATTTAATCAATTATTCGACAGCTATAAAAGACAACAATATTTGGTTGGTAAAATTGTTTGAATCCAACTTAATATAATTTTAATCTCAATGATGCATCTTGTTTTTCACGTGGTCTCTGCTGTAGTATTTATACACCAAGCTTTTTCATATCCTACTTCACAAAACAACTGTTAGTCAAATATTTAAGCTATATAATTAACATAATTAAGCTATACTATACATATGTTTTATATAGATTGTTTCTAAAAACCCAAAGACAAGATAATTGAAAGTACAAATGAAATGCATGCATTTCTTGACTGTAAAAAAAAATCCTCACAATAAAGTTAGCCATTTAAAGGCTAGTCCTGTTTAAATGTTTAAATGATTGTGTGTGGACAGTCCCGGTGACTGTGGCATGGAAATGTTAATCGCTGCTTGTTTTACTTTGAATTTCAGCTTAGATTTATGACCGTTGTCAGTAAAATACATGTGGACGTGAAAACGATGTACTTGATATATGGGGCTGTGAGGCACTAACTGTTGTCTTTTTACACTCAGCATTTGAGTGGAGATCTATAAAAGTAAAAAGAGGTCTCAGTTAATTCAAACCCAACCAAGTCAAAAACCTATCTTGTCATCTATGCCTTATAAATATAGAGTTAGACTTTTTTTACATGATTATTTATGAACTTATTTATGCAGTATTTTCAGCTGCGGTTGTTTTCAAGCGTACATTGAGTGTACAAAACATTAGTAACACTTTCCAAAATATTGATTTGCATCCCCTTTTTTCCCTCAGAACAGCCTCAATTCGTCGAGGCCTGGACTCTACAAGGTGTCGAAAGCGTTCCACAGGGATGCTGGCCCATGTTGACTCCAATGCTTCCCACAGTTATGTAAAGTTATCTGGGTGTCCTTTGGATGGTGGACCATTCTTGACACCACGGGGAAATGTTGAGCGTTGAAAAACCCAGCAGCGTTGCAGTTCTAATGTTTTGTACACTCGGTGTAAGTTGTTATGTTGAGTAGGATTGCAATGGTCTTGTTTCATTTTGTGGGATGTTGGTTGCACTTGAATATGCTGTATATTTTCTCTTTTGAGTAAGTACTGTACAATAAAGCTAATGTTTATTACTGAATGACCTTGCATAGTAAAGGTAATATCTCGCATACTGTAAATATGAATGAATACTGAATGAAGGTCGCTCCGGATAAAATATAATGAAATGTAACATAGCTTTGTTTTTATTACTTTTGATTACATTGTGTAAATACATTTCATCTCATATCCTGTTAGAAACTGAATGATAACTATGATGACTATGATTTTTTAAACCTGCCACCAAGATAACGATCGCTTAATAAAAATCCAACAAATCTTCTAATGTTTTTTGGTTTTTATACAAATTCATTGCAGCTTAACCTCTCTCTCTGCTAGAGATCCTGGTTATAGTTGAATTAATCTAGTTTTTCAGAGGCTATAATTAACATCTAAAATCAAATCCAGCTAACAAATTCAGATTCATGCCTATATCCCCGTACTACAGAGAAATGAAAGCAATAATAGTGAGGTGGCCATTTTTCTAGCGATTTAACAATTATAGACAGCAGGGGTGACATCACCATCTATGGTGCTGCTTGGAGCTGTGGATAGCGTGAGGGTCCTGCTAGGTTCTCAGAGCAGGGCGACAGAGCCCGGCTGGCTGCACGGCTGCAGACTCGTGTGACACTGAGCAGAGCCTAGCACCAGGCAGACCACACCTCAAACAGCTCAGGGTCACCCACTAAAACTCCATTGAGATCTGGACCTGGTGCAACCAGCAAAACCCAAAGTCCCAGGTTGGCGGGTTCCATATGCATTACTACAGCGCTAAGCCTCTTTCCTCTTAGCTACATTTGTAAATGCCCTCCACCATGTGTCCCCCCCCCCCCCCCCCCCCCCCCACCCCACACACACACACACACACACTTAGTGAGTCCTAGAAGGCTTCATACTTCAGATGTGAATGGGTGCCAGAAGGCATTGAGTTGATCCAGACTCCAATCTGTGAATGATGCCTTCGGTGCCATTAGGCCTTAGTGTTTTTGTGATTGCCTCACCCTTGGCTTGTTTCACAATTTGTTCCTGACCCCCACAAATCTCATTCACTCCAGCAGCTTGAAAACAGCATTCAGCATCGCTCTGATCGTCCAGTACAACATGCTGTTCCAACAAAACAAATAATTCAGAAGAGTGAAGTCAACGTTTTGTGATTTAACTGCTTCATTCTCTCTTTAGGTTCCTGGGGGTCTCTGGCATATTCCCAGAGCGCTAGATTCTCCCGCTAGTCACAGACTCAAAGCTCTGACTAACACACAACGTGTCAAAGTGTTTGTAGAACTTCATTAGCAAGACCTAGCACCTTATTCTAGCTCTCCAGTCTCCACCATTGATCTGTTCTCAGTCCATTGCCATGCCATACCACCCTGTCAGTGGCAGGTCCAATCAAACTATCAAATCTATTGAATTGTTTGTGATCGGTGATGTTTCCAAGTGGTTTAAACAACACAATGACCTAGAACTCTCAACCCTCTCATGGTGGAGAGGTATGCGATGCTATGTGAACGCTGACCTCTACTGGTAAGTGTTGAAGCGAGGGAAGGTGTGAGAGGGGGGGAGGAATATAGCTACAGTCACGCTTCAAGTGATCCCAACTGGCCTATAGCTATGAGTAATGCTAACGCATACTTGACCTCGGGAGCCGATGGGGTTATGCTGATCTCACTTCCATTACACAAGCATCTGGAGAGGAATACGATACTAATAGCAATCAGAAATGGTAATCACAATCATCATTATAGTTTTATTTATGGTAATTATCATATACTGTATAATGTACCAGATGGGAAAGTATCAACGTTTTTTTTTTACCCATCCCTAATCAGACTCCAAAACATTTGAAAAGAATGGCTACAACTACAGGTTGTCATTAGAAATATGTCAGAATGTTGACATACTGTATTAACCATAGTATGTCACCTGTGACGCTGAAAGTGACATAATTACAATGGTTAAATGTCCATATTTTGACATATTCAGATTTTGCCAAGTCAATTTTTTTTGAAGGTCAGACATATTTTTTTGGACATTTTATTCATCTATTATTAGCGTGTGCAGAGCAGATCTGAAGTCAAGGGTTATTGCTGCCCGGTGTCAGTCAGATTTAGCAGCGGCCCAATAGGAACTCTGTGGCCTCTGCATATTTTGCACTCAGTGAGGTCATTGGCTGGTCCCCGGGGAGCCATTATCTTCTCTGTCTCATCTCACGCTGGGAAGTGGAGTTCCCAAGCATTTCCCTTCTTCCCTCCAGAACAATCCCATGTCTTCCCAATCAGGAGCATCTAGTAGCTGGTTTCACCCGTTTACTGAGTCCACATGGTGTGGAGATGACGAAGACCAGCCGTCTGGGACAATAGGAGGATATTGAGACATACTGTAAGGGTGTCTGAAATGAAATCGCTCCTAACTCTGATAGTGAGGGCTTAGAGCAGTGGTTCTCAAACCTCTTCTCGGGGACCTCCGACCGGGTACCCCCCAGTTAGCACACCTGACTCAACTTGTCAACAAACATGAATCTCTTGAATAGGTGAATCAAGTGAGCTAATTCAGAGTTGCAACAAAATTGCGATACGTCAGGGGGGTCCCCAAGCAGAGGCTTGAGGACCACTGGCTTAGACAGTATAGGTCAGAACTGACCAAACCTCTTCCTGGAGATCTACCGTCCTGTGGGTTTTACAGTCTAACCCTCTTCCTGGAGATCTACCGTCCTGTGGGTTTTACAGTCTAACCCTCTTCCTGGAGATCTACCGTCCTGTGGGTTTTCAGTCCATCCCTAATTTAACACACCTGATTCTACTAATTACCTGCTCAACCAGACTTTAACTAGCTGAATCAGATATGCTAAATTAGGGTTGGACTGAAAACCTACAGGCCAGTATATCTCCAGGAAGAAGGTTGGGCAGCCCTTGTGTAGGTGGTGTTATGGAGGCTCGTTTGGAAATCGTCCAAAACAGTCTCAGATTGTAAAAGTCTCTGATGTTTTATTGTTTTGTGATTTGGTATGAGAAAATACATTATTGTCCTGCGTCTATCTGAGAAATTTAGATCATTCAGTAGCTTAAATAACCCTGGAAATAAAACATGTTTTACTCTTTATGTATTAGTTGAACATTAAATACAAATTCCTACATATCCTTCAACATGTAAAATCAAATGACATCTGTTGAAGAGAAACGTATAGTAAGATATGGCCCTATATTCTATCTCTTGTTTCTGGTCGTCGGGTGACAGTGCAGTGTGCAGGAGCTGGGAGGGAGGTTGGGGGTTTAATCGGGCTAGCTCGTTGGGACTGAAGAGTGAAGGGGAGGAGGGGGTCAGTACAGGAAGGAGAACTGCATCAGTTCCAGGGCTTTCCAGACCTCCCTAGGGCTTCATTATAAGACAGAGGAGGAGGGGGGAGGGACTTCCTGTGACCAATAATCCATCTGCCCAAACAGAAGCACTGAGGGGGACCTGCAAAGGAACAAATGTCACAGCAACACTGTGATGGAAAATTGAGAGCGAGAGCGAGAGAGAGAGAGAGCGAGAGAGAGAGAGAGAGAGAGAGAGAGAGAGAAAAAAAAAGTAAAGAGAGATGGGAAGTGCAGGATGTATGAAGCTGGAACAGAAAGAGAGGGTGTGCAGATTTAAAGAAGATGAGTGGGGGAGTTTTACAGACTCAAGAAGGAATTGAAAACTCCCTGTGGCGTGAAAGTTGCAGCTATTAGTCATCCAATAGGGAACAATAGGGATGTTGTCAATCTGGGAGAGAGGACAGAACAACTTCACTCAGGAAGAAGCGTGGGATGGGACAGTATAGGATTTGATACTATTCTTTTAAAAGTGTGTTTCTTCTCTCCAAAATGTAAAAACATTGTAGCCTACATGGTTTTGTTTTATCTATGAATTAATATCCACATTAGTTCTCCTAGAATTGTTTGTATGGGGCTATTAGAAAACAATGGTAAATCAATCATTCATACTGTAAACAATGAATTAAAACACTTAGTTCATAAATGTGAAAATGTTTAATGTTTTTTAAACTTTTTGGGTTAGTATTTCCCATACCAGGGTTGGCTCTAGCCTTTTGGGGGCCCTAAGTGAGAAATCCCCCACCAAGCGGGCAATATTGTTTTTGCTGCCCCCTTCTTGACTGAGGCGAGATAACATTTAGTTTTCAAGTTCATTTCCAGCAATTCTACACATTTTGCCGGGAAGGCAGTGAGACATTTTTGCCATTTTAAAGCAAGTTTTCTGCAGTTCTACACATTTTGCCATGACTTGCGTATGCCATGTTAATGATATCTGAGTGAGAGTAGGGTCCCCTGGAGATCAGTGGCCCTGGACACGTGCCCTGCATGCCCGGGCGGTATTCGGCTATGATTGCAACAAGTTTAGATAACTGGCTAGAGCTAGACTAACTGGCTAGACTAACTTACCAAACTAAAAATTGTTTGCTAACATGGCTAATTGAGTGACTGCCAGTGACGGACTAACGTAACGTAGCAGGGGTAAAATAAATGCCTGAAACTAGATCCCCTACATTATGTATGGTCTTGACGAGAATTCTTTTAACTGTCGGGAAGGTTCTCTTCTGCACTGTTCAACCAATCCAGTAAATGCGGAGGAGGAGTTAAGATGGAGTCACGCCTTTTTAATGTGAAAAAACGTTATAGTAATCATGGCCGAATACGACCGGGCACGTGCCAAGGGGCCCTGACCTCTAGGGGGGCCCCCGTTGATTTTGTTAGTCACTCTCACTCAGGCCCTCTCTTCCATTTCCCCTGAAAACTGGAACATTAGGTTATTGACGTCCCGCTGAGACTAATGACTGAAAAAAACTGAAGAAAAACCGCTGATGCACAAGCAAATTTTGAACTTGCACTTCGTGTGTTCTACGATTCTGTACCCTGATGAAGACAGCTTGTCTGTCAAAACATTGGTTATTGCATCTGAGTTCCTAGAGTGTGTGGCTCTCCTTTTCTTTTTCAAGCGTTCTTCCCCGCTAGCCAGCACCTCGTCTAAATAGGTGTGCGTTTCTTTCGCCACTACAATTCTAGCTGTCAGTTGAGTCAGGGGCCCTGTAACGGCCGGGGTCCCTAGGCGACGGCATATGTTGCTTATGCCTAGAGCCGGCCCTGTCGCTGACTGTTCCTGAATCACACATTGTCTTAACAAATTCCTCACACCTCTTTGAAGAAATAAACTCCTCTCCTTCGACTAGTTTTGACTCAGTGCTTCCTCAGTGTCTCCCCCAGCTCTTTAAGTTTACGAATGATAGTTGTTGACACTGAATGACCCACACTGATGCACCAAAGCACCATGCATTGCCAGAGAAGTCACAGATCAAGTGTGATAAAATCCCCCCTATTCAGTCATCACTGTTGGCCAGCATAACGATGGACTGTGGGTTGTAATGTTTATATCTGTCCCCCTACACTTGTTAGCTCCTTTAGGCCTATACGGCTTTTATACATACTGTCTCAATGTCACTTATAGTAAGTAACTGCTTTAACTTCAACTTCAGCATAATTTGAATATATTTGTTTATACAACGTATACATTGTATATTTATGGAATTTTTAAAAAAGCTTTGAAATCCTCGAAACACGTTTGACAGACATGGAACTACTTTTCCCACAGGTACAATATACCCCAGCGCAGTTATTGAGGTAACACACATCTCTCAATTCAAGATGAAAGAACACCAAACATTTACAGGAACATTCTCACACATCACTCATGTTCAATCACATCAGTCTTGTTGTTCAGCAATCAACACATCATTTCCCTTTCTCCTCGATAAATAAACCCTATTAAAAGATGGCCTGGCATTAGAATGCCTAACACTGAGCGACACTGCCATAGTTGTGGTAAGCCGTGTAAATAACTATGTTCTGCTGAGGGCCTGCTGATCAAACACTGCACCAAGCACCATTTTCTTTCTTAATCGACTGTATCATACAACCCCCTTCTGTTTACCTTAAACCAGATTGACCTTTTATAGAGCTGATTACTACGTGCTAATTACACTACACAGAAGGCTGGAGTTAGAACACACAGCAGGCAAACAGGCTGGAATATACACACAGACTCGCACATGCAAACACACAGACTTTCACACACACACACACACACACACACACACACACACACACACACACACACACACACACAAACTCTGGTTTTCACACAGAGACTGGTACACACACACAACCCCCCCCCACACACAGGCGTTTACACACACACCCTGATCCAGCGTGTATGTGGCGTGTTTACATGTGGGCTCCCATTTTGTGGTGGCGCGTGATAATCAACATGATCAGAAATCTGACTAACAAATGCTCCAGCAGCGCTGGTAGAGTAAACAGGTAATACATCTCGATCACATCAGCGTAGCATTCCACTGTAAACACTTTGTTCAAAATTCGTACTTGTGGCATCTCGTGCTGAAGGGAGATGCCGGCTGACATTCTTGGCGCTCTCCACAAGAAAGAGCTGTTGGAGAAATAGAGCTGTGAGTTTATGGGTTTGGTCATTTACGAGTTTCGCCAGAGCATCTGGTGGCTTTAATCACATGGGGGGAAATTAGTCAGAAATGTAGGAATGGTGAGGAGGAGGCGAGGTTTGGGTCAACTGGAGAGGGAGTCTCACAGGCCACCCTCTGTGTGTACTGAAAGGCTTTGTTGATACCTTACTTCACAAATGAGTCATTTTCAATGGACATTTACGCTTATTTATGCAGGGATGGGGTCCATTCCATTTCTAATTCAGTCAGTTCACCTCTTGAATTGAAATTCAATGTACACATAGAAAACAACAGGCACTTTTCAATTGATGAAATGTGCGCTTGTAAAGTGGTTCCTGGTCTGAACCCGTGCGTTCGCAGCAGCTATCAAAGGTCACAGTTCACGGTCATTTTAACAGTCAACACCAGGTTCACTAAGAGGAGAGGGGAGGAAGCTGCCGTTTCTAGCAGTGACTGAAACTGATCTCTCTCCCTTGTAAAAGGTGCACACCAGACACGTGCAAGTGGAATCGCCTCAGTGAAATTGATCTCGGCGTGAACTGAATGAGTGAAGTGTATCATAGCCCTTTGCCACCTGGAAGTCCCTGTGTGTGCATGCAGACCTGCATGCAAGTGTGTGTGTGTCTTAGCATGTGTGCACACGTGCATGTGAACATGCGTGCGTGCGTGCATGTGTGAGTGGCGACTGACATCTAACCCGTGGCTAAAGTAATCTGATGGCAAAGAGGGGCGTGAGGCGATACCTTCTATAACTTCTACCCCTCAAATTAGTAGCACTTTTAACAAGCCTGCCCACACACGGTTAACAAAGTGCTCACGACGGCAGGCCTAATAATTAACTGTGGAGCTCCCCAGATGAGCTCCAGGAGAGAAAGGAGCCCCATATATCATCCAACTATAGAGTAAGTCCTCCCCCCACCCCTCAGAATGGAAACAATATCATAAAAGGCCTGTAGTGACATAAAACAAAACCATTAGCTTTGACGTCGAGGGAGGAGAAGTTAGCTCATTTGGGGTTTAAAAAAGGAAAGCGTCTGGGCTGATCCTGTTCTTTATGGCCTGCCTGTCTGTGTAAGTCCCCAGATTTATCTCGGTGTCTGCACAGCAGGGCATAAATCATATCTGGTCCCTCTGCCTCTCTTTCTGCCCTTCTTTTTCTCTCTCCCTCTTTCACTCTCTCTCTCTCCCTCTGTCTCTCTTCCATCTCTCTCTCTCTCTCTCTCTTTCCCTCTCTCTCTCGCTCCCTCTCTGATGTCAGAGCTTGGGATGTGGCCGTCAGCGTCTGCAGCAGGAAAGGGTCCTTTTTTTCTCTTCTCCGGAAGAGTTAGGCCTTGAGACATTACCACATTGTATTTTGCGGTGCAGTTTGGGGGAACACTCCTGGCGCTGGCCAGGCCTGTGTGCCTCTGGGGCCTCTTTCCCTCTCTCTCCCTTTAATTAGATTATAACCGGGTCCCCATTTTGCCATTCTGCTGCCTGGGCTCCATCTCTCAATCCGCCAACCCGCTACAGTACCTTTGCCGGCCGCGGCACCATAATATCTGGACTTAAGGGTAGGAAATGACTTAAATGTCGGTTAGACAGGATTCTGTTACACCCAATGGTGTGCTGACAAAACAGCCAGGGTAATGGAGATGTTAAAAGTGCGAGAGCAATTGAGATTTACGGCCCAGGTTCTATGAAAAGTGCACACCCGACCAGAAGCACCACAGGCTGCGCTGCTGTGGCCAGGAAGACATTTGGGCCGCAGCTGAGAGAACCATCACCACCCGGGTCAACTCCAAAACAGCCAATTAGAAGCGCAGGGACTGTTGCAGATCAATAAATGTCACCCGAGCATGGCGCTGCTACTCAAGAGGCCCAGACTTCATTTGTAAAGAATAAGGGAAAGAGGAGGAATGAGGCTGTCGGCCTGGATGCGAGTCTCTGAAGTACAGCCACTGGAACTCTCGTCTTGCGCCAAGTTATGGAATTATCTGAAGTTGTCTACTCAGCAAGGAAAACAACATGGTGGCATTATGGAATGATACATTGTATATAACAGTGGCCAAGCTCCTAGAACAAGCATGAGAAGTCATGGCTCTACAATATATAAAAACAATTGCTCAAATACATTATCCAAAAGCTAAATAGAAAATATAATAAATACCAATGGCTCATCAACTGCTTGAAGTTGATTCATTAGTAAACTATTGTGGGTTTAAACGATACAAAACATTCACGCAGTGAGATACATGAAACCAACAAGGCATACATTCAATCCCACCCCAGAGCTGTCTATCTAAATGGGACGTCTGGAGACTTCCCTCGGAGGAAGTGAACAGGAAGTGAACAGTATGACTGACTCAGAGTCGTAAATCATTTCGGGGAGACGCTGGGAGCTGCCAAAGGGAGAGCGTTTTCCATGTAGACCACTGAGAGAGGAGCTCTCCAAAGACGTCCCGCTGCACAGCGGGGTGGCTGGATGGATGGCTGAAACTGTGTGTTATTAGTCATTTCTTCCCAAAACATAATGCAAGTCACGATGCTATGATATGATAACAAAGTGTGTCGCTTTAGGCTTGGGGGTTTCGTCTGGGAAATGGTTACAGAGGTTACAATTTCACAGCACTGCAATCGGGAATATGCTCAGGCCCTGGAGGCACATTCTTCTCTAATGTTCTCAGTTCTGTACCAATGGGAATTAAAAGTGTGACTGGGAGTTTGCATAGGTGTGTGTGTGTGTGTGTGTGTGTGTGTGTGTGTGTGTGTTAACTCGACTCTCACTGAAGGTGTCCTTGGTTGAGAGGCATCCAAGGAGTTGAGGAGGAAAGAAACAAAGATGACTGCTTCCTTAAAGGAGGAGGGAAGATTCCCTGAAATATGTTGATATTCCATCCTCTATATTGCATACAGATTTGCAACATGGCCGTCAGAGCGATGGAGCTCCTGCCGTGAAAGAAAGCTCACAGGTAAAACCAGTGCCAGGTGCACAGCTGCTTCCAACTAACAGCTCTCCCTTTCTCTCTCTCTCCGTCCCCGCTCTCCCTTTCTCTCTCTCTCCATCCCTGCTCTCTCTTTCTGTCTCCCCCCCCCACACACACACACAAATCATTGCACAGATCAGACCGCACATCAAAATGGGATTCAGTAAAAAATGTAATTGTTTCTAAGTGATGTACTTTACCAGACATTCAGTCCATTTAGACCCTCCTACTACCCCATATGTACGAATAGCAGTTACAGCAAGACCATTTGTAACTGAGTGGTTTAGTCTGGAGTCCATGACACACAGCACACATGAGTGAGTTAACTGTAGAGCTCCATCCTAATCCCAGTCTAACTCCTAGACCTCTTCCCTCTGTTTGGTTTCTCAGCTGTTTAGTTTACATAAGAGGGACATCCCCATTTGTAAAGTTCATCACCACATCCCCCTCCACACACGACTCGCACTCTCCACCTACGACAGAGCACTTCTACCCTTCCAAATACAAATAATCAGCCATGATGAGCGATAGGGCCGGCCTGCAGAGGTAATCGTAATGACGGATAATCACCGAGCCCAATTTAGACCACTTCGTTCTACTTAACCAAGCCCACCCTAGGATCTCGGCATGGGGCTGCTATGTCGGCTGGATTTGGACCTCGTTACTGCTGATGGAGTCTTTTGGATGTGCTTGGATCAGGTTTGTTTCCAAAACCTCTCCTCGAGTACTGTACACCAAGCTGGTTCCACATGTTTGATGTAGTCCAGCAATAGCACACCTGATTCAGCTAATGATGGGCTTGATGGTTAGTTGACTATTTGAATCGGGTGTGCTTTTGCTGGAATAAATGCCTCTGGGTACTCAAGGAGAAGTCTGGGAAACACTGGTTTAGGCTGTAACTGGGGCCCAGAATCTTTCCTTGTCAGTTCACACCTGGCTTTACACACATGGCCATGTGAATTGAACACAGTGAGAGATGGGACATGCAGGCCAGGCACAGGAGGTTGGTGGCACGTGGTAATGGCTGGAGCCGAGTAGGTGTAATGGTATCAAATACATCAAACAAATGGTTTCCATGTGTTTGATGCTATTCCATTCACTCCATTCCAGCCATTATTTTGAGCTGTCCTCCCTTCAGCAGCCTCCACTGAGGCCAGGCTATAACTAGGGCCAAGAATATTTCCTGGTCATGTCATGTGGTCAGGTGAAACTCCTGGACCTACCCAAGGCCATGTGTGTTGAGCACAGTGGGGAATGGGACAGGCCAGGAATGGGGCTGATGTCAGACAGTACTTTAACACCATCTGCCTGAGTCTCTGTTTCCTCCAGTTTCATAGGAACCCATCAGAGAGATGATACCCTGCTGATTCTCATCTATAAAGCTCACTGCATGTGTGGACCAGTGACAGCTCTGCGAGAGAGAATGTGGAACAAATTTATGTGGTGAAAAGCAGAGACCATATAGGACATAAGGGAGAGTGAGGGATGGAGGGAAGGAGGGAGTGAGGGAAGGAGGGAGTGAGTGAGGGATTGGAGGGAGTGAGTGAGGGAGAGAGTGAGTCAGGGAGTGTAGGATGGAGGGAGTGAGAGATGGAGGGAGGGAGTGAGGGATGGGGGAGTGAGGGATGGAGGGAGTGAGGGCTGGAAGGAGTGAAGGAAGGAAGGAAAGAAAGAAAAGACAATGCTTTAAAAGGGACAGAAAAATCCCTGAAGAAAAATATTATTCAACATTTATTTAGAGAGCAACAGAGAGAGGGGTGAGACAAAGGAGTGTTACCAACAGAATTTGGAGACGTGAGAAGTGGAAAGGAGCGTTTTGAGGAGGTATTGGAGGAAGGTGCAATATTTGTAAATGTGTGTGTAGCTGTAAAACACATGGCTGTTTGAGTAAAAGGTAATGGTCCATAGGGTGTGAATGTCTACATTCCAGATGTAGTGTGTGTGAGTGTCTCCCTCACGGCGAGATTCTCTGTATCTCTTCTTACATCTATGTTCAATATATTCTCTCAAGGTGCAAATGAGCATAAGACAAAAGTGGAGCATTTTACCCACTGTAAGTTATGTTACTCTGTCTGCTCTTTGTGTTAACCATTTACATCATCAGTACTCAGTTTATAGTCCTTCCCCACACTCATTTCACTTTCATCTCACCTCAATCATTTTCTCCTTTATCTGGTTGATTTTGATGAATGTGTTGTATACTGGCAAATGTAACCCTCCGCGTCAGTCTTGTATACCCCAATATAGTTGATCCCATAACTGTGGTCATTGTGTGTATAAAACCGACCCTGAGACAACCATGCACTGGTGCTGAATGAAGACAGATACTGTTTGGATTGGTTGGCCCAAGCGCTGGTGATTGCTCTAATTATAACAAGTTCGGATAAACTACCTCAATCTCCTCGATTATAATTCACACTTCACTCCACTAGATGGCAGTATTGACGTATGCAAAAATGCTGAACCTTGGTGAATTCTTAACCTTGGTGTATTCTTGACAGTGCTCCCGATGGTTAAATTGGTCCGCTAATACAGACCTAGTACATTTTCTTAATATATATTTTCAATTCAGATTGTTCAGCAAAGCTATGCTTTGTGCCTCTCATAATAGCTTGAGTGAGGATCTAGAATTGTAATGACATCACAAGAGGCACTCAACAGAACTGACCTGTGTTCAGCTCACTAAATACCTCACCTCAGGACTGTCAATAACACTGTTGTACTTAGCACTATATCTCCTACACACCCTGACCTGGGTTCAGTTTGCTAAATACCTCCCCTCCTGACTGTAAATAACACTGTTGTACTTGGCACCATATCTCCTCCACGCCCTGACCTGTGCATCCCGTCTGTATACGGTATCCTCTTCGCTTTGACTGCCTTTTTGACCCTTGATATATTTGTTTTTCAGTATCCAGGAAGAACGGTTTTCTAGTCTGTGGGTGTATTCTCTGCTGCTTTGTGTTCTAAGGGACCCTTTGGCCCAGAGTTCCTAAACTAAGTGATCCAAGTAGTGATCCAAGTTTAGAGGAAACACTAACACGCACACACTCTTTCTCACACGCACACACGCGCGAGCACACGCCTCGGGGCCTCCTGGGAAGCACCAAGGCCATAATCAAACCTGTCTGGTGAGGGTGATGACTGACTGTCTGGGCCTGGCAGATCTACAGACCCCCATTTAGTTGGAACTGTGTTTGCTCGCCTATTCAGCTCTGTAAAACAGTGAATAACAGTGAAAAATCAGCCTAGCTCTGCGATGTGGTGGCATGGTCTCCATATCTGTCTAGAGTTAAACTAGGTCTGCTCAGACATAACAAATGTCTATGACAGTGATTTCAGTCAGACGCACTCTGGTAGACCATGAGCAGGGTTGCGTAGGTTACTTTCTAAACGTAATCCGTTACAGCTCCAAGTTACTTGTCCAAAATTGTAATCAGTAACGTAACTTTTGGATTACCCTAACTCAGTAGCATAATCTGATTACATTCTGTTACTTTTACTTTCCCTTAAGAGGCATTAGAAGAAGGCAAAAATGTATGTTACCAATTGAAAGACATCTATTGCAGGATAAATCAATGTTAAAGTACATAGCTGGCCATATGTGGATGTTACATTTTACTCTATGGGTTGGTTATGTAGGCTTCTTCTAACCTAACCTTTCTACTACATATAATAATACCACTAAATTATATCTTTACCTTAAAAACCAAAGTCTATCAGAATTCCAGTCATTCCAATAAATGTTATACCCCTGATCTACAAGAATAGGACTTGGAAATAAGTATATAGATTAGCCTAATTGTTTTACCTGAGCATGACCCCAAAAGTAAGGACTTATTAGCCAGCCCTACTCTGTTGTTTATGATTTTGTTGTCATGGAGTACTGATTGGGCTCATTGATACGAGTTGAAAAATAAATGCTGCATTCATTGAATGGCATGCTTTGCCAAGTGTGCAAAGCTTTCAGTAGGGCAAAGGGTGGCTACCTTGAAGAATCTAAAATATAACACTGTTTAACACTTTTTTGGTTACTACATGATTCCTTGTGTGTTATTTCATAGTTTTGATGTCTTCACTATTATTCTACAATGTAGAAAACAGTAAAAAAAATAAAAACCCTTGAATGATTAGCTGTGTCCAAACTTTTGACTGGTACTGTATATATAATTTATAAGTCCAAAAATAGATGTAGCAACTACATATTGCCCCTTTAAGTCTATCAAAAGTGTACAGGTATGAACATGTGTCCATTAGGCCTATGGATTTCATTAGGCCTAATCCGTTACTCCCCAACCCTGAGACTGGAACCATGAGGCTAAAGGAGGAGAGGGTAAGCCAAGGTGTCTAGATCAGAAACACTGGTTACCAAATAACATTTTTTTTAACAAACAAAAGAGATAAAGATCAGTGATCACACTTTTATAAAATACAAATATGTTTATTGCCTGAACAACTGTTTTTACACTAAATGTATTGTGACTCTGCATATCATGGTGTGCTACCAACCCTGTTCCTCCAGTACCCCCAACAGTACACTTCTTATTATTTAATTTTAATCCCCTTTTTCTCCCCACTTTTGTGATTACGAGCTTGTATCGTCAATGCAACTCCCCAATGGGCTCAGAAGAGGCGAATGTCGAGTCATGCGTCCCCCGAAACATGACCCACCAAGACGCGCTTCTTAACACCTGTTCGCTTAACCCGGAAGCCAGCTGCACCAATGTGTCGGATGAAACACTGTTCAACTGACAACCGAAGTCAGGCTGCAGGCGCCCGTCTCACCACAAGGAGGCACTAGAGCGCGATGAGAGCAGTACACATTTTTATTGTAATCCTGGAGAAGCACACCTGATTCAACTTGATTCAACTTGTCAACTAATCATCAAGCCTTAATGAGTTGAATGAGGTGCGTTTGTCCAGGGCTACAATGAAAATGTGTACTGTTAGGGGTATTCAAGGACCAGGGTTGGGAAACGCTGTGATACAGCAAATACCACCATGGAAGTGAGCTCAATGAGAGTCCCTTGTGGAGAATGAATAAACTACAACTCTAAAGAGCTCCTGCTGTACCATGATTATCCACCAGGTGTCCCTATATTGTCAGAGATGAACGATAATGTAAATCCGAGTACACTCTGATTTTCTGATCTGTGCCTAGTCCTCAGACAATCAACTGATGAACTGAAAGATGTGCAAATCACATGCAGAAAATGTTTGAACACCAAAACATGTCATCTCATATTATGATAAAACCTTCCCTCTGAAAACTGAAACAAGGTAAACAAATGTTTTAAGACATTCCCTCTCATGTCTGGAAGCATGCAGTGGAGTGATCCTGACTCTCCCTGAGGCAGCTTCCTTCAACAGTGGGAATTCCACTACATTTTGGAGGATGTAAAATGTTGGATATCGGATCCGCTCTGGAAGTGTAAACGACGTATACAAAGAAACAACAAAACCAATCGCTCTCCACCTCGGTACGGTCTGCTGTGGAATGTTAAGGGATCAAGAGCAAAAAGTCCATTGATGTTGAGACTTTCTTCCACTCCTGTGAGAAAAACACTAACCTGAGGGAATCCTTGTTCTCTCTCTTGGATTCTCTCTCTTTCACAAACACACATGTAATCACAAGCACACTTACAACACACACACTTTCACAAGCACACACCTAATGTAGCCTACACGTTTGTACACTTCCACACACACGCGCACACACACACAGGTGTGAGTGATGGCTGACAGAGGAGGGATAAACAATGTTACACTACTAACCTGGGTTCTGTATACCTTTGTACTATGCCTCACTTAAAGACTTACAGTAGGATGATAGACTATTGCCTTGGGCTCCCTCTTACTGTGTATGATTAGTCCATGCAGCTCCAGGGAATTACTGTGAGGAAGCTGGAGCTTCAATTGGACTAAGCTGCTTCATTATGAGCTCAACTGATGTGTGGGGTCTCAGACAAAGCAATTACACTCGTCCCTTTCATGTTCTGTATATTTATCAGAAAGACTGATGTAAGGTCTGTGCTACTGTGTCCATTTGAATGGAATATATAACCGTAGGGGTTGTGTCATTATAATGCCATAGGGAAGATTCTCTACAAAATGGTCAATGCAGTAATGAAACCAAAGAGAGAGTGAGATGTCCGAGGTGGTCTGCGAACCCTCAATGGTGTGGACATTGTTTTGATTATACGAAGACAATTTATGTGATGGCTAAAATGAAAAGAAAAGTCATTTTAATGAAAGCAAACATTTTATACCTCCACTCAAACATGGCAGTACAAAAATCACACATGTATACAGTAGATGTCAACTCCTCTCCTCCATTCAGCAGCACCTTTATCCAGTGATCTAGAGACCATCCCACATTTTAAAAAACTATAGTATGCTATGGTATATATACTATAGTATTAAGTGTAGTGTTTTTGCAGACTGTGTTTACTATAGTAACCTGTAGCATTTACAGTTAACTATAGTATAAAGACCGTCATAAAAGAAAAAGTGTAGTATATACTATAGTAATTAATGCAAGTGTTTTTGAAGATTGTAGTATTTACTGTAGTGTTTTTGCAGACTGTACTTTACAATAGTATTTACTGTAGTGTTTTTGCAGACATTACTGTAGTATTTACTATAGTATTCTTGTTTTATTATCTTTAACATAGAAGTGGAGGCTTTTTTCCTTTATCTATTGGGGAAACACTAAGAGAGCTAATTTTCCATAGCCTGTAGGTAGGTAGGACTGGGGTCTGAACGGATAGTTCAGAGCTTCTGCTCTTTTCTATAACCTGTAGGGACACACAATTATAGGTGGCACAAATTGGGATATGGGGGAGGGTAATGGTCACGGTATATGCCAATTAAATATTGTAGTATTTAATATAGTGTTTTTGCTGACATTACTGTAGTATTTACTATAGTATTCTACTGCATACTACAGCATTCTATAGTAAGGACTACACATGATCGAAGGATACTACAGTGTGTAGTATATTATAGAGTTTACTACACAATTATATAGTAAGTACTGTAGTATTCTATAGTAAACTGTAGTATTTATTCATGTGAATGAAACACAGTACTGTTTGAAGTCTCAGACCATAGGGCTATAGACAGTCACACACACTTGCATAGCGAACTGTCTCCATACACACCCCTGTCTCATGTTAAACTCTTCCCTATCCATCACACTGTTCCTTTTTCTAGTGCAGTTCACGACATACAGAGTTTGAAGGCTTGGAGTGTTTCTCAAACACACACCCTGTGGCCAATCCGTAGGTGGGTAGTGATAAAGGTGGTCTGAGGCGAGGCTGTACAAAGTGATCTGCTCTTCCGGGTTGGCTCACGCCTGGAGCAGCTGTCCTGTAAGGGCAGGGCTTCTGTCCCGGATCAGAGCACATGACATCTGGGCCACCTTCTCCACTGACCGCCCCCAAAGTGTAGCTTCCTGCAGCATCCACATACAGACAGAGAGACACTGTGAGGATCCTGAGTGCAAAGACACAAAGAGATGATGTTTGGATCGTCTGCATAATCTGATCCACAGACAGACAGAATGTGCTGCTGCATATCCTGATCTATCAAACCAATCACAGTGTGGAGGATCTCCTCCACAAGTTTGACTGTTCAAATACAATACACAGCTCTTTGAGCTCCTTTAGAACAGACAAAAACAGTACAATCCACCAAGTATACCCATGGGTGTTCAGACACACACAACCTGCTGGGATCACACCAGAAGCCTTGTGATTGACAGATACCACGACTTACACAGGACGTCCCATGTCGAGTCCATTGTCTCTTAGGAGGATTCCTCCCTGGAAAAGCACATTCTCCGGTGTTGTAATGCCTACCGCATGTCCATAACATTGGCCAAACAAACATTTGAATTCTCCTAAATCAAATTTTGTTAAGAATTCCCATTTGCAGGGTGGGTGGGGAAATGATTGTTGCCCACATGTGATTCGATAGCGAGTTCAATCAACAGACGGAAGCAATTTGAAAAGAGAGCACTTCAAAATTAAACCTCTATGACTTTTTTGTTTTTCAAAAGTGCTTTTCTGAATTACAGGTCCCGTTGCACTCGTAAGCCCAGGCGAGGGCATTCTTTACAGTTTACAGTGCATGATATTGGACAGATCTGCAGCAAACCACACGCTCAACTACAGACAGAATGTGTGTGTCTGATCTAACCGACTAGGGTCCCACTGCTTTTAAAAAGGCAGACTCTCTAATGTTGTGGTCATTTGCTTTCGTGATTCCTCTGTGCCTTGTGTTTTTTTCAGGCTGCCTGCGAATGCCTTTCGTAATCGTCTTTCACTCCCTTCTCCATTCCGGACATCAGTGAGTGACTCCCGGTTGGGGTTAGTAGTTGCTTGATGAGGCCTCAACGTTGGGATAAGTCTAGTTTCTGTATTTCAGACCCAGCAGTGTTTTAGAGAACTATGGCGCTGCCGTCCTGTTCCACCACTGATCTGAGATCTGAGGGGGATCTCTTGGCATGTACTCTACTCTATTCAGCCTGGTCAATTTCACATTGGACCTCGTGGGTTTGAATATCATCCTAGTCACAAAGCATTGGAAACTGTGATGAAATGAGATTTCATTAAAATACTTACTACTTCACGTTTGAATTTCACGTTTGAATTTATTTGAATGATTGTTAGTGACTACTCGTTTGTGAACCTATAGTGCTTAATCTATTGCTACGGTGTCCATTTTAGGACAGACTCAGAGTCACAAGGAGTTAGATTCTGCACTCCTCTCCCAGTGGAATGATGTGTAATTGGAATGTTGTTTGATTTCATAGGTGTAAAATTGTAATAAGAAACATTTCTAATTCAGCCCTTCCTGGGTATTATTCAGATGAAACGTTATCAGTGACCAGACCTAAAAGACGTGTAGGGGTGCAGGCGAATGTACGTGGTGAGGTATGAGAGTGCTCAGAGCGGTGAATCAGGCCTGGCCGTGGTTAATGTGACTGAGCACTGGGATCCAGAACTCCTGGAATAACTCCCTAATCAGAACCAGTGTTGGGGAGTCAGATGACAAGCATTTTCCACACCAAAAGGGGTTCCGAGGCTACAACTGCTGCTAGACGGATCAGCAATGATCTATTGATTAAAGCATAATGGAGTCAAAATATGGTAGGTTTGAGCAGGTTCCAGGAGTATTTCATTTCAGCTTTTCCTGTGTTCGCCTAATATGTTTTTCTGTTTACATTTGGCCATGGTTTTAAGAAATCAGAAAAGCGCAGGGAATGAAAAAAAATGAGGCTCTCCTGCTTTTCTTTAAGATGTACCAAAGTCATTGCTATTTTATTTAAAGGAATACTTCGGGATTTTGGCAATTAAGCACTTTATCTACTTCCCCAGTAAGATTTTTACCTTTATTTAACTAGGCAAGTCAGTTAAGAACAAATTCTTATTTACAATGACGGCCTAGGAACAGTGGGTTAACTGCCTTGTTCAGGGGCAGAACAACAGATTGTTGGTGGATGTACTCATGGACACCATTTTTATGTCTCTGCATTCAGTATGAAGGAAGTTGGAGACAATTTTGCGAGAGAAAGCTAACTAGCGTTAGCGCAATGACTGGAGGTCTATGGTATCTATTAGCTTGCTAGCAGTTTGCATCAAACTGCACACAGATATAAAAATGGTATCCATGAGTTCATCTGACTCTGGGGAAGTATATAAAGGGCTTCATTGCCAAAATCCTGATGTATCCCTTTAATTACTTGTACTTGGCAATGCAGCCTGGTTTCAAAGACTAGACGTAACATAGTAAACGTAATTCCGTTGGACTCAATTAGTAAGATATGTTTGGTTTGGTATGGCTACATAAGACAGATGGTTACTTAATTAAGGTCAAAACTAAAGTAGGGTGGTTGGTCTGGGAGGATGGGGGTGATATAACGCGAACGTCTAGCAACCCAATGGTCACGAGTTCGAATCTCGTCACGGACAATTTTAGCTACTTAGCAACTAATTAGCATGTTAGCTAACCCTTCCCCTAATAATTTTAGCAAATTCTTCCCCTAACCTTAACTCCTTTAACCCTTCCCCTAACCCTTTAACCTAACTCCTAAACTTAACCCTAACCCATCTAAAGTTAGCCAGCTAGCTACAGTAGCCACCTAGTTAGAATTCGTAACATATCATACATTTTGCAAATTCGTAACCTATTGTACGTTTAGCAAACACGTAATATATATAATACGAATTGTAATTCATAACATACGAAATGGATGATGGACATCCACCAATTAATACATACGAAACATAACATACTAAATGGAGTGTCTTAGATTTACATACAGAATAAGAAGAAATGCTCTGAGACCAGGTTGGGCAATGAGGATGGGGGCCAATACATCTGTGAGCAGTCAACAGAGTATGGCAGCAAATGTACTTTTTTACCCCAACGTTGACTGGATATTCCACCATAAGAGAAATACACGTTAGTTTGTCAGCGATTGGGAGCCAAAGCTTTGCAAGAAATCAAAGCATTCTAGGAAACCTGATTGCAACTCTTCCCCTTTATTTGCACCATAAGTAAATCACTAATACATTATTTTCTCTCTCTCTCGGTCTTCAATCTAATTCAGAAAAATAGCTTATTGATAAAGGCCATGGCTATCAGTTCATCACACAGAATCGATTCCAGAATGTTCCATGTGTTTGAGGCATTAGTGGACTATGAGTATGATAAATGCTAATTAGTCCATTATTTACCACCCAAGTGCATTGTCTAAGGGAAAGTCCGGGAAAGCATTAAGCGTATAGTGTCATGTCATGGGCTCATTTGCGACAGCTACAATCCCAGCCCTAACCACCAAGCTAATGATCACTCCCCTTAACAAGGTCTGTTTGGTTATAGGCGCAGCATGACAAGTCTAACTGCTGGAAAATAAAAAAAGAAAGGAATACAAAAAAAAGAGAGGAATCAAGAGAAAGCAACTGGAGATCACCAAGGAGGATTAACATTTAAAGCCCTGTCTAAACCTTTGTGTTAAATTTTTCCACTTGGGAAATACTTCATAACAACGCATTATTAAATCAACTAGTCACTCTCTAGTACATGAGCAAGAATTGAATCCCTTTGAAGTCACTACAGCTTTGAGCAGACAACTGTCGCTGGCTGTTGCCAACTTGAGCAATTGGGGGAGAAAGGCCTGGTCAGGGAGGTGACTAAGTACCCGATGGTCACTCTGACAGAGATCCTCTGTGGAGATGGGAGAACCTTCCAGAAGGACAATCATCTCTGCAGCACTCCACCAATCAGGCCTATGGTAGAGTGGCCAGACGAAAGCCACTCCTCAGTAAAAGGCACAACAGCCCGCTTGGAGATTGCCAAAAGGCACCTAACGGACTCTCAAATCATGGGAAAAAAAGATTCTCTGGTCTGATGAAACCAAGATTGAACTCTTTGGCCTGAATGCCAAGCGTCACGTCTGGAGGAAACCTGGCACCATCTCTACGGTGAAGCATGGTGGTGGCAGCATCATGCTGTGGGGATGTTTTTCAGCAGTAGGGACTGGAAGACTAGTCAGGAACGAGTGAAAGAGTAGACAGAGATCCTTGATGCAAACCTGCTCCAGAGGACTCAGGACCTCAGACTGGGGTGAAGGTTCACCTTCCAACATGACAACAACCCTAAGCACACAGCCAAGACAATGCGTGAGCGGCTTCGGGACAAGTTTCTGAATGTCCTTGAGCGGCCAAGCAAGAGCCTGGACTTGAACCCGATCGAACATCTCTGAAGAGACCGGAAAATAGCTGTGCAGCGACGCTCCCCATCCAACCTGACAGAGCTTGAGAGGATCTATGGAGAAGAATGGGAGAAACTCCCCAAATACAGGTGTGTCAAGCTTCTAGCGACATACCCAAGACTCAAGGTTGAAATCACTGCCAAAAGTGCTTCAACAGAGTAAAGGGTCTGAATACCTATTTAAATGTGATCAGTTTTTTATTTGTAATACAATTTTATTTTTAACTGTTTTTGCTTTGTCCTTGTGGGGTATTCTGTGTAGATTGATGAGGGGAAAAAACAGTTTAATCCATTTTAGAATAAGGCTGTAACGTTACAAAATGTGGAAAAAGTGAAGTGGTCTAAATACTTTCTGAATGCACTGTATAACTGGTTTCAGATTGAAATGTAGGCCTATCCGATGACAGAAAGAGGAAACCGAGTCATAAATAATGGCAGCTCACTCAAATTACTCTGGATGGGCCTGACAGACATGGCGGGTACCTCTCCTGACCCTAGCTCACCCACTAAACTTTCCTGTCATTGGCAGAGTGTCTGTCTGTTCAGTGCTCCCCTCTTCGCTTCTTTCCACTGCTGGCACTCCAGGATGCATAAACTCCTCTCACTAATGAGGCCCTATCTGGCCCATTGTTAAGAACACATGCACTCAAGTCACACACGCACACTCAACAGGTCCCTGTATATAGTCATGGTATTTTCCACTCCCTGTATATAGCCATGTTATTTTTACTCGTAATTGTTATTCACTGTGTATTTATTCCTCGTGTCACTATAGGGCCTGTAAGTAAGCATTTTACTGTTAGTCTACACCTATTGTTTACGAAGCATGTGACAAATAACATTTGATTTGATTCACTTGCTGAGAGAGAGGGAATCTGAAACGGGGGGGGGGGGGGGTCATTTCTCCATGTCTCTAGCACCATCTAGTCAGACCCAATAAAATGTCCTCCAGGGCCGAGGTGGTTTTCCATTGGCTCTCAGTCTCACCATGTCTTCCAGAGGTTTAATATGGATGGGGAAAACAGTTGGTTGGGGTGCAACACCACACACAAATGGGCCTCCAGTATCTCTGAGGCATAGAGAAATGCTGAGACATGTGGAATAGAAAGACACCTGACTTGGAGAAGAAGTAAGTATTATAAAACAGGTACTTTGGATTCTGGATGCTGATTGGCTGAAACAGTATACAAGTAATGATTGCACTGTAATCGATGCTTCTCAAATGCCTGATCTAAATATGTGTACCAATAAATACGTATACACACTAGGTATAGTGCCCACCTGTGTTGTGGGATACAATGAAAAGTCCCAACACATGTATCTGAGACCTAGTGCTCTCACAACAAGGGTAGGTCCATTTTTTGGGACATTTCATATTAACCTAGGGAATACGAAATTAACCCAAATGAGCTTGACATATGCAGCATTAGACTAAAACCACAGAGCACTTTGATAACGGAATATAAATAGAATATATTTCACCGATATTACACATGGGGTAACCTCACTTTCCACTTTATCATGACAGTCTGCCATGGACTTTCACATAGAAAATCTCCCTGACAAAAGTCCATCATTTGTACATATTAGTAGGAAGTGTCACAAGTTAAACATGCCATATGTAACCCAAGAGCAGAGCATACATTTACACTCATATAAAAGTTACTCCTCTACAGCAAATCATCCACACCTCATATTTTAATACCTAATACCTGTTCCTTCTACATGGACATGTTCACTTAAAAGGGCATCGACAAATTTACTTAGAATAGGTATCAAAAGTTAGTGACATATTGGATAAACACAAATGCTCTCTCGTGAGCACGGACACACACACACACACACACACTAGCCTTGTTATTCCAAACTGAAACCACACGTTTACAGAATGGAACTACAAATCATTACGGAATCTATTTTTACGTACTGTTTAAGAGGAGGATTTTGACAGGAGTAAGACTATGCCTCTTTGAAAGAGGAGAAAACATCAGCAGACCACACAATAAGCAATCCTTTGAGTACTAGCTAACTTCACTTTTAAAAATGCCACAGATGGGATCAACCTTTCCATCATGGAAGCAGAGCTGTGTATAGCAGTCCACCGCCACACATGAAGAGGCTCTTTGAAGCTTTGGGTTTTAGCAATTAGGAGTTTTAACAGTGACAATTTGCACGCCTCTGTCATTTTGAGATCTCAAGCCCCGGGGACTAGCTACCGAGGGCTCCCACTTCAGTTCCCTTCATGGATTGCCAATGGAGCTGGAGTCCTCAGTAAAAACAGCTCATGGAAACACTTTCAGTAGCGCCGGGCCAAGTGTCCTGGAAAGAGTTGTTAGAATCACACTACCCTACGAAGAAATCGTCCAGAACGGCCTGTTGAGACATACTGCATGACAAAATGTTTGGGGCGCATTGTAATGTTCTTCTTTGCTTGTTGTACCGTTAGCCACGAGGGCAGTATCAGTTTCTGTGGGCTGTTTCAAACTCTTCCATGAGCAGATCCGCCTTGCTAAAAACGCTGAAACATTTGCTTCTTGTTTATTATCGTCTAAAATAGTAGGCTAAAATAAGAAAAAGTTGTATAAGAAGCTCTCCCCAAATGACCTATGAGGTGAGTCCCGTTGGTACAATATGACTGGGGACGCGCGCACACACACACACACACACCCCCCCCCCCCCCTTTGGTTTAAAAGGATTGTGTTTCATCCTTCTGACAGCATGTCCTTTTCTTGGTATTGAGGACCCACCACCCCCCTCCCCTCTAATTCTATGGGGAGGCGATAGCTAGGGGCTAAACAGACAGAGGGGGATAGCAGGTCTGGTTAATGTCTGGTTCAGAGACTTGATATGAGCCCAAACCTAACACCCAAGATTTGGAGTAATTTCATCCAAAGTACAGCCTACCAGGCTACTGCTTGGGCCATGCTAAATTAGGAGGATCCAACTCAACAGTTAAACCATTGACTTGGGATTAGTGATTCAGGCCAAAGGGTCTGGAGGTCAAGAAATGTGACAGCCCGCTGGTCAATGATTTTAGGGTGAGGCGTTGAATGTGGCAAGGTACCAGAACGTCTGCTGCACTTCATTTGAAAACGACACGCACTGTATGAGAATTCTTAAGTGCGTCGATGTTTATCCTCCACCACTTGTGTGGAACTTTTGCGAGTCTCCTCAGACTTTCCAGACAAGGAAAACCGCACTTGCATTGATACATAGCTGCTTCTTAGACCCCACTGACACAACAATTGCTGTTGCACAAGCTGCTCACAGTACAGCGAGAAAACTCACTTTGAAAAGGGGTTTCCAAAATATTCTGACAACCACGGTATGTATAGACTTCCCTTTGACTAACCAAACAACAAACCCAGTCAAAATGGGACACAGAGCATTTCAGCAAAGAAAAGAAAAAGGAAGTCTGTGTTTCCATAGGGTCTTTTCAGAATGAATGCTGTGTTATTTCAACAAGCTCGAGTGAGTGAGTGATGACTTGAATTTGGCCCACCGGCAGACATACCTCTAAACAGTAACCAGGACAATGACTCTTCAGTTATAGAGGCATGAAGACATGGGGAGGATGTATGCACTGGGACATACCAACCTCCACCCACACAAACACCCACCCACCCACCCACATACATACACAGACACACACACCTCATTTGGTTATGATAGTAGAAAGTCCCCATATTACAGATAAACATGACACGGTCTGTATCGTAGGACATCTTAGGTCAAATACAGGTACTGGTATTTTGCTCACTGACACCCCAGACATCCCAGACATGACACACCCTGGACTTAAACCCAGTACATCCTGGTCACGGCTTAGCGTCCTCACTTCCACTCCAAACACGGAGGTAGAATGTAATCGCAGACATATCTCCCATAAGCCAGGCATACAAACACCGGTGCAACAATGTGTTTCTATATTTCTGTCAAAACAACGGCATCTCACAGACTAAACAACGAGGGGATGTGCAGGCCGTGCGGCCTACCAGATGATGAGTGTGAGACTGAGTGGGCAGGCAATGGGCCGTGAAATTGATATCAAAACACTTCACAAAAAAAAAAAAAAACAATAGGTGTTTGAGACAGACGCATCACTGATTTCAATCAAATCTAAACGTTTGGAATTGGACTCCATTCTCATCACCTTCAAAGATACAGTATCTGTAGGTAAGATGTTCTAACATTGTAATCACATTCAAGGATTACTGTGAGGATTTTCCACTGCCCAAAACACACAATACCATATCACAGTGAGGTCTTGCCCCCAATGAAGACACAAGCACACATCTGAAAGGTGAACACTTCTCAAAGAAGCCTTAAAAAGGAACATGCAAAGCAAAAGTGTAATCCTTCCAGTGCCATCTCTCTCACACAACATTATAAAGACGTGTTAACTCTATCCGCCAATACTGTGGGTGGTCAATACTGTGGGTGGTCAATACTGTGGGTGGTCAATACTGTGGGTGGTCACAGCGCACAAAGCTAGTGGTAAAGTAAATTCACATATGAATACACTTTGACGTTCTTTGCCTGAGTATATGTTTACAAACTAATTTAGAGAGACCTGGAATGTATTAATCCACTATAAAAGAACATATCCTTTTGTTTGTAATAGTTCCCGTAGTTGGAATGCCGTTTCCCCGATTGGGACATCTAAGTCAAGTCCTATCACTGAGAAAACCCATTGCTGGTCTATTTAAAAATCGCCCAAATCAAAGCTGAGTAAACAGTGCTTTTGGTATGTCTAAGTCCTCCCTAGCCAAACTCCTGCGGTTGAGTTTCACACATACCAACACACATCTGGCGCACTCTGGGCACAAAAGATCAAGCTTGATATCCTGCAAGTCTCCTGGGTCCACATCTTCCCAAGGCCCTATGGGCACTGGTGCACTATATAGAGGAAAGAGTGCCATTGGAGACTCACCCAGGGGGGTTCTTATCTTGGTTTCCCCAGGGATCCACAATAACAGTTACAGACATCATTATGAGAAAACAAAAGAGAACAAATTAGGCTTATGACAGGGGAAAATACTGTGTGAATGAGTGGCTGCATATTGGAACATAAATCTGATGCTAACCATTAGAAGATCTACAGAAGACTGGCCAAATCTGTCAGCGCTGTCGGATATGTTATTGGAGTGACGCAAAACAGTTTTCACATTGGGGTTGAGTTTTTGCAAGCACTTGATTCACTTTATCTATGGTTCATTCAGCCGTGCACTTTTCCTATGCAGTGCCTCAAATTATACAGTACACTTTTTCCAAACCCTGGTACAAGACAGATTTCAAATCAACAGAGCGAACTAACTATATGTATTTGAATTACTGTTTTAAATTACAGTTTACCTCATTCCTTGCATTCTCACCGTGTCAGTGTAGGTCCTTCTCTAACAAAGATAAAATAGTGCTTACATTTGTCCTGTTTCATTGTATGTACAAGTAGGTAACCTGTACCAGTGTGAGGTTTGAAATGGAAATGTGTTTTTTGCATATCCCAACTCCTCCTTAGACACCCTCGTAGACTGGGGTCACGGCCAGGGTTCAGCCATTATTCATGACGACCCTGGAGCAATTAGGGTATTAAGCAATTAAGTGCCTTGCTCATGGACAGATCGACAGATTTTTCACCTTATCGGATCGAGGACTCAAACAAGCAACCTTTTGGTTACTAGCCCAATTCTCCAACCGCTAGGCTACCTGCCACCCATATGAAAGTACTCTTGAAGGGTGCTACTCAAGATCTATAACCCATCTCAGTTACCACAAATACACGTGGCATCTTAGCCCAGGAGAATTGTTGAGCTGTGGTTGAGGGTGATTGGGAGCGTGCCCGAAACCACAGTGGCGGTGGTCGTCCCATGATCCCCTGTGACATCGGTGAGGGTGCACGTCCAGGTATGATTATGAGAAGGGTGTACAGTTTCGCCTGCCTGCCATGCGGACGGTGGACCTAAACAGGGAAGAGAATAGACCTATAAAGCCTTTCCTTTTTTCTTTCTCTCGCTTTTCTCTTTATTTTTCTCTTCTTTTCCAGGGGCTAATCTCTTCTCAGGTTCAAGGTAATCCTGGTCAGGGATCTTTGAGAAGGAAACGCGGGGCGGGTAAACATCAGGGCTCTCACTGCGGGGATTAGAGCGCCCATATATCACTGTGACAACCCTCTTTTCATGCGGTGACAGTTTTCCAAGACCCTGCGCTGGGGGGGATCCGGTGACACTTCCTATCGCCGCGGCAGCCATTGATAGGGGATACGATCAGTTTTCACACCGTCAGATCGGTTTACTGCACTAGAGCGTCTCCCAACTCTCACCACGACAACTTCAGCCAACGGCTTAAATGGTCTGAGTGTTCAGTGTTCACACATCATGGCACACATGTCAGGTGTGCATCTTTGGTCAGGTAGAATAACACCATCGCAACAGGTCTGTGGAGGGGCTTTGATCACAGATCTTTCCACAAAGGCGGCAGTTCATTGTCCATGACTCCATTTGTTCAGCTTGGGAGAAATCTTTACCTTAGGTAAACATAGGAATGGTTCAGCCATGCTGCGTTCCAGCTGTGGGTGTTGCCTTGAATAACATGAAACCACAGTCATGGCTCCTTTAAGTAGATCAACTTTGGCTCCAAAATACATTTTCTGAATGCCAATGAGTTGGGGATGAAGAAATTCATAATTTTTATACACTTAAAATGGCACACATTTATTCATCTTTAAAGCTAAAATACTACTAAAATTGCCATTAATATGTGCAAAAGTGTACTGTGGCAATCCATTCTACTGTAGATAAATATAACTCAACCCCAGACATTCAGTTCTCCATTATCCTGTACTGACTTCAGGGTGTGTCTTGTATTCCCCCAGTATGATACATAACAGAAGCATTTCAATTATCTCCATTATTGTTCTTCTCTATCCCTACTTACTGTGGTTGAGAACAACCATTCATTTAACACCAAGTGTGAAAACACTTAGGGGGGAACAAGAGCTGTATGCTGTTAAGCAGGTAATTTTGGGGTCACATTACCTCAGACGTAGACTACATTATATTTCTCCTTCTCCTCCTCTCTAAGGACAAAGTCAATACTGAGCAAAAACAGAGAAACAACAAGAACATTTAGTTTTGGGGGGATATGAAGAAGCGCAAGGGGTCAACAATAGATCCCTGCGGGACCCCGCATGTAATATCAAAGACATAGTCTCCTAATGCAACAAAACATTGTCTCCCAATAAGATATCAGTTAAAACACTCCATTACCGGTCCTGATAAATATACTACATGGCATTCAGGTTGCAGAGTATACAATGAAGCAATAGTGAAAATGTACTCCACTATCACCAGACACCATCAGGTAATTTCACTTGCAACTTTCTCTTGCTGCAGTAGGGGATCTACACTACCGGTCAAAAGTTTTAGAACACCTACTCATTTAAGGATTTTTCTTAATTTTTGTACTATTTTATACATTGTTGAATAATAGTGAAAGCATCAAAACTGTGAAATAACACATATGGAATAATGCAGTAAACAAATCAAAATATATTTCATATTTGAGATTCTTCTTTGCCTTGGTGACAGCTGTGCACACTCTTGGCATTCTCTTAACCAGCTTCATGAGTAGTCACCTGGAATGCATTTCAATTAACAGGTGTGCCTTCTTAAAAGTTAATTTGTGGAATTTCTTTCCTTCTTAATGCATTTCAGCCAATCAATTGTGTTCTGACAAGGTGGGGGGGGGGGGGGGGGGGTATACAGAAGATAGCCCTATTTGGTAAAATACCAATTCCAGCGCAAATAAGCAAAGAGAAACGACAGTCCATCACTTTAAGATATGAAGGTCAGTCAAAACCGAAAATTTCAAGAACTTTGAAAGTTTCTTCAAGTCGCAAAAACCATCAAGCGCTATGATGAAAATGGCTCTCATGAGGACCGTCACAGGAAAGAAAGACTCAAGAGTTACCTCTTCTGCAGAGAATAAGTTCATTAGAGTTACCAGCCTCAGAAATTGCAGCCCAAATAAATGCTTCACAGAGTTCAAGTAACAGACACATCAACTGTTCAGAGGAGACTGTGAATCAGGCCTTCGTGGCCGATTGCTGCAAAGAAACCATTAATAAAGGACACTAATAATAAGAAGAGACTTGCTTGGGCCACGAAGTACGAGCAATGGACATTTGATCGGTGGAAATTTGTTCTTTGGTCTGGAGTCCAAATTTGAGATTTTTGGTTCCAACCGCCGTGTCTTTGCGAGACACTGTGTGGGTGAACGGATGATCTCCGCATGTGTATTTCAAACCATAAAGCATGGAGGAGGAGGTGAGATGGTGTGGGAGTGCTTTGCTGGTGACACCGTCTGATTTATTTAGAATTAAAAGGCACACTTAACCAGCATGGCTACCACAGCATTTTGCAGCGATACACCATCCCATCTTGTTAGGGCATAGTGGGACTATCATCTGTTTTTCAAAAGGACAATGACCCAACACACCTCCAGACTGTGTAAGGGCTATTTTACCAAGGAGAGTGATGGAGATGACCTGGCCTCCACTAATTCCCGACCTCAACAAAATTGGGATGGTTTGGGATGAGTCGGACCGCAGAGTGAAGGAAAAGCAGCCAACAAGTGCTCAGCATATGTGGGAACTCCTTGAAGACTGTTGGAAAAGTATTCCAGGTGAAGCGTGTTGAGAGAATGCCAAGAGTCTGCAAAGCTGTCATCAAGGCTAAGGGTGGTTATTTGAAGAATCTGTTTAAAACTTCTTTGGTTACTACATGATTCCATGTGTTATTTCATAGTTTTAATGTCTTCACTATTATTCTACCATGTAGAAAATATTAAAAATAAAAACCTTTGAATGAGTAGGTGTTCTAAAACTTTTGACCAATAGTGTATATTATAAGCAAGATAATGTGTTTCATTCCAGTCAGTGAAGGTTTAAAATAACAAATCTCATCACATTCGATTAGATTCTTGGGTGACATTTCACCCCGCGTTCTCCACAGTGGAATTATTGCAGCAGTCCCATAGAATGGCCAAATGTCTTGGCATACGAGGAAATTAAACATGACAAAATCTATCCTTACAAATGTCAAAGGGGAAATCAGGCGAGTCTCCAACCATAAGAACGACTGTTTTCAATATGATATTTGAGACTGGCAAATACAGAGAGTAGGTTTACTGATCCTTATCGGGTTCTTACAACAAGAATCCCTCTACATGACTAACTAAAGAATTCCATCTCTAAACAGGGGAATTCAAGAACACCAAAAACAACATTGCTATTTAACATTTCGTTTAGAGAGAAAAACACACAACAAAACAATCACTGACTTTCAATTTTTGTTATAATTACAGTGTGAATGTGTCAGTGAGTGCTTGGCTAACAGTCATAGATCAATACATGTCAATTTGTTTTCACACAATGGTAACGTAAGGTTTGCTCTATGTAATGTACAGTATAGGAACTCTACATGCAATCTTGGTTAGGTTTCCCAGTCACGGAGTTACAATGTCTGATTGAACAGGGCCTTAAGTACATTTGGGATATTGTATTAAATTACAATTCATTAAATACTGTCCAGCCCTTTGGGTGATATGAAAATGAAATAACACAGAAGCAATGAGTTTAAGTTGGAGATGTGCAGTAACATAGATATATTTGTACATATCTGGAGGCCAGGTGGACTGAAATAGGGAGTATTGGCAACCCTTTTTGACAAGTATGAATAAGCCCATCTGGGAAGAATTATCCTCAATATAACAGAAAACATATCACAGTGATTTATGCAAGGTCTTAGTCGGTGTTCCACTATCTGATAACGATAAGCATTTTCTCATAAAACTGGAACAGGAATGACTAATTAAGAGCATCACTCTCCATAGGTCAGTGGAAGACTCTGGCATGCTGGGAATCGCAGACCAAAGACAGAAACAACTGATAGCGCAATCAAACTCGCATGTGAAGTAGGTGCATCACACGCTTCCCCGTAAAGAATGCAAAGCACCTTGTTTTAATAAGATGACACGTTGACGTCAAAGACCGGCCGCCGCATGTTGTCGACACTCCAAAAAAAAATGGAAATCCATCTTCACTCCATTACTCAGGTTGAATCCCTCCTAGCTAATGCTGACACGGCTAAAATCAAAAGAGATGGCTGAAACCTCTCTCGATCTGCCCTGAACAGTGAGGTACTGCCATTGGTTTGCGATGTGTTATTGCTGCCAGGAAATTGAAGCTGTCATTTGTCCAAATAGCTCAATCTATAACAAACACGAAGCTCACTGGCATGTATATAAATTGTTGCACAAACAAGATTGCAACTATTATATAATTATTTGTATTGTTGTTGGTTTTTTTGGAGGGGGGGGGCTTTTCTATTGTGAGAACATCTGGCTTTTCTGTATCCTTTCCAGCTGTTGCGACGTACTGTTGTGGGTGAGCGCAACGTAGCCACAAGCCAGCAGTAATCCAATTGCTTCAGTAACACATATCCCGCCATCTCTAATCCCATGTTAGGAGTGTTTCACGTTCATATAATCATGTAAATTCCGACAGAAACACATTTCAGGTCAACCACATCAACCCTGACAACTCCAGTGAACTTTTGACAGGCCAATGGGGAACCTCAAACACCATCCAGAGCAGAGCCTTCCCATGAGACACAGCTGAGGTATGTATGCAGTAGGGAAAACACTTGAACCAATGTGTGTGTAAGTGTAGCATGGCTTTTTCACACTTGGAGGACATCTTTATCCCTTGCATGTTTCTTTTATTAAAAACAAAACAGAATATCTGTCTGGATGGAAAGGTTAAAAGGTTATATTCCACACAAGTAAGCACAAGAACAAACACACACATCCAACATCTAACACAGACAGAATAATTAGCCTCAAGTCCAAATGCACGAGGAGGCAAGACTCTGGAACAAGGACCTACACAGTTCTCATTGTGTTATGTTAGGCTTTTTTGAAACAAGCATTCCAGGGGGGGCTCTAAATCCATTTGAGCAGGATGTAAGACCAGGAAAATTGAAAAACAATAACAAAACAAGGGGGCATACCTTTGAGTGATGAAGCTGGATGCCATAGACTAAAATATTTCCGAGCTTGGCTCCTGTGGCGAGCTCCATCATGGCCGCCGGCTCTCCTCCCATCGGCTCGCTGGCGGACAAACCGTCCTCCGACACGTTCAAATAAACCTATCAAAAGAAGCCACGCCACACCCAGTCAGACATGCATAACGACACTCTCTTACAGAGACTTAGAGAATGATTAAACCTTTGGATCAATTAAAGCACATTGTTCAAAACACTCCTAAGAAAGACGTGCTGCGAATGAACAAGCATGTTTATTTAAGGTCCTAGTTTGGGAGGGATGTTGGAGGAGTGTGTTGTGGTATTCGGGGTAAACGCACGTCGGATAGGGCTCTGGGAGGTAGTAATGCCTCTGGTTCAGGTGGAAAGGCCTCACGGTGTTAATGTAGATAGATGGGCCCATCTTAAGACAGCATTAACCAGCACAGATGAGTCACTTAGTGTGTCATGAATGGGATGTGAAAGCATCTACACTGCTGCTGCAAAACTTAAGATTTCTAATTGGGCTGTTGACTGACGGCTCGACAGGGTGAATTCACTCCATTTATGTCTTCATATACAGGATGTGTGTTGAAAGCTCAATGTCAAATGTGTTAATGCATCTGTTATAAACCTTCTATTATACATCATTATATGACTAAGTCAAGTATTTCTTGAATAAGTAAAGTAAGTCACTTGTCATCTATCAACATCTGTTCCAATTCAAATAAGTGATATTATTGATTTGTTTTGCTGCAGAAGGTGCCAGTTTGGCTTAAGTCTAGACGAGATCATTACCAGGCACATACTAAATCAATTGCCGTGCACTCTGTGAAACTCGATTATCTCGCACTCTGATTGCCAGGTCATTGTTTAATGCTACAGACTAAGCCAAGGTTCCCTAAACCTCAGTCCTCAGGGCCCCAAGAGGTGCACGTTTTGTTTTTTTGCCCTAGCACTACACAGCTATTTCAAATAATTAACTAATCATCAACTTTTGATCATTTGAAATCAGATTTTTATTGTTAGGGTATAAACAAAATATGCACCCCTTGGGATCTCGAGAACCGAGTTTGGGAAACGCTGGACTAAGTCCTCAAGAAAGAACAACATGTGCCATCGAACGCCACTCAGATATCCCTCACTGTTGATTTTGCGTCCTCGCTTAAGACGGGGAAATTCTGAGATCGCTCGGTGAGCCAACTCTTGTTTTGAATTCAGCCTCCCACCTCACTAACTCTGTTTGGAATTAAGCCTTCCCATTATGCTGATGTTTAATGTAGGACATCCTTAAACTGCCATGAAATCAACTTAGGCCGGGAGTAAATGTATTTTAATAAAGTGCTGGATGTGGGGGGGTCCTAGGGTTCTCTACCTGTGAAAAGGGCATCTGGTCCACAGTAAGAGCTGTGGGGAAAGCTCAGACACAGATGCATTTACTCTGGTGTGGTGGAGAGTGTTGCTCCCACCCTAATGCAGCCTGGAACCTAGCTCCACACCACTGGATTGGAGCTGTGTGTGTGTGTGTGTGTGTGTGTGTGTGTGTGTGTGTGTGTACACTTGCGTGCACAGAGTTTCACTGAAGACCTAACAAGGCCTTGCAACACAAATCAAGGCAGGCGGTTTAATCAAGTTATCCTGTATGACATTTGCAATGATTAAAACCGAGTTGTTTTGAAGACGTAAAAACTCGCTTAGAGAAAATTCCAGAATGCAACTTCCCCAAGCCCAGTGCACCTTTTTCTCCTCACTTTGTTTTGGCAGTTGTGCTGTTGCCGGGGTGAAAAGGTAAAAATCACAAAAAGTAAACAGGACCTTCATAACGTAAATGTTTATTTTGGGTTCCAAATAGATAAATTTGCAGGGGGGGGGTGGGGGGGGGGTTCTACTTGGGCTGTCAAGAGTTAATGTTGCTCTGTGGTTGATATTGACATCTGAAACGAGCCAAACGGTAAGTGAAAGGAGTGAAGTGCTCTCAGGGGGGGGGGGTATAGGGTTTCTAAACAGCAACATAGTTTTGTCGGAGGGACCAGAGGTAGACTGCAAAGTGAACCTTTTTACAAGCGGAAAATGGTTGCCTGGCCATGTAGTACATGTACCTTGAGGAAACTAGAGCCTGCCTGGACCAGACGTGTGCTTTAGAAAACACCCAGCGAAAGTTCATTCACAGTGTGGGAAACCTGAATGAGACATGATAAACGTCCACTAAGTCCACTAAGCACAGACAACACCCATATACACAATGTTCTCTGTTAACACTGCTAACTCACCTTGTTCTGAATGTGTGCGATTGCTACTGGGATATTCAAACATCAGAGCGTTTCTTGGCCTTCGCAAGCGTACAGTCCATCCTTAAAGCAACATGGCCAACTCACCATAAAGCAAAGTGATCAGTAAGGGGTAAAGAGCCCCAAGCATAGAGGACTGAAGACAGTCTAATTTCCAGTACCAGAACGAGTGTTGGTAAGGCAACTCAATTCATATGAGGCTCTATTTACACATACATCCCCATGTGAACTCACCCAAATAATGACCACTGGATGCAGGAGTGCTCGGTCTGCCTCCTCCAATGCACTCAGCATTTTTCCAACTTCAGAAAAGCAAGAACTGTTGACCTATGGATAAAAAATGAAAAGCAAGTGTCAGAAAAGAGCGGAAAATTGTTGAGTTGGCTATCTGAACAGAAATTGTTTTTACGTGCATAACCTTCCATTTCCAACGTGGTAATAACAAACATAACAGGAATAACAAACGATATCCATCATTTTGAAACAGGCTTAGTTATATTATGTTTTCGTAAACTCCTGAAGTGTGAACTTACAGAAACTCGAATAAAGTTCCACTCTTTTGACAGAGATTTGGCATCGTCTCCCATCAAGTCTGAGATCACATCCACCTCCTTGAAGAAAGACACAAAGAAACATTTTACAGAAATACTACATTAAAAAGTGAAATAAACCCAAATAATGATGTTAGTTAATGCTGTTAAATTCCATTGGAATGTAGGGGAGCTCAACTACAGTCCCGGAGGGATTTCCATGCTGGTATTAATTTCTCCCTGGCACTTAATCAATTAATTTCAGCCAGAAAGTCTCAGTCCACACACCTGGTTACCCAATAATAAATGAGTCCCTGATTAGAAAGCAAGGACAAAACCAGCATGCATTACGTAGCTCCAGGACTAGAGTTGAACACCATTGATCTTAAGCTAAATTCTCTCCAAGGCTGGATGGCTCATTAGAACAAATGAAAGAGACAGGGAACCACTGCTGGGATCTCGTTGTCTCTCTGAGCTGGCAGAATGATAAAGGGTACAAAGAAGCCTGGAGAGAGAATTGTGGACGAGCCAAGTTCAATTTCATTACACTGTAAATCAAATCAAAATTCAGTGCAGTACAAAATAATAAAAGCATTTTTTGTTCACTGCAATTGTAACCACATTTTAGCTGAGTATATTTCAATAAATTTAGCCCTTGAATACAAATAGAATGAAGCTGTGTGTCCATTTCATGTCTATCTCTTCTGTCTTCCCAGTAATTCTTCCCTGGTCCTGTCTAACATTTCATACACAAGTGGAAATAAACACAGAAACAAACATCCACGCTCTGTGTTTGTCACTGACTGGGACTTGTACAATTTGAACCGTTTAGAATAACAATGACAGTTGGAAATCTAAATGGTTACGGGAAACATGTGGAGGGTTATTTGGTCCAGAAAGATAAGTCGCCTGTGGGTTCGGAGGGAAAACCATCAGTCAGAAATGTAGATTTGCAAGATTACATTTTCTGACATGATTTAAACAAGGTTAGTTGGGCATGAAATTCTGGAATGGGATGTTTGTTCAAGAGACAGGAGGTCAAGGACCAACTACAGGACACACCAGAGAGTCCGTGACCGAGGCAGAAATCAAGTTCCAGGCTGCCAGTTTCAATTCAGAAAGTGGTAAGATGTTACCACATTGTTTCCTAGTAAAACCATATAAATAGCAAGTCCTATAAGGTTATAAAATAAAGTGTTACCTATTACTTTTTCAAACTATGAGCTGCTTGTTTGAAATGCTGAGAAACTCAGACAAAGAGAAAGGATAGACAAGATTTGAATATAGTGCTGAAAGTGTAGTTCAGTGAGCTTTGTCCCGGTCCAGCCCAAGCTGTTCCTCTATCTGGCTGTGTCCATGACTAAATATCTACTAGGTCAAGGTTCATATTTTGGAAAAAGGAGTGATATAATTCATGTTCTCCAAGATTGTATTTAATCTTGAGTGAATATGAAATACTATCATATACTAAGCTCAAAATGTTAGAGATAAGGAGGTGATGGAGGTGTTCTCCCTTCATCAGATCCTCCCTTCCTATCATGACATTAATGTCTATTAGATTGGGCTCCGACACAAATTGACTCCGAGCCTAAATTTAAAAAAAAAAAATTAAAAAAAAAGAGGCAGATGTTTCAGTTGCAGCTCTAATGCATTGTCAGAATTATGTTTTAGTGGTTAAATTCCAATTCCTTAGTCTCAGGAGACTGAAATAAATGTGACACTAATAGGTTTACTTATTAATCAAAAGAATAATGAACTTAATAAAAGCTTTTTGCTTGAATAACGTCTGGGAATGTCTTTTAAAGGACAAGTGATCTGGGGTTATTGAGGAAAATACTTTTATAAACCTAAAAAAAACAACATTTTATTTGACCAACATGTACAGAACAAGAATTAAAAGTGCTAACGAGAACATTGTTTATAATATATTACATATTAAAACAATTTAATGTATATTTTGTATCTTCCACTATGATTATGGGATCACATCCATATTCATCATGCTAGGAGAATCCCCTAATCATATTCTACCCACAATAACACACACGCTGCAAAATCCTCCACCTGCACACACACACTGTCTGCTCGCCTCCAAGCTCCAGGACAGTTCAGGCTCTACCTCCCTTATCCCCTGTATTAGATTCATTAACGGCATTGATCACAAAGCTAATTCTGCCTCCTCCATTTTCTCTCCTTTCATCTCCCTCGAACCCCTGGGAAGGATGTATCTGGTCCCAGACACGCGTGCACCACAACACAACCCTACCGGCCACCCGAGTGCAGGGAACGATGGTTCCAATCAAAGCCAAAGTCTTCGGTTCCTAGGATCCCATACAGTACATCTCAGGGGTCTGCCATGCACCACGACAGCTAGATCCGCTGCCTGTTTGACACGTACTGCCTGATGAAGAGCTTGGCACTGCTTCACAGGAGGATGAGCTGTCTGTGCTTTCCCTGTATCACCAAAACATTTCACCTGCCATGCATTTCCCCCCTCTGTTATCAACTACTGAGGGAGGATGTATACACACTTTCCGATATACGTAGGAAGGAAGAGACTCTCGGTGGCAATGTGAGGACGGTACGGTGGGAGGCCGGGGGTGTCTGTTTTAAAACGTATGAGAATGGAGAAGTGCAATGTGATTTGTGGGGACGATATGGCAACCTGTGACCCCTTCACCATGACTGAGAATTAATGGGAGACATGTCTTACAGGGACAGTATGGGGAAATAGGGAGCCAGTCAACATGACGGGCGAAGGGCAGTAGTGAAGAGTCATCGCTGAGCACTCAATTAATCTGATAATTCCCATGGCATGAACTACATGACTACCATCTGCTTTCCGTTGCGCCGGGAGGTGGAGAGGCAGAGGGGGGATGGAGGGAGGAGGGTGTGGAAGCCTTCAGACAAGCTCCAATATACGTCTAACAGCAGATGGCAAGTCTAACCAGGGCCCACCCAAGCGGAGCTCACATGGTCTGGGAGAGGGGGGTTGTCGGAAGGGTGGAAGAAACATCAATGTGATGATCGAATGTAAAAATCTCACAAACATTGTAATTGTAATCATAATCATCATCATCATCATCATCATAATCATCACCATACCATGTCCAAAGCGCTCATGCTCCTCTGCAGAGCGTTGGCCAGCTCTGTAGCCTGTGCAGAGCCACCTGTGACAACACAGGCCGACTGGGAGAGAGTCTCTGAAAAAGAAAGTGTACTTTGACCACTTTTGCTCCAAATCTACGTTACTTAGCAATGATAATAATCTTTAAACATTGTGATAATTCATTTAAATCGTCACCACTCGGGATCCAACTTGATTTACGTGGGGAAGTGATGTGCCAAAGACATACACACACGAAGATGTATTCTTGCATACGCTCCCAACACACACTAACAATGAATTCATTCACACACAAAGCTCTCTTGGTATAATTACTATGCTCAATATGTCATAATCCAGTTGGTCGTCCCAGGTGCATACAGAGGTAAAGAGTAGGACTGATGACTTTATGAATGTTTCCCTGACTGTGTAGAGACCACGATGGCTCTACCGTGCCCTGACTTGTATGGATGCCGTTCACATCACAGGCTGCAAACACCCTCCCTTACTTTCTGACAAACCTAAACAAGACTTCATAGAATATCTTCCTGGGAGAACAATAAAAGACTATTCTATTTCTCGTCGACATCACTCAATTCCATTCTAAACTGGCATTGTCTAACACAGGACAAAAAAAAACTGTTGTACAGAAAATAGTGCTAACGTACATTAGGTCTATAAAGTATGTGGTTTTTCTGTCGGAAGTAAACGACGATCATGTAAATATTGCACTTAACAGTAGAAGTTGTGTATGAAAATATATACAGATACAGTCACATACCTTTGACAACGGACTCTGCTGCAGCCAGATCTCGTTTGTAGGTCACCTACAGGACAAATACAACTTAGTTTAACAACATTTTAGCATCACACCTGCTCTAAAAAGCTATGTTCATTTTTGTGAAAATATATTTAGGTTCATAGGCCTTACCCCATTACTGGCTTAGTTAAATGCTATCAAAACCATAAAAACCCTTTACTTTCAGTCATCATATCAAATAATATTACATACAATACACAATGTATGAATTCAAATCTGTACTTGTCCCTGTATAACAAACTAGTAATAAGCATACAAGCAGAGCTAAGACAACGGCCTAATTTAGACTTAAAGGCATTGTCCCAAACTGAGTTAGTGTCCCAGGCTGGCTCACCTTCCACAGGGTTGGCGGGCCCTCGATGAGCTTGGCATTGGTGCCACAGTACTGCAGAGCCAGATGAAGGCACTCGGTGCCAAACTCAAAGTCCGACTCACTGCACTATGAGGACAGGACACAAGAAACGTGGGATTGTTGACGATGCATAACAAACTGAGTTAGTTCCCCATTTCATAAACAGAGTTGAGCAAGTCTTCTGGGGACAAACAAGGGATAGGTCACAAACTCACATCGACCATAGTTACATCTAAACAGATATTTCACCTAGTTGGCTCGGGAATTCTAACTAGTGACGTTTTGGTTATTGGCCCAACGCTCTTAACCACTAGGCTACCTGCCACCCCAAATCAGAGGAGAGTTGAGTTCCTAACACTTTGGCCGAGTGCAGTGAGAACACATTGGAATCAGATTGCCGTTGCTGTAGATCGCATTGCATTGAACATTTGATATAAGCAATGAGCTCATGCCTTTTAAGATATTGTGGTGGACTACAAAGTCTAAATCAAAGTAACTCATGCTACCTGAGATAATATGCGGGCAATATTTTATCAGGATTATTTTTCTCAGGACCCTGGAACTGAAGGAGAAATTACAGGAGAAATATGACTGCGTCCTGTGGTAATTGAACCTGTAGCATTTTCTCCCGGTACAAAGGCGTGCACTGGGGACAGGATAGAGTGTCTCCCCTTTGTCTTTTCAGCCCAGAGTTCTGCCAGGCTCAATGCATGTCAAACTACAAATGTGAGGCTCACGCAGGTTTTGGGGAAAATATGTCCTACAGTGCTAATTTGACAGACACCTTACACTTTCCCAACTTTGATGGACACAAGTGGAGAGGGGGTGGGGCACTCCCCATCGTGCCAGAGCCTCTCATTTTCACAAATACACTTACATCACTACAAATTTGCCTTCATTTTCGGTGAAATGCTACTTGACTGGCCTTGACACTCTGCTTCTCTTGCATCCTGCTCTCATTTTCAGAGAGAGTTAAAGCCAAAACCAACAGGGCTCCCTGGAAATCTAAAATGTGTATGTGCCAGGAACCAAAATAACTGCAGACAAATGGGGCTCCAATTAGACCCATACTTCGGCTCTTAGTCAAGTCTTCCTACGTCCTTCAAAACACTGGTATCTGCATCACCATCTAAATCGAGCCAAGGTTGAAATAGCAGAGCTCTGAAGTATCTGGGCTGTTTGAAAAATAAATATGGTGAATTTTTGCAGTGACGGATTTGTGATGGACAGAAATTATTACAACATAAACGTTCTAAGCCTGTGTTTTAAGATAAGAATCCACACGTTTATGGTTTTGGTCAAAGGGCTGATTCCTCACAAATCTAGAAGAAGAAAAGAATATTGGAAGGATTTTCACAACATTTAATCCATAGAAGGGTTCTTTGGAGGAAGGGTTGTTGATCTTTGTATCTTCAAGCACAATTGAGAAATAATTAATTGAAGTTGGAACATGTGACATTTTGGCCTTACCCAAGCATAATGTTTCATCTGTAGGTGCTACAAAGAAAAATGTGTTTCATTTGAAGCTTTGCCGCTGGTTCTGTAATATGACTAATAATTTGATTTGAATAATGATTTTCTTACATTAATGAATATTTAAAAATGGAAACATGAATATAGAGAATCTATCATTTTTGATTTGACAAATGTTTCAATATATTGTTGAACATAATATACTCTACAGGCATATCAAAGTTCCAAAGTGGGATCTCTGCTAGTTTTGATGTTATGGACAATTGTATACAGAGAAATTGTCATAGTAGGCAATGTAACCAATCACAACCATCCTTTTACTTGTATCATTGCACATCCTGCAAATCACCAGCAGAGGGCAACTGTTTTGAATCGATTTTCACATTCACTGTTTGTAATGCTTACAAATTGGATCATAACGCAAACAGTAGAAGAGATCCCACTCTGGAACTTTGAAATGCCTGTGGAGTATATTATGTTCAGAAATAGGAAAAATGTAGCAAATCAAAAAAAAATGATGTGTTGGGGTAATGTGTTACAAAAGTATCGCATTACACTAACGCATTACTTGTATCAGTAATATAACAAGTTACTGTGTTAAAATATTGTAATACTATAAGTTACTTTTTCAAGTAACGCATCCAATACTGGCAAATTGGGCCACCTTGATTGGCAAAGTGGGACAGTTAATTATTTATTGTAAAGGAGGATAATTGAGAGAGTAAATAATATATACATGAGTAAAAAAATATATATTTGTGATAAACATAAATTATTCATACAAATTAAATGTATTAAAACACTCTTTAGGTATTTTTGTGGAACATTAATAATCCACACAAAATACTCTGCAATGTCAAAGTGGAAGAAATATTCTACCATTTGTAAAAGAAAAAAAGAAAAACACTAATATATCTTGAAGTATTCTACACCCTGAGTCAACACATTAGAATCCCATTTGGCATTGATTACAGCTGTGAGTCTTTCTGCCTAAGTCTCTAAGAGCTTTCAACACCTGGGTTGTTCAACATTTGCCCATTATTCTTATCAAAATTCTTCAAGCTCTGTCAAATTGGTTGATGATCATTGCTAGACAACCATTTAAGTCTTGCCATATATTTTCAAGCAGATTTAAATCAAAACTGTAACTCGGCCACTCAAGACCATTTACTGTCTTCTTGGTAAGCAACTCCAGCGTAGCTTTTGGCCTTGTGTTTTAGGTTATTATCCTGCTGAAAGGTGAATTTATCTCCCAGTGTCTGGTGGAAAGCATACTGAACCAGGTTTTTGCCTGTGCTGAGCTCCATTCCGTTTCTCTTTTTTTACCTGAAAACTCCTCAGTCTTTACAGATTACAAGCATACCCATAACATGATGCAGCCACCACTACGCTAAAAAATATGGAAAAGAGGTACTCGGTAATGTGTTGTATTGGATTTGCCCCAAACATAACATGTTGTATTTCAGGATAAAAAGTGATTTGCTTTGGCACATTTTTGCAGTATTACTTTAGTGCCTAGTTGTAAATAGGATGCATGTTTTGTATTTGGTAGAGGCTTCCTCGTTTTCACTCTGTCAATAAGGTTAGTATTGTGGATTAACTACAATTATTATTATTAAATGCTTTACGTATTTAACTAGGCAAGTCAGTTAAGAACAAATTCTTATTTACGATGACGGCCTACCAAAAAGCAAAAGTCCTCCCGTGGGGACAGTGGCTGGGATAAAACAAAAATATATACATAGGACAAAACACACATCATGACAAGAGAGACACCACAACACTACATAAAGAGAGAGACCTAAGACAACATAGCATGGCAACAACACATGACAACACAGCATGGTAGCAACACAACATGGCAGCAGCACAACATGGTAGCAGCACAAAACAGGGTACAAACATTATTGGGTACAGACAACAGCACAAAGGCAAGAGGGTAGAGACAACAATACATCACGCAAAGCAGCCACAACTGTCAGTAAGAGTGTCCATGATCGAGTCTTTGAATGAAGAATGTTGTTGATCCATCCTCAGTTCTCCTATCACAGCCATTAAACTCTAACTGTTTTAAAGTCATTATTGGCCTCATGTTGAAATCCCAGAGTGGTTTCCTTCCTCTCCGGCAACTGAGCTAAAAGGATGCCTGTATCTGTGTAGTGACTGGGTGAATTGATACACCATCCAAGGTGTAATTAATAACTTCACCATGCTCAAAGAGATATTCAATGTCTGCTTTTTGTCTTTTAATAGGTGCCCTTCTTTGCAAGGCATTGATGAACGTACTTTGGTGTGAAAAGTGCAAATCAATCCCAGAACATCAGCAAATGACCTTGTGAAGATGCTGGAGGAAACAGGTACAAAAGTATCTATATCCACAGTAAAACGAGTCCTATATCGACAGCCAGGAGGAAGCCACTGCTCCAAAACCACCATAAAAAAAACAGACTACGGTCTGCAACTGCACATGGGGACAAAGACTGTACTTTTTAGAGAAATGTCCTCTGGTCTGATGAAACAAAAATAGAACTGTTTGGCCATAATGTCCATCCTTATGTTTGGAGGAAAAAGGGGGAGGCTTGCAAGCCGAAGAACACCATCACAACTGTGAAACTTGGGGGTGGCAGCATCATGTTGTGGGGGTGCTTTGCTGCAGGAGGGACTGGTACACTTCACAAAATAGATGGCATCATGAGGGAGGAAAATTATGTGGATATATTGAAGCAACATCTCAAGACATCAGTCCGGAAGTTAAAGCTTGGTCGCAAATGGGTCTTCCAAATGAACAATGACCCCAAGCACACTTCCAAAGTTGTGGCAAAATGGCTTAAGGACAACAAAGTCAAGGTATTGGAGTGGCCATCACAAAGCCCTGACCTCAATCCTATAGACAAATTGGGGGCAGAACTGAAGGCCTCTTTTGTAGGCAAGGAGGCCTACAAACCTGACTCAGTTACACCAGCTCTGTCAGGGGAATGGGCCAAAATTCACCCAACTTATTGTGGGAAGCTTGTGGAAGGCTACCCGAAATGTTTGACACAAGTTAAACAATTTAAAAGGCAGTGGTACCAAAAACTAATTGAGTATATGTAAACTTCTGACCCACTGGGAATGTGATGAAGGAAATAAAAGCTGAAATAAATAATTCTCTCTACTATTATTCTGACATTTCCCATTCATAAAATAAAGTGGTGATCCTAACTGACCAAAGACAGGGATTTTTTTACTAGGAATAAATGTCAGGAATTGTTGAAAAACTGGGTTTAAATGTATTTGGCTAAAGTGTATGTAAACTTCCGACTTCCTCACTAACACACAGGTATTGATTGTTGATTAGGATATCTATTAGAAAGCTTAAGTCACTTTTCTCTGTGTTCCATTTAACCATTACTCACCTTATATCGTATGGTTCCACTAAAAATGTGTGAAATAGACATTTTGACTCATTATGATAAAATATAAAACATAAATATTTAATATGTTCCAACATAATTTCCATATAAACAATCGACATCTGACAAATGCAATTCAAAATGGAAAAAAGTGTATTTTATCACAACGAAATGATGTCTTGATAAATGTAACAGTACATAGCCTTTTTTTAAATGTCTTTAATATGTAGGCTATCAAGTCACAACGAGGCCGACCTCAAATGCCGACCTCAAAGTTCCAATAACCCCGCATTAACTGACCGCAGCGCGAATGCAAACTATGTCAGGTCAATCCTGCACATAATAATACATTGAAATAAAAGGCATATAATCAAAGGGATTACTTATCATCAAGGACCTACAGTATTTAAGTCTAATGAAATCGACCAAACAACGGCAAAAAGTACCAAAGGAAAATCTACACCTTCGCTCATCTGATTGGCCTACAGTGTAGCTTCGTGCTGAATGGACAGCAGTTAAAAAAAGCTGAGTAATAGGTAATTGATTGCTTTTCCAAGTAACGAATCCAAACACTGTTCATGTTTATATTTTTACATATTCATTAATCATTGTTATTGTTATTGAAATCAAAATACTACTCATAGTGCAGAGCAAGCTGTAAAGCTTCATATAACACCAATGTTTTGTAGCACTTTCAGGTGAATCACTATGGAATCTTAAAGGAGGCCTGGGTAAGGCCAAAATTCAAAATATTCCAACTTCAATTAATTATTTTTGAAATATGCTTGAAAATAAAAAAGTTTAATATATGTCAACAAACCTTCCTCCAAAGGAACCTATGATTAAATGTTGTGAAAAAAATCTTGTTCAAGTTTTAATGAGATATCACCCAAAGGTGAAAATGTCCCTTATTATTTTGCAAGTATTCTGGGACGTTAAAATCATCTCACATGTTAATTAAAAAATAAATGAATCACAGACTGTTAGACCTGTAGTAACCACGTTACTTCAATGTTATTTTTACGTTACCTTTACCAAAGCGAAGAAGTATTTTTCTTTTGTTCGACAGAGTGATATGCTGCACAGTGCCAGAGTATATTAATGTGTCATTTCTTTCCCAGACATATTCACGCCACAGTGAAAATGATGGCACCCACACCACAAACTCTTCAGCTTGAAACCCTGCAGCTTCCAGCACATCTGGTGAACAATGGACGACTGTAAAGACTTGAGTGTGATGTATGAGAATCATAAAGTCTTTTGTCATCTAGTCGCATTGCTGGGGTTAATTATTTCTCAAGCATAAATCTCTCTGACGGTCATTTTATGGGATTCGAGGGACCTTTTAAAGCAATTATTTGACATTGAGAGGGAACATTCAAAACCTGCAGGACATGACTAGTGATCGACATGGAAAAAGGTTTTGCAGACATCCAAGGTTCTCAATTTCCCTGACCAGAGGTGAAGAAACTTCACAAAAACATTATGTAAACATGAGAACTAAATACTGTACAAGGTTTGAACTTTGTTTCAAGGTGCATCCTTGGTGGCATATTTCTATTTAAGAAAATCATTCAATAGTTTGTTGTTTTATCAGTCACATCCCTAATTCAAATGTACACAGTAAACAGTCATTTTTAACCAGGTCAACCGGTGCACTCACGTTCTGTTTAATTGAGTTATCGCGAGATCAGGCTGGGTTCACGGGGGTATGTATTTTTTTTACATAGCCCCAAAACCAGGCAACCAGTTTTTATTAACTAGACCTTGGATAGACGATACGTGATGTTTTGTGTACAATAACTGCCTAGTGCCTAGAAGTACCTACCCTCTGATAAGCCTGGTAGATGACATCATAGATGAATCCCTGGGGCATCTCACTGGCTCTGTACATGGCTCTCTCCAGAGAATGGTCCAGGTAGCCCTCCAATGTGGTAGCAATCACTGTGGAAACCAGAGGTCGGATAGCCCCAGCAGCCTGCAAAATAATAAATGGAGCGGAATATGTCTTTCTTCCTTATGGCAAATGCACACATCAATCCAAAATGTATCAAATGGTTCCGATCCTATTGTGTCTTGAGGCTTACCACACTTGTTCTAACCATGGCTGGATAACAACAATAAATCCCAGCTAAACAACAGCTTGTGCACACAATGCTTTTCCTGTACAATTGAAGTTCTTCATAAGCAACATTCCTGAGATAGTATTTTCTTGTGACCATGACATGATTGAGGATGAAAATCCCCATTGTGCCAAGAACAAGTATGGTCAATGAGATAAGGGGGGGGGCAAAATGACTAGTAAATAGAATGAAAGCAAACATGTGTTATGTGTGTTACACATGTTATTAAAATCAAAATGAATCTCATGCTCTTCGGAGGAGACTGACATTTTATCATGATCGGGGATACTGGCAAGTTAATGAAGACCAGACTGCAGGCTTTGAGAGTTACACACACGCGCACACACACACACACACACACACTAATGTCAAAGAGCTCCTGCTCACACTTCTCACTTTTGTGACCAGCCTTCAACAATATCATGTCACAGCTACTAAAATATAAATCACCATCTAAACATATCAATGTCTTTCTTAGCCACTAATATCAGCCAATGTGGTTTTAATTTGTCATGGCTTACAGTAGGTATACATGGCTACAGTCGAGAGCAATGAATCGCTCCGTCTGAGCTCCACTGACTGTGTTGCGTAGGAAGAGATAGAGGACTTTGAATATGTACAAACCCCTTGTTCTTTGGCAGCCATTGTTATCTTGAGGAGGAAGTCCTCTTCCACAAAGGGCCGCACTGCATCATGGATGATGACCACCTTTGGTTTGACGCGGTCCGTACCACCCTCTCCCTCACTGAGGGCTCGGACCCCATTAAAGATAGATCTGTGGCGAGTAGATCCACCATGTACCACTAGGACATTTCTGTGGTGGAAGCGATGGATAATGTCCATCATCAAATCTAAGCTCTCCTTGGCAACCACCACAACGATGCTTTGGATCCATGGCACTCTGTCAAAGAAACAGTGTGTATAGTCATAAGTCAACAGCTTTCACATTGTGGTTAGAACATGTCATTCTTGTTGAATATATTTGTTTCATTACTTGTTATATTACCATGCATAACACATTTGGGTGCAATTATTTGCATACATTATTTCAACAGAATTCCACAGTATGAAACAAAAATACCTGGCAGTATCAAGAACAAGTAGGGTATTTTGGACGTTGTTGGAATTTGTAGAAAGACTCAAAAGTGTAATGTGTGACCTGATGGATTCAGTAAAGATCTATTAAATGTAATGAGACATTACAAAACCATACATTTATTCAACGATAACATAAAAGAGCTTAAAACCCCCAGTGAAATGGTTTGTTTACATGTGGCTACTCTCTTGCGCAGTGACAAGATTAAGGGGCAGGGCCATAAAACTACAGTATTCCAAACGTCCAAACGGGACATGTGTTTTTGCATGCAAACATTCGACACGTCAAGTGTTACCTCTCGAAAGTTTGAATTGTGTAGCTTATCAGAGGTCTGTTGAGAAACGTGCAGAACTGTTTGGGTGTCAGTAGCCCGGTTCTTTCTCCACTGCCACCGGCTGGAAGAACCACAGCTACCGGGAAATCCACGCTGCAACGTCCCGCAATGTGCTTGTCCAACCGGGCTTCGCATGCTGAGAAATGTCCTGGTTCAACAGGCCTGTCCATGTCGCCCGTATCCTTTTACGTGCTTCAGGGCAATTGAGTGATTTGAAGTTAAAACGGACTAACATCTGAGGTCACGAATACGTCCTATCGGTATCCCCATATACAGTTTCATTCATTCCTTTATGGGCGGAGTCGCGTAGACCAGTGATTGATTCGATTTGTATCCTGCTACATTGTAGCCACAGTGCTGCACATGCGCGCTGTCAAGGAAGCCCCATACCAGCTCTACGTCACTGATGTTATCTGTGGGGTCTTTGCTGATGTCCCAAGATTTTAATATCCCCTATCAGATCTATGTATTTGTGGTTATTTGTGACAATTTTGCTAATCCTGCATGCTTTCATGCCTTTTTCATTATGACTGCTTGATGCAATTTTGCATACATTTAGGTCATTTAGCAGATGCTCTTATTCAGAGCAATTAGGGTTAAGTGTATTCCCCAAGGGCACAATGACAGATTTTTCACCTAGTCGGCTCAGGGTTTCGAACCAGCAACATTTCAGTTACTGGCCCAACGCTCTTCACCGCCAGGCTACCTGCTATATTAATTTATTTATTCAAGCTTGCTTGATCTGGTGCAGAAGTATAACTAGTGTGAGATAATTGTGTGTAGGTTTATACTATATGGGATGACTTGACCTACATGCTTCAACACTGAAATACTATCTAATGGTCCATAGAACAATTTGGGGGTAGGCCTACATAGTTGTAGGTGGTCGACATGCGCTGCCACCCAAGTTATGATTAAAACTAAATTACTATGTGTAAGTAGCCTACCACCGAACATGGATTTACATCAATGAAATAAGAACTTGAAAACGGCCCTTAGGCCATAAAATAATTGCAGGGGGGAAAAAGTGGCAAATTAGATCTCTAATGTAAGAATCAACATACAATAAGGTGACATTTTTTTTAACATTTATTCTTTTTTTTTTCAAATGAAAATATGAGCAATGACAGCTTCTTGCTAAATGTGTGCGATGCATGTTAAAAAGGTTTATCAAATGAATAGCAATACAACATATATATTACATCATATACATCTTATAGAAAACGTTTATACATATGTTACCATACTTCAGAGGACATGTGATATCATACTATATATGTACACATATTTACATTGTGTATTTGTGGTGCTTTTGTGATGGGAAACCCCTTTTCATGCAGAGCTTACTTTTTTACATTATATTGGCTGTAAAACTGTGTTTGTATAAGGGAGTGAAGAGCAGGTTTACATTGTCATACAAGAACTTGAATGATGCGAATTATCTTAAAGTTCCAGACAGTTCTATTGGTCATGATGACCCCATTTAGGTTCATTTCATCTTATTAGCTAATGAGTCAATGGTGCTCATTGGTCCTCAGATGTAGCAAGCAACCAATGCCATTCGCTTTTACAAAGTCACTTTCAGTGGTCCTCCTCATAACAAGCCAGTCCCAATAAAAGATAATCCAAGACCACAGTCACTGAGGCATTCTGCAGTCCTGCCTTAGGGCTCTGCTTCATGCCAATTCTCATTTAGCTTGATCTTCCCTAGCCTCCTTTTGGCTTTGGCTTTGTGCTTGTGGAGATGCTGGGGCTGAGGCAAGGCAGGCTCCTCAAACTTCATATGGCTCGACTCGTTGTGTTGCCGGGAGTACCTCTTACACTTGCACGAGGTGACCACAGTGATTTTGTACGTTCTTGTGCTGCCGTCCTGACACTGCAGCTGGATGCGTTGGGTGCGCGTCTTGTCGTTGACGCAGCGCCAGTCCTGACTGTTCCTCCGACTCCAGAACTTTCTGCCGTAGCCGCCGCCGATCCAGTTGGGGAGCATCTGAGCGGGGAGGCACTCACCAGCACATACTAGCTCCTTTATGGGGTTGATGCTTGTGCATTGGCCATCAGAGATGTACTTGGTGGACCTCAGCTCTCTACAACCAACTTGGCTTCTCTGGTCTGTGAAAGAGAGAAACAGAAAAACGATGAGAATCAAACAACTTTGAACATCTAGTGAAGATTAAAATGTCATTTTGTGGCCCCAAACTATTTGGTTTCACTTTAAAATTCTACTGCAGCAAACATAAAGGGTTTTCGATCAGAAAACTTTACAAACACAGCCGTCTATTTGGTTAATTTTGAGGTTTTTGGCACAGACTATAAGCCTATACCGATTACTGGCTTGTAGAGAGGAAATGGTGCATTGCTCTTGCATGAGAGGAAGGGCTTTAGTGTTCTGAGCTATGTCAATGGACCTGGCTTTCTTATAGGATTATCAGCGGGCAACCAGCACTGTTCTGCTCCAGGCTACAGCTCCTCACTCACCCTGTAATCCAAGCCAGGGCACCATTCACAGACTGCCATACACCTCTGTGACAATGTGCCCCCTTCTCTATGACAGAGTTTGATGAATGAAGAGAGGAGAGGCTCCCTTTCTCTCCTTCATACTTGGGGTCCTTAGAAAGCTTAAGTCAAAGAGCGCCAGAATCACAGACTTCCTGTGTATAGGAACACACCTCCATTCAGTGGCGCTGACACACGATCACTCCCCAAACACTAGCCTGGCTGCCCTGGGTGACTCATCTCTACTGCCCTGCTTGGACGCCTGCCAGGAGTGTGTGTGTGTGTGTGTGTGTGTGTGTGTGTGTGTATTGAAGATCATAGTGCCAAGCTTTGCCTGGTCTCACTCAGTGGGGGCATCTGATACTGTCACTACTTAGCTGCTGATCATATCCTATTGTAATTATATATCCATGCCTATTGTAATATATATATATATATAATATACTACAGTCTTAATGTAAAAAATATAACTGCTAAAACTTAATATAAATATATATATATATATATATATATATATATATATATATATATATATATATATATATATATATATATATATATATATATATATATAAATAAAACAGCTGGTTGAAGTTTTAGCAGTTATATTTTTTACATTAAGACTGTAGTATATTATAATTTATCATTTAGAGAACCCAATCTCAACAACCTAATTGTAGAAGCCTCTATAAACCTGCTTGTGCTGGAATAAATATGTCTATGCACTTGTCTTGTAGTTTTAAAAAACTTTTACAAAGTTAAAAACCAAGGAAAATAGTTAAACTCAAACTCAGCACAACTTCGCATTGTTTTGAGAAAGAAAACTGGACAATACTCACCAACTCTATCGTTCCCAGCAGTATTTCCCGCGCCTCTCCCGCCGTTTCTTGCCCGATTTAAAGAGACATTGCTCGGGGCATCCTGCACAGGAGTACCCACGTGCGAGTATAGGATCTCCGTAGCATCATTCTTGAACGCCTGGCAACTCCTCACAAGAATACAAAACAAGAATAGCAGGTGGCACGACTTGCATGCGCTCAAGTGCATATTGCTTCTGGGGAGGTAGGGAATAAGCAGATCCCGTGTCATGTAAATTGATTCTGTGCCTCTGATGTCTGCGGCAGAGATACTACGTTCTGAGCTTGTTTTTATATAGGCCTGTCCGAGTCTTGTTTTGGCAACCGCTCAGGTGCACATCATGGGGTCTCTTGACTGAAGGCTGGGCGTAACTGGATAACCACGCCCATTTGTCTGTGCGCTACAGAGCCAGTGCCTGTACAACATCTGGAGTGATCCTGTTCCTGTCTCTCCAATTGATGGGATTTAGAGCTATTGCGTCATTTGTGCTTCTTCAGATCGCAATCTATTCATCACATTTAATCTATTCAAAATATTAGAAGAGCCTCCACTTTTGCACTCTGCAATAATATGTCCTTCTGTTAAATGTTATTTTTTATATTCCCTCATTTAATCATCGTCCATGTTCTGACATGCAGTCTCATCTACTCTCTTAATTAAAAAATGAAAGAGGATATGGTCTGTGTAATTTGCTTTCGGTCTCTGTCGTTCTCTTCCTCTCGATCTCTCAATCCCCTGTCATTTTTACACCTAATGATTGGAGTGCCTAGACTAACTGGAGTCTTTGTGTGTGTGCCACTCATGGCAAGGAGAGATATAATTACTTCTGTGGGAGCATTCACTTCAGCCTTGTCTTCCAGATTTGAAAAGAAGTGTCACACATAGACACTAATTGTTGCTCATGTGAAGGAAATCTGATACACTTTCGTTCAGTGTCATTATCATATGAACCTTAAATGTAGGGGCCTCCTTCCTCCTGTGTAGAATACCACAAAGCATTGAAAGCAAATCAGATGTACTGTATCTTGTGATATCATATCTGCCTGAATACATGTAAAGGTGAAGCCATAATATATTTTTATACTATTGTTGGTTTTGTAACTGATGGCCTTGTCTCTTTTTACTTACATACAAGGCATATTTCACTAAATAGGTATTTCACCTACCTCACTTCCGACCACAAAATAAAGACAATACCACCATTTTATCCCAGGAGACTAGTAATACATGGATGGCTTTCCCATCTACAGTCCTTTAGGTGATGGGGTGAATGATGCAGAAGTTCGTATGATATGCCACTGTCATGTTTCTCCCATCTAAAGGAGCAGAAAGCTGAGATAGCACCGTCTGTATGTGTCCAGACCATGGAGACGGTGACATATAGGAGTAGATCAGGTGACAGAATCCTGTGGGAAGTAAAGGGACAGGCACACAATCCCACACACAGTCCTGCATGCACAAACAAGCACACATACACACACACACACACACACACACACAGAGTGAGTTATTAACATGTCAGGAGTGTGTGTATTAGCAGGAAGGACCCTCATGTGGTAATAGGAGGGGGGGCGGGGGGACTAGAGAGGGACAAAAGGAATGCATAACATGGGAACAAAGCCAAGAAATAAAAGTTCATGGGTGTGTAGAATTCACTATGAATCCCCAAGGAAGCCCAGTCTATAAATGCAGACAATGGATTTGTATCTTATTCTAGACAGAGCTGTTCTCGAGTTGCCTTTAGCCACCAGATTCAAGGTACTGATTTCATTTTCCCAATTGTGTATTATTATTGATATTAATTATGTCAAAATTGTGAAATATCCCAATGAACTGTGAAGAATAGAATTGTGAACTTGAGCCACAGTTCAATAACAGGCCCACGATAATGTAATGAAATAAATGCATGCGATATAGGGAAAACCTGTCATTCTGAACCTTTGTCACCCTACAGTCAATACACTGGGTAGAGATAGTATGCCATCTACTGACCAGTTGTTGCCATTGTTGAAGGAATTGAATCGCAGCGTGATTAATAATGTCATATGATGAATGTTATCATTTAGCCTCACATAACAAAATATATATATTATTGCTTCCTGTACCCCCCAAAAAACAAATAGCATGGGAAATACAATAAATACATTTCTGAAACCTGTGCAATCTGAGGATGAACAAGAGAACAGCTTTCTTTGATTGTTATGATTCAAAATTAAAACAGGGGTTTCCTGGTTGCAGGTAGACCTACTGTAGTAGGGCGGTTGGTCAGGTTTGGTTTGTCCTTCATAGGGTGATAGACATGGAGGTGTGTCTGAATTACTATACTTAATTTATCTTACCTAAAAGATTGCTAAAATATTTTGAAGATGTAATGATATTTAGAACTGTACTGCATATACTTACAGGACATTGATGATGCTCTCCCGAAGTATGGAATCAGGAGGGGCATTGATGTCTGTCAACTTTACCTTGCCAAATAGTAGTCTTATCATAACTTCTAGCTATGGAATCTATAACTTGAGAATGTCAAATGAGGCACTATTCATTGCAAGGCTGTGGCTGTGATGTGACCTGTCAATTATAATTTGTTGGAAAATATCAATCATGTCAGTATATGCCAGTAATATGTTACATAAAATGCTTTTTTGCAAATTAACTAAATCATATTATACTTGTCAATATTCCAGGCTTGTCAAGGTTCTCCATGCTGAGATACTTATGGCTGAATAACAACAAGATACTGTAGCCAACATCACAAACAGATAATGATACTGTAATACAGTTATATTAAAATGTGGGAATGTGTGACACTCAAACACTCGGCATATCATGTCAGAATAGCCAAGAAAGGAAAAATATCATTTCCCCATATCCACTTCATAATGCTCTGTAAATGTTTCAAATTAACGAACTCGTCTACCATTCCCTCAACTGTTACATGACCAAACTTTATCTCCAAAACAATAAAATATATATTTCAGGTAAATATTACAATCTGTATTTTCCTAAGCATATGCTATAACATTGCATGTTCTCTGTGTGAGTTTGTCTTGTTGTGGATCTATGTTTTTTTGCTTTTTTCCTGAATCGCTACTCACAACAGACCGGATATTGTCAATATGTGGTCCATAACTTGCCGTCAGTGCAGTTATTGGATAGAAGAGGTATATCAACAAATATTGAAATCATATTCCAAAAATTGGAAAATAAGCAACTTACTAGAGAAACTGTTACAACACATTGCTGTGTCAAGTCTGGGATCCTTGTTGAACCTAAAGTGATGCCCGGTTGACAGAGGTGAAGCAGGAGAGGAACAGTTCATTACAGCCGTTTAGTATAGAACGCCATTGTGTCCCCCAGTCAATGACATTTGGCAGGTGGGCAGAGACTTCTGCCAGTAGAGACTGGCATCTATGGGGAGGGATGACACCTTGCTCAAGGTAAAACATAGTACTGTACCAAAGGAGACGAGCATTCACCTTATATTGCAATTCACCAGGTTTTTGAATATATTAGACTTGAAAATTTAGATAATATGCAGTCAATTTGATAATTTTCATCTGACTTACAGGTCACTATGGCTCAAGACAACATTTGAAGTAAGTCACAAATAAGGGATATGGGTGACTCTCTCATGATACAGATTCTACAATGTTACAATTGTATGTAGGACTCCTAAAGTATTGAATATTTTCAATGTCTATTTATATGTATGTATATATATATGTATGGAGTCTTAGCCTGATCCCAGATCTGTTTGTGCTATCATGTCAACGCAGTGTCATACGAAACAGTGTTTGGCATGTCAAGGAGTGGCAAGAGATTGGCATGATCACTGATACAAACAGACTGATGCCCAGGCGAGTCTACTCTTGTCATACGATCAAAAGCACATAGACAGTACTGCGGTGTTTATTCTGTTGTATTACAATCAGACATTTGACATCTTTGAAACATCAGTATTCAACAAAACAGCAACATTGTTAGAGGGATTTGCCAAGTTGCTTTTTCAGGAGGTTATAGTCACTTCAAAATAATGTTGTTCTTGACCAATTCAAGCCACTTTCCTGTATGTTTGGAAACAATGTCCTTTATCTATTAACTAGGGAAATGACTAGACACAGAAGTATTTGTTTTATAAGGACATGAACAAATAGAATAGCAATTAAATCTACTACTACTTCTTTACATCACACTCCCTGAAGCCCTTTCCATTATTCTTGAACAAAAACCATCGACATAATTATATTAGTCTACAAAGACATTTAACATTGAATGATGAAAAAACAAAAACATTATATATATATATATATATATATTAAAAAAAATTTAAAAAAGCATAGACACTCGTGACCCTAACCCTTCTTCCATTGTGTGCAATAATGTTGCGTTGATGGAAAACCATGTCAGATCATCAATAAATAAGGGATCCTTTCCCATGGGTTTAGGCCTTAAGCTTATGTGAAACTCCTGCTTACTTCATCCCCAGGTTAACTGTTGGGCCTTACACGGCAGGCCTCCCTTAGACCTTCTAGGACAACAGTGTAGACCTGGAGTAGGGGAGACAGCAGGGTGTATAGGCATTGTGCACCTGTGTGGGACGTCACTTACAGGCCCCCCCTTCAGTTCTCTGTGTCTGGAGTGGTGGAGACAGGGCTGGGGGGAGGGGGGTCTGCTTGGTTGTCAGAGGGGGACGGGGAAGACGGAGAGTCTTCATTGGGTCCCACTGAGAGGTCCTGCATGGAGCCTGTCGCCGACTCTACCACCTGGCTCTGCTCTGAGAAACACATAAGGAGCCCACTGTTAGCATGATGCCTTGTAACACAACGCAATGGAAAGACTATTCAAGCTAACTACCACGTTTGAAGCGGAGGCGTCCTATTCAAAACCAAGAATCCTTTCGTAACCAATGTACAGTAGGTGTTTAATGTAATCCTTGGTCAGTTAAAATTACAATGAGACATATACACATTAATAAACAAGGTGACATGAAAATGTACAGCCCAATAATATTTCTTCAATACCTTTCCTCTGTCGCTCCATCAGCTTGGCTGACTCTGCCTCGTGCTTTTCTCTCTGCTCCTGAAGCTGCTTGCAGACCTTCTTATGAGTGAACCAGTGCATTTTCTGGCAGGCTGGGGCACAGTATATCACCTATAGGAACACAAAAGCGTTGGACGTGTTGGTGGAAGAATAGAGGCCCATACGTCGGATGCAAGGATACATAATGACAGATTGGCCATTGCTATTGCAGGTCTATGAATGAGGACAGTGGATATATGAATATAGCATTTGATTGTATTGATATAAGATACTGTAGAAATGCGCATTGTGCCTACCATTTTACAGATGGAGCATCTCTTCTCTGCTCCCTTCTCCCCACAGGTGGTACAGAACTCTGCGTCCATGAAGCCCACCTGTCCTGTTATAGCCTGGGTCAAAACTGAGATGGCTGTCGGATCGTTACCCTGACCAGGACAGAAAAGGGAAATGGGAAAGAAAATTCTAAATATATGTAACGGATGTGAAACGGCTAGCTTAGTTAGCGGTGGTGCGCGCTAAATAGCGTTTCAATCGGTGACGTCACTTGCTCTGAGACCTTGAAGTAGTAGTTCCCCTTGCTCTGCAAGGGCCGTGGCTTTTGTGGAGTGATGGGTAACGATGCTTCGTGGGTGACTGTTGTTGATGTGTGCAGAGGGTCCCTGGTTCGCGCCCGGGTATGGGCGAGGGGACGGTCTAAAGTTATACTGTTACATTGGTGCCGTGACCCGGATCACTGGTTGCTGCGGAAAAGGAGGATGTCAAAAGGGGGGTGAGTGTTACGGATGTGAAACGGCTAGCTTAGTTAGCGGTGGTGCGCGCTAAATAGCGTTTCAATCGGTGACGTCACTTGCTCTGAGACCTTGAAGTAGTGGTTCCCCTTGCTCTGCAAGGGCCGCAGCTTTTGTGGCGTGATGGGTAACGATGCTTCGTGGGTGACTGTTGTTGATTTGTGCACAGGGTCCCTGGTTCGCGCCCGGGTATGGGCGAGGGGACGGTCTATAGTTATACTGTTACATATACACAAGATGTACAGTACAAACAATTGAAAATGACAATAAGGGTCAAAGATTAAGCCTAGTCATAAACTAAAAAAGCTATTTTAACATGGGAATTCCCATTGAGCATGCTTTTTAGCCCATGACTAAGCTTAATCATTGTCCGGGAAACCGGGCCTAACAGTATAAAAGCTTAAAAAGGTTATTAAGCCCACAACAGGAAACTATTACGAGTGGCGCTTCACTCAAACTGACGTTGCAAAATGAGTCATTACTAAATACACAGACATCACACGAGATAGAGAGAGAGAGAGAATGTAAAAGCCCTTTGTGACAACTACTAATGGAAAAGGGGCTTCATAAATCAATTTGATTGATGACTGATGAACTCACGATCTCCACGGGAGCGATACTTCGTACCAGCTGCTGCAGCAGTGTGGCGTCGCGGTAGGGGAACTTGCGGATGCACTCTCTGATGAACTTCTCCTGGAACAGCGGAAAGCCGTCACTGTCCCGTCCCTTCAACAAGCTGCATGGGGACAGCAATGACATCTGGGGTGATATACATTGCAATACAGTATATATAATAATCAAAAATATTTAGTATGTCAGAGTATTTCTACACATCATCAGTGCAGTCAGATACGCATTTCATACCAATTTCTTCCTCATCTTTCCAACTTTTTCCATTGACATCCTCTGTCCGTCCAGTTTAATAAAAAAATAAATAGTAATAACAGTGTCCGGGAAACCGGCCTCATATGCATTTACATGTTCATATGTGTATACTCTATGCATGTCCGGGAAACCAGCCCATATAGTCCAAAACCCTCGCCCACCTCTTGATGAGTCCTTCCAGCTTGTCGTCGTGCTCCTTGAGGAAGGAGGCACACTTCTGCAGCACACAGCTAATGTAGTGCATCTTCATGGCCAGCACCTCATTCATGTCCTGCTGCTTCACACACTTCTCACAGATCAGCTCCATCACCCGCCGGCACTTCTCCAGGGCCCCTGCCTCGGCCAGCACCGGGTTCTCCTTCACCAGAAGCACCATCTGGGAGAGACAAAGAGAGAAGGGGGGGGTGGTGTCTCATACACTATAAAGGATGACATAACAGCTCCCTATGTAGGATGCATTGCCAACTGCCACATAAACCACTATTCCCCAAAAATATATGCTTTATAAAAGGTGACATAATGCCCAGATAGGGTTATATTGGTGGTCTTTGTGTTTTATCTTTTACAGATCTCCCACAGAAAAGGTCTGCTTTCTTTTTTCCCCCTGATATCCTTGCTGGTCTTGAGTGGTCCGGTGTACACATTGCTTTTATGCATCACTTAATATCTCACTCCAAAACCACTATTCCATAATGTGGCCCAGAGACAGCAGTGATGGTATTTTACCTTGACGGGGTTGAGGTTGGTGCTCATGATGATCTTGTGGAGGGGACCTGCCAGTTTGGGGGGCAGCTTGGGCTCCTTCTCCAGCCCCTGGCGTTTGGTGTAATACTCCAGCTTGGCCCGCGAGAAGAAGTTGTTGATCACCGTCACACAGTCGTGTTGCCCTGGGGAGAGGGAGAGGAGATACACCTGGGTGAGAAACAAGTACCGAAGTCTCACTGTGACAGAGGTTGCATTCATAAGGCTCCAAACAGAATGTGCCCTAATGAACACAATCAGAATAAAGGGGGGCAATGCCAATACAGAGTCATTCTAGTTTATTATACGCCACAGACATCAAAAACATTTCCATCGGTGTCCGTATGTGGCAAGGTCTACAGTCAATCACGGATTACAAAAAGAAAACCAGCCCCGTCGCGGACACCGACGTCTTGCTCCCAGACAAACTAAACAACTTCTTTGCTCGCTTTGAGGACAATACAGTGCCACTGACAAGACACACAACCAAAACCTGCGAGCTCTCCTTCACCACAGCCAACGTGAGGAAAACATTTAAACGTGTTAACCCTCGCAAGGCTGCCGGCCCAGACGGCATCCCTAGCCGCATCCTCAGAGCATGCGCAGACCAGCTGGCTGGTGTGTTTACAGACATATTCAATCAATCTCTATCCCAGTCTGCTGTTCCCACATGCTTCAAGAGGGCCACCACTGTTCCTGTTCCCAAGAAAGATGGGGTAACTGAGCTAAACAACTATTGCCCCGTAGCACTCACTTCCGTCATCATGAAGTGTTTCGAGAGACTAGTCAAGGATCATATCCCTTCCACCCTACCTGACACCCTAGACCCACTCCAATTTGCTTACCGCCCCAATAGGTCCACAGACAACGCAATCACACTGCACTAACCCATCTGGACAAGAGGAATACCTATGTAAGAATGCTTTTCATCGATTACAGCTCAGCTCAGCATTTAACACCATAGTACCATAGTAACCTGGGTCTCGACCCCGCCCTGTGCAACTGGGTCCTGGACTTTCTGACGGGCCGCCCCCCGCTGATCCTCAACACTGGGGCCCCACAAGGGTGCGTTCTCAGCCCTCTCCTGTACTCCCTGTTCACCCATGACTGTGTGGCCATGCATGCCTCCAACTCAATCAACAAGTTTGCAGATGATACTACAGTGGTAGGCTTGATTACTAACAATGACGAGACGGCCTATAGGGAGGAGGTGAGTGAGACGCCTCGGAAACTTCAGGAAACAACAGGAGCACCCCCCTATCCACATCGACAGGACAGTAGTGGAGAAGGTGGAAAGTGTACACATCACGGACAAACTGAAATGGTCCATCCACACAGACACCGTGGTGAAGAATGCGCAACAGTGCTTCTTTAACCTCAGGAGGATGAAGAAATTTGACTTGTCACCAAAAACACTCAAACTTTTACAGATGCATAATCGAGAGCATCACCGCCTGGTACGACAACTGCTCCGCCCACAACCGTAAGGCTCTCCAGAGGGTAGTGAGGTCTGCACAACGCATTGCCGGGGGCAAACTACCTGCCCTCCAGCACACCTACACCACCCGATGTCACAGGAAGGCCATAAAGATCATCAAGGACAACAACCACCCGAGCCACTGCCTGTTCACCCCGCTATCATCCAGAAGGCGAGGTCAGTACAGGTGCATCAAAGCTAGGACCGAGAGACTGAAAAACAGCTTCTATCTCAAGCCCATCAGACTGTTAGACAGCCATCACTAGCATTGAGTGGCTACTGCCAACATACTGACTCAAATCTCTAGCTACTTTAATAATAAAAAATTGGATGCAATACATTATCACTAGTCACTTTAAACAATGCCACTTTATATCATGTTTACATACATATGAGATGAGTAATGTAGGGTATCTACAGTACTCTATACCATCTACTGCATCTTGCCTATGCCACACGGCCATCGCTCATCCATATATTTACATGTACATATTCTTATTAATTCCTTTACACTTGTGTGTATAAGGTAGTTGTTGTGAAATTGTTAGATTACTTGTTAGATATTACTGCACTGTCGGAACTAGAAGCACAAGCATTTCGCTACACTCGCATTAACATCTGCTAACCATGTGTATGTGACCAATAAAATGTGATTCGATTTTTTATTATGTGTAAAATCCTTACTGTACATACCGACAAACGCAGCCATCTGAGATGCTGTTCGCCCGACGGAGTTGACCACATCGGTCTCCGCTCCTGCATCTAACATCATCCAGGTGATATCAGTCTTACCTATATGGCAAGGCGGGGAGAAAAGAGTTAACGCACACAGTCAAATCAACGAATTCACCATGGTGCACCCTGATCTACACAGGGATATCCTTTCTCAGCGATACAAACTTTGAGAAAATGTGTCTACCTGATAGCCCAGCGAACATCAGTGCCGTGTAGCCATGCTCGTGTTCATTACAGTTCACATCTGCCCCGTGTTGCAGTAGCAGCTTGCACATGTCCGCCTTGCCCTTGTATGCAGCGTGCATGAGGGGAGTCATCCCATTCTGAGGAGGAGAAACAGAACTGTCAGTAGTGTATATTGTAAATATAGGCATCATTTAAGTAGCCTATTACAGACAATTGATGCGGAATTAAATCTAAGCAGAGATATTTTCCATTGTACAACATTGTAGAATGCACAATACAGGACAATGAGATTAAACTGTGGAGTGCCTGTACTGCACTGCCTGCCTCTTGAGAAGATATAGGCAATGTTATCAAACAAAAAGAGACATGCTGCCTGTCATTTCCTTACTGTCCAGTTTGCTGGCAAATTATGAAGAGCATAAATCAATAACTTAAAAACGAATGTTATAACAGAATATCGTTGAAAAAAATCGAACCCATTTCTGCCTTTACCTCATCCAAACAGTTGACTCTGACATCCTTGCAACCCAATAATCTTGAGGCTTCTTGAACATTTCCTGAGAAAAAGCATCAATGCATTGAAAGCCATGAACACTGCCTCAAGCTAACCAAGGCTTGAAACAACCAACAGTTGTCTTGTCTAGAAAACTGTTTCAGCTATTTCATGAACTGGCTAGCTAGCTAACATAACCTCTAGTACAGTACTAACGTTGTCAGAGTTATAACTATCTGTAGTATTAGCTTGGCTAGCTAGCTACAGTAGTTAGCAAGTTTCCTTCCAATGCAACTTGCTGGATTGAGCTATCAAGTTAGCCATATAGCCACCATCATTAGAAACATAATGCAACCCACATTACGTACTAGCTAAATGAAAAATGGTACAGCAATCTCAGATATATTATATAGACTACAGTAGCAAGCGTATTGTCTAGCTAGCTAGCATTAGCATTAAAGTAAAGAAGCTTTACCTGCAGCAATAACTACGAATAATTCCCTCTCGGTGGAAGATAGATCTCCCTTCTTCGGAGCTGACATCTTGGCTAGAATTGTGTGTAAAAAAAAATAATTAAAAAATCAGTGAATGAAATTAGACAAATATGGATAATTGTGAGTGACACTAAATTATAGACTATCACGACGTTTGGTTTTCATTCTGAAGCTTGCGAGTCTTGCTAGCTGGCTGTTGGGGTTAAACTAGTGGTCAGACTATACCACGTTCTACAGTACAGGGGTGGGCATTGAAATTCATATTAACTCATTCAAATGTTTCTCTTCCGTTGAAGACATTAACACAGAAAGGAAATAATATGCACAGATATTATTGTAGTATACAAAATTGCAACACCTTAATTATTTAGCATAATACGAACTGCTTTCAAAGCCCATTCTCCCCCCTTTTTCAACATTTGTTAGCAATTCCACAGAAGTTTAGAAAGTTAATTATTGATTTGTTGAAGCGTAGACTGTACACATTTGATAGATTGTTGCTCTAGCCGTCGGTGTGCTTCAATATGTTTTAGTGGGGTATAATTCATCACATTTGTCCATAAGCACTAGCACACTTTCATAACTTGAATAATAAATAATGTGTTTTATTGAAAAGCAATAGTGTTGTTTATCAATGTCCAAATTAAAAGATAAAGGTTAGAGATACATTAGTGTCATAACCAGTCATTATATGCTCCCATTGTTTCAAAAGTAATTTTCCTCATCACTGTAGGTTAAACCCCTACAAAAAAGATTGCAGTTTTGAAACTGCAGTAAAAGTGCAGTAACTGCAGTCCACCGTGGTATTTTGAAGCAGTAATTGCAGAATAACTAGTTGAACTGCACTCTAACTGCAGTTACACTGCAAAATTATTGCAGTAAAGTTTTTGGATGCAGTATTTGCAGCATACTGCACTCTATTTTTCGTTCGGGAATATTTAATGTGAAATGTCTTACATTGCAGTCTAGTCCAAGTTAACCTCCCTAGTGGCGCAGCGGCCTAAGGCACTCAGTGCTAGAGACGTCAATACAGACCCTGATTCGATTCCAGGCTGTATTACAACCGGCCGCGTTTGGGAGTCCCATTGGGCGGCGCACAATTGCCCCAGTGTCGTCCGGATCAGGGTTTGACCCGGGTAGACCGTCATTGTAAATAATAATTTGTTTTTAGCTGACTTGCCTAGTTAAATAAATTATAAATACATAAACATACACAGTATCTGGGGATTAAAATTGCACCTTGGTAATCACTTGGCTCAGCCGTCATGCAATTGTTTTTGCAATATTTGCATATGTGAAGTCATAATTTCAAGACGACCAATCAGGTAAGTTGAAAAGCTATTTCCCTGGACTGGGCCCTCCTTGCAATCCTACCCACCTGTAAAACGCCACAGGCACTGTTTGTCATTCTATGATAAGACTTAACTACTTTTCAACTCGGAGACGTTTGAGTCTGAGAATTGCTTTGTTCGAGAGGATAAAAAACGAATATCGACAATGGTTTGCGGAGGATTTGTTTGCACGAAGAATTCCCTATGCGCTCTGAACATACTTTATGTTGTAAGTACCACGCACAGATGTTTCCATATGCGACCGTATTGTTTTTGATGATAGGCTTTTAATGAGTGCAATAATAATAATAAGTGCAAAAGCCAACATGATTCTAGCCAAGAATAATATAGCCAGGGCAAGAAGGCTGTCGGGCAAATTTTAAGTCGTTGTGACACCAATCAAAATGATAGTAGGCTACATTCCAAACAGTTGCACAAATGTCTCTCAGTTAATGCAAAGTCGACAGTGTTGGTTCCCAACCAGGGGTACTTGGCCGATCCACTGGGGGTACTTAAGAAGCCTCATGATACCATAAACCTACTGGGAAAATGTATTTATGGGATTACTTCAGGGTTACACGGGGCAGAACAACATTTTGTTGGTGGTACAGTAACCGAAAAAGGTTGGGAACCACTTGTCTAAACCATATCTGTAAAGTGTGATACATTATCGTCATACAATTCTTGCAATTTAATATATATATAATCAAAATACTCAATGTGATACTTTGTAAATGTCTTGTATTCTATGTATTTATTTCATATAAACATCTGTCTAAACAGACTTTAATCAGTCTGAAGGTGGTAGCCTGAATATGAGATGGTGTTTACTTTGCCCACATCAAAGAAATCAGCATCAAGTGTCCTTTTTGAGTGCTTTTCCGTTCCCAGTGGATTTCTGTCATGACGTTGTATTGTGCTTGGTCTTCAGATGGTGAGCTTGCTGCTGATTGGAGTAGCTGCTTGGGGGAAATGGTTTGGCCTGGTCTCAAGTTTTCGGGTGGTGGCTGGAATCATTGGTGTGGGCATCTTCCTGTTATTTGTGGCCTTCGTGGGCCTCTGTGGTGCCCTGAAGCACCACCAGGTCCTGCTGTTCTTTGTATCCTTCAATCAGGAGTAGGGTGAAGTTGCCCCTAGACACAGAACTTGGGTCATGTTTTTTTTGCATTTTTCCAACTAATGGTTAGGATTGGGGGAAGGGAAGCTGATCCTAGATATGTTCACCTTTCATCCCCATGATGTGATATGATTGCACAGGGTTGGGTGTAATTGTAATGTGTTTTATTCATGCCACATATCATTACATAGTCAAGTGAATACAAACTACTACAGTACAAGACATATTGATAACAAACACAGAGGACTGTTGTATACTAGAGGATCTTAGTCGCAATGTGTTTTTAACTGCTCTATCCAGACTACACTTAACTGCTATTTTCTCACTTTATGAACAATTCTCTTTCAAATACACAGCCTAGTGTTGCCTAGTTGGTTGTCACATGTGAGCTTCCTTAGTTGGCCTCAGTACATGATTATCCTGTTCCTGGTGTTCATGGTTCAGCTGTCAGTGTCTGCCGCATGTCTGGCTATCAATAAAGAGCAGCAGGTACGTGACAATGTATGATGTGACTCATGACCACTTAATCTGTAGAACACCTTAAATAAATACTGGAAATCATTCATACTTTCCTTCTATGTCCTGTATTAGCTAGTTGACAAATGGCTAATGCACAACATAAATGGAAAGTGTGAATGATTTCCAGTTGATCTCAAAGAAGCACTCTGGTTGATGACATGCTGATTGAATTCTGTGACCAGAGCCTCATCTCCCTGCACCGCTTCATCCATTTCCCCCGCTGTAGAAAGAACTCCTAGAGGTGGGCTGGAACAAGTCCGAGGCCACTCAGAAGGATGTGGAGAAAAGTTTAAACTGCTGTGGCTTCTTCCATCCGAACTATAATGGCACCTGTGACGCGGTAAAGACGCTAGCTTGTTAGCAGTAAAAACCAGCAACATGTTTGTCAGATAGTATCTTGAGTGATGGACACATTACTTAAATTTTGTCCTGTCTACTTGCTTCCTCACACTACAGGACTGTTTCTCCAACCCATTATCCTGCAACCCTTGTGGTCCAATCATCCAAAGTCATGCTGAGGAGGTTTTACGCTTTGTGGGTGGGATTGGATGCTTCTTCAGCTTCACAGAGGTTAGCAACCTGCTGTAGCCTCATAGCAATGCACTGGCAATGGGTGGAATTTGCTGTGTAACAGAGTAAAAGGCTGTGGGATTCCTATGTAATTGGAACTGAAAACGGAACACTTTGTAGTGGGGACTTTTACTGTCTGCATTTTTATATTATGTCATCAACACACTCTACATTTTAGACTTTTGATTTTGACTTCAGGAATGAATTCAATGATTCTAAATCGATTGATCTCAACTGAGTGTACAAAACATTAAGAACACCTGCCCTTTCCATGAGACTGACCAGGTGAACACTATGATGCCTTATTGATGTCACTTGTTAAATCCACTTCAATCAGTGTAGATGACAGGGAGGAGCCAGGTTAAAGGAGGATTTCAAGTCTTGATACATGAATTGTGTATGTGTGCCATTCAGAGGGAGAATGGGCAAGACAAGATTTCAACAGGGTGCCAGGCTCACCAGTTTGAGTGTGTCAAGAACTGCAATGCTGCTGGTGTTTTCATGCTCAACACTTTCCCATGGGTATCAAGAATGGTCCACCAGGACATCCAGTCAACTTGACACATTGTCGTCAACATGGGCCAGCATCCCTGTGGAACACGTCACACCTTGTAAAGTTCATTCCCTAACTCCCTCCCTTTTGAGGGCAAAAGGAAATGCAACACAGATACTAGGAAGGTGTTCTAATGTTTTGTACACAGTGTATATTGTGCTTTAGTATTAATTGAATCACATATTCAGCTATTTTTTTTTTCTTCCCCCATCTAATTTCAGATCCTGGGAGTGTGGCTAACGCACAGATACAGAAATCAGAAGGATTCCCGTCCAAACTCTGGTGCATTTCTATAACTAGCTTGTTCATAAACTCAACTTTGCACTGTCATGCATTTGTATTTAGATCCTGTGTGACTTTTATCTTATGATTATTATATGTTTCCTATTTGGATATTTTCATTGCTGTGATAATATAACTATGCGTTGATATATCTAATACTACTGGCTGTTTTTTGACAAAGTTTGTGAAACAATTCCAATCAATTTGAATCTTGAGTGATGGACACTGAAATTGAGAGCAGTTACTTTAAGGTTTAATCAGACTGAGGTCACTGATCGGAGTCGTGAGCAAATGTCATACACCTTATGCAAACAGAGCACAGACATAGGGTAAAGGCAGAGAGCAATGTTTCCTGGTAAGCTGTCTGTGGATTCCCAGTTTCAAACCTGGCTTTCTTTGGGTACCTACACAGTGCTCTCTTTGTTGCAGTGTATTAGATGTCACACGGATGCCAACAGATTCAGCCTTTTTTTCAGATTCAGCCCTACTAAAGTTTTAAATAGTCGATCACTACACAGGAGATGTACTAATCCAGACATTAAGCTTTTTTTGACTTAATTTCTAAACAGTTAAGCTATATTGTCCTATTCATCTGAAAGCTTCAAGCATTACACAAACTGATTTGGTATCAGTTCATATTACAACCTATTTCTAAACATCTGGTGTAGGCTATCACTCAATGTCACAACCAAAAATATAATTCTCAAAATTAGATTCAGGAAGAAAGTTTACAGCTGTGATTTCTTCACTGGCACTGGTGTAGTGTGACTTCATTTCTTCCTCCAAATCACAGTTTAACTGTTCTCCAGCGAACATTAGGGTTTGCTTAGAGACTTACCTTTCCTAATTTGGCCAACCCCCTCCCTCCCTGAGATCTACATTAGATACAGAGCACAGTGAGTTGCAATGCAGTCTTATGACCAAGTAAAAATAGGTAACTCGGTGCTGTGTTAGTTACGCCTAAGGCTACATTCCTGCCTTCCAAACAGGATAGGAACAAGGACCCAACTGTGTATTCCCTTTCGTTCTTCTATAGGCTGCCCAACCTGTTCATGAAGGCATCACCATACCTAAATCAGTCTTAACACAATGTTAAAGTTAAACAAACTGGCTTTTTATATTTGAATGATCAACTTAGCACATGTGGAACAAATGTGAGCTGTTCTGTGATGGTAATGTGTTGCTAGTGTATAGTGCCACAAGCTGTCAGTGGTAACATGTTTCACCATGCAAATGACCGTTGGTCACCAACCTGTCGATCTTCAAGGCATTCATAGTTGATCAAACATTTCTGTAGAAAAGCCAACTATAAAAGCTGTGATGATGGCTTGTGTTCCTTTTAGTTTTTTTTGTGTTGTGATGTTGGCGGTATGTGCACTTTTTCAGAAGCCCTGCGCACCGGGAGGCAAAGTGTTCCCATTTCGAACCGTTTTCATTTGTCTAAAAAGAGAAACTCCACCTGACCGGGAGATCTGGTGCCAGCTCTCCGATTGGGCTGGCCAATCGGATAGCTCAAATCACGGCGTTTATAGCGCTTCAACGACAGTTTAATACTAGCCGACGTAAGATTTAACGTTTAAAACCATGACTACAGAGACTGTCAAAGAATACAGCAAATATCTGCTGTTTTATGACTGAATTAATGTGACATTTTTGATTCGGCAATGTCAACAATCTTTATTCAACCTTTGCAAAACGAAACGCGCTTCTCCATGCTCTCACTCCCGCTGTGATGAATGAGTAGCCAAGTGGATCGACAGCCCTGCGTTTTTATTATTAGCAGGTCGTCTATTTTTAATATTTATAAATATTTAACTTTCTCCGGTCATAGGAACAACACGAATTTGTGAACGAGTTAGATGTGGTGGGACTCTAGTTTCGCCGTCAGGTGGAAAACGGTGTCCCCTCGGGTCAGTCTCACCGGAAGAAAAGGAGAGCGCAAGGACAGTGAGTGGAGCACCGTCTGCTACGCTCTACTTCAGCTGAGATGAATGCCGTGTTCAAAACTACTCGTAAATGTCCGGGGGGGGGGATAGATCCGACTGGGAAAGATCGTTTTGAACGGCCATCCAACTCTGAATCCCAATTTAGAAACTGACATCTTTCTAGACCTCCGACCTGAAGATCACTGGCGTCATGATTTGACCTAGTTTTTTCCCAAGTTCCCATGTCTCTTGAAAGCACCATGACCATCAGACGCAGGTACAATCAGTCCAGTAAAATTTTAAAAAATGACTTGCAAATTATTTCAATTTATGCCCAGCGGTGCCTTCCAAATGCTACACCAATCTATGGGTGATCTATTTTGTATTCAAAGCTTAAATTAAATATCTGTTCTAAGAACAATATTGTCAGGGGAGGGGAGGGACATCTGGGTTAGGGGAGGGTTTGGCTGGGGTAGGCTGTCACTGTAAAATAAGAATTTGTTCTTAACTCACGCCTAGTTAAAATAAAGGTTCAATATAGCCAATATGCTGTGATAATGTATTAGGCCCATTGCACAAACCTCATTCTTACAGAACTGTTTTTATTAGGGTAATGTAAAAAATAAAATGTTGATAACTGGCCTAGACAACTGAAAGGCCGGTACTTATTGTTTCTCCACAAGCACCATTAAACAACATTGTGTACCAAGTAATTTATTCAGCACACTTACATTCATGTACCAAAACAGCATTTACTTTCATCCCATGAAAGCATACTCTTGAAATAAGCCATTTCTATTTTCAGGGAAGCTAATGAAAAACACAAAACAGGTTAGATGTATAGGCACGATAATATTGACATGGTAATGCTAAACAAAACGGAGCATTGCAGATGTTACGGTAAAAGTCATCCATAAAATAAAGTCCAAACAAACTTGTCAAATCAGGTGTGTCCATCATGGGGAGGGTGGGGAAAAAACAGGCGCTGGAAAAATAAAATCAGTAAATTAGTCAAAAGGAGATGCAAGGTGTCTATGATACAACAAAAAATGGTAGGTTTAACTGCATTCAGTTGTGATACTGAGCAATCCAAAAGTAAAACTGAAGGATGGTGATGATGTATACAGGTTGGTTATGTTAAAATTGAATCGGGTTGCAAAACAAGTTGTGTTTGGGTTATGAGTCGGATGAAAAAGCTCTGTGTGTGTTGGGGAACTGCTGAGAGCTGAAGTCCGGGTCCTCTCTCACTCGCTTCTTTATGTCTTTCTTCACCTGATACAGAGGACAAAGGTGGCAATTACAAAAAAGGTGGTTCAATATATAAAATGCATCAGCTATCATTGTTCAATATTGAAAATCACAGTGGTGCAAAACACTTCAATATAAATAGTAAAGCAAACTACTTCACTACATTCCTAAAGAAAATAATGTACTTTTTACTCCATACATTTTCCCTGACACCAAAAAGTACTCATTCGATTTTGAATGCTTAGCAGGACAGAAATTGTCCAATTCGCACACTTATCAAGAGAACATCTCTGGTCAACTCTATTGCCTCTGATCTGGTGGACTCACTAAACACATGCTTTGTTTGTAAATTATGTCTGGGTGTTGGAGAGTGCCCCTGGCTATCCGCAAATGAAAAACAAACACATAGTGCCGTCTGGTTTGCCAAATATATAAGGAATTTATATTTAAAAACAAAGACTTTTACTTAAGTATTTTAATGGGTGACTTTCACTTGAGTCATTTTCTATTAAGTTATCTTGACTAGAAAATGGGTACTTTTTGGTACCTTTTCCACCACTGCATTTAACTGTTATGTGTGACATCTAATATTAATAAGCGAAGCCATGGAATGAAACAGCTTGTTTTTCTGTCAGTGAGTGTTGGGGGAGGACTGTACCTGCTCTGCATAGGCCTCTTGGAGCTCAGGGCTGTCAAGCTCCTCCTGCAGGTTGTCTGGGGAAGTGACTGGCCTGACTCCGGCCGTCCTGGCCGCCCTGCTAACGGCGTCGGAGAGGGAGAGAAGAGCGCCGTCCCCTTGTCCGGTCTGAAAACACACACCCTGGTCATACGCTAATCCAACTTTTAGTGCAACAATAAGCCCTTGCACTCAATGTTGAACATAGCATGCTGATACTACAATGATCAGAGTTTATGTTAGTCCTGATATAGCAAGTCTCCCATATTTTAGCCATGGAGGGTCAACTACAAATACAGCCTGGAAGCATTCTGCCAACAAAGCTTGCAGGATGCCTCCTATAACGGAAGACCTGTGAGATCAGGGCTTGTCATTTGCACATAAGTTAGTTTCATTCACAGGGCATCTATTTACCTTCCTGCGTTTGGCAGGCATCCCATGTAAATAGGCGTCAGACATGGGAGGCTGGGCCTTCATCTTCCTCTGGGTGATCAGGTCATGTCTGATGATGGGTACCCACTCCTATCACACAGTGACGGACATGATCAGAATAACAGACAGACAATTAAACTCACTCGAGAGCCATATAACTGCACACTGGATTTTAAGACTTGAATGGGTTTGGATGCAGATCTGATTAGGCGAAACACTTCCATTGCTGGATAATTTCCTTTCTCCAAGTATCCAAACTACAAGTCAATGACAGTTTTGCAAAAATTCAGTATAAATTCAACTAGAAGCCTGTATGTAAAAAAAAAAAAGAGTAAACAGCATGTGGACAGAGTGGAAGACAGAGAATGGCAAAGAAACTAAAGTGGACGAGAGAAAGATTGGACAAGTAGTGGGAGAGAGCTGAACAGTGTTCTTACAGCAGGGACGGCAGCAGTCCAGGCCTCAGTCTCTCTACCAGGCTCCTCCCTCCCGCTGGCTTCAGCTGCTGCCATGGCACCACCCAATGGCGCAGCCCCTCCGGTGGCTCCAGTTTCCCTGGGTTCTGCCCTAGTCTCCTGTGACGACGCCATGGCTTCCTCAGCTGTGGTGGCCGGGGCTGGGGAGTGGGTGGCCTCCATCTAAGGTGGGATGGCGATAGAGAAAAGAGAGTTATGGTAAGAAACAACACACCAAGGTATAGAGGACAATATAATTAATTTTACAAATACATTTTAAAACCTTACCTCCATGATCTGGGCACGTTGAGGCTCCTGTGCATTAGAGGCCTCCCCCTTGAAAAGAAACCATTTAACATATATTGCTTGAATGGAATGAGGTAATGGAATCTATGACAGCTATCGTAACTGACAGTTGATTAGGAAATGATGGTATCCACGTGCATTGTTAGATAGTAGTCCAGTAAATGAGCCTTCTAGAACACTAACAGTGTGCTTAATTATTATTTTTTTTAACACTATGATCTGTTTGCGAGATGGTGTGTGTGTTAATTACCTGCTGTGTGTGGACGGCATAATGTAGTATCTGGTCCTCTGTGACGGGGATGTGCTCCAGGATGACCTGGAGCCTCATGGTCAGCATACTGGTCAGCCAGTTCACCAGGCTGGGGTTCATGTCAGCCGACAACGTCCTCTGTAACAGGAGAGGGGTCAACACACCTATTTCACCTCCATTTAGCTCTTTTTTTCAAATCTATAGAAGGAGTATTATAAATCATCTGACAGACAGAGAGAACCTGGATGGAAGGAGGAGAGACATGGAGTGGGAGGTTGTATATCATATCATAAGGAACATTGTGTGTGTGTGCGTGCATGTACTGACTATGCGGTGGTTGATGACAGAAGTGAGGGCACTCTGCTCTCCTCTCAGACAGTACAGGTTAAGGGCCAGACACTCAAACAGCCCCTGGTTGCACATCTGCAGCAGCTGCGGCCCAAACGTGTTGTCTGCAGGAGGTGAAAAAACCCCAGCAATAAGTGACAAAAGCACAGACATTCATAGGCCAGGTCAGATGAATTGCGTCAAGTAAAATAATTTGGCACAATGAAGACAGAATGTTACCTGTGCAGCGGAGTATGTGTGTGGCGATACGCGTTAACTGATGTCTGAAGAAGGACAGGTTGGTCTGAGTGACGTTGACACCCTCCAACACTGCCACTGAAGACTGAAGGACCAAGACAAAGAGAGAAATGTGAGCAACTGATTCACCTCTGACCAACTGGCCACGGGGAGAATTTAAGTGACTGGTATTATTGAGCAATTTGAAGACCACGGACTATAAAAGGGGGCAGCGTAAGTGAACTATGGTACTTACAAAGCTCTCGGTAATGTACTCCTCAAGTTCATTGATGAGACCATCAGCAGCAGCCTATGATCACAGTGAAAATAACAAAGAAAAATAACCAAAGAGAGAAAGGGGGAGAGATAATGAGACTCATCAAGTAGCTTGTGTAGCCCCATGTGCAGTGACACTAATGACAGGTGACAGTAATTGACGCGTGACAGTAATGAACGGTGACAGTAACATCCCAGACAGAGGCGGTTATATAGACGGTGGCCCACTCACAGCAATGTTGTGGTCGGTGGGCTCGCTCCCGTTGAGATAGTGCTGGGTGAAGAACTGAGACAGCTGGGTCTGGATGCGACCCAGGGGCTGGTTCTGGCCGTGGAGCAGCAAGACCAGGTCCACCATGGAGAAGTTCTGACACACCAGGGTCAGTAGGTCTCCAAAGAAACCTGAGGGAGAGAGACAACTGTGGACATGGAACAAAAACATTTGAGGAAGAGAGAGAGCATGGGAGAAAAAGAGGGAACGTGGGAGAAAGAGATTACACTTCATAGACAGAAACAGGAAGAGAGAGCAAGGTTCAAGAAAAAGGGACAGAGAGAAAAAAGAAAGCACACAAGACAGAAACTCTTACCCATGGCGTCCCCTGTGCCGGGTGTGAAGATGTTGCTGGTCTCAGAGAGCCTCTGGATGAACTGGGCGATGCTCTCAGTGTTGCTCTGGGGAGAGCCCAGGGAGCCCATCATGGTGGACAGGACCCCCTGTACAATCCCAGTGAACAACTCCGGATTCAGGGCCTCTCCCTGGGCCCCGGCACCGTCCCCCGTGGGAGGGTTAGGGGTGGTCCCGGGTGGAGGGGGGGGGGTGCCAGAGGCAGGGGGCTGGGGGGCACCGTTGGGGGGTGGTGGGAAGACTGGTCCGGAGGCCTGAGATGGAGAGCGAGATGATGGACAGGGAGAAAATAAAAATGTATCATATGAAAGATATGTTGTTAAGATGCCATTAAGGTATTCTTACAACTAACACGTCAGTTAACTGGGGGGTGATGTAATCTTGGTTTCAACCATTCTGTTGTAACAGGCTCTACTGCTCTATATGTCCTAATCCACAGAATACCCTTGGAACAAACTCCGATCCAGACACTGACCTGCATGAAGTCAGACACTCCTTGGACGAAGGCAGGCACTCCAGGCATAGTCACAGTGATGGAGGGTCCCATGGCCCCAGGAACTGCCCCTGCGGTCCCCAGGAGAGAGCCCAGGAGCTGGGCCAGGTCAGGGGGAGCTCCCTGGGGCATGGTGGGGATGGCTCCGGGCTGGCCTGGGGGAACAGTGGTGCCAGGGGCAGGAGCAGGAGCGGGGATAGGGCCAGAGGAGGATGAGGAGGAAGAAGAAGAGTTGGAGGAGGATGAGGAGAAGGTATGAGAAGCAGAGGAGGTGGCTGTTTGACCAGCTGGGGGGGAAAGGAAGAAAGGAACAAAATTAGAGTTGGCTAACAGTACACTTAACACTTCAAACAGAGGATTCACTTTTAGTGTGATTGGTAACTATGCAAACCCCCCCCCCCCCCCCCCCCTAAAAAAAAATAAATACAAATAAGATGTTTGAAAGGTGGGGTGTATACCCATCTGTCCAGGTATCAGGAGTTGCCCCACCAGTCCACTGATCATCTGATTGAGGGCAGCAGGAGGGAAGGGCTGTGGGGGAGAGGTCATAGGTCAACAGTTAACGTTAGCATATAATGCAAACATGGCGATGTCATTAAGATTTCAGAGCACTACAGCTTAAGACAATTGGTACTCTCGATGGAAATGCCCACAACGACTAGCAAACACGAATGCCTCCTGCTGAAATTCCAAGTCTGACAACTTCTTGTCAAAACTTGACTGAAATCTACAAGACATTAATCTCAGTCCTGCACTAAACCCATAGGGCACCAAACCCCCTATAACAAACATGCTCACCTGTCCTGGTTGCTGACCCATCATGGGCGGCACACTAGTCCTCAGGTTGATGGTGGCCCCCCGGGTGCCAAAGACGGGTGGAGGGATCCTGGGAGCAAAGGCGGGCCGGGTGAACACCACCCTGGCCTGGGGGGCCCCGGGAGAAGGCGGAGGGGGGGCTGTGGGGGTGGTAGTGGGGGTGTTAGGGCCGGTGGTGGTTGTGGAAGAGGTAGCAGTGGAGCCTGGGGGGGTAGGCTGGGGGGGTTGGCCAGGGATGGCGCCCCCGGTGGCAGCAGCTACAGCCTCTGTGTACTGGGCGATCTGCTGCACGATGGACTGCATGAAGTCTGGATTCATCTGAACACCGGGAGGCATCTGGAAGCCTGGGGAGAGAGTATAAGAAAAGGTTTCTTTGTGCCTTGAATATTGGATTCAGGATCTCTGGTTTACGGGGCTTTACTCTTTCCATTGCAAAACTACCATTCCAGTGTTTTACTTGCTATATTGTATTTACCTTGCCACCAAGGCCTTTTTTGCCTTTACCTCCCTTCTCACCTCATTTGCTCACATTGTATATAGACTTGTTTATACTTTATTATTGACTGTATGTTTGTTTTACTCCATGTGTAACTCTGTGTTGTATCTGTCGAACTGCTTTGCTTTATCTTGGCCAGGTCGCAATTGTAAATGAGAACTTGTTCTCAACTTGCCTACCTGGTTAAATAAAGGTAAAATAAAATAAATAAATAAAAACTCTAGTCCGCAGTTATTCGGAGATACAACCAGAGGTACTAAAACATCATCATGAAGTGTTACCAACACTCACCTGGCTGACCCATTCCTGCAACATTTGGCTGTCCAGCTGCCTGAGGAACACCAGAGTCTGTAAACACACACAGACAATGTTTGAACTGTAAACCGTGTGTAAAAACAAATGGACACTATGGTTTAACAAACACTTAAAAAATAACACCCAAAATTGAACGAGACCTATCGATTTGAGCAGTACAGGGACCTGACTTTCAGTCAAAGAAAGAAAACTTTCTCTCAGAAAACACCATTTGGCAATAGGGAATAAATGCAATGGTAGAGTTATTCACTTCCAATGGGCCATTTGTGGACGAGAAACGGATGGACATGTTGTGGTAAAGCATTCAATCAGTGGCGGGTAGGGGACAACACACCGTCCGTGTTCATCTGCATCATGACCACCGGCATTGTCTGGTGGCTGATCCTGATGACCCGGGGGCCGGGCTGTCCCTGTCCAGCCTGCTGATTGGACGGGGGAGGCTGTGAGGGGGAAGTCTGTCCCTGACCTGGCTGGTCCGACTGGCCGGGGGTCTGACTGGGCTGGGCCTGTCCGTCTGTAGCTGGTCTGCCATTGGACGCCATTGTGACCGTGGCTCCCAGGTTCATCTGCAGATGAGTTTCAAAATGTCATTGAAGTACTGTGTTCCATTGGCAAACGATATCAAATAAAGTTAAAACTAACCAAAGTTTACATACACCTTATCCAAATACATTTAAACTCAGTCTTTCACAATTCCTGACATTTAATCCTAGTAAAAATTCCCTGTCTTAGGTCAGTTAGGATCACCACTTTATTTTAAGAATGTGAAATGTCAGAATAATAGTAGAGAGTTATGATTTATTTCAGCTTTTATTTCTTTCATCACATTCCCAGTGGGTCAGAAGTTCACATACACTCAATTAGTATTTGGAACCATTGCCTTTAAAATGTTTAACTTGGGTCAAACTTTTGGGTAGCCTTCCACAAGCTTCCCACAATAAGTTGGGTGAATTTTGGCCCATTCCCCTGACAGAGCTGGTGTAACTGAGTCAGGTTTGTAGGCGGCCTTGCTCACACATGCTTTTTTAGTTCTGTCCAGGGCTTTGTGAAGGCCACTCCAAGACCTTGACTTTGTTGTCCTTCAGCCATTTTTCCACAACTTTGGAAGTATGCTTGGGGTCATTGTCCATTTGGAAGACCCATTTGCGACCAAGCTTTAACTTCCTGACTAATGTCTTGAGATGTTGCTTGAATATATCCACATAATTGTCCTTCCTCATGATGCCATCTATTTTGTGAAGTGCACCAGTCCCTCCTGCAGCAAAGCAACCCCACAACATGATGCCGTCACTTCCGTGCTTCACGGTTGGGATGGTGTTCTTCGGCTCCCCCTTTTTCCTCCAAACATAACGATGGTCATTATGGCCAAACAGTTCCATTTTTGTTTCATCAGACCAGAGGACATTTATCAAAAAAGTACAATCTTTGTCCCCATGTGCAGTTGCAGTGGCTTTTTTGGGCGGTTTTGGAGCAGTGGCTTCTTCCTTGCTGAGCGGCCTCTTCCTTGCTGAGCGGCCTTTCAGGTTATGTCGTTATAGGACTCGTTTTACTGTGGATATAGATACTTTTGTATCGGTTTCCTCCAGCATCTTCACCTTTGCTGTTGTTCTGGGATTGATTTGCACTTTTCGCACCAAAGTACGTTCATCTCTAGGAGACAGAACGCGTCTCCTTCCTGAGCAGTATGACTCCTGCGCGGTCGCATGTTTCGACGTGTGTACTATTGATGAACGTGGTACCTTCAGGCGTTTGGAAATCGCTCCCAAGGATGAACCAGTCTTGTGGTTTACAAATGTTTATTTTCTGAAGTCTTGGTTGATTTCCCCATGATGTCAAGCAAAGAGGCACTGAGTTTGAAGGTAGGCCTTGAAATACATCCACAGGTATACCTCCAATTGACTCAAATGATGTCAATTAGCCTATCAGAAGCTTCTAAAGCCATGATATTTTCTGGAATTGTCCAAGTTGTTTAAAAGGCACACTCAACTTAGTATATGTAAACTTCTGACCCACTGGAATTGTGATACAGTGAAATAATCTGTCTGCAAACAATTGTTGGAAAAATTACTTGTGTCATGCACAAAGTAGATGTCCTAACCGACTTGCCAAAACTATAGTTTGTTAACAAGAATTTGGTGGAGTGGTTGAAAAACGAGTTAATGACTCCAACCTAAGTGTATGTAAACCTCCAACTGTAACTAAATACAGAAGATTTTGAACACCTACTCATTCAAGGGTCTTTATTTGTACAATTTGACATTGTAGAATAATAGTGAAGACATCAAAACTATGAAATAACACATGGAATTATGTAGTAACCAAAATACATTTAATATTTGGGTTTCTTCAAAGTTTCCACCCTTTGCCTTGATGACAGCTTTGCACACACTTGGCATTCTCCCAACCAGCTTCATGAGGTAGTCACCTGGAATGCATTTCAATTAACAGGTGTGCCTTGTTAAGTTAATTTGTGGGATTTCCTGCCTTCTGAATGCATTTGAGCCAATCAGTTGTGTGGTGACAAGGTAGGGGTGGTATACAGAAGATAGCCCTATTTGGTAAAAGACAAAGTTCATGTTATGGACAGAACAGCTCAAATAAGCACAGAAAAACGACCGTCCATCATTACTTTAAGACATGACGGTCAGTCAATACGGAAAATGTCAAGAACTTTTAAAGTTTCTTCAAGTGCAGTCGCAAAAACCATCAAACACTGATGAAACGGGCTCTCATGAGGACCGCCACAGGAAAGGAAGACCCAGAGTTACCTCTGCAGAGAATAAGTTCATTAGATTTACCAGCTTTAGAAATTGCAGCCCAAATAAATGCTTCAGAGTTCAAGTAACAGACACATCTCAACATCAACTGATCAGAGGAGGCCTGCAAAGAAACCACTACTAAAGGACACCAATAATAATAAGAAGAGACTTGCTTGGGCCAAGAAACATGAGCGATGGACATTCATTTGTTGGAAATGTGTCCTTTGGTCTGGAGTCCAAATTTGAGATTTTTGGTTCCAAACGCGGTGTCTTTGTGAGACGCGGTGTGGGTGAACGGATGATCTCCGCATGTGTATTTCCCACCGTAAAGCATGGAGGAGGTGTTATGGTGTGGGGGTTCTTTGCTGGTGACACTGTCTGTGATTTATTTAGAATTCAAGGCACACTTAACCAGCATGGCTACCACAGCATTCTGCAGCGATACACCATCCCATCTGGTTTGGGCTAAGTGGATTTATAATTTGTTTTTCAACAGGACAATGACCCAACACACCTCCAGGCTGTGTAAAGGCTACTTTACCAAGAGGGAGAGTGATGAGTGCTGTATCAGATGACCTGGCCTCCACAATCCCCCGACCTCAACCAAATAGAGATGGTTTGAGATGAGTCGGGCTGCAGAGTTTTTTATTTTACCTTTATTTAACTAGGCAAGTCAGTTAAGAGCAAATTCTTATTTTCAATGACGGCCTAACTGCCTGTTCAGGGGCAGAACGACAGATGTGAACCTTGTCAGCTCGGGGATTTGAACTTGCAACCTTTCGGTTACTAGTCCAACACTAACCACTAGGCTACCCTGCCGCCCCAAAATTAAGGAGGGTGAAGGATGTTTGGTTACCACATGATTCCATGTGTGTTATTTCAGAGTTGATGTCTTCACTATTATTCTACAATGTTAAAAATAAAGAAAATCCCTTGAATGAGTAGGTGTTCTAAAACATTTGACCGGTAATGTACATAAGACAGAAATAATGTAATAGGTGTAAGTGTCTGCCAGGTCACAACAAAACAAGTTTGACAATGGGATACAACGCCAACTAACATGTAGTGGGATGTGATGGTGCACGGCTCCAGGCATGGACACTGGGGAGGTGTAGTGAGACATTGGCCGGATCACGTGTAAGTGGCGTGGGGCGGGACTCAACAGGTTGCAGCGCAGGTCACTAAGGGCAACCAGGGCATTGCCCAGGAGACGGAGGGCCTCCCCCACCAGGTTGAGAATCCGCTGATCCTCCTCTCTTTCCTGTGTGTGACAAGAAAAGGGCTCAAGCCATTTTCTGAGAATGTGTGTTTTGATATTTTTTTCAGGTAGTCATGTGGGGAAAGTGACAAGTATTGTAAGAGTCCAACTACAATACAAGGCAAAACAGCAAACGCTCATTACTTTCTATGTCTGATCAGTGCATGTGAATTGTACCTAACCACAAAGCACTAAGTTATGAGGAATGCAGTGGTGAAAAGCTTACGGTGTTGGCGTATTCTGCAGTGGTAGCAGACTCTAGGATAGTGTGTGTTCTCTGGACGAATGGCTGAAGCCTCTCCTCCACCCTCCTCAGCTCTGACAGCATCTCTACCAGCTCTGCTGGGCTGGGGTGACTGTCAAGGGGAGAGGGGATGAGTTATCCTTACATGCATCACAGGTCTTCTAATAACAACCACGATGTCTAAAGTCAAGCCTCATGTGCTGATGTCAATGGGAGATTCTGTGCGAAAGTGAACATTTTGCATGCAGGTCTCAAGTTCTGGATTAAGCCCTATTCTTCTTAATTCACATTAAAATGTCCAGTTTGCTAACTTTTGAATTAATCCAGCATCCTTTTTATTCAGTATAGAGCAACAACAAAAAACATGCAGGACAGCGATAGTTAGCAATAATGTCTTACTTGGGTCCAGCTTGGGCAGCTCCCTCTGTTTGAGTGGAGGAAGAGAAGGATGGAGGGGGAGTAGATGAAGGTGGAGATGTGTCCATGGGCTGGGTGGAGGGAGAGGGAGTGGAGGAGGAGGAAGAGGGAGGAGGTGCAGCAGCAGAATCCGGTTGGGTTGAGGTTCCGCTTGGTTGATCCTGAGATTGAGCAACAAGGTAGCAGGCAAGGGGAGGACGTTGCTCAGTCATCTTAATTGAATTACTTCGAACTCAAATAGACCTGCTTCCTGAGACTGCCAAGAATATCTTCAAGTAACAGTTTCTCCAAATACTTATGTTTCACGTTTGAGCCAGTGTATTCATTAAAAATAGGTCTGTGCTGTGGTTATTCCTAGTTGTTCTAATGTTTATAACTTAACACCTCACCTCCATCCTCTCGATGAGAGCAGTGGTGTCCCTCAGCAGGTTCTCAGCCAATAGCAGTCTCAGCCTGGGCTCACTCTGCACCGATTGGTCCATATCAATGTGCACATTCATGGACCCATTGCTCTGTGACAGCAAGAGTATTAGTTGACAGCTACTCAACATGTTTGTTCATAGCATTGTGTGTGTATATATAGAAATTGATAGTATACATCCTCATTTATGGATTTTATCTGTTATAAATCATATATTTGATTTCTTACCCCGGTGCTGGTGCTGACTCTGGCATTCCTAGCATTCTCACCCAAACCTGACATCATTTGCTGGACTGACATCTAGTAAGAGTGTAGTAGACAGTACAGGCTAGATATCAGTGCTGATCCACACCAGGCGCTCAGGATATCATTATAAACCATAGAACCAAGACAAATTTGATCCAAAAAGGGGTAACACACACACAAAAAAAAGCTGTACCTGGATCTGCTGAGGGTCCATGACGTTAACGGGGAGGTTGAAGGTCCCCAGCATGACATAGCTGTTGGCGTTGCGGTCGTGTGGGGGCACTTGGGACGTTCCCTGGGAGGTGGTAGAAGAGGGCGGCGCTCCGGCCTCCGCTCCCCCTGACCCCGAGCCTGGCTGGGAGGGCTGAGGGGGGGCCCGCTCCACCAGGTGGATGACTTTTCCATCGACGTCTGAGACAGAGGAAACAGAGAGCAAGGAATATCATCTCTATTCATGTTAGAGGACACTGGTGCTTCATCAATCTATCAGGTGATGTGCAAAGCAGCCAAACGGCTTACAGCAATTACATGATGGATACTCAAGTTCTGATGGTGTGCAGTTGTATAATATCTGTGCATTACTGGCCTTGAAAGTCATGGAACAAGTGAATAAGACTTATTCTATAGATCACATATAGACAAAGATATGACTGTTTGCTGCGTTTCTGTTCTGTGTTGACAGATGCATCACTGCAGCTGTGTGCTGCTCCAGATAATTGTCTGGACTAATTTTCTGTTTATTAGCATATGGCCGTTTTCTATTGGTTCCAGGCAACTCCACAGACAGCATTACTCACTGTACTCTGTCAGGGTCCTCTCATCCTGCAGGACTCGGCCCTGGTAGATCAGCCTCTGTTTGTCCACAGGAATCCCAACTGAAGTGGCAATGTGCTCCTTGAACTCTTTCACTGTCAACTGAGAAAAAGACACCGGTGTGAGGATTAGGCCTATATCCAGTATATGTAAGGCTACTGTAAAAGCGCTCTGTTGGATATGAGAACCTACCTGTCCGCCTACAGTGTAACTTCGGCTCTGGGAGTCCAAAGTTTTGACAGTCACCTCTATATCAGCACCTGGTTCCTCCATGGTTACGCTTACCCTGTGTGTCAAGTAACAGAGGCAATAGAATAAAGTATCATATCAATGCTGTCATGAATAGCATTATGTAAGGGTTAATCAATGAGGGAAATACAATATGCTTGGTTATGGAAAATATCTTTCACAGCAGTTTAGATGAGAGAATGATTCTCAACGGTTTCATCATTAAACTTAAATTAGGCAAACTATTAGAATTTTAGCAAACAGGAAATGGCACAGTGATTTCTGCATAGTGCACCTTTAACACATTTGCCGCTAGAAATGTGTTAATTTGCAGGTAGAAATGTGTTCCACATCCACTGAAGTAGCAAGCAAATGTACTATATTGCTGTAGTAGTTGCCGTGGTAACCAAACCAACAGAGTTACTAGTTAAGCTAACCAAGCCATCAGTCCTAAATTGCTATTATGAAAATCGAATTAAATGTTTTCAATTCGACTTTTGCTATCAAAAATCAGCTACCATTCTACCATGCTGATGTACCGTGCGTTATAGGGAATAGTGTACGGCCTAGAATGCTCTTGAAGCCAATCAGAAACGAGTATTCAACAATATCCATGGTATAATGTGGCTAATATAATTTCAATTGGGCAATTACCTAGCTAACTTTAACGTTAGCTAGCTACTGCCTAAACAAAGATACTGTGTGGTCTAACGTTAACTATGGCAGCTTCCATGAGCGTTATCTAGCTAAAATGGCTAGCTAGCTGAATGGCTAACATCCTTGCCTTGAAGCAAACACGGTCAAACAAAACATTTACGTCCGCGTTCTCTTGATATTAACTGTAGATGGAACTTATACAAATGTGATGGTCCAATCAATTTCTCACGAATATTGACAAAAAACGACAGTGAAACGTGTAGCTAGGTATCTCACATCTACGTTAGCTTTTAGCCAGCAGTTAGCGAGCCAGCCTTGAGCTAACGTTACCATTAGCTGTATGAAATCAGCCAACGTTAGCTAGCTAGTTATTTACTTACTTGATAGCTCCTATCTGTGAAATTAAATATTTCGATTTCAACTGAATGTTTGCCAATTCTTCACCGATTATTCAGTGTGGCATGTAAAGCTAACTAGTTCCTCCTATGATGATAGCAACTGCGGTTCAAGTAACGTAACATATGATTAGCTACCAGAACAGCTGTGACGTTTCAAACATACAGTAACAAATGGGACGTGCTCATCAAGTCAGTTCAACTTGTTTAGCTTATATCTGCTAAATGGATCTGCTAGCCAGATAGATAATATCCCCAGTACAGTAACAGTAGTAGATGAAGGTAAAGTGTGGATGTTTTTGTTAAACCAGGCCTGTATGAAATTAGGGGAAACCAAGAGGTCCAAGACCTCATTAACAAAGTGAGACATGATTTCCTCTTTCTTTACAAGGCATCCCATCAAAGTGAACAGGGCTTCCAGTTCCAACAAAGGCCTGAGACCGCTGGGATTATCAATTCACAGCTATGTAGTGATTGAGGAAGAAGAGCCTGAGTGGGGCTTGGAACAGCAATTATATATATATATATATATTCATATTACTGGAAGTTGACAGTATAATAAAAGGGAAACAAAGTGCTCCTTTTTACCTTTGTTTGAGTCTCGTTTGTTGTTTGATAAATACAAGATAAGTAGGGGTTGAAAAGCAGAAAGATGTGCCCGTCCTATACAAAAAAAAGGTATACTATGCAAACAAAAATAGAATCTGCTGATGAAATAAATGCTGTCTGAGTTTGCATGTTTTGGCTAAAGCCAAAATAGGCATGGTACACTTCTGGGAGAAGAGCCTGTTGCTGTGTGCATGTTAATAATACTGGCTTCTTCTCCTAATTGAACAGAAACTATAATCAAGAGACTAACCACTGGAGCATTTTCTAGTATGTAATATGGTGGATGACTACCAGGAACTAGTTTAGAGAACTGAAATTGGGACTTGAACAGTGGCTCCTACAGCACAGAGTAGCCTAGCCAGGAGCCCAACCTGATGTAACGGTTAATGGATTCCAGTCTCCTTGGAGAGTGAACTGATCAGAACATAGATATAGCCTAAACATAAGGTGGATAGACTATGGTAGACTACCTTGGTGGGTCTGTGACTGGAACCCGCGCCTCCTGTCTTTCTTCCTCGGACTCGTCAGTGTCGGAATCTCTTCTCCTCCTCCTCGGTGGCAGTGGCGGATTTAGGCATAGGCGCCCTGATTCTAGTTTGTGAGCTAGGCAGGCTACTGCTTGGGATGGTCTTCCACTCAGAAGTAGGAGATGGGGCGGAGGTAGGTTGACCTCAGTTCTCCCCACTGGATGCAACATAGCTGACTTGAGACATTGTTACAGTTTCAGGGCCATGGGCCTTTCTCATGATGGAAAAATACAGAATAACATGAAGACAGGAACTGTGCAATGAGTTGTGGGGGCACATTCAGAACGTAGTGTTGCGAGGACAAACGGTATTTTGTTAGATAACAGGAGCCAGGTGTGAGATAACTGTATTGAGTGTGAGCGCATTGATATTCCAGTTTTTGCCTACTCCCTTTGTTATAATAAATATCGGAGCGCTACCATCTGCCTCCTGTGTCAGCATTTGGGTCTCGCTTGTGCCCTTATACATACCTTGAGTGATGGAAGAAGTCATTGAGTGGGAACAGACTAGAATGGTAACAAAGAATGACATGTAGCTACAACGTGATGAGGATAGCTAGCTAATATTTTTCTAGCTAGCTACAGTAACTAACATTCTTTAGGTGATACTAACTATATTAGCTAGCTCAGACTATGAAACTCTGAAAAATCAGGGTCTAAACAGCTCTCCAATATATAATTAAAGCATGCTTTTATAAGAACTATACTTGCCAATGCCATAATGAAGTTGTAGAATAACTTTCCTTGTCTGTAATTACACGGTACACTCACGATCAAAAGCTCAAAGACAATTACCCACGAAACCCAGGACTTTGACACTAATAACTCCCAGGAAAGGTTTTGTGGTTGGCTTCTATGGTGAACATACTCACTCAGTCTCTGTTAAACTCACCATTGAAACGGTTGCGCACAGTACGTGTGGTACAGAATCACTATTCAAAGGTAACACATACACCAAATGAATGGTGTGATTGGTAAGATTTTTTATACCTTTTAATGGGGTGATTGGTGGCTAATTGGTTGCACCCTCCTCTGACAATTTTTTGGTGTTGTTGTCAAACAGCCACTTTGGTGCAGGTGAAAGGATACAAGCCAAGGAAGACCTGAAACATTTTGAGTAGATGCACTGCACTCCTTTTCAAGTGTTTCCCCCCTGCTTTTCTGAATAACATCAAATTATTTGGAAATGTAAACTGGGTTATGAGTCTGAAAAGGTGGCTTTCTGCAAAATGTCTCTTTAGTTAATTAACTTCCTAACTATTTAAAGCTAGATTAAAAAGTGACAAATATAAATAAAATAAATACGAATAAAAAAGAATAGTATTATTACACTATTACCCTATTGCTAACAAAAAACACGCAGTAGCCTGGGTAGCTCACAAACTAGAATCAGGTCGCCTACTCCGACAAGGTTAATTGACCAACAATCCCACACGGGGACAGATCGTTGACATTACGTGCAAATGAGCGATAGAAAACCGATCACGCAAATGTCACCATTCGGAATATATATATATAAAGATTTTGCATGCGTCCCATGCCGCCCCCGGCATGATGCCGCCCTAAATCCGCCACTGCCACCGAGGAGGAGGAGAAGAGATTACGACACCGAAGAGTCCGAGGAAGAAAGACAGGAGGAGCGGGTTCCAGTCACAGACCCACCAAGGTAGTTTACCATATTACATCCACCTTATGTTTAGGCTATATCTATGTTCTGATCAGTTCACTCTCCAAGTAGACTGGAATCCATTAACGTTACATCAGGTTGGGCTCCTGGCTAGGCTACTCTCCAAATCCAGAGGAAAACAAACAAATGGAAGGGTGCATTTCAGTCCAAGTCCAAAGTGACTTCATTCATGTCTTTTCCGATTTCCCTGAGCAGTAGGGGTGTATTCATTACGTCTTGCAACGGAAACGGTTTACCGTTGAAGAACACAACGGAAGCAAACGAAACGGGACGGGACATACCAGAATCTGTCCAATAGAAACTCGTTTTTTGTTTCGAATAAACGTTTGTTGTATAACGTTTTGAAAAAGAACATGTTTAATGAATACACCCCAGGTTTTGACCCCCTGTGTATGTTGAACTGCCTCTGCCCAGAGGCCCAGGCTTTTTGTGGCCTGCCCTATTGCAGCTCTGATCTCTGGATGCACAAGGATGTTTTTAAATGTATGGTTCTGCACAGAGCTGGTTTTTGTGGCAGTGTCTATTAGATGCCCACCTGTGCTGTAGGAGCCACTGTTCAAGTCCCAATTTCAGTTCTCTAAACTAGTTCCTGGTAGTCATCCAGGGGCGGCAGGGTAGCCTAGTGGTTAGAGCGTTGGACCGGAAGGTTGCAAGTTCAAACCCCCGAGCTGACAAGGTACAAATCTGTCGTTCTGCCCCTGAACAGGCAGTTAACCCACTGTTCCTAGGCCGTCATTGAAAATAAGAATTTGTTCTTAACTGACTTGCCTAGTTAAATAAAGGTTAAACAAAATATTACAGATTCTATTTTTGTTTGCATAGTATTTTGTTTAGGACAGGCACATCTTTCTGCTTTTCAACCCCATACGTATCTTGCATTTCTCAAACAACAAACAAGACTCAAACAAAGGTAAAAAGGAGCACTTTGTTTCCCTTTTATTATACTGTCACCTTCCAGTAATATGAACATAGGATTGCTGGTTCACGCCCCACTCGGGCTCTTCTTCCTCTGTTTCCCTTTTATTATACTGTCAACTTCCAGTAATATGAATATATAATTGCTGTTCCAAGCCCCACTCAGGCTCTTCTTCCTCTCTCAATCACTACATAGCTGTGAATTGATAATCCCAGCGGTCTCAGGCCTTTGTTGGAACTGGAAGCCCTGTTCACTTTGATGGGATGCCTTGTAAAGAAAGAGGAAATCATGTCTCACTTTGTTAATGAGGTCTTGGACCTCTTGGTTTCCCCTAATTTCATACAGGCCTGGTTTAACAAAAACATCCACACTTTACCTTCATCTACTACTGTTACTGTACTGGGGATATAATCTATCTGGCTAGCAGATCCATTTAGCAGATATAAACTAAACAAGTTGAACTGACTTGATGAGCACGTCCCATTTGTTACTGTATGTTTGAAACGTCACAGCTGTTCTGGTAGCTAATCGTATGTCACGTTACTTGAACCGCAGTTGCTATCATCATAGGAGGAACTAGTTAGCTTTAAATGCCACACTGAATAATCGGTAAACACTGGTGAAATCGGAAGATTTAACTTCACAGATAGGAGCGATAAAGTAATTAAGTAAGTAACTAGCTAGGTGGTCGGTAGATAGTTCGCTAACTTCATACAGCTAATGGTAACGTTAGCTAAAAGCTAACGTAGCTGTGAGATACCTAGCTACAAGTTTCACTGTCGTATTTTGTCAATATTCGTGTGAAATTGATTGGACCATTACTATTGTATAAGTTCCATCTACAATTAAAATTGATTTCTATCAAGAGAACGCTGACATGAAAAGTTGTTGTTTGACCGTGTTTGCTTCAAGGCATGGATGTTAGCCATTCAGCTAGCTAGCTATTTTCGCTAGATAGCTGTGGCAGCTTCCATGAACGTTAACGTTAGACCACATAGTATCTTTGTTTAGGCAGTAGCTAGCTAACTACCCAATTAAAGTTATATTAGCCACATTATAACAAGGATATTGTCTTATATTCGTTTATGATTGGCTTCAAGAGCATTTTATATAATGCACGGGTACATCAGCATGGTAGAATTCAATGGCTTATAGTTCGTTCTTACATTTTCTACGTTTTTGAGCTGATTTTTGATAGCAAATGTCGAATTGAAAACATTATTGAATTCGAATTTTCATACTAGCAATTTCGGCCTGATGGCTTGGTTAGCTTAACTAGTAACTCTGTTGGTTTGGTTGCCAAGGCAACTACTACAGCAATATAGTGTTAGTGTTCAAATACTGGAGAGTTGAGACCAAATCACGGACGCTGGACAGAGTGGATTTCAGTTGTAACGAAAGACAGTTTTAATGAGTCAGAGATATCTTGTCCCGCAGTTTTACGTGCACGGACCTAGTTCACATAACTCGGCAAGGAGCCAGGTGAAAAAGAGGCCTATACAATGGTTACATACATTTTTATACATAGAATAAAGTAGGTGGAGTCTTGTCGTTTCGGTCTTCTTGACTGGTCCGAGGGTTGGAGGCGGGCCTTGCTCTAGCCAGAGCGGGCCCCATTGGTGCACAGCAAAAGTTCTTTGCTCTTGGGACCGGCCAGTTAGAGGGAGATGAGATGTGTGTTTATATAAGGAAGAGGGGGTCAGTCTTATGGCTGGGTGTATGTGTTCTTACGACGGAATGTCTTTGTTTATATGAGCTATGTGTATGAATATTTATATAACAATAGTAAATTATTATTACCACATACACTTGCTTTCAATGAGAACAACAGATCTATAACTCACATTTCTATGTGAATTTGGTCAGTTCGCAGCTCAGGACTCTATGCCCAACTCTGTGGAAGATTAGTTCTGCTAGCGCTTAGCCCCTCATTGATTAACCCTTACATAATGCTATCCATGACAGCATTGATTTGATACTCTATTCTATTGCCTCTGTTACTTGACACACAGGGTAAACATAACCATGGAGGAACCAGGTGCTGATATAGAGGTGACTGTCAAAACTTTGGACTCCCAGAGTCGAAGTTACACTATAGGCGGACAGGTAGGTTCTCATATCCAACGGAGCGCTTTTACAGTAGCCTTACATATACTGGATATAGGCCTAATCCTCACACCGGTGTCTTTTTCTCAGTTGACAGTGAAAGAGTTCAAGGAGCACATTGCCACTTCAGTGGACAAACAGGCTGATCTACCAGGGCCGAGTTCTGCAGGATGAGAGGACCCTGACAGTACAGTGAGTAATGCTGTGTGTCTGTGGAGTTTCCTGGAATCAATACAAAACGGCCACATGCTAATAAACATGAAATTAGTCCAGACAGTTTTATCTGGAGCAGCACACAGCTGCAGCGAAGCATCTGTCAACACAGAACAGAAACGCAGCAAACAGTCAGATATCTTTGTCTATATGTGATCTATAGAATAACTCTCCTATTCCCTTATTCCATGACTTTCAAGGCCAGTAATGCACAGATGTAAGCCTATTATACAACTGCACACCATCAGAACTTGAGTATCCATCATGTAATTGCTGTAAGCCGTTTGGCTGCTTTGCACATCACCAGATAGATTGATGAAGCACCAGTGTCCTCTAAATACACCGTAATCAATGAGCAACAGAATATAATATATGGTTCACCGGCGGCCCTTGGCACCTTAATTGGGGTGGACGTGCTCATAGTAAAGGTTGGAATGGAATCAATGGAATGGTATCGACACATCAAACACATGTTTTCCATGTGTTTGATGCCATTCCATTCACTACATTCCAGCCATTATTATGAGCCGTCCTCCCCTCAGCAGCCTCTAGTGATATTGTTGTATAATTTTACAAGATGTGTCATTTTCCTCTTCTAACATGGAAAAAGATGACCTCATGGCTTTCAGTGAATACTTTTGTATGATTTTGTCATCGTATGATGGTATGGGCATCATTATTTAAGCATTTAGCCTACCCACTGGGCACACCACATTTAGCCTACCCACTGGGCACACCACGTGGTATAGCCAGCAGCATACCACCTTGCTGGCTTGCTTCTGAAGCTAAGCAGGGTTGGTCCTAGTCGGTCCCTGGATGGGAGACCAGATGCTGCTGGTGTTGGGAGGCCAGTAGGAGGCACACTCTAAAAAATATCCCAATGCCCCAGGGCAGAGATTGGGGACACTGCCCTGTGTAGGGTGCTGTCTTTCGGATGGGATGTTAAACGGTTGTTCTGGCTCTCTGAGGTCATTAAAGATCCCATGGCACTTATCGTAAGATTAGGGATGTTAACCCTGGCGTCCTGGCTAAATTCCCAATCTGGCCCTCAAACCATCACGGGCACCTAATAATCCCCAGTTTACAATTGGCTCATTCATCCCCCTCCTCTCCCCTGTAACTATTCCCCAGGTCGTTGATGTAAATGAGAATGTGTTCTCAGTCAACTTACCTAGTGAAATAATGGATAAATAAAAGAAAATTCAACTTGGGTAATATTTGGTTGAGATGTTGATCAATGAGATTACGACCTATATTCACTCACTCAAAAAGACAGCCAAAGGTTAGTTGAATTTCCAATATGTTATCACTATGCTTTCAACCATTTGAAGAGCACAGCCTAATTCCATTTTGAAAACGATGTCAGATTATTGGTTTAGTTGTCACCCATGACTTAACCCCCAAAAGTAATTATTCATCATGACTGGGCCATAAACAATAACTAGTAATACTGTATAATCAAAAAAAAGGTTAAAATTCCACCTTTCTGGTAAAAAAAATATCATAAGTTGTTGAGGTGTCGTCACTTTTGAGAACACAAGCTCAAGTACACAGTACAAATATGATAAAAATAAAATATTTTTTGATGTATTTCTTACTCAACAAAACTGCATGAATATAGCTTGAAATGACTTATATGCTTTATAAATATAGCATAATAAAATTACTAAGATTTCACCTTCCTTTTAACTGTGAAATGCATATTTGTATGTTTAGTGTTAGAGAAAATGGGCATGTTTTCTGAAGGTCTCTCTTGATCAAAACATCTGCCCCAATCACTGTGAACGTCTCACAGAGCTTTAGCTCGGCTTCCTGAACTCGTTAGGAACTTACCTTTCATAACATATTAATATTCTCCATATATGACCGAAAATAGTTTTTTTTGTTTAAAGCCTTCGATTTATAGCCATTGATGTAAAATAATTCAATCTCTGAATGCGTTACTGTGATGAAATCATTTTCTCCTGCTGCGCTAGGATGTTGGTTGCATGTAATGATTGCAGGCATGTGCTTTGTCCGTGGCTCAGTTGCTGTGATGTGGTGTTCAGCCAGGAGTTGATGAGCAGAGGCTCAGTAATACTAATGTGTTGGTGTGAACCAGGGCTGTTGCTCAGTGGAAGCCATTTTCGATCTACGGTATCCACAGATCAATTTATAAGCGAAAAGGTCGGTCGGTACCAGAACCATGCAGGTCCCCTAACCATCTAGCAGGTTTTAAAAGCACAGCAAAGTTCAAATGGGAATACAATGTCAGAAATGTTGTTTATTTATACAACAGATTGTGTTATCACTGTGTTTCATCTAATAGCAGAACCAAATGACCTGGGATTGCAGTTTAGATTACATTAAAAAAGACATGGGGCAAGTGATCAATTCCGTTTGAGATGTTACACTGATTATTACTGCAATTGTGAATGCTATTTTATGCATGCTATCGTGAACATAAACACCTATTATGATTAACCTACATAAGACATTTAAAGTTAAAGTAACAGCATACACCCTTTCCAGACATCCCCAGTCAGCCGTTACACAAGATATCGCAGGGCTGACCAGTGAAATCGAGGCCTATAAGGATGCAGTTCATAAGGATGCAGTTCATACAGCATGGCCTATCTCAACCAACAAGCTGGACGTCGTCAAGAAGTAACAAGATGCAGAGCTGCAGATGGTGAAACACTATGTGACAACAGGATGGCCTAAGTATGCAGCCAAAGTGCCAGACAAGGTGCAAGCCTACTACACCCCCCGACAGAACCTCTCAATGACACAAGGACTAATGTTGTATGGAGATAGAATAGTAGTACCACAAAATATGGGAACTGAAATGTTAAAGCACATACTCAACAGCCATCAGGGCATTGTGAAGTGCCGGGAGCGAGCTAGAGGTAGTGTGTGGTGGCCTTGAATAAGTAAAAACTGGAAATGGTCAGGAAATAGTCAGTACATGCAAAGACTGCCACGAGTTCAAACCTACTCAGAGGAGGGAGCCTCTGATCACCACTCCACTCCCGTCGCCCATGGGAAAGAGTAGCAGCTGACATATGTGAGCTCAACAAGCAAAACTACTTGGTAGTTGTGGAGTATTTTTCTAGATGTATCTAGAAATATCTTACCTCAAAGACGTGTCAGGAGAAACTACAAGAGCTAAACTGAAGAACATCTTCGCCTGTTTAGGATGCCCAAATATTATAATTACAGACATTGCTCCACAGTTCTCAGCTAGAGCTTTCATGCAATTCTCTGAGGACTAGGATTTCAAACACATTACCACCAACCACCAAGCCCAAGCAAATGGTGAAGCAGAGAGAGCAGTGCAGACAGCCAAAGGGATCCTGAAACAGGCTGACCCATTCCTAGCGCTCATGACCTACAGAGCAACACCACAGCCCAGCACAGCTCCGCACCACAGTCCCCACCCTGGAGGTTAACCTACAACCAGCGTGGCCAGACCTCCAGCAGGTGAGACGTGTCGACCTATAGAGCAAAGCAGAGCTTCATGCGTGTCTACAACAACAGGTATAAAGTCAGAACCCTTCCAGAACTCCAGCACTGTCACACCCTGATCTGTTTCACCTGTCTTTGTGCTTGTCTCCACTCCCCCTCCAGGTGTCGCCCATCTTCCCCATTATCCCCTGTGTATTTATACCTGTGTTCTCTGTTTGTCTGTTGCCAGTTTGTCTTGTTTGTCAAGTCAATCAGTGTGTTTTTGTTGTCAGCTCCTGCTTTTCCCAGTCTCTTTTTCTCGCCCTCCTGGTTTTGACCCTTGCCTGTCTTGACTCTGAGCCAGCCTGTCTGACCACTCTGCCTGCCCCTGAGCCTGCCTGCCGACCTGTACCTTTGTCCCACCTCTGCATTGTTGACCTCTGCCTACCCTGTGCCTGCCTGCTGTCCAGTACCGTTGCCCCACCTCTGGTTTACTGGCCCCTGCCTGCCTTGACCTGTCTTTTGCCTGCCCCTGTTGGAATATTAAACAATTGTCAATTCGACTGCTTCAGTGCTTCCAACAGTGTGACACACCCAGGTCATACATGGTCCCGACAGATACGGGAGTGCTGCGCAGGAATCCACGCCACCTGAAACCTCTCCGCAGTGCTTCAGAGACTTGTCAAAAGGGTGGAGAGGAACACCCAGAGTGTGACACGGAGTTGCACTTACCTATTCCAGATGCCCACCTCCTGTCACAGAACCAAAGACTCCTGTACACAGGACTTACCACCAGACAGATATGGAGAGCATAACGCACAGCCTGCATAATGTGACAGAAGAACCCCACTGCAGCTATGAATGTGACTGGCAGTCCACCCAGCTCACCGTAGGGTAATATATAGTTAGTGTTGAAGAAACAACAACTGTTTTTATGGAATGTTAAAGACAGAAAATGAGTTGATGTTTCATGAGTTGTTGAACTTTAAAGACAGAAAAGTTTGTTTATGAATTCATATGTTGAGGCAAGTTAATTACAGAGTGATGAACTATAAACATTGTGTTGTGTTGACATTTTAGAAACATATGTCTTGAAAGGGTGATGTGTTGTATTGGAACTATTTTATTATAGTGCATGGCACAGGTCATGACGTCATATTAAAGGTGATTGGGCAAGTCGGTCCGCGTGCATCCGTCGTAACATTGAAGACAGTCTCCTGTGTTACGTTACTTATTGTTTCATTAAAGTCAACCAAAGGGATATTCACCTCAAGATTCTTCTCATAAAGCATAACACTACAGTGACCATGATAACATCATCCGGTGGTTGAAATTTCACCCTCAAAACAACCGTTTAAGCTTGATTACTTTTTTTCATATCTAATGTATTTTCCACATAGGTTCCACGTCACGATTACATTGACAAGTTACGTTGAAACAATGTTGATTCAACCAGTTTGTGCCTAATGATCAGATGTGCTTTTCAGCATTAAATTTGGAACTTTATCGGTGTGACGTTGCTGGTATGTATAGAGAGAGATAATTAAATAATGTCAGGCATATTCCATTAAGAGACAAACAACCCCTGAAAAGTTGATCCGACTATACCAATTGGAAGCAGTGTTCTCTTTGTTCTCCTCAAAACGTTAACACGAGTCAAATGAATATGCACAATATTGTCATTCACAAATCAGAAAACAAGGACATCCTATGAAGGTCTACCCATGAAACACTCAAAAAGTTGAGTTTGCGTGTGGTATTGTGCCAGGGGTTTTTCCTGTTCAGGCTCACATATTCAGGAAAACTCCTGGCCCTAATGCTTACAACAAGGATAATTCATTACATTGACACTGCTTGGTAGTTACTCTAGCGCTGTGATACTGTCTTACAAAACAAGAACCTGTGGGATGTGCATTACCAGTGTAGACTGCAGAAATGACAGTCATATTGAAACCCATCCACCAACATGGGGGATGATGGAGGGTGAGGAGAATAGGTGTAGAAGCAGGCCTATTTCCTAAAATTGGGTAAAAGGTAATAATAAAAAAGGTAATAATATTGACATTATTCGGTCCCGCTTCATAAACCATGGTACAAAACCGTTTTGGTATGTGGGCCTTTGGACTATGTGGGATGGTGGAAAGTTGTGCTAACAAAAAAGTGGTTTATGATTACCACAATCCTAAAACGTTTAAAGCTCAGTCCGGACACAGAAAGATCAAGCCTAGAAAAAGCACTCAATTACCAGGTTTCTTTTAGGCCACAAGTTGATTTGAAGTAGTTCAGGTATGTTAGAGGCCAAGGAAGTGTATTCATTCTTGCTCTTTGTGAATGGGTAGTTGGGTCAGCTCTTCACCCCCTGCTCCCAACCAGTCTTCCTATCTACAAGCAGTCTCAATACCCGACAGGTAAGAGAGAGATGCAGATGCAATATCTGTTTTTAGTACTATTGACCTATTAATTAGGTTACTATGCACAAGCGATGATATATCAAAACCTCATGAGCCCTTCACGATGACTCTCAAAATATTATTTTGGTCTTTAATTTATTTACAAAAAATATGTGACTGCTAATTAAGTTTTATTATATTTAACCTTAATCTTTAAAGGGAGTCATTGGGTTACACACACATACAGTGGGGCAAAAAAGTATTTAGTCAGCCACCAATTGTGCAAGTTCTCCCACTTAAAAAGATGAGAGGCCTGTAATTTTTTTCATAGGTACACTTCAACTATGACAGACAAAATGAGAAAAAAAATCCAGAAAATCACATTGTAGGATTTTTTTATGAATTTATTTGCAAATTATGGTGGAAAATAAGTATTTGGTCACCTACAAACAAGCAAGATTTCTGGCTCTCACAGACCTGTAACTTCTTCTTTAAGATGCTCCTCTGTCCTCCACTCGTTACCTGTATTAATGGAACCTGTTTGAACTTGTTATCAGTATAAAAGACACCTGTCCACAACCTTAAACAGTCACACTCCAAACTCCACTATGGCCAAGACCAAAGAGCTGTCAAAGGACACCAGAAACAAAATTGTAGACCTGCACCGGGCTGGGAAGACTAAATCTGCAATAGGTAAGCAGCTTGGTTTGAAGAAATCAACTGTGGGAGCAATTATTAGGAAATGGAAGACATACAAGACCACTGATAATCTCCCTCGATCTGGGGCTCCACGCAAGATCTCACCCCGTGGGGTCAAAATGATCACGAGAACGGTGAGCAAAAATCCCAGAACCACATGGGGGGACCTAGTGAATGACCTGCAGAGAGCTGGGACCAAAGTAACAAAGCCTACCATCAGTAACGCACTACGCCGTCAGGGACTCAAATCTTGCAGTGCCAGACGTGTCCCCCTGCTTAAGCCAGTACATGTCCAGGCCCGTCTGAAGTTTGCTAGAGAGCATTTGGATGATCCAGAAGAAGATTGGGAGAATGTCATATGGTCAGATGAAACCAAAATAGAACTATTTGGTAAAAACTCAACTCGTCGTGTTTTGAGGACAAAGAATGCTGAGTTGCATCCAAAGAACACCATATCTACTGTGAAGCATGGGGGTGGAAACATCATGCTTTGGGGCTGTTTTTCTGCAAAGGGACCAGGACGACTGATCCGTGTAAAGGAAAGAATGAATGGGGCCATGTATCGTGAGATTTGAGTGAAAACCTCCTTCCATCAGCAAGGGCATTGAAGATGAAACGTGGCTGGGTCTTTCAGCATGACAATGATCCCAAACACACCGCCCGGGCAACGAAGCAGTGGCTTCGTAAGAAGCATTTCAAGGTCCTGGAGTGGCATAGCCAGTCTCCAGATCTCAACCCCATAGAAAATCTTTGGAGGGAGTTGAAAGTCCGTGTTGCCCAGCAACAGCCCAAAAACATCACTGCTCTAGAGGAGATCTGCATGGAGGAATGGGCCAAAATACCAGCAACAGTGTGTGAAAACCTTGTGAAGACTTACAGAAAACGTTTGACCTCTGTCATTGCCAACGAAGGGTATATAACAAAGTATTGAGAAACTTTGGTTATTGACCAAATACTTATTTTCCACCATAATTTGCAAATAAATTCATTAAAAATCCTACAATGTGATTTTCTGGATTTTTTTTTCTCATTTTTTTTCTCATTTTGTCTGTCATAGTTGAAGTGTACCTATGATGAAAATTACAAGCCTCTCATCTTTTTAAGTGGGAGAACTTGCACAATTGGTGGCTGACTAAATACTTTTTTTGCCCCACTGTACAAGGAGTCAACTTTGAGTAAAAACAGACAATGAGTCACTTTTACAAGTGAGCCCTGCAAACATCATACAAAATGCAGTTTGCTGTACAGACTTCCCACCATATGTGGTTTGACTTGAAAGTGTTGTAATTGGAGTCTTACAAGCATACAGTATATGGTTTACAGAAAATCCACATGATTTCACAATTAATTTCTTTTTTCTGTAATGGCTGGATATGGACAGCACCTCAACAAATGGTTTCTCAGTTTCAGATGTAGTTTTTGAATTATTTCACATTTATCGCCTTGGCCTTTCCCTTGTCATCGTACACTTTCCCCACCCACTGTTTTCTCACTCTGGTGGTCATTTTTTTGTCAGTAATGTCTTAAAATAGATGTTTTCTTTCCTATAATTCTGCCCTTCTCTCTTTTCTTCCTTCCTTTCTCTCTCTCTCGCTCTCTCGCTCTCTCGCTCTCTCACTCACAGTATCTTGGCAAATGGTACTTCATTGCAGCGGCTGGTGTGAAGGAGTCGGATGTGCAGATGTTCAGACAGATGGACAGCACTGTGTTTCACCTGAATGAGACCTCTGAAAAGGCACTACTGTTGACCGGAGCCATGCGCGTGTAAGAGACCAGGGATAGCTGACACACAATCATACTGGCAGAGAAGCCCACTTGGGGAATGTCCCAATAATCTCTCCTTCCTGAAGTGTGCACTTGTTCACTACTCCCCAGGAATATAAAAGCATTGGATTTGGATATGCATGGGCTAAAGGGAGTTTCTTTTAACAGTAATGAGAAATGGTAGAAGAGAGGGATTATTTGGAACACGTCCTTGGTCTGTTTCTGACCCAGATTTGACCCAGTTGTACACAGTTCAACAGGCTTAATTACACCGTATATGGCGTTGCAATGCTTGTGGAGTATTCTACCCTGACTAACATTTTCAAAGTATAGGAGAACGTCAGTGTTGTTTACAAAATTACAGTAGAAGCTGTCTGTGTGATAATGCACATATCTTTCCATTTTAGGGGTGGTCGTTGCGTTATGAAAAACTGGACCTATACTATTCAGTCTGGAAAAGATTATTTGACATCACAGGGTAACTCACAACCACTCCCACTAACTTAGGTGTAACTTTTAATTTGAGTTTTCTTTTCTTATCTCAGACTTTGAATGGGCCAATGAGTATCTCGGCCCATAGAAAAAGCATTGGGACAGTGACAGTTGTTTAGTTGTTTTGTCTCTGTACTCCAGCACTTTGGATTTTAAATGATACAATGACTGAAGTTAAAGTGAGTGCAGACTGTCAGCTTTAATTTGAGGGTATTTTGATCCATATCGTGTGAACCGTTTAGAAATTACAGCACATTTTGTACATCGTTCCCCCATTTTAGGGGACCAAAAGTATTGGGACAAATTCACTTATGTGTATTGAAGTAGTGCAAAAGTTTAGTATTTGGTCCCAAAGTTAGACACGCAAATATCATACCCCCAAAACATGATAACCTCTCACCATTACAATGTCAGGAGAGGTTAGCGTTTTTGGGGGGTGTATGATAGAGGCTTAACAAACTTTCTCACTCACTCAAAAAGTGCTGTACTTTCTAAACGGTTAACCCGATATGAATCAAAATGCCCTCAAATTAAAGCTGGCAGTCTGCACTTCATACACAGCCAAAACAACAACAAAAAATTCCACTGTCCCAATACTTTTGGAGCTCACTGTATGTGTGAACAAAACTTGAGCAAAATTATGTTAGCCCATTGAATAATTAATTCCCTGTTGGTTTGACACAGGCAGGCCTGAGCTGCAAACTCTAGTGTGGAGTGGAGAGTGGCTGAACTGCAACCAGTGTATCCTGCTGCAGGAGATGGAGCGTCACTTGGATCCACTAGAGACACACAACACCCTCAACAGATTCATTCTTTACGGTCAGCAAAGGAGTCATCAATGATTCCATACTGTGATGGAATAGCAGGAATCGAAGCAAAGCTGAGAATCTAAGAATTGAGATACATACTATTATTAATACATCACATTGCTGTTTAATTAATTATTGCATGCATACAATGTACATATTACATTTGATGTGTTTTAAATTGTATAACAAGGACATGGTATAGCTGCCCAAAGGGTTAATGTGCTTAGAGATGCAAAGAATATTTGCATGTTTGCACTGTGGTCCTCAATGAAAATAGTGACAGTGCCTTATTGGATAATAAAGTGGTGAAGGCGTTTCGGACCCAAACGGCTTGTAAAAACATGGACAGATTTGTCCATCTCCCTCAAGAGAAAGGTTTGTGGTTTTGGTACATAATCTAACCTCACTATAGAACAAATGGACTTGGACCACCAGAGAAATATATATTTTCTAATATCTAAAATAGCATATGTCTCATTGAACTGTTTTATTTATATATGTGTGTGTGTGTGTGTATGTTTCTTTCAGAGCTTTGTCATTTAAACAAGGCGTAGCACTGAGGTAAGAATCTAAATTATTCATTCACTTTTATGTTTATGCACTTATCACTACTGCTCTTCCATTTTGTGGTTATTAGATTACATTTGCTCATCCATCGCCACAATCTATTACAGGCTGCCTGCTATGTGTTGGAGTCTTCCATCAAGATCATGCTATGCATCGAAATAGGTTTCCTTTTGAGAGTTTATTATTAGCGTATTGCCCACTCTAACTTTGATCTAACTCAGAAACGTGGAACTAATTCAAATGAAGAACTCTCCTCTCATGTCCCATGTGTAATAGTAAAAACAAATAAACAGAAAAAAAAGAACAGCTACTCCAAGTCTATTCCAAAGTCTCAGAATGTTTAGAATAGCACTAATGACCCAGGCGTAGACGTCTCAGCATTTTCCATCGCTCATTTAAACTTGCAGTGACATGGCACACAGTTATCAAGTTTTCGAAGAAGGGCCTATTTCCAGGCAAATATTTCAATTTCACGCATTTCTCTTTTTGTGAGGGATGACTTAACTGTCATGGTTCACTGAACTGCATTGTTCCACTCTTTTTGCCTAACTCCATCAGTGGAGGCTGCTGAGTGGAGGATGGCTCATAATAATGTCTGGAATGGAGTCAATGGAATGGTATGAAACACCATTGACTCCATTCCAGCCATTATTATGAGCAGTCCTCCCCTCCGCTGCCCTCTATCTAAATACCATTCATCAATTTAGAAAATAATCCAGGGCTAGTTTACCGGGGGAGTAGCCTCCCACGTAGTTACACTTACAATGCAGGGGAAATTCCCATGATGCTGCTGACAGAGCAGAGGCTCAGAGCACACTGTCGTTCACAACTAGAGTGGTCATCCACAGTTCTCTTCTTCATTAGCTCTAATGTAATAATACACAGGGTGACTGAAAGCAGAAACTGTGAAATTTGCTTTCACCTGTCCTTTTATTTCTTGTACGGTTATTTCTTTGACTTGCAGTTCGAAATCAAGAAAATATGGGTATATGAAGGGGTAGACTAGGGATTTGGGGTGCATTGGATACATTGTACATGTCATTTCTATGGCTTAAATACAATAACATTTGAGACCAGACTCCCATGTCTGGTCCTATAAAAACACCTACAGTATACACTACATTGGTAATAAACCTTTTCCTATATAAGAGGGCATTGAAATAGAGAATTCTTTGAGTTAATAGTTTCTCAACATTATGTCAACGCCATTGATTGATGTAAAATAGCGAGACTTTCATCTGCACTGTCATCAGTAACAAAGCACAATGTCCAGTCAATATATTTGACATCAGGTGATGTGGGTTTTTACTTGTAGCCTCAAGGAAAGGTCAAACAACAGTGGTGTCCTTTTGCTTATGTAACCATTTGAATCCTATGCTGTAGCTCTGGACTCGTATTCATAAAGCAGAGCAGGAGTGCTGATCTAGGATCAGTTTCGCCTTTCAGATAATGAATAAGATTACATAGAGAGGGAACCTGATCCTATCAGCACTTCTACTCTGAGAAGCTTTATGAATAAGGGCCCTGGTTAGAAATGATTGACGTACCAGGGGTTGCTACCAGTGACGGGAGACAATCGATGGCTGAATTAGACAAAGTCAACATGTAGCTAACAATGTCACCATTCAAGTACCTCTGTGTTTCAACTATGCCCGGGGCTAATATGAATGTCAGAAAATATCCTGAAACCATGATGAAATCCTTGTCTCTCTCCCTCCCCCTCTCTGATTTACGCACTTTCAAAGACTTGTGACGCACCAACATGAAGACACTTGACTTCCCAGATGCACTTTGGCATGAAACAACTTGTTGACCGACAGAAAGTACAGAGTAAGAATTTACTTCCTGTCTCTGTCAGAATGACTTGAGATTCTTACCTTTCTCTCACCTGTACGATGTCCATAATAGGACAGCCTCAATCTCAGCAGGACATATTTCAGTCTCAGTAGGACTTGTTTCAATAAGTTAATATAGTCACAGTACGGCTGAGATTCTATTCCCAGTGTGTTCCTCTTCATTTCAGTATAGTTTCTCAAATACCAATGCCATTTACAGTATATGAAAACATATCTTGTTAAGCCCAAGAATAGGCAGTCAAACTCCCCTGCATAATATTTCAGTACTGTCAAACAATGGTTCTTCCAGCCCACCTCTAACACAGCTGATTGTTGTTGAGCAGTTCACTAATTATATTGATGAGCAGTTCACTAGTGAAACACTAATCAGATGGTAATGCTGGGCAGAAACACCCTTTAGTTCTCCCTGACCAGGAATGGTGACCGCTGGTGTATATACCAATATTGAGCCGAACACATTCTACGATGCTGTACAGATTGACATCAATGATCTAAAACTAGACAGAAACTGATCAATGATCTAAAACTGGACAGAAACTGATCAATGATCTAAAACAGAACAGAAACAGAATAGAAACTGAACAGAACCTGATTAGATTGATGCCAGAAGGTTTCTGCTTTCAACAACAGCAGTGCCTGAACTTCTGCATTTCAGGAAGATGGGGAAAAGACTTAAAGGCTAACATGATTGAAGGCCTTGTCTGAGAACTTTGCCTGCATTGGGTAAGCACCTAAACCGTCTGTGGCATGTCAAGAAAAGCACAGGTTGATTGGGGATGCCCCATGGAGCAAGAAACCAAGAGCAGGAAAGTTACATAGAAATCTACCAACAAACGCTCTCTCCTTCTCTCACTCTCACTTTCGCTCTCTCCACTTTCTAAAAGTTACTTTCAGTCCTGTTTATGAAATCAACAGTGTTCAACTTCACACATCTGCATTTCCATACCCTATGGCTATTTGCATACCCTATGTATCAGGAACCAAAGTAAGACCTAAGTGCAGACTGTGTGAAGTAACCATGTTTAATGACAGGTCAAGGCAGGCACGGGTCGATAATCCAGAGTGGGAGCCAAGGTACAGGACGGCAGGCAGGCTCAGGGTAAGGGGCAGGCAGACGGGCTCAGAGTCAGGACAGGCAATGGTCAAAACCAGGAGGGTGAGAAAAGAGACTGGGGAAAAGCAGGAGCTGAGAAACAAAACGCTGGTTCACTTGACAAACAAGACGACCTGGCAGCAGACAAACAGAGAACACAGGTATAAGTACCCAGGGGATAATGGGGAAGATGGGCGACATCTGGAGGGGGTGGAGACCAGCACAAGGACCGGTGAAACAGATCAGGGCATGACCCTGGCTATTTCCATGCCCTATGTATGTAAAGTCAGATTGAGTCACTGTGGCTGCCAGCTGGTTTATGAAACCATGAAGAAAACTCCCTGTCATGTTTTTGTACCTGTGGAACCCACTGACACTGACCTATAAATATGTGTGGGAAATCACATGCCACCCACATCTGTCAATGTTGTGCCTGACTCATCTGTAGCCTTACTAGCCTATAGTTCCTTGCCACAGGGATGATAGTGGTTCTGTCACCTTCTCTTTGTCTGTACTGTCATACTTGAATAAAAGTAAAGATACCTTAATAGAAAATGACTCAAGTAAATGTGAAAGAGAACTGAATTTTAAAACTGATTCTAAATGCATTTGACATGTTGAATATGTGAAGCTATGGTAAATTTGATAGTTTGCAAACGTGATATGCAGACAATGAATGCAATATCCACCACATTGAAACAGAATATATAAATATTGAATTTGAATATTCAATTAAGTTGTAATATAATTTTAAATCTGAATGCAATATTCATTCAATTACTTTTTCATATCATGAAATACAAGTTAAATTGATTAATTCTATGATTAAATGTGTGCATTACAAATGTAAAAATATTGCATTTGAATTCAGTATCTTAATGCAAATTTTAAAAATGTTGAATTCAAATATAGTTTCTGTTGTCATTGAAATCGCTCTGTAATTGCTCCAATCGTTCCTTTCCTGTTCCGCATCCGAAATGTACTTTTGGGTGTCAGGGAAAATGTATGGGTGTAAAAAGTACATATTTTCTTTAGGAATGTAGTGGAGTAAAAGTGTTAACATTTTGAAATGGTAAAGTGATCAACATTATAAAAATAAAAAAACTGCTGAAAACCTGATGTTTCCATGTCAAATGGTTTTGTTATTTTTCACTCTTCTGTGATGTATAGAAAGTGTAATATTGGGATGCAAACTCAAAATTGAATACATTTAAACCAGATCTGACATGGTGCAGGTGTCTTTTTCTTTTTAAAGACCATAACCAATGTGTGTGAGGTGTATGCTTTGGTTTCAAAGTAGATTTGTTTAAGACTACCAAGAACACTCTGTGACCCTGATTTAGCCCACTGCAAAAAACAGTAGTGCTTCAAAGTATTTTTCTTGGGGTAAATCCATTTTAATTCAGTCACTTTTTGACAGCATCCCTTTTGATTTCAACAAAAATGTTCATGCATGTATGTCACCATACCATGAAACATCCATGTCTTCATCACCGGAAAATATAGATCATGTAAAATAGGGTCTAAACTACAATTTATGGGGGAAAAAAATCTGAGTTTCTGCATTCAAACTCAAAACGTTTGAGGTTCTTGTGTTGCGCTCGCCATCCGTTGAGACACAACATGCTCTTGAATACAGGGTGGGTGTCATTTCAATCATAGAAATATTATTCATAGAATGGACATATCCCTTCAGACAACTGCAATTTAGCTGGTACACCATTGACATTTTAATTGAATTGACATTTTTACTTCTAATTACTACTACAAAGATAGTCACTGGTCCACCTGTTGAATGTAAACTTACATTTTTATTATATTATATATATTATATGTTCTATGATTTCAATAGGTTTCCTATGGAAGATTGACAGTATCATTTAAAAAACATATTCCCATTCAAGACAAAGGAGATGATTGTGGACTACAAGAAAAAGGAGAACCAAGCACGCCACCATTCTCATTTATGGAGCTGTAGTGGGGCAGGTTGAGAGCTTCAAGTTCCTTGGTGTCCACATCACCAACAAACTAACGTGGTCCAAGCACAACAATACAGTCGTGAAGAGGGCACGACAAAACCTATTCCCCCTCAGGAGTCTGAAAAGATTTGGCATGGATCCTCAGATCCTCAAGGTTCTACAGCTGCACCATCAAGAGCATCACTGCCTGGTCTGGCAACTGCTCGGCCTCCGACTGTAAGGCACTACAGAGGGTAGTGTGTACGGCCCAGTACATCACTGGGGAAAAGCTTCCTGCCATCCAGGACCTCTATACCAGGCAGTGTCAGAGGAAGGCCCTAAAAATTGTCAAAGACTCCAGCCACCCTAGTCATAGGCCAAAAAGACTCCTGAACATCTAATCAAATGGTTGCATTGCCCCCCCCCCCCCTTTTTACACTGCTGCTACTCTCTGTTACTATCTACTTTAATAACTCTACCTACATGTACATATTACCTCGACTAACCGGTTCTCCCGCACATTGACTCTGTACCGGTACCCCCTGTATATAGCCTCTCTATTGTTATTTTACTGCTGCTCTTTAATTATTTGTTACTTTTATAAAAACATTTTTAGGTATTTTTCTTAACTGCAATGTTGGTTAAGGGCTTGTAATTAAGCATTTCACTGTAAGTTCTACAACAGTTGTATTCGGCGCATGTGACAAATACAATTTTAATTCTCTGATGTGTGGACTTTCGACTATCTTTTTGCACCATTTGAAAGTTGAAAATGTAATTTTATTCCCATTTTAGTACATTTATCAGCCAAAACATGACACCCACCCTGTATTCAAGAGCATGTTGTGTCTCAACCGATGGTGGGCACAACACAAGAACCTCAGGTTGTAGTTTAGACCCTATTTTACATAATCTATCTGAATATGAATAAAAAATCTGAGTTTACACGTTTTTAGATAATTGACATATACGGTTAGAAAATGACAAGAAATGATTGAATAGGCTGACAGCCCTGTTTGTAAGCTTTTAAATGATATCAGTCTCAACCATTTGTCGTTTCCAGTGATGAAGACATGGATGCCTCATGGTATGGTGGGGTATAAAAAAAATATGTCAACTTTTATCTATTTAATAAATTCACCTTTTAATAATAACATTCACCTTTTATCTATTTAATGTTTTCGCATTCAGGTCTAAAAAGTCACTTTCTGAGCACTTCTACAATTGGCCAATATGGATGACAGGTTTTGTTGCTATCAAAAAGGGTGCTGTCAGAAAGTTACTTTACAACACTATCTACAGTATTACATAAAATAATGGATCAAATACCTGCTTTTATTGATTGTTTAAATTCATTTTTTTGTTGACATAAAAAAAAAACACGTTCTCAACACAGTGGGGAAATCAAATAAATCATAGCCTTTGTGACAATCTGTTACTGCTCTTTGGCAACTTCTGCCTGGCTTGACAATGGAGTAGGCAGAACCATAAACAGATCTTGGACCAGGCTAAAATACATTTTCATAGAAGAATATGACATCATCAGTTGCTAATTCAATGTGACCACAGTCAACCTAGACTTTGAGGTGGTTGTTTTAGTCCATGATGCTTTGCTTTCACTCCCTCCTTTCTTTCCAACCACAACTCACAGTGAAGAAAAAAAAGTCCATCGCATCAAACCTCAACTCCTGTGGAAGGGGGGAAACCCTGTCTAAAGAACATGTCTCTGAAATGCAGCATGGTATGCAGCAGACAGATTTGTTTGTACAAGGACAATACAAGACACACTAGGTGAGTTGAGATCCTGGTCAATGTGTTTCATTTTATTCATATCAAAGCTACTTATTTATTAACGATGTATATGTAAATTGTGGTAACACAGAATTGTGGACAGTGGACCATTGTATTTGCAATACTTTCTCATTATGTGAAATTCCTAATCTTAGACTTAATTATAGGATGTTTGGATGAGGAAAATGTGACCAAATGTAAAATCACTTGGTGATAACGATTTTATCATCACACAGTAATAGTCTAATGGCTCCACAGTCATATTTGGTCCAAAAACGGTGGTTGTTGTATGACTATTTAGTGGCATTTTCAATAATGAGACTGTGATAGGCAATATGATGGACCCAGTCTCATGTCCTATACCATATGACAGGTAATGCGGTCACATTGATCATTGACAGATCATTCTCTCACTCACTATGCATACCTTCACAATTACTTGTATCTTGTACAAGTGTGTAACAGGACAAATATAAGCACCCCCAAAAAATTATTATTATTATCTTGACTATTCTTAGTCACTGTGACTGATGCATTCATGGCCAACTGAGCATACCAGAGTACACTGCGTGACAGCCGTAATGTCTTGTCACAGTCACACAGTACATACCACTCTCTGCATGTTTACTACAAATTATTTTAGTGTATTTCTCTGGTAGTGAGTTCATTTATCACATGTTATTGTTTGAGCCAATATAAGTAGCAAACCTCACTGCACATAGGGTTCAAGAGGGGAATAATCTATGTAGGTGAAATCCCAGAGTGGGGTATAATCTAAACAAAATGTTATTCAGAAGGGAGCCTAATGTTGAGGTGCTCGGACTCAAGCAGTAGCCTATGGTGGAAGATCTACAACCCGCCTGCTTTATATCTATTCTAGACCCTTCAGATCTGCGAACGTTGGATTAGATAAGGATTAGGGCCGATGGGAAGTGGTAGGGAGTGAATTGGGACGGCTCTCAGTGGTTTGTGGTACGTGTGTGTTTCCCAGAGGATGAAGAGCCAACAGCACACCTCCAGATACCTGCTGCTACATGTGTGGTGCGGGTTTCTCACAGTCGCTATGGGGATTATGGTCGCAGTTCTCACAACAGTGCAAATAAACTCATCTGACAAGGTATGTCCAATTATCATCAGTGATAGCTAGACTCTGATATGGTGATGATGATGATACATAAGGGTAGACTGATGATGATTTCAAGGTGTCACTATGTAATTTCTCTCTCCAAGAGTCATTTACCTGAATCAAAGGAGGAAAACCAGCCCCCTATAAGTAAGTTGTACTGGGTTACACATACTGACGTTAATAGTTTTTTTCTGTTCTGTAAGTCATAATATTGACCAAGGCACTGTAATATCATTCCTATCCCATATTAGACATTCGACAACAGTATATTTATTTTCATTTAACCTTTATTTAAATAGGCAAGTCCGTTAAGATGAAATTCTTATTTACAATGACGGCCTATCAAAAGTCAAAAAGAATCCGGTGGGGACAGGGGCTGGGATAAAAATAATTATATATATATATATATATATATATATATATATAGGACAATGACTTTAAATATTATTTATCTTTTGCAGATGGCAGTTTTTTGGCTCAATTGAATTCATCAAAGGGTAAGTAAAGCATTGATATTTCCATTTCTGATTATCACTGAATGTCTAGTGTTTAAACATTGCACTGTGTGCAATATAACTCAGATCATTGATGCATTTTCTGGAGAAAGATGACATTATAAGATTGCACAAGCAGAGAGTAACACGTAAATGTTACAAGATGGATCAAAACAGGAAAATTAATGGGCTTTTTTTTGTTGCTTTCCAGCTCCCCGTCCCTCTTATATCCAGCTGACCATGGGTAAGCTAAACACTTCCTTTCCTAGTTTATAGGTAAGGACTTTTGGGCCTAACATTCCATGCTTGTTGCAGTTTCCTTTTTGCATCCTAAATTCATGGAATGCATGAGTTAACATTGGATCTTCTGCTGCCTGTCTGAACTTGTCAGTTACACTAAACAAGACTAGGGCCCTGTACACACTCAGGTTGTACAACTGATCTAACACATTTGACACAATGGTTGTGATACAACTAATATTTCTATACACTCAACGGTCAGTTTATTAGGTACACCATGTAGTACCGGATCGGATCCCCCTTTGCCTCCAGAACAGCCTGACTTATTCGGGGTGTGTCGGAAACGTTCCACAGATATGTTGGTCCATGCTGACGCAATGGTGTCTGTCACGCAGTGGCTGTAGATTGGATGGTGGTACATTCATGCTGCCAACAGCCCGTTCCATCTCATCACGGAGATCACGGCTCTATTGGGTTGAGGTCTGGGGAATGCGCAGGCCACTCAATTAAACTGAACTCGCTCTCACGTTCCAGAAAATGTTTTTCCACTCCTCATTGTCAAGTGGTGATCGCGTGCCCACTGGAGCAACTTCTTCTTGTTTTTAGCTAACAGGAGTGGAACCCGGTGTTGTCGTTTGCTGCAATAGCCCATCTCTGGGATCGACGGGTTGTGTGTTCCGAGATGCCGTTCTGCATATCACTGTTGTACTGCGCCATTATTTGTCTGTTTGGAGGAGGATTATTTAAGATACTGTTTGAAGAGGTAGGGTTTCAGATGTTTTCAGAAGATGGGCAGGATGTCCTAGCTTCAGGGGGAAGCTGGGTCCACCATTGGGGTGCCAGGACAGGGAAGAGCTTGGACTGGGCTGAGCGGGAGCTGCCCTCCCGCAGGGCTGGAAGGGCCAAGATATATAACATGCTTACTAACCATGAGCAGAACATATTACGACACAGTCCAACGTAACTGTATGTCTCTTATCAACAAGATGTTATGTATCTTTATTCATCAGAAAATTATATATATGTATTGAAAACATTATGCAAATATAAAATCTATTCATTAAACATTGAGCTATTGTGAGGGTAGGTGTATTAACCCCCCCCCCCCGTCTGCTCCTTTGTGAAGTGGTGTTCAAGACCCGCAATCAACCCATCTACTGTAACTGTTTAGATGCGGGCAACGCACTAAGCCCAAGACAATGATACAATTACTCTCTGTGAAAATACATTATAATTTTGCAGCGTACAGTGCCTTCGGAAAGTATTCAGACCCCTTGATGTTTTTCCACATTTTATTATGTTACAGCATTATTCAAAAATGTATTCAATTGTTTTATTCCCTCATCAATCAACACACAATACTCCATAATGACAAAGCAAAAAAAATTTGGGGAAATAATAATAACATCACATTTAGATAAGTATTCAGTACCCTTTACTCAGTACTTTGTTGAAGCACCTTTGGCAGTGATTACAGCATCAAGTCTTCTTGGGTATGACGCTATAAGCTTGGCACACCTGTATTTGGGGAGTTTCTCCCATTCTTCTCTGCAGTTCCTCTCAAGCTCTGTCAGGTTGGATGGGGAGCATTGCTGCAGATATCTTCAGGTCTCTCCAGAGATGTTTGATCTGGTTTAAGTCCAGGCTCTGGCTGGACATTCAGAGACTTGTCCCGAAGCCACTCCTGCGTTGTCTTGGTTGTGTGCTTAGGGTCGTTGTCCTGTTGGAAGGTGAACCTTCACCCCAGTCTGAGGTCCTGAGCACTCTGGAGCAGGTTTTCATCAAGGATCTCTGTGTACTTTGCACCGTTCATCTTTCCCTCGATCCTGACTAGTCTCCCAGTTCCTGCCACTGAAACACATCCCCACAGCATGATGCTGCCACCACCATGCTTCACCGTAGGGATGGTGCCAGGTTTCCTCCAGACGTGACGCTTGGAATTCAGGCCAAAGAGTTCAATCTTGGTTTCATCAGACCAGAGAATCTTGTTTCTCATGGTCTGAGAATCTTTAGGTGCCTTTTGGAAAACTCCAAGCGGGCTGTCATGTGGTGGAGTGCTGCAGAGATGGTTGTCCTTCTGGAAGGTTCTCCCATCTCCTCAGAGGAACTCTAGAGCTCTGTCAGAGTGACCAATGGGTTCTTGGTCACCTCCCTGATCAAGGCCCTTCTCCTCTGATTGCTCAGTTTGGCTGGGCGACCAGCTCTAGGAAGAGTCTTGGTGGTTCCAAACTTCTTCCATTTAAGTATGATGGGAAGCCACAGTGTTCTTTTGGACCTTCAATGCTGCAGAAAATCATTGGTACCCTTCCCCAGATATGTGCCTCAACACAATCCTGTCTCGGAGCGCTATGGACAATTCGTTTGACCTCATGGCTTGGTTTTTGCTCTGACATGCACTTTCAACTGTGGGACCTTATATAGACAGGTGTGTGCCTTTCCAAATCATGTCCATTCAATTTAATTTACCACAGGTGGACTCCAATCAAGTTGTAGAAACATCTCAAGGATGATCAATGGATCAGGATACACCTGAGCTCAATTTTGAATCTCATAGCAAAGGGTCTGAATACTTATGTAAATAAGGTATCTGTTTGTAGATATCTGTTTTTGCTTTGTCATTATGGGGTATTGTGTGTATCTTGCTGAGGGGGAAAAAAATATATTTTAGAATAAGGCTGTAACGTAACAAAATGTGGAAAAGTCAAGGGGGTCTGAGTACTTTCCGCAGGCACTGTATACAGAGTTTTTAAAGGGGTATTGAAAGTGTAGTTATTCAATATTTTGCCACCTGTCTGTTAAAATATATGCACAAACATACACTACATATTCAAAAGTATATGGACACCCCTTAAAATGAATGGATTCGGCTATTTCAGCCACACCGTTGCTGACAGGTGTATAAAATAGAGCACACAGCCATGCAATTCCCATAGTCAAACATTGACAGTAGAATGGCCTTACTGAAGAGCTCAGTGTCTTTCAACATGGCACCGTCATAGGATGCCACCTTTTCAACAAGTCAGTTCCATTTCTGCCCTTCTAGAGCTGCCTCGATCAACTGTAAGTGCTGTTATTGTGAAGTGGAAACGTCTAGGAGCAACAACGGTTCAGCCGCGAAGTGGTAGGCCTCACAAGCTCACAGAACGGGACCACTGAGTGCTGAAGCGTGTAGCGCGTAAAAATTGTCTGTCCTTGGTTGCAACACTCACTTCCAAGTTCCAAACTGCCTGTTTCAGTATGACAATGCCCACGTACACAAAGCGAGGTCCATACAGAAATGGTTTGTCGAGATTGGTGTGGAAGAACTTGATTGGCATGCACAGAGCCCTGACCTCAACCCCATCGAACACCTTTGGGATGAATTGAAACGCCGACTGCAAGCCAGGTCTAATCGCCAAACATCAGTGCCAGACCTCACTAATGCTCTTGTGGCTGACTGGAAGCAAGTCCCCGCAGTAATGTTCCAGCATCTAGTGGAAAGCCTTCCCAGAAGAGTGGAGGCTGTTATAGCAGCAAAGGGGGGGACCAACTCCATATTAATGCCCATGATTTAGGAATGAGATGTTCGACGAGCAGGCGTCCGCATACGTTGATATGCATACCCATTGATATGATGTAAAGCGTTTTAATATTTTATTTTATTCTCTTTTCTTTTCTTTCCTTCTGTCTCATGAGAAGGAACATTATCTTGGGAGAATGACCATGATGCCACCGTCTGTGGCTCTTGTTCCCTCGTCCTCCGCGACAACTCTGTCTACATCACATCTGAAGGCTTCTACTACATCTATGTCCAAGTCACCTTCACTAGGCACACCGGGGGAGAGGAGAAGAGGAAGGTGACTCTGTTCAAAAATGGCATTCAGAATAAGACCCAACGAAGGAGACTGAGTGAAGCCGTGTATCACGGAGAGAAAGAGGGAACTGTATTCATGTCCAGGATGGTTAAGCTCCAACAAGGTAACAGTCTCAGCCTTGAGATAACATCCAAGAATAATAGTTTTAGGTATGGGGTAGAGAATACCCACTGGGGGGCATATCAGCTCCCCCCATATTGAGCCAACAGACATTTGTATTGAGACTTAGTTCAAGATTGAACCAAAAAAAGCTGTTAAAACATAGTTTTAAAAAAGTGTGTGGTAGTTACTAAACTGAATTTATTTTGTGGAAACTGTAACTGTTATGCATTGTATGTTTTGCTGAACAGATTTGATTACATAATGAGATAACAGAATACTTTGTCAAACTATCTATTTGTGTGTGTATGTGTGTGTGTGTGATTTCTTGTGATATTAATGGTATCTATCATGATGTGAATTAGTCGATGCTAGATATTATAGATGGTAAATATATTTGATATGGATACAGTGGTCGTGTCTGAATACCCATACAACTGTACTAAATAGTATGCAAAAATAAATAAAGAATAATTCTAAAATAGTACTCCGAATGCGTCATCTAATGGGCGACTTGCTTTGACTCCCACCGTTTATTCATTTTGGTACAGCGCGTCAATTGATCTAATCAGCTGTTGTCAAACACGAGAGTTGGAAAGATGAGTGAATTCTACTAGATCAAATGCCAAAATTACTTACAGTTTAAGTATGCCACTATTCACATCCATTGTTTATATTGATGTAATTTAGCATTGATGTAATTTAGCATTCAACTCCCATTCTCCTCCACTGGTCCCCCGTGCGAATTGAACCCACAACCCTGTTAATGCAAGCGCCATGCTCTACCAACTGAGCCAAACGGGAGGTAGCACTTACCACATGGTGGCGCTACCGCACTACAGAGAAAAGGCAGATGTCCTTCTCTGTCACTCTTGTGATGGATTCTGCTACTATCACAGACTCAGCTTATTCAGAGACATGCAAACTAGGTCTGAAAATACCTGTACCTATTAGCATTAGAAAACTGATGTAACAGAAACACACGTCAGTACTGAGTTATCACTGGCCGAAAGCTAACCAACTGGGCATAAACATGGTTGAATCAATGTGATGATGTTTAATCAAAGTACAAAACTGATTGGATTTGGAGAAAAAAAAATCACCCAACTTTTAACCTAAATAAAATGACAAGGTGAAATGTTTTGTTGATTTCACGTTGAATTCAGGATAGTTGACAACTCAACCAAATGTAAATAAAAACTAAACATTGAACTGAAGTCTGTGCCCAGTGGGAATGCACTGACACTTTAGATGCTCATTGTACAAAGAGAATCAAACAGGAACTAGCAATTGAAAACCCTCAAAACAGGAAGCCACAAAGTTGTCAGTTTCAGATTAGTCATAGTTCCTATTCTTCTAGTCGTCTCTCCACAGAGATCTGCAATTGTACACACTTATTCACATATCCGCTAATGTATTCAACCTCCTTTAACCCTGCCTGGGCTGGGCGTCTCAGGCTCTGCACACTATAGGATTGCATAATACCTGGCAGGCTGCTCCTACCAAGTGACGTGGAGAGGATCTGTCAATATGTAGCTATGGGGAGAGTGACACTGTTTCGTCAACATGAAAGAGAGAAGGATACCATTGGCGTTTCTCTACAAGTAGGGTGTCAACATGTTTTTTCTACTTGCACAAACACACACACAAGGCCTCAGGGCCAGACGGATTACCATTATGTGTACTGCGAGCATGCGCTGACCAACTGGCAAGTGTCTTCACTGACATTTTCAACCTCTCCCTGTCTGAGTCTGTAATACCAACATGTTTTAAGTAGACAACCATAGTGCCTGTGCCCAAGAACACTAAGGTAACCTGCCTAAATGACTACCGGCCCGTAGCACTCACATCTGTAGCCAAGTGCTTTTTATGTATTTTTTATTTGACCTTTATTTAACTAGGCAAGTCAGTCATGAACAAATTCTTATTTTTTCAATGACGGCCTAGGAACAGTGGGTTAACTGCCTGTTCAGGGGCAGAATGACAGATTTGTACCTTGTCAGCTCGGGGGTTTGAACTTGCAACCTTCCAGTTACTAGTCCAACGCTCTAACCACTAAGCTACCCTGCTTGGAAAGACTGGTCATGGCTCACATCAACACCATTATCCGAGAAACCCTAGGCCTACTCCAATTTGCATACCGCCCCAACAGATCCACAGATGATGCAATCTCTATTGCACTCCACACTGCCCTTTACCACCTGGACAAAAGGAACACCTATGTGAGGTTGCTATTCATTGACGACAGCTCAGCGTTCAACACCATAGTGCCCTCAAAGCTCATCAACAAGCGAAGGCCCCTGGGACTAAACACCTCCCTCTGCAACTGGATTCTGGACTTCCTGATGGGCCTCCCCCAGGTGGTAAGGGTAGGTAACAACACATCTGCCACACTGATCCTCAACACAAGGGCCCCTCAGGGGTGCGTGCTCGGCCCCCTCCTGTACTCCCTGTTCACTCATGACTGCACGGCCAGGCACGACTCCAACACCATCATTAAGTTTGACGATGACACAACAGTGGTAGGCCTCATCACCGACAACGACGAGACAGCCTATAGGGAGGAGGTCACCTTGCAGTGTGGTGCCAGGACAACAACCTCTCCCTCAACGTGATCAAGACAAAGGAGATGATTGCGGACTACAGGAAAAAGAGGACCGAGCACCCCCATTCTCATCGACGGGGCTGTAGTGGAGCAGGTTGAGAGCTTCAAGTTCCTTGGTGTCCACATCACCAACAAACTAACATGGTCCAAGCACACCAAGACAGTTGTGAAGAGGGCATGACAAAACCTATTCCCCCTCAGAAGATTGAAAAGATTTGGCATGGGCCCTTAGATCCTCAAAAGGTTCGACAGCTGCACCATCGAGAGCATCCTTACTGGTTGCATCACTGCCTGGTATGGCAACTGCTCGGCCTCTGACCGCAAGGCACTACAGAGTGCGAAAGACCCAGTACATCACTGGGGCCAAGCTCCCTGCCATCCAGGACCTCTACACCAGGTGGTGTTAGAGGAAGGCCCTAAACATTTTCAAAGACTCCAGCCACCCTAGTCATAGACTGTTCTCTCTGCTACCGCACGGCAAGCAGTACCGGTGCGCCAAGTCTAGGTCCAAGAGGCTTCTAAACAGCTTCTACCCCCAAGCCATAAGACTCCTGAACATCTAATCAAATGGCTACCCCGACTATTTGCATTGCCCCGCTCTTTTACACCGCTGCTTCTCTCTGTTGTTATCATCACTTTAATAACTCAACCTACAGTTGAAGTCGGAAGTTTACATATACCTTAGCCAAACACATTTAAACTCAGTTTTTCACAATTCCTGACATTTAATCCTAGTAAATAATTCCCTGTCTTATGTCAATTAGAATCATCACTTTATATTAAGAATGTGAAATGTCAGAATAATAGTAGAGTGAATGATTTATTTCAGCTTTTATTTCCTGCTGTCTTGAGATGTTGCTTCAATATATCCACATCATTTTCTGTCCTCATGATGCCATCTATTTTGTGAAGTGCACCAGTCCCTCCTGCAGCAAAGCACCCCAACATGATGCTACCACCCCCATACTTCACGGTTGGGATGGTGTTCGTCGGCTTGCAAGCCTCCCCCTTTTTCCTCCAAACATAACGATGGTCATTATGGCCAAACAGTTCTATTTTTGTTTCATCAGACCAGAGGACATTTCTCCAAAAAGTACGATATTTGTCCCCATGTGCAGTTGCAAAACATAGTCTGGCTTTTTTATGGTGTTTTTTTTATCAGGGGCTTCTTCCTTGCTGAGCGGCCTTTCAGGTTATGTCGATATAAGACTATTTTTTACTGTGGATATAGATTATTTTGTACCTGTTTCCTCCAGCATCTTCACAAGGTCCTTTGCTGTTGTTCTGGGATTGATTTGCAATTTTCGCACCAAAGTACATTCATCTCTAGGAGACAGAAAGCGTCTCCTTCCTGAGCGGTATGACGGCTGCGTTGTCTCATGGTGTTTATACTTGCGTACTATTGTTTGTACAGATGAACGTGGTACCTTCAGGAATTTGGAAATTGCTCCCAAGGATGAACCAGACTTGTGGAGGTCTACAATTTTTTTTCTGCGGTCTTGGCTGATTTCTTTTGATTTTCCCATGATGTCAAGCAAAGAGGCACTGAGTTTGAAGGTAGGTTTTGAAATACATCCACAGGTACTCATCCACTTGACTCAAATTATGTCAATTAGCCTATCAGAAGCTTCTAAAACCATGACATAATTTTCTGGAATTTTCCAAGCTATTTAAAGGCACAGTCAATTTAGTGTATGTAAACTTCTGACCCACTGGAATTGTGATACAGTGAATTGTAAGTGAAATAATCTGTCTGTAAACAATTGTTGGAAAAATGACTTGTGTCATGCACAAAGGAGATGTCCTAACCGACTTGCCAAAACTATAGTTTGTTGACAAGAAATTGGTGGAGTGGTTGAAAAACGAGTTTTAATGACTCCAACCTAAGTGTATCTAAACTTCCGACTTCAACTATATACAGTGCCTTGCGAAAGTATTCTGCCCCCTTGAACTTTGCGACCTTTTGCCACATTTCAGGCTTCAAACATAAAGATATAAAACTGTATTTTTTTGTGAAGAATCAACAACAAGTGGGACACAATCATGAAGTGGAACGACATTTATTGGATATTTAAAACTTTTTTAACAAATCAAAAACTGAAAAATTGGGCGAGCAAAATTATTCAGCCTCTTTCCTTTCAGTGCAGCAAACTCTCTCCAGAAGTTCAGTGAGGATCTCTGAATGATCCAATGTTGACCTAAATGACTAATGATGATAAATACAATCCACCTGTGTGTAATCAAGTCTCTGTATAAATGCACCTGCACTGTGATAGTCTCAGAGGTCCGTTAAAAGCGCAGAGAGCATCATGAAGAACAAGGAACACACCAGGCAGGTCCGAGATACTGTGGTGAAGAAGTTTAAAGCCGGATTTGGATACAAAAAGATTTCCCAAGCTTTAAACATCCCAAGGAGCACTGTGCAAGCGATAATATTGAAATGGAAGGAGTATCAGACCACTGCAAATCTACCAAGACCTGGCCGTCCCTCTAAACTTTCAGCTCATACAAGGAGAAGACTGATCAGAGATGCAGCCAAGAGGCCCATGATCACTCTGGATGAACTGCAGAGATCTACAGCTGAGGTGGGAGACTCTGTCCATAGGACAACAATCAGTCGTATATTGCACAAATCTGGCCTTTATGGAAGAGTGGCAAGAAGAAAGCCATTTCTTAAAGATATCCATAAAAAGTGTCGTTTAAAGTTTACCACAAGCCACCTTTTTGGCAACAATGCAAAACGTTATGTTTGGCGTAAAAGCAACACAGCTCATCACCCTGAACACACCATCCCCACTGTCAAACATGGTGGTGGCAGCATCATGGTTTGGGCCTGCTTTTCTTCAGCAGGGACAGGGAAGATGGTTAAAATTGATGGGAAGATGGATGGAGCCAAATACAGGACCATTCTGGAAGAAAACCTGATGGAGTCTGCAAAAGACCTGAGACTGGGACGGAGATTTGTCTTCCAACAAGACAATGATCCAAAACATAAAGCAAAATCTACAATGGAATGGTTCAAAAATAAACATATCCAGGTGTTAGAATGGCCAAGTCAAAGTCCAGACCTGAATCCAATCGAGAATCTGTGGAAAGAACTGAAAACTGCTGTTCACAAAATGCTCTCCATCCAACCTCACTGAGCTTGAGCTGTTTTGCAAGGAGGAATGGGAAAAAAATTCAGTCTCTCGATGTGCAAAACTGATAGAGACATACCCCAAGGGACTTACAGCTGTAATCGCAGCAAAAGGTGGCGCTACAAAGTATTAACTTAAGGGGAATAATTTTATATAATTTTGCACGCCCAATTTTTCAGTTTTTGATTTGTTAAAAAAGTTTGAAATATCCAATAAATGTCATTCCACTTCATGATTGTGTCCCACTTGTTGATTCTTCACAAAAAAATACAGTTTTATATCTTTATGTTTGAAGCCTGAAATGTGGCAAAAGGTCGCAAAGTTCAAGGGGGCCGAATACTTTCGCAAGGCACTGTATGTACATATTACCTCAACTAACCGGTGCCACCGCACATTGATCCTGTACAGGTACCCCCCCCCCCCCCCCCTGTATATAGTCTCGCTATTGTTATTTTACTGCTGCTCTTTAATTACTTCTTACTTTTTTTTCTTATTCTTATCCGTATTTTTTATAACTGCATTGTTGGTTAGGGGCTTGTAAGTAAGCATTTCACTGTAAGGTCTACTCATACACTTAGGTTGGAGTCATTAAAACTTGTTTTTCAACCACGCCACAAATTTCTTGTTAGTTAACAAACTATAGTTTTGGCAAGTCGGTTAGGACATCAGACCATGGACAGCCACATCATATGCTTTCTGGACTTCACCAGACAGAAGTTGTTCTCCGGTTTTGTGATTAAAACAAAGGTGCGGTTGAATTTATTCTGCCACTGTTTCTTCTTATTTTCGTGTCCTTAGGCCTATATAGTGTATTCGGAAAGTATTCAGACCCCTTCCATATTTCCCCATTAGTCTAAAATGTATTACATGAATTGCTTTCCTCATCAATCTATGCATAACACCCCAGAATGACAAAGCGAAAACAGGTTTTTGGACATTTTTGCATATTTATAAAAATAAAAACAGATACCTTATTTATATAAGTATTCAGACCCTTTGCTATGAGACTCGAAATTGAGCTCTGGTGCATCCTGTTTCCATTGATCATCCTTGAGATGTTTCTACAACTTGATTGGAGTCCACCTGTGGTAAATTTAATTGATTGAACATGATTTGGAAAGGCACACACCTGTCTATATAAGGTCCCACAGTTGACATGAGGTTGAAGGAATTGTCTGTAGAGCACCGAGACAGGATTGTGTCGAGGCACAGGGGAGGGTACCAAAAAACGTTTGCAGCCTTGAACGTCCCCAAGAGCACAGTGTCTTCATCATTCTTAAATGGAAGAAGTTTGGAACCACCAAGACTCTTCCTATAGCTGGTCGCCCGGCCAAACTGAGCAATCGGGAGAAGAGCCTTTGGTCACTCTGACAGAGCTCCAGACTTGCTTTTTGGAGATGTGAGAACCTTCAGAAGGACAACCATTTCTGCAGCACTCCACCAATCAGGCCTTGTGTGGCCAGATGGAAGCCACTCCTCAGTATAAGGCACATGGCGTTTGGAATTGCCAAAAGGCACTCAAAGGACTCTTAGACCATGAGAAATAAGATTCTCTGGTCTGATGAAACCAGGATTTAACTATCTCGTACCATCCCTACGGTGAACTATGATATTGGCAGCAACATGCTGTGGGGATGTTTTTCAGCGGCAGGGACTGGGAGACTAGTCAGGATCAAGAGTAAGATGAACGGAGCCAAGTACAGAGAGATCCTTGAAGAAAACCTGCTCCAGTGCGCTCAGGACCTCAGACTGGGGTGAAGGTTCACCTTCCAACAGGACAATGACCCTAAGCACACAGCCAAGACAACGCAGGAGTGGCTTCGGGACAAGTCTCTGAATGTCCTTGTGTGGCCCAGCCAGAGCCGGGGCTTGAATCCGATCGAACATCTCTGGAGAGACCTGAAAATAGCTGTGCAGCGACCCTCCCCATCGAACCTGACAGAGTTTGAGAGGATCTGCAGAGAAGATTGGGAGAAACTCCCCAAATACAGGTGTGCCAAGCTTGTAGCGTCATACCCAAGAAGACTCGAGGCAGTTATCTCTGCCTAAGGTGCTTCAACAAAGTACTGAGTATAAGTTTTTTATTTGTAATAAATTAGCAACATTTTCGAAAAACCTGTTTTTGCTTTGTCATTATGGGGTATTGTGTGTAGATTGATGACGGGGGTAAAACGATTTAATCCATTTTAGATTAAGGTTGTAACACGTGCAAAAAGTCAAGGTGTCTGAATATTTTCTGAGTGCACTGTACATCACGGTCCCAAGGTATATAAACTAACAGGTTACAGAGCAAACAACACAATTATCACAACACGTAGGTTGTAATATGTTAATTCTTTCTGGCTTGGCTTTCCCAGTGATTTTACCCACGCACCGTACTGTCTCCTATCATTGCTATGCAGATGACACTCAACTATTTTTCTCCCACTTCTGACAACCAAGTGTAGAGACACATCTCTGCGTGCCTGGCAGATATCTCAGCCTGGATGTCGGCCCGCCACCTCAAGCTCAACCTCATCAAGACGGAGTTGCTCTTCCTCCGGTGGAAGGTCTGGCCGCTACAGGTCCTCTCCATCACGGTTGACAACTTCACGGTCTCTCCCTCAGAGTGCAAAGAACCTTGGCGTGACCCTGGACAACCCTGTCGTTCTCTGCAAACATGAAAGCAGTGACTTGCTCCTGCAAGTTCATTCTCTACAACATCCATAGAGTATGACGCTACCTCACACAGGAAGCGGAGCAGGAACTAATCCAGGCACTTGCCATTGGCTGGGCTCATCACTTGTGCCATCACACTACTGCAACTTATCCAGAATTCCACAGGTGTTCAACCTTCCCAAGTTCTCCCATGTCAGCCCATTCATCCGTACACTTCACTGGCTTCCAGTCGAAGCTCACGTCCACTTCAAGACCACGGTACTTGCCTACGGAGCAGCAAGTGGAACTGCCCCTCCCTACTTTCAGGCTGTGCTCAAACCCTACACCCCAACCTGAGTACTCCATTCTGTCACCTCTGGTCTCTTGGCCTACGGGAGGGTAGCTCAGCCCAGTCAAACACTTCTCTGTCTTTGCACCCCAATGGTGGAACCAGTTTCCCCCTCAAGCTAGGACAGCAGAATCCCTGCCCATCTTCCAAAAACCACTGAAACCCTACATCTTCAAAGAGTCTCTTAAATAATCCCCCCCCCCCCCCCCCAGAACTACAGTAACACTTCCACTTGACTTTTTCCTGCCTCCAATCAATGACTTTGCTGAATGATACTTCACTGAGGAAAAATGTACTTACTATGACTGAGATATGTGGTTCTCCCACTAGCTACTGTATTTGAAGATGAATACACTAACTGTAAATTGCTCGGGATAAGAGCGTCTGCTAAATGATTAAAATGGCAAATGTACATGTATAGAGTGATTTGGCATTTGTACAGTTTATTCTACTGTATGCCACTTAGAAACGGTGTAGATTTTAATCCTGTCCTGGACTATACGGTAACCCCGGGTAACAAGGGACGTCCTGAGGACATTCACAGAGTCCCTCTCACAGAGTGCAAAGAACCTTGGCGTGACCCTGGACAACCCTGCCGTTCTCTGCAAACATCAAAGCAGTGACTCGCTCCTGCAAGTTCATTCTCTACAACATCTGTAGAGTATGACCCTACCTCATGCAGGAAGCGGCGCAGGTCCTAATCCAGGCACTTGCCATCTCCCGTCTGGACTACTGCCACTACACTGGTCTTTAAGTCCCTTACTGGTCTTTATGCAAACATTTTCTACAGGGCGTTCTGGCAACATTCAAAATGTTCCCTTTAGGAAAGCTCTCATTTCATCCATGTTCTAAAGCGCAAGAGGATACTCACCATCGTCTGAAATGAACTAAATCTACCTCCATCCCTCCTGTTTGATGAAATCCTTTCAATCAGCTTTGGTGATGAAATAAAGGGATGTCCTTGCTGATCTGCAATACAGGGATATTTGCTTCTTCTGTCGTAAGAATCAAAGCAATAGTTGATTATCACTTCCTTACTGTTGTGGTTTCCCTCCTGAGCATTTTTAATTTCATCTCCTGTTTTCAGGACCTACTTCCTGCTTTTCTCAGCCAGTTCATCCTTAAGTACAGTTACATTCCGAGTACCTAACATTCATTTATCTACAGACAGATCCTATGAATGAACTACGTGAAAAATACAGATGATGAGCCTTCAATCATGTGAGAACCATGAGACACAGTATAGTGGCGTGCGGTGAGGTCAGTGGCTGGGTAGGCCACTATTATCAAAGCCACATTTACTCACAAGTAAACCTTTATTAAGGCCAAGTCCACCAAACAAAAGATGGCTCCAACAACCAGAGTGACATAGGCTATTGTGCCCCATGAGTGGCCCAGCGTCGTCCGGGTTAAGAGAGGGTTTGGCCTGCCGGGATGTCCTTGTCCCGTCACGCTCTAGTTACTCCTTGTGGCGGGCTGGGTGCATGCACGCTGACTATGGTCGCCAGCTGTACGGTGTTTCCTCCGACACATTGGTGCGGCTGGCTTCCGGGTGTCCAGAAGTGCGGCTTGGCAAGATCGTGTTTCGGAGGACGCACGGCTCTCGACCTTCGCCTCTCCCGAGCCCGTACAGGAGTTGCAGCGATGGGTCAAGACTGGAACAACCAATTGGATATCACGAAATTGGGGAGAAAAAGGGGTGAAAAAAAACCCAGCGAGGCCTATGCTGAGCCTGTCCATCAACAGTGACTGGAGTCAAGAACGTCCGCGCTCGTCAACGATTTGAATGGAATTCAATGGATGGGAAGGAAGGCATGCACAATCTAGCATCTTTCCTGATGTTTTTATGTAGTTGTAGCACATTTTGAGATTTTGAGCATAACAACCACCCGAATCATTGAGAAAAAACATTAGATATATTTTTGTTGTTGTTGATATCATTGTATTTTTTTGGGGTGCTTTTCATAGCAGCTTTTTTTTTTTTCATTAGATTATCACAGAGAAAGAACTGCCAACCCTGCCTACCCTACCTACCCTGCCTACCTTGATTGCAAGTCACTGACACTATCATCCACTACAACGACTTAATGTACTGTGCTAACTGCTAGCCAGGGTGCTTGACTGTTTGTGTATACAACAAGGTCACATTATACAGTATGTTGGAATATTTGAGTGTGTGGGTCACAATTTATTTTCTTTCTCCTTACCTCATGAGATGATCTGCATTTGACTACAAAAATGTTTTCAGAATTAGGATTTTTTTTTTCTAATTGCTTGATCAGGAAGGTGGAAGCAGGTGGCAAAGAGCGTAGGAACTGGGAGAGAGATCACACAAATAGAACTTCAGGTTCAATCTCAAATTAAGATCAGAAGTGAAATATATATTTTCTGTCAGCAATACTCTATTTCTAGTATATGAATCCATGTCAAGTTACAAATGCACAAGAAATGGTGATGTCCATGAGACAAACAGTGACATAAGCTATTCATCAAATTTACAGACCTATTGATCACTGGACAGGAAAACCTCTATATGCCTGGAGTGGACACTATCCTGTGGGCGGCAGCAAGGAGACATTAACTAGGTAAAAGGTCATGTACAGCCTCAGGTCATATACAGGTAATACCAACAATGACCCAATTGCTCTTTCAGGCAATGGGAGAATGAATCACCCACCTTACACCTCTAAGGGTGTGTCGCTACCTTCTTAGAACATAAACAGGTACCTGGTTCAAAAACCTAGAAAAAGCCTGCTTCTCTGTTTTTAGAAGTAATCCCTGAGGTAACTTGGCTGGACATGAAATATCCCGTTGGTTCTGTGAATAAGGTCAACAGGAGGATGAGCCCTAATGAGACCTAAACTTGCCTGAGACTTGAACCCTGTGACCCCAAGCCAATGCCCAGACTAGTAAGGCTAATGCACTGTTCTGGTGGGAGACCCAGGTTTGAACCTTATCAGTTACAGATAGGTGAATCCAATATAGGGCCAGATGTATCATTACTTAAAGGGTGATGGAAGGCTTTTTACATTTCAGTCATGCTTATTCAGAGCAATTGGGGTTCAATTTCATGCTCAAGGGCACATCAGAAAGAAGGGCATTGCGATATGAAGTCTCAGGTAGATGTTTCCTCCCTTTATCACAATACTTAAGTTCCTCACAATGAAAAGGTCTTTCTATCCTCAATAGAATTCAGTATGAGAGGTTCCTGTATTATATTTCAGCTCACCGCTGAAGTTTTACCTATTGCTTCCCTGCTCTTTCCAAGATCTTGCGGTTGGCGTGTATTTTGCAGGTAGTAATAGTCTTGGAAAAATTGCTACACACTAACGTAGGAATAAATCAATCAATCTGAGAGATTTATCAGTATAACGACTGAATGACTATACATAAAACATTGTGAAATACTCCATACTTCCCTGACGGTCATACCTATATTGCTTGTATTTGCACATAAGAATACGTAAGGAAACAGTGGCACAGTGCATGTGAAACAGTGTTACGGGACAATACTCCAAGCTACCTTTATCAGCGGTGATACATTGCCCTGATACACTACATTGAAGCTGCAGTCTGCGGCTCGGTCTGGTCACCCCAGCTACTTGTTTTGGTAGACAGCCAAGGACTGGGACTGGCGAAATGTAAATCATCAAATCACAGTTTATTTAAAGTGCATTTAACAAAAGCCTCAATACCCCTTACAACAACAATAAAACATGAATAAAGAAGAAAGCAAGAAACAACAGAGAATTCAAACTTAAGTATAACCACTTTCACATTCTTAGACAGAGCTATGGATGCAAATACGTTCCAAATATGATATCAAAATTATCGTTTTAACCATGTTTTGAAGGTATATAGTGCTTGTTTCATCACTAATTGATAACTGATTTAACAGAAACAGAAATTAGATGAAACAATATGCAAACAAAACTCAGATCAGGTAGTGTATGGGTGATGGAAATCCCACAAATAATCCGCGTTCTGCTCCGAACTCGCTCAACCAGTCAGGGAGGGCAGCGAAATAAGGAAGCCAGATTGGGTCAATAAAGAGAAGTCAAAAACCTGTTTATGGGTTTGGAAAGGGTTATGTACGAAACCAGTTCCGAAACAAAAAGAGGGATGTTTACAAGTTTTGCGTGAGTCTTTATTGTTTCTCCTGAGCCTATCCTTGTATACCCTCAAATGTATTGTGATTGTGTAGCTGTAGAAGCATTTCATTTACATCCAGTTATTAACAACTTCAGTGCAACAAGTTCTATGTAATCAATAAATATCATAATTGTTTACTATTTGAAATGTATGACAATTACTAGACATATAGTATTACAAACAGCTGGTGAATGAGACTGAATAGAAATCACAAACTAAAGTTCAAGTCAAGATACTGTAAGTGGCTTTGCTACACTTTACATTAAGTAGCAAAGATACCATGGAGTTTATTCAAACGCATTGTGTAATTACATAATTATACGGGTGACTTATTGAGAATTCCTTGTTTTATGCAAATGCAGTTTCAGTATATAGCTGAGAAGTTGCCGTACATTCTGGTTACCAAATAGAAAAAACTACATCGTTGCACAAGTAATTCACGTTCAAGTTGCACGTCCTGTTTTGCCTTAACCCCATCCTGCAACCACACCTACCCATTGGAATCCCAGTTTGGTGGAGCTGGTCTGTGGATTTTATTTTCCTTTGAACCATAACCATCTCTCCACAGCCAGTTTGCTGCTGCTACTCTGCTATGTCTCCACTCACTGGGTGACATCACTGGAGTTTCCCCTTTTGTGCTAGTAGCAGGCCGAGCATAAAAACGACAGGGCTTCTGGCAGAAGTCCATTCTAACAAACGAGCAAAACACAGGACACCTATCAAGCTACAACTCTGTCAAATCAAAAAAAGATATTTAGGAGATATTCGGGCAAATATTCAGTCGCTAGACTTTTTCACTGCCACCAAGAGCCAAGAGTTTGAACCTTGTTCAACAGCAGTATGGAGGGGTATGCGATGACACCTGAAGACATGGAGAGGGGCCCTGTGTACAACACAACGGTGACAGCTGTTGCTGAGGGAAAGGCCTCCAGAGGTTGGCTATGGAGGCTGTGTGGGGTCCTCTTAATAGCAGTTCTATGTGCGGCAGCAGCCCTACTCTTTGCTTGGTGTCAGCATGGAAGACCGTCAACGGTAAGGCACTCTAATGGGGCCAATATTTACCACATTTCTGAAGTAGAGGACCGTGCAACCAACTAACATCCTCTTTGTTGATTTCACAGATGCAGGATGAAATGGAGCCTCAACTGGAGATACTCATTGGTGCAAAAGGTGATTATTTGATTGACAGATGCCCCTTTTCATTGAATTGCTTCTCACTATAATTGCTTTAATCAAAGGTTACGGTTGTAGGCGACGTCATGGCTTTTGCTTGTGTTATTTATGGCTAATATGTTTCTCTCCCTCAGATACCCACCATACATTGAAGCAGATTGCCGGCAATGCAAAAGCAGCCATCCATTTAGAGGGTGAGTGACCTATAGCCTTTTGCAGCCAGCCTTGACTGTGTCTGTTGAAGGTTAGCAAATGTCTCGTGGGCTAGCATGTCTTAGTGTCTTTCCATTGTAGAAGCTAGGGGATTCTTTTTAAACATCCCCATTCAAAAATAAGGTTTAATGTTTAAAACGGTGTCTAGTGGGCTAGTAAGTGTTTCTATTGGAGAAGCCCTGGGATTTATTTTCAAACATTCCCATTGACAAAAACGAAACCATAACACAAGGAAGCAAAGAAGTTGCTTAATCATTAGCTTGTCTCTTGTTGCCACCAGAGCAAATTGATAAGAGCTTTGTAAGAAGAAATAGCTACCAGTTGGATCCTGGGGCCTCAAAGTTGTAACAATGAACCTTTCTTCCTTCTACTGCCAGGTGAATACAATCCTAATCTTTCCGCTGACACCGTGCAGTGGAGAAAGGATGACGGCCAGGCTTTTTCCCAGGGCGGGTTCGAGCTACAGGGGAACCAAATCCTCATCCCACACACTGGGCTCTTCTTCGTTTACAGCCAGGCTTCGTTTAGGGTCAAGTGCAATAGCCCGGGCGAGCATACCACTCCTCTGAGTCACATTATTTGGCGCTATTCGGACTCCATCGGGGTTAATGCTAATCTTCTTAGCGGGGTAAGGTCAGTTTGTCAACAAAACTACGGTGATGCTGAGTCCAAAATTGGCGAAGGCTGGTACAATGCAGTTTACCTTGGTGCGGTGTTTCAGCTGAATGAAGGGGACAAACTGTGGACTGAGACCAATCGACTGACCGACGTGGAGCCTGAGCAGGGCAAGAACTTCTTTGGTGTGTTTGCACTGTGATGAGAGAGAGGCAGGCCAGAGATGAATATTTGTTAAAACAGTTTTATGTTAAAACTCTTATTTTAGTGTTGCAATTTTATGGTAACTGAGCCATCTCAAAGGAGATTGGTCTAATCTTAATGGTTATTTTTGTAAACTGCAACAGTTTGAGAAATGATTATTGTTTGTCCACACATGATTGTCCATTCTCTCTATTGTAGATTTTGCACCAAATAATATTATGACTTCGGGTTATTTATATTAACTTAAAAAACAGGATATTTACTATTTATTTGAAAATACAATAGGCTACTGTGGAGTACTGTAGTATAAGTTATCTTGATTCACATAAGTCTAGCAGTAGCCTATACTAGGCCTATCAGAATACAGTACTACAATATTAAGTTATTTTATTTAATGTACTGATGTACTAATGTTTATTTAAATGTGATTGTGTTGTATTTTATTTGTCACATATTCAGAGTGCTTGAATCAACTAATAAATTCCAAATCTTCTCAAAGTTTGATTATATTTAATTGTACAGTTTGGAGGGGCATGGGGGGGGGGGGGGCGGGGTCTGGACATATCTAACTGTCTTATGTGGTTGAGGGTAAATAGGTTTTGAATTTAGCAGTAAATGAACACTAAGGGCTCTATTCATTCTATACATTTGAAGCGTTACAGACTCTGCGATAGACATGTAAAGGTCATTTCAGACTGACCCGACATCTGCAGCGTTTACAGTAAATGCAGTCTCCGCTAAAGGGGGAACATTCCAATCACTCTGTTAAATTTCAATCACTCTGTAACGCTGAACTTCTGCAATGCAGATTGAATTAAAGCCCTACATCTGTTCTTGAGCAGCTTTGCACCAGAAACTGTGAAACAAAGTGCCTCCCCAATAACTTCAGATGAAAACAAGGGGAATTCCCTTTTGTGTTTTTTTCTCCTGCTGTGTCAGGTGAGATGGCCCACATATGCCATGCCTGGGGATTCCCCTACTGACTTTCTTCCTCCTCCTCGAAAGCATCATAGGTTTTCAGTCAGTCAGGTGTGTGGGTGGATGGGGCTGTAAACATCTGAGCTGAAATACTGTATGTGCATGAGAAAATGTGTTTGTCCCACAAACATCCTGTCTGTATCACATTCAAAATCAAATCAAATCAAATTGATTTATAAAGCCCTTCTTACATCAGCTGATATCTCAAAGTGCTGTACAGAAACCCAGCCTAAAACCCCAAACAGCAAGCAATGCAGGTGTAGAAGCACGGTAGCTAGGAAAAACTCCCTAGAAAGGCCAGAACCTAGGAAGAAACCTAGAGAGGAACCAGGCAACGAGGAGTGGCCAGTTCTCTTCTGGCTGTGCCAGGTGGAGATTATAACAGAACATGGCCAAGATGTTCAAATGTTCATAGATGACCAGCAGGGTCAAATAATAATAATCACAGTGGTTGTCGAGGGTGCAACAGGTCAGCACCTCAGGAGTAAAAGTCAGTTGGCTTTTCATAGCCAATCATTCAAAGTTTCTCAACCGCTGTCTCTAAAGAGTTGAAAACAGCAGGTCTGGGACAGGTAGCACGTCTGGTGAACAGGTCAGGGTTCCATAGCTTTAGGCAGAACAGCTGAAACTGGAGCAGCAGCACGGCCAGGTGGACTGGGGACAGCAAGGAGTCATCAAGCCAGGTAGTCCTGAGGCATGGTCCTAGGGCTCAGGTCCTCCTCCTCAGAGAGAAAGAAAGAAAGATGTAGATTGGGAGTCCCATTGGGCAGCGCACAATTGGCCCAGCGTCGTCCGAGTTTGGCCGGGGTAGGGCCTCATTGTAAATAATAATTTTTTCTTAACTTAACTGCCTAGTTAAATAAAGGTTAAAAAAAAATGAAATAATACAACTATTGTCCCAAGATGAGATTGCCATATCCAATGACCCTTTGCAGCTGGCTGTTGTGTAACATGTGTGTCTGCCTTTCACTTTCAGCTCATATTGCGATCTCAATCTTTGAGTTCATATTGCCTTTTGATAAGAAATGACACCAATACCCATTGGTTAATCGGTCAATAAATTATGAAGTGGAAGCATATTGTATGATTGACACAGAGGCTCTTAGTAATGGGACTGAAATTACTTTTCATTCTAGATTGCAATTTTTCTCAATCGCTTTGGCTCAATTCTCAAACGAGAATTCTTTTTTTCAAAACATTAAGTTCAAATCTCTGAACAGTTAGTTTCTTGTTTACACCAGATTTGAATTTCTTATTCATTTAAGCAAATTGCATGTGTTTTGGCACACGTGTGCAACAGAGTAAGTACAATTGTCTACAATTTGCACAATAACTACATGCACATGGCTTGCTGATCAATCCCGATGAGTTGATTCTCAGTGAAATTGTCATACTCTTCACAACTTCGAAACATTCTTTCATCATGTGAGCCGTCACATGTAAAATGATCCATTAAATTACCAAAATCTGTCAGACATACATGTATATTCCATAAATATCTATGCCATGACAAATTACCTGCCAGGTGGGTGACATAGTAATGAAATAGGAATCACAATCTTACCAATCAAGTTTGGAAGCATATACAGTGCCTTGCGAAAGTATTCGGCCCCCTTGAACTTTGCGACCTTTTGCCACATTTCAAGCTTCAAACATAAAGATATAAAACTGTATTTTTTTGTGAAGAATCAACAACAAGTGGGACACAATCATGAAGTGGAACGACATTTATTGGATATTTCAAACTTTTTTAACAAATCAAAAACTGAAAAATTGGGCGTGCAAAATTATTCAGCCCCCTTAAGTTAATACTTTGTAGCGCCACCTTTTGCTGCGATTACAGCTGTAAGTCCCTTGGGGTATGTCTCTATCAGTTTTGCACATCGAGAGACTGACATTTTTTCCCATTCCTCCTTGCAAAACAGCTCGAGCTCAGTGAGGTTGGATGGAGAGCATTTGTGAACAGCAGTTTTCAGTTCTTTCCACAGATTCTCGATTGGATTCAGGTCTGGACTTTGACTTGGCCATTCTAACACCTGTTGTTTATTTTTGAACCATTCCATTGTAGATTTTGCTTTATGTTTTGGATCATTGTCTTGTTGGAAGACAAATCTCCGTCCCAGTCTCAGGTCTTTTGCAGAACCTGATGGAGTTTCTGTTACGGTGCGTGAATGAGGACCCAAAAGCGAATTAACTTAAACAGAGCTTCTTTAATTACCAAACATAGGTAGGCTCAGACGGACCGGCAGATTCCGACAGGACAAGACAAGGTTACAGCAAACATGACGACAGTCTGGTTCAGGCATGAAACACAACAAACAAGAATCCGACAAAGACAGGAGCAGAAACAGAGAGAGATATAGGGACCTAATCAGAGGGAAAAAGGGAACAGGTGGGAAAAGGGGTGACGAGGTGGTTAGGAGGAGACAAGGCACAGCTGGGGGAAAGAGGGGGAGAAAAGGTAACCTAACAACGACCAGCAGAGGGAGACAGGGTGAAGGGAAAGGACAGAGACAAGACACAACATGACAGTACATGACAGTACCCCCCCACTCACCGAGCGCCTCCTGGCGCACTCGAGGAGGAAACCTGGCGGCAACGGAGGAAATCCTCGATCAGCGCACGGTCCAGCACGTCCCGAGAGGGAACCCAACTCCTCTCCTCAGGACCGTACCCCTCCCAATCTACGAGGTACTGGTGACCACGGCCCCGAGGACGCATGTCCAAAATTCTACGGACCCTGTAGATGGGTGCGCCCTCGACAAGGATGGGGGGGGGGGGGGGGGGAGACGAGCGGGGGCGCGAAGGACGGGCTTGATGCAGGAGACATGGAAGACCGGGTGGACGCGACGAAGGTATCGCGGAAGAAGAAGTCGAACTGCGACAGGATTAATGACCCGAGAAATACGGAACGGACCAATGAACCGCGGGGTCAACTTGCGAGAAGCCGTCTTAAGGGGAAGGTTCTGAGTGGAGAGCCAAACTCTCTGACCGCGACAATATCTAGGACTCTTAGTTCTACGCTTATTAGCAGCCCTCACAGTCTGCGTCCTATAACGGCAAAGTGCAGACCTGACCCTCTTCCAGGTGCGCTCGCAACGTTGGACAAAAGCCTGAGCCGAGGGGACGCTGGACTCGGCGAACTGAGATGAGAACAGCGGAGGCTGGTACCCGAGGCTACTCTGAAAAGGAGATAGCCCGGTCGCAGACGAAGGAAGCGAGTTGTGGGCGTATTCTGCCCAGGGGAGCTGTTCTGACCAAGACGCAGGGTTGCGAAAAGAAAGACTGCGTAAGATGCGACCAATAGTCTGATTGGCCCGTTCTGCTTGACCGTTAGACTGGGGGTGAAAGCCGGAAGAGAGACTGACGGAAGCCCCAATCAAACGGCAAAACTCCCTCCAAAATTGAGACGTGAATTGCGGACCTCTGTCCGAAACGACGTCTGACGGAAGGCCATGAATTCTGAAAACATTCTCGATGATGATTTGTGCCGTCTCTTTAGCAGAAGGAAGCTTAGCAAGGGGAATGAAATGAGCCGCCTTAGAGAACCTATCGACAACCGTAAGAATAACAGTCTTCCCCGCTGACGAAGGCAGTCCGGTGACAAAATCTAAGGCGATGTGAGACCACGGTCGAGAGGGAATAGGAAGCGGCCTGAGACGGCCGGCAGGAGGAGAGTTACCGGACTTAGTCTGCGCGCAGACCGAACAAGCAGCCACGAAACGACGCGTGTCATGCTCCCGGGTGGGCCACCAAAAACGCTGGCGAATGGAAGCAAGCGTACCCCGAACGCCAGGGTGGCCGGCTAACTTGGCAGAGTGAGCCCACTGAAGAACGGCCAGATGAGTAGGAACGGGAACGAAAAGAAGGTTCCTAGGACAAGCGCGCGGCGACGGAGTGTGAGTGAGCGCTTGCTTTACCTGCCTCTCAATTCCCCAGACAGTCAACCCGACAACACGCCCCTCAGGGAGAATCCCCTCGGGGTCAGTGGAGGCTACTGAAGAACTGAAGAGACGAGACAAAGCATCAGGCTTGGTGTTCTTAGAGCCCGGACGATAAGAAATCACGAACTCGAAACGAGCGAAAAACAGCGCCCAACGCGCCTGACGCGCATTAAGTCGTTTGGCAGAACGGATGTACTCAAGGTTCCTATGGTCAGTCCAAACGACAAAAGGAACGGTCGCCCCCTCCAACCACTGTCGCCATTCGCCTAGGGCTAACCGGATGGCGAGCAGTTCGCGGTTACCCACATCATAGTTACGTTCCGACGGCGACAGGCGATGAGAAAAATACGCGCATGGGTGGACTTTGTCGTCAGAGAGGGAGCGCTGAGAAAGAATGGCTCCCACGCCCACCTCTGACGCGTCAACCTCGACAACGAACTGTCTAGAGACGTCAGGTGTAACAAGGATAGGAGCGGATGTAAAACGATTCTTGAGGAGATCAAAAGCTCCCTGGGCGGAAACGGACCACTTAAAGCACGTCTTGACAGAAGTAAGGGCTGTGAGAGGAGCTGCCACCTGACCGAAATTACGGATGAAACGACGATAGAAGTTCGCGAAGCCGAGAAAGCGCTGCAGCTCGACGCGTGACTTAGGGACGGGCCAATCAATGACAGCTTGGACCTTAGCGGGATCCATCTTAATGCCTTCAGCGGAAATAACAGAACCGAGAAATGTGACGGAGGAGGCATGAAAAGTGCACTTCTCAGCCTTCACAAAAAGACAATTCTCTAAAAGGCGCTGGAGGACACGTCGAACGTGCTGAACATGAATCTGGAGTGACGGTGAAAAAATCAGGATATCGTCAAGGTAAACGAAAACAAAGATGTTCAGCATGTCTCTCAGGACATCATTGACTAATGCCTGAAAGACAGCTGGAGCGTTAGCGAGGCCGAAAGGAAGAACCCGGTATTCAAAGTGCCCTAACGGAGTGTTAAACGCCGTCTTCCACTCGTCCCCCTCCCTGATGCGCACGAGATGGTAAGCGTTACGAAGGTCCAACTTAGTGAAAAACCTGGCTCCCTGCAGGATCTCGAAGGCTGAAGACATAAGAGGAAGCGGATAACGATTCTTCACTGTTATGTCATTCAGCCCTCGATAATCTATGCAGGGGCGCAGAGACCCGTCCTTCTTCTTGACAAAAAAAAACCCCGCTCCGGCGGGAGAGGAGGAGGGGACTATGGTACCGGCGTCAAGAGCTACAGACAAATAATCTTCGAGAGCCTTACGTTCGGGAGCCGACAGAGAGTATAGTCTACCCCGGGGGGGGGTGGTTCCCGGAAGGAGATCTATACTACAATCATACGACCGGTGTGGAGGAAGAGAGGTGGCCCTGGACCGACTGAACACCGTGCGCAGATCGTGATATTCCTCCGGCACCCCTGTCAAATCACCAGGCTCCTCCTGTGAAGAAGAGACAGAGGAAACAGGAGGGATAGCAGACATTAAACATTTCACATGACAAGAGACGTTCCAGGAGAGGATAGAATTACTAGACCAATTAATGGAAGGATTATGACAAACTAGCCAGGGATGGCCCAAAACAACAGGTGTAAAAGGTGAACGAAAAATTTAAAAAGAAATGGTTTCACTATGATTACCAGAAACAGTGAGGGTTAAAGGTAGCGTCTCACGCTGAATCCTGGGGAGAGGACTACCATCCAGGGCGAACAAGGCCGTGGGCTCCCTTAACTGTCTGAGAGGAATGTCATGTTCCCGAGCCCAGGTCTCGTCCATAAAACAGCCCTCCGCCCCAGAGTCTATTAAGGCACTGCAGGAAGCTGACGAACCGGTCCAGCGTAGATGGACCGACAAGGTAGTGCAGGATCTTGAAGGAGAGACAGGAGTAGTAGCGCTCACCAGTAGCCCTCCGCTTACTGACGAGCTCTGGCCTTTTACTGGACATGAAGTGACAAAATGACCAGCGGAACCGCAATAGAGACAGAGGCGGTTGGTGATTCTCCGTTCCCTCTCCTTAGTCGAGATGCGGATACCTCCCAGCTGCATGGGCTCAGCACCCGAGCCGGCAGAGGAAGATGGTAGTGATGCGGAGAGGGGGGCAACGGAGAACGCAAGCTCCTTTCCACGAGCTCGGTGACGAAGATCAACCCGTCGCTCAATGCGAATAGCGAGTTCAATCAAGGAATCCACGCTGGAAGGAACCTCCCGGGAGAGAATCTCATCCTTTACCTCTGCGCGGAGACCCTCCAGAAAACGAGCGAGCAAAGCCGGCTCGTTCCAGCCACTGGAGGCAGCAAGAGTGCGAAACTCAATAGAGTAGTCTGTTATGGATCGATTACCTTGACATAGGGAAGACAGGGCCCTGGAAGCCTCCTCCCCAAAAACAGATCGATCAAAAACCCGTATCATCTCCTCCTTAAAGTCCTGATACTGGTTAGTACACTCAGCCCTTGCCTCCCAGATTGCCGTGCCCCACTCACGAGCCCGTCCAATAAGGAGAGATATGACGTAGGCGACACGAGCAGTGCTCCTGGAGTAAGTGTTGGGCTGGAGAGAAAACACAATATCACACTGGGTGAGGAACGAGCGGCATTCAGTGGGCTCCCCAGAGTAACACGGCGGGTTATTGGTTCTGGGCTCCGGAGATTCGAAAGCCCTGGAAGTGGCCGGTGGATCGAGGCGGAGATGGTGAACCTGTTCTGTGAGGTTGGAGACTTGGGTGGCCAGGGTCTCAACGGCATGTCGAGCAGCAGACAATTCCTGCTCGTGTCTGCCTAGCATCGCTCCCTGGATCCCGACGGCTGAGTGGAGAGGATCCGAAGTCGCTGGGTCCATTCTTGGTCGGATTCTTCTGTTACGGTGCGTGAATGAGGACCCAAAAGCGAATTAACTTAAACAGAGCTTCTTTAATTACCAAACATAGGTAGGCTCAGACGGACCGGCAGATTCCGACAGGACAAGACAAGGTTACAGCAAACATGACGACAGTCTGGTTCAGGCATGAAACACAACAAACAAGAATCCGACAAAGACAGGAGCAGAAACAGAGAGAGATATAGGGACCTAATCAGAGGGAAAAAGGGAACAGGTGGGAAAAGGGGTGACGAGGTGGTTAGGAGGAGACAAGGCACAGCTGGGGGAAAGAGGGGGAGAAAAGGTAACCTAACAACGACCAGCAGAGGGAGACAGGGTGAAGGGAAAGGACAGAGACAAGACACAACATGACAGTACATGACAGTTTCTTCCAGAATGGTCCTGTATTTGGCTCCATCCATCTTCCCATCAATTTTAACCATCTTCCCTGTCCCTGCTGAAGAAAAGCAGGCCCAAACCATGATGCTGCCACCACCATGTTTGACAGTGGGGATGGTGTGTTCAGCTGTGTTGCTTTTACGCCAAACATAACGTTTTCCATTGTTGCCAAAAGGTTCAATTTTGGTTTCATCTGACCAGAGCACCTTCTTCCACATGTTTGGTGTGTCTCCCAGGTGGCTTGTGGCAAACTTTAAACGACACTTTTTATGGATATCTTTAAGAAATGGCTTTCTTCTTGCCACTCTTCCATAAAGACCAGATTTGTGCAATATACGACTGATTGTTGTCCTATGGACAGAGTCTCCCACCTCAGCTGTAGATCTCTGCAGTTTATCCAGAGTGATCATGGGCCTCTTGGCTGCATCTCTGATCAGTCTTCTCCTTGTATGAGCTGAAAGTTTAGAGGGACGGCCAGGTCTTGGTAGATTTGCAATGGTCTGATACTGATTTCAATATTATCGCTTGCACAGTGCTCCTTGGGATGTTTAAAGCTTGGGAAATCTTTTTGTATCCAAATCCGGCTTTAAACTTCTTCACAACAGTATCTCGGACCTGCCTGGTGTGTTCCTTGTTCTTCATGATGCTCTCTGCGCTTTTGACGGACCTCTGAGACTATCACAGTGCAGGTGCATTTATACGGAGACTTGATTACACACAGGTGGATTGTATTTATCATCATTAGTCATTTAGGTCAACATTGGATCATTCAGAGATCCTCACTGAACTTCTGGAGAGAGTTTGCTGCACTGAAAGTAAAGGGGCTGAATAATTTTGCACGCCCAATTTTTCAGTTTTTGATTTGTTAAAAAAGTTTGAAATATCCAATAAATGTCGTTCCACTTCATGATTGTGTCCCACTTGTTGTTGATTCTTCACAAAAAAAATAAAGTTTTATATCTTTATGTTTGAAGCCTGAAATGTGGCAAAAGGTCGCAAAGTTCAAGGGGGCCGAATACTTTCGCAAGGCACTGTATATGGAGCTTGCCCACAGCACAATCACTACCATTTTTGAACATGGAGAAACATCACAACCCTGAACAGCAGCTACATGCTCATGGAGGATAAATAAGAAGATGTGTAAGAATGCGTGGTGGTAGTGTTAGGGGAAGACATAATAGAGGAAGAGGTAGAAGGCAAAGAATAAAAGTCCCTGATGAAATCAGAGCCACATTGTGGACCATGTCATAAACCACGGTCTTACAATGGAAGAGGCTGGACGGAGAGTACAGCCTAATGTAAACAGGTCCACAGAGTCATCCATTGTGCAAACATTCCATAGGGAAAACAGGTAAATATGTAATCCTTATTTTCTCTTGTTACAGCATTTAATTCACAACAATACAGCAACTGTTGTAAAGGTAAATGCAAGACTGAAAATCACAATGTACCGTAAGATAAGTATGAGGAATACACAGTAATACAGCACAATTTGAATACAATGTACTATCTGTAACATGATATATTTGTGAATTCTACATGTCATATTTCAGACTGCACAATGGCCTCATGCTGGTGGCAGAGCAGCAGTATTCAGCAAGAACAAGACATTTGCAACATGGTCATAGCCAACAATTCCATCAGGCTAAGAGAGATCCAAAGTGCAATCATAAACGACAACAATATCTTTGCAAATATCAATTCTGTCAGCATTTCCATTATAGACAGAGTTTTGGAGAGAAAATAAAATGACTATGAAACAACTCTTCAAGTTGTCATTTGAGAGGAATAGTGAAGGAGCTGCGGTACCAGTATTGTCAGGTTCTGCTTTCCTTTTGTTAGTCAACCTTGTGTTCTTTTTCTTTGTGTTCTGGAACGTAGCCCTGTCTTTCATTTTTGTTCATTGATTTCACCTGTGTTCGTTTCTCACCTGGTCTCATCAGCTCCCTATTCAGTTCAGTTCTTTCTGTTTGTATGGTTGAGGTATTGTTTGTTTTTTGACTACCTACCCGTGTTTGACCATTGCCTGCATGTGACCATGATTCCTGCCTTCTGCAACGGCTTAATAAACATCTACCGCGCTCTGCGTGTGAATCTACACCTTTTTCTCCCTGGGTATTCATTACAAGTATGTCCAGGTAAACCAGGGAGGTTTACTGTACTTTATTGTACTTTAATGATGCCTGTATATACTTCTTGAAGTCGTAGATACTCATAAGAACAGAAAACATTTATACTTTACTAAACTGTCTGATTCCAGAATAGTTTTACATAGCATAAGTTTATATTTTGTTTTTGTGTTACTATGTAGAGAATAATGGAGCTGGAAGGACATGAAATGACCCACATTCTTGTTTTTGTGGCCGAGGTTGGGTTCAATCTGGCTAAAGGCAGGAAACGTGGCCGCAATCTCATTGGGCACCGAGCTAGAATTGGCACACCAGGCCAACGTGGGGGCAGTACTACGTGTGATGCCATTTCTGAGAATGAGCACACATTCCACACATTGTGCTCTATAACACCCAACTTCTCCTGGCCTTCCTAAACACACTTTACAGAGACCTAATGCCAGAACACAAAAGAGTTAGACTGTATTTGGCAAATTCTGTAATTGTGTGGGATAATGTCAGCTTCCACCGACCCAACAGTGTTTGGGAATGGTCCCTCCTCCCCATTCCTGAATCCGATAGGTTTTGTTCAGTATGGAGGTGGAAAGTGTATAACTATCTAGGACAAGGTTAGATGCCATGAATGCTGCTTGTGAGGACATTGCAGGGGATGGTTGAGCCACGCAGGGAGATAACTATATTCCCCCCCCCCCCAGGTGTGATGTTGACGATTCTCTGGCCAGACCAACAAGAGCGACAGGCTGTCCACCAAGAAGGTGGGAACTTGTAGTGGTACATACTATGAGGAGGTACAATTTATTGTTTTTTTACAATGTTGCGGGTTTTTACATTTTTTGTTGTTGCATGGATGTCATTTTGTGGCACATTTTCTGTTCACTATATATGACTTTACATGTCAAAATGGACATGCAAATGTGAATTTCTATTTACATGTAACACATTGCTACAAAAATAAGTGTACTGTATACATACAAATGTGCATATACTTTTTCTGTGTACTACAGTATTGACTTTCCCCCGTAAACTTCAACCTACTGTTGAAATCGGTCTCTAAAAAGCTCAGTGTGATACACAATAGCATTCCGCTAGACAAAACGGACATTCTTGTATAGTACAGTAAGCAGTCAGTGTCAGCAAAAAAAAAAGTACAACAAAACTGCCATTTGTATTTAACAAACATTTCCAGGGTTGACTGCCATGGTGAAAAAACATCTAAACATTTTGACCAATAGGGCTCACACGATGAACAAAAAAAAAAAGTTTCATTTTGGTGGCATTGGCCAATTTACTGACACAATAACTAGATTTTGAAGCATTAATTAAATGTTTTGGGTGAGTTACTACATTTTGCAGGCATGCAAAAGAGTTGTGATGTTCCATAAAACTGTTGTGACAATTGCACTTACAGTTTAGAGAATGTTAAGACTGTTTCAAAAAATGAGCCAAAGCGATTGAGAAACTGTGATAACAGAATCCCTTAGGTGTCATTAACTGATGGTGACATCTAGTGGTTAAAACAGCTGTGTGTGTGACATTCAAAGTATAATGAAGTGTTCTGTCGTATTTCAGGGTATATGAGGGTGTTTACATGAAATTATGTTCATTATAAGTCCAATTGAACACAACATGATACACAAATTCAGTGAAAAACAATGGGTTTATTTTACTATGATTATCCATATATTTGAATACATATAATCTGAAATATATCAACATTTAAAATTGTAAATATAGTGTATACAAATATCTTAAAATCCAGTTGTATAGACAGAGTGTACAAAACATTAAGAATACCTGCTTTTTCCATGACATAGACTGAACAAGTGAATCCAGGTGAAAGCTATGATCCCTTATTGATGTCACCTGTTCAATCCACTTCAATCAGTGTAGATGAAGGGGAGGAGAAGGATTTTTTTTTAAGCCTGGAGACCATTGAAACATGGATTGTGTATGTGAACCGTTCAGAGGGTGAATGGGCAAGACAAAGTGCCTTTGAACAGGGTGTGGTAGTAGGTGCCAGGCACCCCAGCTTGAGACCGTGCCCCGACGACTTGAGGCCGTCCTGAGGGCAAAAGGGGCTGCAACCTCAATAGTAGGAAGGTGTTCCTAATGTTTTGTACACTCAGTGTATATTCATACATGTGCAAGAGTATATTTCTCTAAATAATCTTCACATACATATATAACAATATTACCCAATGTCGTCCATGTACAGTTAATAAATAGGGACTATTTCATCCAATAACTTCCTATGGAGAGGTTGTATATCTCACTTTCCTATACCCTGAGCTACAGTATGTCATTAGAACGTCAACAAAATCCTGACCTGAAACCTTGTTACGTCTTGAACTATAGTGCAACATGAGATAATGCTATTTGGAAAAGTATCGTCACTTGCGTAACTTGCCAATAAAGCTGTGTTATATCATTGCTTCATACATTTGGACGAATTGCTAACGAATGAGATTGTACATATATATATTAACTGTCGTAGACGCATGTCAGAATCCTTTACATATACTCTTCGTCATCACATTCACAAATGTGGTTGTACAAAGCTAAAATTGGAGGGACAATTCGGAAAGAAACGTCAAATATAAGACCGGGTGACAGGTGACAGGCATGTACCCTCACATTTACATTTATATACAGATTGTCACTAAAATCTGTTTTCCCCTAAAGACAAAGAAAATCAAAAAGGCTTGGAAGACTGATGCATAATACATATGGCGTTTAAAATCTGTAGGAGGTTGAGCTACCTTTGAATATCTCTGATGTGTCCAAGAAAGTTCAAATCGCCGGAACATATCAAGTCATAACAAGTCCAATTGAAAACGTTCAAAAAGATGATCCATAGAAAATGTATTAGGTTACATATCACATTACACTCGTTTCTTATCAAATGGGTTTCATCTATTCAAGAGCATATAACAGCAAACATGTGATTGAAGATACAAAGCTGTACTTGAATATGTATACAGCAAAACATCCACAAATCTCTTGCTATTGTCCCAAAATGTGGGTGCACATTCCAAAACCCTCTACTGCATATGGCTATAATGTTGGCAATTCACTGTCAGTTAGGATGACTTTACACTGAGTTTAGATGGCGTCTTGATATTGAATCCACAGGGAAACTGTGCTGTTTTTTCCACTGTAATTGCATTTGAACAGTTTCCACCCCTTTAGCCCCCCCACAAAAAAAAAACGATTGAACTAAATAGATATAGGGCACAACACTGAATCCATGACATAACATATCATACATTATGCAATAACAATATTAATCAATTACCAGGTGCTTCGCTATTTCAACAAACAGAAGACAAATAGGCAGAGACGGGAGTCAAAAAGAGACAAATAGAGACGGGAGTCAAAAAGGAGCAAACACACACAGTACACAAAGTCCTCCCGGAGATCCTGGATACATCTGCACAACAGAACGAGAAAACAAACAAAGGGAAGTGAAAAGGGGAGATCTGTCCATTTTCTTGTCTCCACAAGTAGACTGAGGGTTACTCTGGGATGTGCTCGTCTCTTATTCAATAACTCATATTACTAGTCATAAGTGCTTCAGGTCCCCACAGTGAGATTGACTGTGAGAAAGACTGGTGTTACCCCGGGTGACTCGCCTCACAGCAGCCTGTAGTGAATGGAAAAGTCCTCTGCCGTCGTGTGCCTCCACTCACTCTGTCAATGTCAGTAGCTTGTGCTCTTTTTCCATAACAAGTGAAAGTCACAGTGCCTCCATGTGTGTTCGTTCCTCCATGTGCTCTGCGCTCTTCCAGCCCTCCCCCCACCCCCTTCACTTGTAGAGCAGGGGGATCTGGCTGTTGTGACAGTGGTTGCGACTTATCTTGCTGTCCGCCTGGTACAGGTTGGAGGAGTTGGAGAAGGAGGGGGGTAAGGAGGAGTGATTGTCCGACGCGGGGTTGGGGTAACCGGGTGGAGGCAGGAGAGACTTGGGGTCTGGCTGGGAAGAGGGCGGGGACGGGTTGCTGTGGTTCTGATTGGTGCCGGATGAGGGCCGTCGTCGGTTGCGCAGGGCCTGTCTCTCAACCAGCTGGTTGCGGAGCTCCGATACCCTCTGCTCTTTCTGAGAGCACGGAAGAGGGAGAGGTCTTATTAATACTGGACACTCATGGGTAAAGCTGAATCATTTATAAATCATTCACTGAGCATGAATTAGACATGTATTCCTTATGTAGCAATCATGTTTTAATCAAACCAAATGTATCTCTTAGTAAAATATAACAAAATTAATGATTGGAAAGATTGATTGGTTGGTCAAATAATTCAGACATATTAGATGTATTTTAATAGATGCATTGTATTTTGATATCTAATGTATCAAAGTGAGTGTGTATTGTAGTACCACCTGTATGATAAAGATTGGCTGAATGATTGATAGTTCCAATAATTCAGATGTACTTTAAATGTATTAGACATATTTCAATCTAGATGTATTGTGATTCTATGTTGACAGCTAAGGTGCATCAAAACACGTGTACTGTACCTCCTGTATGATCTTCTGCAGCTCACGGTTCTCTCTCTCCAGCTGGCGAGACTTCTCCTCGTCGTTGTTGTTGGTGGACGAGCCGGTCTTCAGCGTGTCCTGCTGCTCCGACTGCCACTCACCACGCGTAATCAGCCTGCGCATCTAGAATAGAATAGAGTATAACATTATTCTAGAGAGACAGAGAAGAACCATATACTATATGTGAATTTGGAAATGTTAACATTGAGGAAAGTATTGAGACTTTGTTTTCGAGTGCTGATGCAAGTATACATTAAATACTGTTGATAAATGACTCAGAGTCCTAGGCATCCTATTCCCTATATAGACCAGAGCCCTGGTCAAAAGTAACACACTATAAAGGGAATAGGGTGCCTTTTGGGACGCAGACCTATTCTACACAGTATAGTGTACCTTGGGCACAAAGAGCACCACCAGCGTGATGTAGACAGAGAACACTATGGCCAGAGCGGCAAAGGCAAAGGAAGCGTCCTGCTGTGACGTGAGGATCATAGTGACGGGAGCCGTGATCATGCACAACACCTGCAGAGACGAGGGGGGATGAGAGAGGGAGAGAAACAAAGAGGTAAATATCAAGGGAGAGGTGAAAGAGGAAAATAAGATCTCAAAAAGCGCTCGGCAACTGCTTATCATTCCAACGAGGTTCCCAATATGAAAACATCATTAAAAAGTCATAGATGAAGTAGCAGGTTAGCAGTACCATACTGGCACATCATCACAATATCAAGCCTTACAAAAGCTCTCTGCTTCCCAACAAGGAGGCCTTTGCAGATTTATTTTAAAGGAGTCGATCTCATACAGGGCACCATTTATGTAGGGAACTGTATAATTAATCTGTGTGTATTACACCACGAAATACACACAATTAAATAAAATGGTGAAATCAACATCTATGCTTTCCCTTTGTCTGGAACTGCAGCTGTGTTTAACAATTTCATCAAGCTTTATGAATGATTGATCAATTAAATGTTCTTTCCTTTGCTTTGCAAAAAAAAACCGACTGTATGTACTTCATAATTGCACAACCGCCCCACAGCAAATGCGCAGTCAAAAGATGTAAAACTGTGGGTGGTTTGCAGTCGTAAGTGTTTTGGTTCCTCATTAAGCTGTTTTGAGATGGGAATCTGGGCAAATTCTGGCAATTAGGTAAATCATTGTTCAGAGAGTACTAAAATGTTTGCACATTGTTGAGCAGAAATAGAAACCCAGCCTAAAGCTAAAGTTATAAAAATGTTTGCCCGTATAAGAGCAGTGTTTGTTTTCTTCCAGCAATAGTCTACATTACCAGACATTTAATGGATTTGCTCGCCTGTGTGAGTAGGATTACACCTGTGTGAGTAGGATTACACCTGTGTGAGTAGGATTACACCTGTGTGAGTATGATTACGCCTGTGTGAGTAGGATTACACCTGTGTGAGTAGGATTACACCTGTGTGAGTAGGATTACCCCTGTGTGAGTAGGATTACACCTGTGTGAGTAGGATTACCCCTGTGTGCGTAGGATTACCCGTGTGAGTAGGATTACACCTGTGTGAGTAGGATTACACCTGTGTGAGTAGGATTACACCTGTGTGAGTATGATTACACCTGTGTGAGTATGATTACACCTGTGTGAGTAGGATTACACCTGTGTGAGTAGGATTACCCCTGTGTGAGTAGGATTACACCTGTGTGAGTAGGATTACACCTGTGTGAGTAGGATTACACCTGTGTGAGTAGGATTACCCCTGTGTGAGTAGGATTACACCTGTGTGAGGATTACCGAATGGCTATGGCTACTTGTTTGCAACACTTAGATGGTGCAATGGTATGTTATCGCTGCTATCTATTGGTGATGATCCTTCACCGATTCAAATCAAATTCAAATTATTGTTTAAGTATAGCACTAATGCTTTGCCTTATGCCAAAAATATGTCTTCCAAAAATACATTTATGAGCACATGCTTACCACCAGAAATAATGAGTCTTAGCAGTATGTCATCATTATGCACTGACGAATCATTGAATCTCATGTCCACACAGAGACAATGTCTAGCCCCTGCTATCGTTCTACCAATAGTTAATTGTTGCTTGGAGATCATTCGCTCGATGGACTGCCTAAAATGCAGAGCGGAAACCAGAGCACTCCCCCTGTGATGGTTGAGACTCACAGCCACGTTGTAAATAGCCATCCCCACGGCTCGATGGTCATTGATCTTCTCCGTGGAAACAGACTTGGTCTCGTAGGCTAGAAATATCCCCAGCAACAGCAGTAGTCCCTTGTAGCCATACACTACACCTGGTGGAGAGATAGAGGGAGGGAGAGAGAGAGAGAGAGAGAGAAAGAGAAAGAGAAAGCGAGAGAGAGAGAGAGAAAGAGAGAGAAAGAGATAGATAGAGAATGAGAGAGCGAGATGGAAAGCGAAGACGATGGAGTGATGTTAGGCAGTTGACTGAAGGAAATGCATATTCCCCCTTTATTTCTTCTGTCCAAGGGTCCATTGTTCTTTCATTACGTCGCTCAATGGGGTGACAATACATTTGCATAGCACAGAGAGGGAATGCTATGGGGCAATGGCACAGTTTGTGACCCATATTATTTGAATTTGATAGTATAATGCATTCAGAAGAGCTGCCACTGTCAGGAAGAGAGGCAGTATGGTGATAGTGAGAGAAGAAGACAGATGAAAGGAGAAGATAAAATGAAAGCGTATGAGGGAAAGATAAAGGCGGGGAATGACTGACTTGAGTGAGTGAGAGGAGGGGATGAAAAGTGGGGTCAGACAAAAACAAGAGAGGAAGAGCTAATGTGGGGGGCTGAGATACGAGGAGTGTTTAATTTACAATGAATGGACTGGGGATTGAGGGAGTGAGAGAGTGAAAAAAAGAGGGAATGAGGGAGTGAGCGAGAGAAGGAGTAGGGAATAGAGGAGGGATACCGAGCCATGTGTTCATCTTCTCTGAGGTGCAGTGCTCCAGGAGGGGCTGAATCAGGACATCCAAGTCTCCTTTAGGGGCCTCCCTAGTGAACTTCTACTCGGAGAGAGGGTGGGGGGAGGATGTGAGAGAGAAAGAGAGAATGAGAGAGAATAACAGGGAGAGCGAGACAGGGAGAGAGAGAGACAGGGTGAAAGACATTCCCGTTGTGATATCCGCAATTTATTAACTTTAAAACGGACAAGTAGAAAGTAAACAAACAACAAGATGACTGACATCAAAGAAATTATATTTTGTTGAACACCAGACATGTGACAGTGCTAACATACGAAAGCTAATGCCACATAGCATACAGAAAGTATTCACGCCCCTTTACTTTTTCCACATCTTGTTGTGTTACAGCCTGACGAAGGCCGCGTGGCCAATACATAAAAGCTTACTAAAGAACAGTGATACTATCAAGAGTGGTGTGTGGGTTTCTTATTTCTTCTGTTACCATGCCCCCTCAAAAAAGACAGGTCAGATGTGTGAGTACCTTTTTAATATTGAATTTTGTTGAGTTACAGCCAGAATTTTAAATGGATACCATTTCAATTTTTGGTCACTGGCCGACACACAATACCCCATGATGTCAAAGTGGAATTATGTTTTTAGAAATGTTTACAAATGAAGAGAAAATTAAAAGCTGAAATGTTTTGAATCAATAAGTATTCAACCCTTTTTTTATGGCAAGCTTAAATAAGTTCAGTAGTAAAGTTGCATGGACTCACTCTTGTATGCAACAATAGTGTTGAACATGATTTTTGAATGACTACCTCATCTCTGTACCCCACATATACAATTATCTGTAAGGTCCCTCAGTTAAGTAGTGAATCTCAAACACAGATTCAACCACAAAGACCACAGAGGTTTTCCAATGCCTCACAAAAAAAGCCTACTGGTAGATGGGTAAAAATTTAAAAAGCAGACATTGAATATCCCTTTGAGCATGGTGAAGTTATTAACTTACACTTTGGATGGTGTATCAATAGACCCAGTTGCCGGAGAGGAAGGAAACCAATCAGGGATTTCACCATAAGGTGACTTTAAACCGGTTACAGAGTTTAATGGATGTGATAGGAGAAAACTGAGGATAGATCAACAATGTTATTACTCCACCATTTTGTTATTTAACCTTTATTTAACTAGGCAAGTCAGTTAAGAACAAATTCTTATTTACAATAATGGCCTACCGGGGAACAGTGGGTTGGTACCGGAGAAGAAGGCATACGTTTTATGTGCCCCAAACCGATTGTGTTTTTTGTTTGTAACTTATTTTTTTAATGATTTTGTACATAATGTTGCTGCTACTGTCTCTTATGACCGAAAATCACTGCTGGACATCAGGATTGCGATTATTCACCACGGACTGGCAGAATCCTTTTTTTTCCTTTAACAAGTTTGATGAGTTTGACTCAAACAATATACTGCTTTCTTGGGAACAAGCCCAGATCCCCGTGATTTGCGTGGAGGCGGAGAAAAAGGGGCCGGAGGGCGGGCTGCCTTCTGAGAATTTGTAGGCGATTGAATAAACCCCCACTTCCTTCCATTCTGCAAGCAAACGTGCAATCTTTGGACAATAAAATAGATGACCTACGCTGAAGTTTAAACTACCAAGGGGACATTCAAAACTGTAATATCTAAACTTTCAAGGCTGAATGACGACACTATCAACATACAGCGGGCTGGTTATACGCTGCACTGGCAGGATAGAACAGCGGCGTCTGGTAAGACAAGGGGCGGCGGACAACGTATTTTTGTAAATAACAGCTGGTGCACGATATCTAAGGAAGTCTCGAGCTATTGCTCACTTGAGGTAGAGTATCTCATGATTAACTGTAGACCACACTATCTACCTAGTGATTTTTAATCTGTATTTTTCATAGTTGTTTACATACCACCACAGTCAGAGGCTGGCACTAAGACAGCATTGAATGAGCTGTATTCTGCCATAAGCAAACAAGAAAATGCTCAACCAGAGGCGGTGCTCCTAGTAGCCGGGGACTTTAATGCAGGGAAACTGAAAAACGTTTTACCAAAATTCTATCAGCATGTTAAATGTGCAACCAGAGGAGAAAAAAAACTCGGGACCACCTTTACTCCACACACAGAGACGCATAAAAAGCTCTCCCTCGTCCTCCATTTGGCAAATCTGACCATAATTCTATCTTCCCGATTCATGCTTACAAGCAAAAGTGAAAGCAGAAATCAATAAATAAAAAAATCAATAAAAAAGTGGTCAGATGAAGCAGTCGCTAAGCTACAGGACTGTTTTGCTAGAACAGATGGGAATATGTACCGGGATATCACCGATGGCATTGAGGAGTACACCACAGCAGTCATTGGATTCATCAATAAGTACGTCGATGACGTCGTCCCCACAGTGACCGAACGTACATACCCCAACCAGAAGCTATTGATTACAGGCAACATCCACACTGAGCTAAAGGCTAGAGCTGCCACTTTCAAGGAGCAGGACTCTAACTCGGAAGCTTATAATCCCGCTATGCCCTCCGACGAACCATCAAACAGGCAAAGCGGCAATACAGGACTAAGATCGAATCGTACTACACTGGCTCTGATGCTCGTCGGATATGGCAGGCCTTGCAAACCATTATAGACTACAAAGGGAAGCACAGCCGAGAGCTGCCTAGTGACACGAGCCTACCAGACGAGCTAAACTACCTCTATGCTCGCTTCAAGGCAAATAACACTGAAACATGCATGAGAGCACCAGCTGTTCCGGAAGACTGTGTGATCGCGCTCTACGCAGCCGATGTGAGCAAGACCTTTAAACAGGTCAACATTCACAAGGCCGCAGGGCCAGACGGATTACCAGGACATGTACTGCGAGCATGCGCTGACCAACTGGCAAGTGTCTTCACTGACATTTTCAACCTCTCCCTGTCCGAGTCTGTAATACCAACATGTTTAAAGCAGTCCACCATAGTGCTTGTGCCCAAGAACACTAACGACTACCGGCCCGTAGCACTCAAGTCAATACCCATGAAGTGCTTTGAAAGGCTGATCATGGCTCACATCAACACCATTATCCCAGAAACCCTAGATCTACTCCAATTTGCATACCACCCCAACAGATCCAGAGATGATGTGATCTCTATTGCACTCCACACTGCCCTTTCCACCTGGACAAAAATAACACCTATGTGAGAATGCTATTCATTGACTACAGCTCAGCGTATAGTGCCCTCAAAGCTCATCAATAAGCTAAGGACCCTGGGACTAAACATCTCCCTCTTTAACTAGATTCTGGACTTCCTGACGGGCCGCCCCCAGGTGGTAAGGGTAGGTAACATCACATTCACCACGCTGTCAAAAGTCAAAAGAAATCAGCCGAGAAACAAAAATGGTAGACCTCCAAAAGTCTGGTTCATCCTTGGGAGCAATTTCCAAACGCCTGAAGGTACCACGTTCATCTGTACAAACAATAGTATGCAAGTATAAACACCATGGGATCACTTAGCCGTCATACCGCTCAAGAAGGCGTTCTGTCTCCTAGAGATGAACGTACTTTGGTGTGAAAAGTGCAAATCAATCCCAGAACATCAGCATAGGACCTTGTGAAGATGCTGGAGGAAACAGGTACAAAAGTATCTATATCCACAGTAAAACGAGTCCTTTATCGACATAACCTGAAAGGCCGCTCAGCAAGGAAGAAACCACTGCTCCAAAACCGCCATAAAAACATCAGACTAGGGTTTGCAACTGCACATGGGGACAAAGATCGTACTTTTTTAGAGAAATGTCCTCTGGTTTGATGAAACAAAAATGGAACTGTTTGGCCATAATGACCATTGTTATGTTTGGAGGAAAAAGGGGGAGGCTTGCAAGCCGAAGAACACCATCCCAACCATGCAGCACGGGGGTGGCAGCATTATGTTGTGGGGGTGCTTTACTGCAGGAGGGACTGGTGCACTTCACAAACTAGATGGCATCATGAAGAGGGAAAATTATGTGGATATATTGAAGCAACATCTCAAGACATGAGTGGGGTCTTCCAAATGGACAATGACCCCAAGCATACTTCCAAAGTTGTGGCAAAATGGCTTAAGGACAACAAAGTTAAGGTATTGGAGTGGAGTGGCCATCACAAAGCCCTGGCCTCAATTCCTTAGAAAATTTGTGGGCAGAACTGAAAAAGCGTTTGTGAGCAAGGAAGCCCGACTCAGTTACACCAGCTCTGTCAGGAGGAATGGGCCAAAATTCACCCAACTTATTGTGGGAAGCTTGTGGAAGGCTACCTGAAACATTTGACTCAAGCTAAACAATTTAAAGTCAATGCTACCAAATACTAATTGAGTGTATGTAAACTTCTGACCCACTGGGAATGTGATGAAAGAAATAAAAGCTGAAATAAATAATTCTCTCTACTATTATTCTGACATTTCACATTCTTAAAATAAAGTGGTGATCCTAACTGACCTAAGACAGGGAATTTTTACTAGGAATAAATGTCAGGAATTGTGAAAAACTGAGTTTAAATGTATTTTTGCTAAGGTGTATGTAAACTTCCGACTTCAAATGTATTACCTCAAATAACCGGTGCCCCAGCACATTGACTCTGTACCGTTTTCCCCCCTGTATATAGTCTCTACACTGGAATTGCTTACCAAGAAGACAGTGAATGTTCCTGAGTGGCCGAGTTAAATCTGCTTGAAAATCTATTGCAAGACCTGAAAATGGATCTCTAGCAATGATAAACAACCAATTTTACAGAGTTTAAGAATTTTGAAAAGAACAATGGGCAAATGTTGCATAATCTAGGTGTGGAAAGCTCTAGAGACCCAGAAAGACTCACCGCTGTAATCGCTGCCAAAGGTGCTTCTTTCTACAAAGTACTGACCCAGGGTTGTGAATACTTACGTAAATTAGATATTTCTGTATTTCATTTTCAATACATTTGCAAAATAAAATCTAAAAACATGTTTTCATTTGGTCATTATGGGGTATTGTGTGTAGATGGGTGACAAAAAAACAACAATTGAATCCATTTTGAATTCAGCCTGTAACACAACAACATTAGGAAAAGGTCCAGGGGTGTGACCGATACGACAGTGTCACTGTACCTCCACTGTGATGTGTAAAGGATCCACAATCTGCCAAATCATGAGTGACAGGATGTCTATGGCTAGTAACACTCCAACTGTTGCATAGAGTTTCCATGGCTCCAGGTGCTGCAGGGATACAGGAGAACCAATCACAATCCAAGGACCAAGGGTAATGCAGTGAGTCCACAAACAAGGACAAAAGGGCTCAAGCATACAGTAGATAAAATGCCAACAGAGTACAGCATTGTATTAGTGTATCAGCACAGAATACTTAAGTTATCAGAGCTCCCTTTAAAAAGAGATTCATGTCAATGGGCTTCCTTGGTTAAATAAAGCACACATAAATTCATTAGCATTTAGACAATACTGTTGAAATATTCTAAGTGTAAATTGAGGAGTTTCTAGGCAGTGGATGCTATATGCACAACAGTGGTTTTTGAATGAGTAACATATCAAGAAGAAATTTGGCCCCAAAAAATGATATAAGCAAAATAAACAACATGCTTCTTCATTTTTCATCACTTCATTCTGACTGGCTTCTAGCCCTGCAACCGTTCACCCCAGACATAACCAAACCGTATCGCATAGACCTTGTCACCTCTTCTCTCCAAGTGCATGAAATGATTTGACTGCATATTCTGACTTGGAAACTTTTTTAAGTACTTTCACAGAGCTCTTTGGCAAATTGCCCTTGCACGGCCATTAAAGAGAGTTGAAAGTCAACCTGATTCGTCTTGCATTGGCTCAACTAATAAAGCCCCCGAAGGTTGGATTTCCACATAGAACTTTAATACTCATACATATTCATAAATGCTCCATAAATGGCTTAATCTCTCATTCTCCTGATTAGGTCTTAGAAGAATTCCCACAACACATCACACACTCGCAGTGTCTCCCTAGCTTCAGGACACACTATCTTAGAAAGGACACACACATGCATGCGTAATCAAGCCGATAGTGTGAGCATCACGGGTAAGAGTGAGTGAGTGTGTGTGAAGGTATCTCTCTGTATGAGTGTGAGTGAGTGGGTGTGTCTGTGTGCGAGTGCATGCATTTGTGTGCGTGTACGTGTGTCTGTGTTACTCCTGTCTGTTTCAAGCCTGTCGTACGCTGCTCTACTCTACTTTACTCTACAGTACTCTATTCTACGGTATTCTACTCTGCTCTACTCTACTGTACTCAACTGTACTCTATTTTACTCGACTCTACTGTACTCGACTCTACTGTACTCGACTCTACTGTACTCGACTCTACTGTACTCGACTCTACTGTACTCGACTCTACTGTACTCGACTCTACTGTACTCGACTCTACTGTACTCGACTCTACTGTACTCGACTCTACTGTACTGCAGTATATCCCACAGTAGAGGATATACAGAGATACTTTAACATGCAGAGCAAAGCACATCCCCCAGCGGCTTATGTATTTTTTATCTGCCAACACCACACATTCAGTACTATAGACTCTGGAGCTTCCCTGTTCCCTCCTCTGGCCCTCCTAAAAGGCTTACCTTCCTCTTCTCCTTCTTCTCCTCCTTCTTTGTGAAGAGATTGTGTACCCACCAAATCTTAGTGAACATGCTGCCATATGCCAGACTGAAGCCCAGGCCGAGCAGCCACAGACGGAACTAGACCGAGAGGGAGAGAGAGAGATTTTGTTGATTCAATATTTAACTTTTTTTATGCTTTGGCAATGCAAATGCAATTTGTATTATGCCAATAAAGCAACAACTGAATTGATAATGAGAGAGAGAGAGAGAGAGAGAGAGAGAGAGAGAGAGCGAGTGAGAGCGAGAGCGAGAGAGAGATAGAATATGAGAAACAGAGGCAGAGAGAGAAATAATTTCCCCTGACAAGCCATCACAGCACATCCCTCTACTCTAGCACCAGAAGAACAACCCATTCCCACGGCTTTAGCTGCGTTACCTGACAGACCACAGGGAACTGGGACCTGTGGATGTGGTGTCCGTCGATCCCCAGGGGAAACACAGCAGCCAGGGCCATCATACAACCCACTGCCGTCATGTTGTTCAGGTAGGGCTGGGAGTTCTGGATGTACCTGGCACAACACACACAAAGAGGGTATGAAGAAAGGCCAGAGAATATAGACAGAAACCCACAAAGGGACTGTTTCACGTGCACTGTCCGTAACACTGCATTGGAACTACTTGTCACAACAGCATCAAAACAATGTCATAAACGTGGCATATTTTGTCACTGAATGCAAAGTGACAAGGCATTCTGCATGGATTGGAAACAGTAATGCCAAAGGTCGACATAGACGTGACTATCACTTGCCCACAGCCATCTGAAGACCTACAAGCAGGACCCACCAGGAAGACAGTCATACTCGACCCAGCGTGATGATGATGAATTGTTGATGATGAATTGCTAGCTATTTTTCTAGCTGTAATCTTTTTTTAATTGAACCTTTAACCAGGCAAGTCAGTTAAGAACACATTCTTATGTACAATGACGGCCTACGATGACAGTGTTGCTTAAATGTGCGAGATAAATTCCCTCTGGAGTGGAAATAAAGTTATAATCTTACCGGACGTTGCTGTTGTAGATGTTGAAGGTCAGACAGACGATGCCCAGCAGGATGCCCAGACCAGCGAAGACAGACACAGCAGCAAACAGCTTCTGAGAGAGGTACCTAAACTCCTCAATGACTATCGTCGAGTCAGCCGGGGGCCCGGCACCTGAACAGAGAGAGAGAGATAAAGAGCGAGAGAGAGCGAGAGAGAGAAAGAAAGAAAGAAAGAAAGAAAGAGGCAGGGCAGAGGTTAGTCCATCCATGCCTTAAAGAGACAGACAGTCTACTGTACTGTACTTGATGTCACTCAGAACAGAACAGGGCAAAAGGACAATTATGTTTTGAATTAAGATCAAAATCAGAATTTGAACAGGGAGGGCACTACGCTCAGTAACCTCTACAGACACCAACCTAAAGGATCAAATGAAATTGGCACAATCAATTTACACAGTAACCAATGATTTAATTCAATGACCAAGAAGGTACAGAAATTGAGAATAAACAAGGACAGATGTGGAAATCAGGACGTGTTCACCCTAAATATCTCAAAACATGTGCATAACTAAAAAGTAACCAAAAAATAAGCATTGGTTCTTTCAAGGTAGGAGATGGTTGAAAGTGCAGCTGACTGACTTTATCTGTCTCTGATTTCTCTCTGTATCCTCCTGTCTGTCTAAATCCAGCTCTGCCTGCAGATCCTGACAGCTTCTCGGGGTGTGGGTGTCACTGTGTCCTTATGTAAGGGCGGTGACAGTGACATGGACTTGTGTCAGTGTGTGGTGACGTGTCCATGTCAGGAAGAGGGTGACACAGTGTCGAGCCCCAGGGGTGTCACAATACCAGGGCGCCCACATTTGGTTTGACGGTTTCAGCGATATCACACCACTGACTTGCCTAAAGTGACATCTGAGACATCCTGTCTAAGAACAGAGTAACGGCTGTGAGAAGATGGGTGTGTTCCTGTGTGCATTGATGAGAGAGCGAGCACTGTCCTGTCAGCTGATGTGTTTGCACTGTTTAAACCTTCCTCCGTCCTTGATCAAGGAATCAGGACAGGGTGTTGCCATGGAGACCAAGCTCTGTAACAGTTGCCACAGTGATTAGGAAGACAGCTGAGCTGAAGTGGTTGTTAGGGGCGACCGTGAAGAGAGAAAGTGACGGAGTAATTCAACAAGGGGTCACCTCCGTTACCTCTAGAACAAACTAAACTCACCTCAATTACCTCTAGAACAAACTAAACTCACCTCAATTACCTCTAGAACAAACTAAACTCACCTCAATTACCTCTAGAACAAACTAAACTCACCTCCGTTACCTCAAGAACAAACTAAACTCACCTCCGTTACCTCTAGAACAAACTAAACTCACCTCCGTTACCTCTAGAACAAACTAAACTCACCTCAATTACCTCTAGAACAAACTAAACTCCCTTCCGTTACCTCAAGAACAAACTAAACTCACCTCCGTTACCTCAAGAACAAACTAAACTCACCTCAATTACCTCAAGAACAAACTAAACTCACCTCCGTTACCTCAAGAACAAACTAAACTCACCTCCGTTACCTCAAGAACAAACTAAACTCACCTCCGTTACCTCAAGAACAAACTAAACTCACCTCCGTTACCTCAAGAACAAACTAAACTCACCTCCGTTACCTCAAGAACAAACTAAACTCACCTCCGTTACCTCAAGAACAAACTAAACTCACCTCCGTTACCTCAAGAACAAACTAAACTCACCTCCGTTACCTCAAGAACAAACTAAACTCACCTCCGTTACCTCAAGAACAAACTCACCTCCGTTACCTCAAGAACAAACTAAACTCACCTCCGTTACCTCAAGAACAAACTAAACTCACCTCCGTTACCTCAAGAACAAACTAAACTCACCTCCGTTACCCCAAGAACAAACTAAACTCACCTCCGTTACCCCAAGAACAAACTAAACTCACCTCCGTCATCTCTATAGCAAAAAACAAAACTGTCACCTCTATAGCAAACTAAACTCCCCTCCGTCACCTCTATAACAAATAACCTCAACTCTCCAACTGGTTACAGACATCGGTTCAATGTCTAGTTTTGATTTATATTTGACTGAGTTGTCAACTAATGTGAATTCAACATGAAATCAACAAAGAATTTCCCCATTGGATTTAGGATCAAAGTTGGGTGAAAAAATGTTGATGACTTTTTGATTCAGCGTCATAACGTTTTTTGTTGTTGAAATGACGTGGAAAATTAACAACCAGTTTTGCCCATTGGGCTGCGACTCGCCAGTAATCTTGACTCACCTCTGTTACTGTACACACTTAGAATAAAAGGTGCCATCTAAAATCCAAAAGGGTTATTTGGCTGTCCACAGAGGCTTCTACATGGAACCCAAAATGGTTGAAACCAAAAAGGGTTTTTACATGGAACCTAAAAAGGTTCTCCAATAGGGACAGCTGAAGAACCCTTTAGAACCCTTTTTCTAAGAGCGCGCGGGTCAACTAATCTTAACACTGTCACCTCTATAGCAAACTAACCTCTATCACACTCCAGAAAACTAGACTCCCCTCCATCACCTCTGGAACAAATCATCCTCACCTCTGTAAACCTACATCACACCAAGCTCACTCCTGTCACACTACAGAACAGTAAGACCACCAAACTCAGCCCTACAGTAAGTCGGCCTTGTGAAGGACAGAGATAGATACAGGTCACCATATAGTCGTCTCTGATTGGACCCATTGGCCCCGCTCCCCTCGGAGGCTAAGCTAAGCCTTGGAAACAAATCGTTTCCTTAAAAGTCTACAACGGTGCCCTCTCTCTGGACTCCCAGCATGCACGATTGATTAGCGGTGCAGTAATTCTGAGCCCAGGCACAAGTGTGTCACCTCTCAAGGGAGGGCTGGGCCGGTAAACAACTGAACTACAACATTTGTCTTGGTGTGGCTGAAGAAAATCGACAGTAACAGCATTTCTCTGCAGACAGCGTCACGCTCTGTGGCTGTGGTGGATGTTGAACTTTCCTAAAGTGAAGAAGTGTAGGTGGGGTCAGGCTTTCCTGACTGCCATGGTCTGGCCACTGGGCTGTGGGTGTAAACTAATTCTGGGTGAAGGAGGATGAGGGTCCAAATGATTGCTTTTAAAGCCAGAAGTGGTGATTTGTCTGACATGGAAATGATGGATGGAGGCAGCGCGGGCTTAGAGAAAGAGAAGGCGTAACAGTAGGTCTAATGTGAGGGGAACGAGATAGATGGTTACATAGATGACTCACAGTGAGACAGTCACACACACACCCACAGAGAGAGAGAGACATACACAGGAAGCCTGACAAAGACAAACGTAATCAACTCCGCCTCACCTATCCACACATCGTTGCCGAACCAGGAGAGATTCTTCTGAGAGCTGTCGTAGTATCCAATCTTCTTATAACTGCCTCCTACACAGCGAGAGGGAGAAGATAGTTCAATTAACATCTTCTCAGATCCTCTTTCTTTCCAGCCTACATAATGTCCTTGGGTCATGAAGGGTTCAAACGACAACAAGCAAAATAAACACTTTGAAAAAGAACGACAGATCAAAACATCATTATGAAAAGAAGGCTACGGAAGTGCACGGCAGAACATTTCAGATCCACAAATAGAGAGAAAGAGGGAAGAGGGGAAAAAGTGGAACGAAGAGATCGAGACGACACAGAGAGAGGTACCGACACAGAGCTACCACAGGGAAAGAAAGACAGAGGGAGAGAATGAATATGTGGCATCCTTAACCATGAATACTGACGAGAATAATTCACAAATTCAAGTCAAGGCTTTCAATGTATTAACCCAATTACCCCACCTCGTCACTAGCACGGCAGCACGCGAAATGCCACCCAGTGCAGGCAGGCAGAAGTAGGATTATTATTTTTCGTTATCCATTAGGGCTCCAAAAAAAACAGAGGTACACAATAATATGCCACTTTAGCTTCGGTCCAGGCCTCTTCCAATTAGACTGAAAGCTTGACTCGACACATTTAGAAATAAACCCAATTTGCCTGTCCAAAAAACCCCGCTTTGCTCTCAAATCAACACGGGTGAGAGCGGAGGGAAAGTAAGAACAGCTTCAGCAGACAGCCTTGATCTGGACTGGCTGACACTCAATCGCTCCGCAACCGAATGTCAATGATTCTTTCTCATTTAAACAAAAAAAAAAACTACTGTAGGATATCCAGAACAAGGAAAGTCTGAAATATGGTTGAAATGGTGACAGATGACTTTACCTTGCAGTTGCTCAATAAGGGTCATCGCCATCCTGGAACCCTGGGCATCAAACACCACATGGCCCTGAAGGAGAAGAAAAGTGCTACATCAAGTCAGAAATCTACTGTCTTCCATTCAGACTTATTGAATGAGCCAATACATACATTACACACGTGTTCTCTAATCCGGTCCCTGGGACAAATAGGGTATGCAGGCTTTTGCTCCAACCCATTCCTAACACACCATATTCAACTAACCAAGGGCTTGATGATACGTTTAGTAGTTGAATCAGGTGTGTTAATCCTCCAACCAGGGTTGGACTACCTGGACTTGTATAATAAGAAACACTCATTTGCGTTTTCCATTGCAAAAGGGTTTCAAACATTTTGTGCCCTAATGAACATGGCCCTAGTATATTCTACTGGATGGCCCTCCCTCCTGTACTCACAGACACGCCTTCAAATGAGCTGGTGTTGAGGGCGCGGTAGATCTCTGCTGTGATGTCATGGTTGTTGTAGTTGAAGTCCTCCAGCCTGCGGCCTTTGGCCTTCAGAGGGGCCACAGTCTTGTTGAGGGCCAGGGCCAGGGCCCAGACAGCGTCGTAGGCCAGAGGGGCCTCCTGGAAGCCCCCTGTCTCTTCCGGGTTCTTACCCCCCAGCCGGTTCATCAACGCCCCCAGGAACTCCTGAGAGGTCTGATTGGACCAGACATCGGGAAGGTTGATATATGAGCGTCACCATTCGTGTGGCTTTCAAACGGAATTATTGTCCACCAAACTCATTAGTGTGACATTTCTATAATTAGAATCACTATGTTAGTTGCATTAGGGTCAACTTATATTTAGGCATATTACTAGTTACGTATTACTAGCCTTTGAAATCAAACGGTACTGTACTTAGTTCAGGGCTAAGACAGCTTTTACGCCAGCTTTTTGGGGCTAGCCAATCACAGAGTTCCATTGTCACCTAAGTTGAATATTTATGAGGGATAGCCCTGGGCCAGGGACATTTATTTCATATAAATGTCTAAGTATGTGTCTCTGCCCTGGGCTAAGAAACATGTGGTGTGGAAAAGCCTAATGTTCCCCTAGAGTGTACTATTGCAGAAGCACATCAAGCCGCTGCTCTGCAGGTAGAGGAAGGTATATGAAGATAATCAGCAGCCAAGCTGGCAGCGTGTGAAATTGAAGGGACAACATGACCAGATGGAGAGCAGATGTTGCTCACCACGTTGGAATGCGGATCATAATCAATAACCTTACATGGACTTGGGGGACCTGATCCTGGATCAGTATGAGATCCGGCCCAGATGTTCTCACCAGGTTGGAGGCTCCGCGGACGGTCTCGGGGTTGAGCATGACGATCTCCGTGGTAACGTGGCCCTCCACCGCCTCTGTCATGTTCTCGATGGTGCAGTTGATGGACGGGTCTTTGATCTTGAACCAGTTGTCAGCATACCAACCAATCAGAAACCACACATATTTCTTCCCATACAGTTTCTCCTTAAATACCTAGAGGATGGAGGGAGAGAGTTGGAGGGAGAGAGTTGGAGGGAGAGAGGGGAGAGAAAGCGAAAGAGAGAGAAAATAGGAAAAAAGTGAAGGGCAGAGAGAGAGAGAGAGAAACATTTGGAAAATAGACAGAAAAGAAAAAGATGAAACACTTAAATTGTCTGTTAAATGATTCTTAATTACACAGAAATATTATTTGTTTCTCAAGGCTACATCATCACCACAGTACAAATTAGAATTAAATAAAAATGGTAATTTGTTCAGACAGAGGTTCAAGATACAATAGAGATCAATAACTACAAATAGCCTGATGATTTAATGCTCAACATAACTTGAGGTCAAACAATGAAAAACACTCACCTCGCAAAACACTTTCCTGGCTTCCGTCTCATAGAAGAGCCCCACAATGATTCTGGCATCCTGACGCTATTCAATGACAGGAAGCGCAATGATTTAAGCCATGGTAATGAAAATACATTCGCATAGTTCAATAATAATGATACAAGCCTTTACACTTTGACTATCCCAATTCTATGGTACAACCTCGGCTACCTCGGCACTTCACAGCCTGGCAGTTGGTAGTGCTAATTAGCCTCCTGTATTCATTTCCTGTATTAAATCACCTCACTTCGCTAACAGGCGCAGCTGTGAGCAGGGGAGAGCAACAGCAGCCCCCCCCCCCCCCCCCCCCCATTGAATATTTCATCAAAGCACCTTGAGGTTCTTGACAGCGACAGCCGGGTCGGTGAGGAAGCTCTGTCTCACACTGATCTCAATCCCAGCCTCCTTCACCCTCTGCTCCAGATCATCCAGAGTCTATATGAGAGAAGAAGAGAGAGGGTAGATAGAAAGAGAGAAGGAAGAGAGAACAGAGAAGGAAAGACAAAAGAGAGAAGGGATGGGGAAGATCGAAAGAGAGGGGGGGGGGTTGAGATTGAAAGAAAGATGGAAGGGGTGAGAAAATGAGAAAGGAAAGGCACAAGAAATTGAAATGGACCAAGAAAGAAGAGAGTAAAAGAGGAAAGAGATAATAAAGGACAGAGGGAGAGAAAGAGAAAGATCATTTGAGAGAGAGAGGTGGGAAAAGAGAGAAAAACGAGAGGCAGAAAGAAGGGGAGATGATAAAGAGGGAAAAGACGTAGGGAAAGAGGAGCGATAGAGTTAACCTCCATTAGAGGAAAGAACCCAAGTGCCACATCATCCACCCGGTTGCTCACCACCAATATTCCAACAAATCCACGATCAATTGTGGGATTGAATACTTAAAAGACTGTCATACTGCATATAAGTCCCACGTACGCACACACCCACTCCAACACACTCATTTGCTCATTAAGATGAGGGAGAGTCACTGAAGAGGAGACTGTGGAAGAAAGAGAGAAAGAGACAGACAGAGTGAAAGACAGAGAGAGAGACAGAGCGATAGAAAGAGAGCGAGAGAGAGACATAGAGAGAAGAGATAGACGGAGAGAGTGTACTGACCGAAGTGAAGACCTCTGTGGTCTGCTGGATGGTAGCGATCTTTGTCCACTTCCACTTCTGGAAGAGGCGTACCCTGGTGGGGTTGTGGAGGGTGGCCGAGGGGTGGGTGCGGAAGAAGGTGGGGAAGCGGTTCCTGTTGGACAAGGCTGGAGAGCTGGAGCCATAGGACAGCTGAGAAAGAGAGAGGGAGATAAACATTTAAAACACTACACAGCCAGGCAATATACAGTCCTAATGTATTCCGTACCAATGCAACTTATTGCACTGATTTCAATTGAAGTAAGAGGCGAAGGGGGTCTCATGTTCTATATCTATCATGACTTTGGTTTCGGTGTTCAGAGCATCGGCACCCTGACATCAGGGAATGAGAGAAGAAGAAGGTAGAGAGAGACCTGATGATAAATGTCAAATGTCAAACGTCATGTACAATATCGAGTCCCAGCGTAAACAAATGTCCTGGTGTATGTAGAGGTAGTGGAGCCCCCAATACATGCACAGCAGACAATACATGTAGAGTAGAATGGAGTTTGCCAGCTCACAATTGAGTGCAGTCAGGGGGACAATGGTATCAGCCTGTGGAAAACAGCTCCAGCATTAGGGGTGACACACACACGGGAGAATGAAATTGAAGGAAATGGAGCAAAGCGGCGGGGCACAGGGGCTCATAAAACACCACTTTGCAGGAAGCAGAAGAGAAGTACTCCAATGTGCTTTTTTCACGACCTGAAACACTAGCCTCAAAATGAGTTGGTTCAGGGTCGTGTTCATTATGCACCAAATGGACTATAACAGGAAGGGATTAACTGGATTTGTCCAACAAGAAAGACACATTTTTGTTTTCCGTTGCTAAATGTTTGACCTTTTTTCTTGTATTGGGTCAATGAGATTGGCTCTAAATGTAGACTGAGTTGCTACACTAGGCTTTGGGAGATCCGAATACAGCCGACAATTGGAGCACCCAGAAGTCCCTTGATTCTGGTCTGTTTGGTCCTTGGCTCTATTCCCTCTCTGATAGGCTTGTTTGACATGCAGAGAGATACTCCTCCTGAGGGTTGAACAGAGACAGAAATAAGTGTGTGGCGATTGGTGGTGGTATACACTCTCTCACTAAAGAGCCAGATCCCTTTATATATATATATATATATATGTGTGTGTGTGTGTGTGTGTGTGTGTGTGTGTGTGTGTGTGGGGGAGGGAGGGAGGAGGTCGGGGGGAGACAGCTAGAGTGGGAACAAGGAGGCTGAGAGGAAGAGAACAGAGGAAATCAAGCAGACAGGCCCAGGGCACTAGTTGCTGACAAGTGGAGGGAGTGAAGAGAAAAACAAAAAGAGATAGAGCTTTTAATGAAGGAGAGAAAAGGATAGATAGGGAGATTTCATTTGTTCACAATTAATTACTTGGCTAAAAAGGTTGACAAAAGTTTAAGGTTGATTATTAGATGACGAGAGAGAGAGAGAGAGAGAGAGAGAGAGAGAGAGAAGAATGGGACACACACACACACAGTAGCTACCCACCACTATGAGGTTCCACATGCGAGCAGCCTCTGCTACCAGTGTGGATACGGAGCTGCAGCCGGGCATCAGGACTGTCTTGATGGGCTCTGTGTAGAGCAGATCATAGAGCAACTTGGTGGACTCCCCTGGGTCACACTAAGAGAGAGAGAAAGAGGAAGAGGGACAGGGAGAAAATGGAGGGAGGAGGGGAGATGGGGGAGATGGTGGGAAATAAAAGGGGAGACAGATGTGAGGGAGAGAGAGGGAGATGAAGGGAGAAAGAGAGGGAGGAAAAAGAGGAGGAAGATTAGGAGAGAAATAGGGGGAAAGAGAGGAAGAGAAGAGGGGTGAGATATGTGGGGTAGAGAGAGAGGGAGAGGGAGAAGGGAAGAAAGAAGAATATCAGAAAGAGAAGAACAGAACAGCGATCGATATTCAGCCTTATCGAGCGTCAGTATAAAAGTGGGAAAAGATGGCCAGAGAGAGAGTTAAATCAACCACGCTGTCCAAAAAGGGACAGGAAGAAAATATGACTGCACAAAGAGGGAGGGAGAGATCACAAACAGAACACAATCAAAGCCTCGAATGAATGTAAAATAAGCTTGAGTTGGTCCAATCATGAACAAATGATCCATCACAGGTCTGTCAACAAGGTTTTGAATAAACCATCCCTATTCCAGTCCTCAATAGGGCCCGATCTAAATCAGCCTGACACGTTTAATGGTGATTTACTGTGGAGGGGGAGAGAGAGGAAACCGAACTCCCATGCATTGCAGTTGAGTGTCACAAGCAATCTGGTTGTGGAAAACTGACTTAACAACGGACCTTATGGGCCCTGATTTGTGTGTTGGTTTGTCTCCATTTGTTTTCCGAGATGGAAATAGCGCACTCAAGAAGCAAATGTGTTGGATGCAAAAATTGCCTGTTGATTTCAATGATGGTTGTTTGACTGTTAAAAACGTTGTTGTCTAATGCTACTGTCTCTAGATTGTAGGATGTAATCTAGATATCATGACACCACCAAGTCCAATTGATCACAACGGAAGAGAAAGTGACGTTTTGCTATCCTGTCCCATCTGATAACGTGTCAGGCGGTCATAACCTTTTCTCTGCCCTAGAGAACTACTGGAGATGCCGGCCTTTACAACAACAAAAATAGATGTCAAATTTGCAGTTTGACAAGTAAAATAACCGTTTTCACATTGAGCTTAAATTTCACGTGAAACCACATTTCCACGTACATGAAATGTAGATGTTAGCACCACCTCTTCACATGTGAGGAGAATAACATGTTTTCACCTCACATGTGAATTGCAGTTTGACGTGTGAAATTTTGCGGTTCACATGTGAAAACTTTCACGTGAGAATAGGATGTGCCGCTTGACATATGAAAAACATTCCTATGTGAAAATCACACTTGCATTTTCACATGTGAAAAACAGTGACACCTGTAAAAATCTCATTTGCATTTTCATATTTGAAAATAGTTTAACGTGTGATTGTTTTTCATGACCTTGCAATTCCACATCTAAAGAGACCATCTAATTTGCAGTTTCACATGTAAGAATACTCCACATTTACTCCAATGTTTGTAAACAAAGTAAATGTAAACAAACACTGTATAGCCTAAAAACATAGTTAAAACTATCATTTTGATGGATGGTCAGTACTTGCATCCATAGCGTAGCCTATGGATATAAGAGTGGTTGCATTTCTCCAGCTCCAACCCTCAGCTGTTTACCGAAACTGTGGCAAGGAGAACACTTTGTTAATGTTTGAATTAAGGACTGCCACTTTAAACACTTCTAATTGAGTAACAGCGTTGTTACATGGTGCAATCCTCTAGTGCAGGGGTAGGCAACCCTGTTCCTGGAGTGCTGCAGGATTTTGTTCTAACTTGGCACCACATCGGAACCAACTGAGCTAATTGATCATTTCAGTGATTGCCTAAATTCAACACACCTGGTCTTCCAGGTTGGTTAAATCAAAAAATCTAAATCAAATCCAATTTTATTTGTCACATACACATGTTTAGCAGATGTTAATGCGAGTGTAGCGAAATGCTTGTGCTTCTAGTTCCGACAGTGCAGTAATAACCAACGAGTAATCTAACCTAACAATTTCACAACAACTAACTTATACACAAGGGTAAAGGGATGAAGAATATGTACATAAAAATATATGAATGGGTGATGGTACAGAACGGCATAGGCAAGATGCAGTAGTATCGAGTACAGTATATACATATGAAATGAGTAATGTACGGTATGTAAACATTATATTAAGTAGCATTGTTTAAAGTGGCTAGTGATACATGTATTACATAAAGATGGCAAGATGCCGTAGATGGTATAGAGTACAGTATATACATATGAAATGAGTAATGTAGGGTATGTAAACATTATATTAAGTAGTATTGTTTAAAGTGGCTAGTGATACATTTTTTACATCAATTAAACATGAAGCGCCTGCGGCATTCCAGGACCAGGGTTGTCTAACCCTGCTCTAGGGAGTGAGCTACGTTTGTGCCATATGAAGCAAAACGTCTGTAGTCCAGAACAACATTCTTAGTATTACATAAACCCTAAACTATTGATAGCCAAACAAAATCATTTTTAAATGCGAAAGCCAATGAAATGTAAATGAACGCAAAATAATAGTTTTCAGTTTAAAAAAATTATGATAATGCAATTAAATAAAATGCCTCCCTCTTCCCTGACATTTTCCCTATCTTTGGTTATGTTACTCTGGTCTTTGCTTTCCCTGCCTTTTTTCCAGTTGCAAATTCATTACAGATACAAAGCACCCTACTGTTGGTTTGCCTCTGAAGTTAAGCAGCGTCAGTCCCTGGATGGGAGACCAGATGTAGCTGGAAGTGGGAATTAAAAATAAATTATAAGGGGAAAAACACATGTACAAAATGTACATGTGAAACTTCACACGTGTCCGAAAACCATGAGTTTTGTTTTTGTAAGGGGATGTATAACCCTCCTCTTTTCCACACACACACATGCACTGTCTGTGGTGCTGAAACGGTGCAACCCAATATTAGTGTCAGAGTTAGCATTACTTTGATACTACTCCAGCATCCAATCTATCCGCCCATCAGACTTTGATGAGAGACCAATCCCACAGAAAGAATAGAAGAAGCCACATATGCTGATCTGCTTTATTCTCTTTAATTGCATTCAGATTGAATAATATAAAAGAAGTGTGAATATATAAGAGGACCAGTAGGATCTTATGTCTTATCTCAAGTCACTGTGAATTTCTAAATCTCCCCCTGTAATTAAATCTTGAGTACCACTTGAGTCGTGGTGTTAAATGGTGCATACATGAATGTGATAGACGTGTGTGTGTCCATGCATGCGTGTGAGATGGTCCACATGCATGCTCGTGCACTGTGTGGAAATCTTAATAATTTTGGTCCCTGATTGAGTCCTATCATGTTCCAGCCACCAATTAAAGTAGAAATTATAGATTTTTAAAATTGAATTTAACCCTTATTTTACCAGGTAAGTTGACTGAGAACACACTCTCATTTACAGTAACGACCTGGGGGATAGTTACAGGAGAGGAAGGGGGATGAATGAACCAATAGGAAGCTGGGGATGATTAGGTGGCCGTGATGGTGTGAAGGCCAGATTGGGAATTTAGCCAGGACGCAGGGCTTAACACCCCTATTCTTACAATAAGTGCCATTGGATCTTTAGTGACAACAGATTCAGGACACCCGTTTAAAGTCCCATCCGAAAAACGTCACCCCTACACAGAGAGCACCTCATCACGCCATTTCTCTACCTCTGTCTCCCTCCACCACAGTTAATAATTGATCAAAGTTATCAGTCTCCGCTTTGATATAACCATGGCAACGGTCTAGAAAGGGTGAGTGGTGTGTCTGTGTATAGATCGCAATGTGCTGTAAATAGTCTAATGTTCTCTCCCTACACTGCCACAAACAAACAAGCAGATTTTTTTTTTTTTTTTATTGAACCTTTATTTAACTAGGCAAGTCAGTTACAGTGGCAAGAAAAAGTATGTGAACCGTTTGGAATTACCTGTATTTCTGCATGAATTGGTCATCAAATTTGATTTGATCTTTATCTAAGTCACAACAATAGACAAACATAAGTGTGCTTAAACTAATAACACACAAATTATTGTATTTCTGTTGTCGATATTGAATACATAATTTAAACATTCACAGTGTCGGTTGGAAAAAGTATGTGAACCCCTAGGCTAATGACTTTTCCAAAAGCTAATTGGAGTCTGGAGTCAGGAGTCAGCTAACCTGGAGTCCAATCAATGAGACGAGATTGGAAATGTTGGTTAGAGCTGCCTTGCCCTATAAAAAACACTCACAAAATGTTAGTTTGCTATTCACAAGAAGCATTACCTGATGTGAACCATGCCTCGAACAAAAGAGATCTCAATTAAGAATTGTTGACTTGCATAAAGCTGGAAAGGGTTACAAAAGTATCTCTAAAAGCCTTGATGTTCATCAGTCCACGGTAAGACAAATGGTCTATAAATGGAGAAAGTTCAGCACTGTTGCTACTCTACCTAGGAGTGGCCGTCCTGCAAAGATGACTGCAAGAGCACAGTGCAGAATGCTCAATGAGGTTAAGAAGAATCCTAGAGTGTCAGCTAAAGTCTTACAGAAATATTTGGAACATGCTAACATCTCTGTTGATGAGTCGACGATACGTAAAACACTAAACAAGAATGGTGTTCATGGGAGGACACCATGGAAGAAGCTACTACTGTCCAAAAAAAAAAAACATTGCTGCACGTCTGAAGTTTGCAAAAGTGCACCTGGATGTTCCACAGCGCTACTGGCAAAATATTATGTGGACAGATCCAACTAAAGTTGTGTTGTTTGGAAGGAACACACAACACTGTGTGGAGAAGAAAAGGTACAGCACACCAACATCAACACCTCATCCCAACTGTAAAGTATGGTGGGGTTGCTTTGGTGCCTCGGGGCCTGGACAGCAAACGGAAAAATGAATTCCCAAGTTTATCAAGACATTTTGCAGGAGAATGTTAGGCTATCTGTCCGCCAATTGAAACTGAACAGAAGTTGGCTGATGCAACAGGACAATGACCCAAAACACAGAAGTAAATCAGCAACAGAATGGCTTCAACAGAAAGAAATATGCCTTCTGGAGTGACCCAGGCAGTGTCCTGACCTCAACCCGATTGAGATGCAGTGGCATGACCTCAAGAGAGTAGTTCACACCAGATATCCCAAGAATATTGCTGAACTGAAACGGTTCAGCAAGAGAAATGGTCCAAAATTCCTCCTGACTGTTGTGCAGGTCTGGTCCGCAACTACAGAAAACGTTTGGTTGAGGTTATTGCAGACAAAGGAGGGTCAATCAGTTATTAAATCCAAGGATTCACATACTTTCCCCACCCTGCACTGTGAATGTTTACATGTTGTGTTCAATAAAGACATGAAAACGTATAATTGTTTGTGTTATTAGTTTAAGCAGACTGTGTTTGTCTATTGTTGTGACCTAGATGAAGGTCAGATAACATTTTATGACAAATTTATGCAGAAATCCAAGTATGTCCAAAGGGTTGACATACTTTTTTCTTGCCACTGTAAGAACAAGGTCTTATTTTACAATGACGGCCTACCGGGGAACAGTGGCTTAAGTGCCTTGTTCAGGAGCAGAATTACAGATTTTTACCTTGTCAGCTCGGGGATTCGATCCAGCAACCTTTCAGTTACTGGCTCTAACCAACTAGGCTACTTGCCGCACTGAAAGCCAGACATATGCCGCATTGCAAATAAACGGTGTTAGTGTTGAAGTTCTTCTACACTAAAGTCTTCTTGATATTTCATTATTCAGCGTCTAATTATGTCATGTTATATTTGATGAGTCATCCCTCCTTTTTTTTACCTAAGGCAAACGGATCACACTTTGAAAGCTTCACTGAAACTATTGTGACCTTTACAGTAGATGAACACATCCTATTATTGAACATCATTATACATTCAAGCCAAGACCACTGTATGAGCACGTCTTCATTTTTGATATTATAAAGCAATTAAGAAGACAAGCAATTGGATGATGGTGATTCTTATTTCTAAATCTCATGCTCAAACAGAGTGTGAGCTATGATTGCCTGGGTGATGTTTGGTAACTGACCAAAAAAAGCTGTTGATTGGATAATAACTGAAAGTAAATAGTAGCCGTATTCAATTCCATCTCCTATAATTTCACTCTTAATGCCATAAGCTGCTCATTAATATTACAGCCAGGTGTGAAGCGTTCACAATCCACTGATCGTCAAAGTGATCATCAAACCCAACTGTAATTAGCAATAACTGTACACTAGCACGCACCTGCAGGCTACATTCAAGAAAGTCTCACTGTCTGACATGTTCATTGATTTGGTTCTAGTCATGTATTGGTCTGTCACAAAGGTGTAAATCTATTGGTTTGTCAAAACAAAAAGAGAACCATAAATCAACCAATGGGTGATATTAATTCCATAAATTCCGGAATTCTAGATTTTAGAATATATTGTATTCTATGGCCAGTACCATTGATTCACAAAGCTGTTTCAAGTTAAATGGTATGTATAGTCAGTATATTTTATATGTCCACAACCTAACGTCATGTTTTGTATATGATTTTTAAACCCTGAATCTCGACATGTATACATCAACCATATATATTCATCCATATTATTATCTAATTGAAAGGAGAAAAAATATGAAGCCTGTTTGCGTCAATGGTAACTGTGTTGCCATGCCAACTTTCCTCTCCCCTATTCTTTACAATGGGATTCCATTGCAGAGCCTTTTACACCAATCAGAACAAAGCGAGCGCTGCTCCCTAACCAGTCACAGCACAGTTAACTGTTTCATGCCCGGGTGTAGTGGAGGCATCTGTCCTGTAGTATGATTGATATGGAAACCCAGTGGGAAGGATGGCTGTGTGTTAAAGCTAATGAGGTGATGTGTCTTAAAAATACCAATGTCTATATATCAAGAACAATGTCTATATGTCAATACCAATGTCTATATATCAAGACCAATGTCTATATATCAAGACCAATGTCTATATGTCAAGACCAATGTCTATATGTCAAGACCAATGTCTATATGTCAAGACCAATGTCTATATGTCAAGACCAATGTCTATATATCAAGACCAATGTCTATATATCAAGACCAATGTCTATATGTCTATATATCAGGACCAATGTCTATATGTCAAGACCAATGTCTATATGTCAAGACCAATGTCTATATGTCAAGACCAATGTCTATATATCAAGACCAATGTCTATATGTCTATATATCAGGACCAATGTCTATATGTCAAGACCAATGTCTATATATCAAGACCAATGCATATATGTCAAGACCAATGTCTATATGTCAAGACCAATGTCTATATGTCAAGACCAATGTCTATATGTCAAGACCAATGTCTATATGTCAAGACCAATGTCTATATATCAAGACCAATGTCTATATGTCAAGACCAATGTCTATATGTCAAGACCAATGTCTATATGTCAAGACCAATGTCTATATATCAAGACCAATGTCTATATGTCAAGACCAATGTCTATATGTCAAGACCAATGTCTATATGTCAAGACCAATGTCTATATATCAAGACCAATGTCTATATGTCTATATATCAGGACCAATGTCTATATGTCAAGACCAATGTCTATATATCAAGACCAATGTCTATATATCAAGACCAATGTCTATATGTCTATATGTCAAGACCAATGTCTATATGTCAAGACCAATGTCTATATGTCAAGACCAATGTCTATATGTCAAGACCAATGTCTATATGTCAAGACCAATGTCTATATGTCAAGACCAATGTCTATATGTCTATATATCAGGACCAATGTCTATATGTCAAGACCAATGTCTATATGTCAAGACCAATGTCTATATATCAAGACCAATGCATATATATCAAGACCAATGTCTATGTCAAGACCAATGTCTATTTGTCAAGACCAATGTATATATGTCTATATGTCAAGACCAATGTCTATATATCAAGACCAATGTCTATATATCAAGACCAATGTCTATGTCTATATGTCAAGACCAATGTCTATGTCTGTATGTCAAGACCAATGTCTATATGTCAAGACCAATGTCTATATGTCAAGACCAATGTCTATATGTCAAGACCAATGTCTATATATCAAGACCAATGTCTATATGTCAAGACCAATGTCTATATGTCAAGACCAATGTCTATATGTCAAGACCAATGTCTATATGTCAAGACCAATGTCTATATATCAAGACCAATGTCTATATATCAAGAACAATGTCTATATGTCAAGACCAATGTCTATATGTCAAGACCAATGTCTATATGTCAAGACCAATGTCTATATATCAAGACCAATGTCTATATGTCAAGACCAATGTCTATATGTCAAGACCAATGTCTATATATCAAGACCAATGTCTATATATCAGGACCAATGTCTATATGTCAAGACCAATGTCTATATATCAAGACCAATGTCTATATATCAAGACCAATGTCTATATGTCTATATGTCAAGACCAATGTCTATATGTCAAGACCAATGTCTATATGTCAAGACCAATGTCTATATATCAAGACCAATGTCTATATGTCTATATATCAGGACCAATGTCTATATGTCAAGACCAATGTCTATATGTCAAGACCAATGTCTATATATCAAGACCAATGCATATATATCAAGACCAATGTCTATATGTCAAGACCAATGTCTATATATCAAGACCAATGTCTATATGTCAAGACCAATGTCTATATGTCTATGTCAAGACCAATGTCTATATATCAAGACCAATGTCTATATATCAAGACCAATGTCTATGTCTATATGTCAAGACCAATGTCTATATGTCTATATGTCAAGACCAATGTCTATATGTCAAGACCAATGTCTATATGTCAAGACCAATGTCTATATGTCAAGACCAATGTCTATATGTCAAGACCAATGTCTATATGTCAAGACCAATGTCTATATGTCAAGACCAATGTCTATATATCAAGACCAATGTCTAGATGTCTATATGTCAAGACCAATGTCTATATGTCAAGACCAATGTCTATATGTCAAGACCAATGTCTATATATCAAGACCAATGTCTATATATCAAGACCAATGTCTATATGTCTATATGTCAAGACCAATGTCTATATGTCAAGACCAATGTCTATATGTCAAGACCAATGTCTATATGTCTATATGTCAAGACCAATGTCTATATGTCAAGACCAATGTCTATATGTCAAGACCAATGTCTATATGTCAAGACCAATGTCTATATATCAAGACCAATGTCTATATGTCAAGACCAAGATCAATCAAAAAAATCAATGTATTAAATAATGATGCTCTAAACTTAGTGTCTAATGCCGTAATTCAATCTGAACCATATTTAGGTTTTGCTATTTGTCACCATATGTCAAGACCATCGTCTATATGTCAAGACCAATGTCTGTCTGTATGTCAAAGCACAAGGGACATTTCTTCAGTGGACAGAATGCCACTGCAGAGGTCTCCTGGGGATAAGATGTCACATATAGCTGACCATCACTGACCCATTTGACCACTAGCTGACCACTAAGCTCCAGTGACTAACCAGGAAATGATAGAGCCAAATATTAGTGCTATTAAATTAACAAAACACCCGCTGCTTGTCTCTCATCAATCATTCATCATATAGGCATTTTCAAATGTCAGCACTATACACTCACTACACATCTATATGTTTCCCACTGTTCCTGCCCCAGTTATTGCCTCCCACTTCGTAATTTAGCAGCTAGCTGATGCTTTGTGACTGTCCGCTGACGCTGTCCTTGGTGCTGAATTGCAGCAAGCCAATATCAGTGTCTGACTTGGCATTAGTTTAGTTTATCGTCCACCACAATAAAATCGGGGAGGCGACTGTGGATCGGTCTCTGTCCATTCGTACATTAGCCACATGCAATATCTCAGACAGCACTAGGCCGATTTTGACGAGATTTGGGTCTTTCTATTTTGACGACAATGATGCGTCTTGCCATAGAGATCCCGCATTTACAAAATGACACTAATTGGCCTAAAGCCGGAGCTATGGTAATTAACTGAAATGTGTTAGTTGCGAGATTTATCTCAATTGGCCCAAGGGGGACGCTGCATCTTTTGTGGGGGATGACATGTTTACTGTTGCCTTGTTTTTTTTAAATGAAATGGGCAAATGTGCAACAATTCTAAAAGGGGTAATATAATTTGGCTTTTGGTACATAACTCCCTTGACAATATTAAATAAGTATGCTGCTGAGTTGTTACATTACTGTACCCACCTGCTACAAGGGCAATACATTCAAATAAGTATGCCTGCTGGAAATCAATATCATGTTGGCAAGTTTTAACAATGTATAGAGACATATGTAAAGAAGAAAGGCTGTAACTGAAATAGAAATTAAGTGTTCATGTATTTAATATTACATGGACACAAACTGGTCTAATTTAATTTCAACTGGTCTAGAGACTTGTGAAAAACCAAGATAAAGTTGTATTCTCTTCTGATTATGTGACTATCACTTTTTAACTACAACAATGGATCTATTTGATCCAAAAATCTACTCACCATACTGTCATAGTATATCAGCTCCAGTTCGTAATCCGGCAGAATATCCGTCCGGTTGTTTACCAGATCCAAAGCCATCTGCGCAGAGGGGAGACATGCTTGGCCGCCCGGCCAACCGCCGCTCATGGGGAAGAGAGCTCCGATGTAGAGTTTCTTCTTGCCTAGGGACGGGCACGGCCAAGAGAGGAGAAGTAAGGTGAGCGATGCTCGAAGTGCAATATGGCCGGACGCAACACTCGATAATTGCCGCAGACTTTTTCCAATTACCGCCATGGTCAGGTAATTTGAATTGAAGCGATATCCGAATGTTGCAGTGGAGTTGCGTTCGTATTAGAATAATAGGAGATTATGTTGTAATTAAAAGTTTAGAGAGCCTCGAGGTGAATTTGCAAAGAATCGCAATAGCATTTCATTGCAAGAATTTTGCGCTCTCCAAAAAGTGGATTCACGTGTTCGCCTCGCTAACATACAGTGAATGATTGTTAGAAAAAAAAAAAGAAATAGCCTAGCTCGCCTGCTCTTATATTATTTCAGTGGACTAATGGTCTCGATTTATAATTTGTCCGTGCAGAGGTCCATGATATACAATCTAAATAGTTAATGTTTTTATCAACGTTGAATGTTGGATTTATAAATATGGTATAACTTGTTTGGAAACCACTTTTGCCTCCTTTTGTCGTTCAGCAGGCAGAGTTCAATAATTCCAAAACCTAAGATGAAGTGTTCAATTAATTGGGTTCAGCAAATAAGTTGAATGGTTTTGTTCCAGGTGCTGTAAAAGCTCATGAGGTAGGATAGTTTCCCTTTCCGTCGCGATTGAGAATATTGGACAGACATTAAAATAATGCTATTCGGTTATTTCTAATGATTCATGATCACCATGATTTTGCACCGAAAGGTTTGCGCGCGCGACCAGTCCAGACGGCAGAAAATGAGCTCCGGGTTACGAATAACGTTTGAATTGTCCTTATTCTCTGGTTAATAAAAGCAAAGCGCACTGTGCGTAATTTCAGGATTTTAAAATAATCTGTCCGTGCAACGACCCGTATTTCCAATTGTAGAGGATGAAACGAAGTGTCCAGGAATGATACGCGAACGGTATATCATCCACTGCAGCAGAGGCTATGAGTGTGCGTCTGTGTGTGTGCATGTGTGTATGAGCGAGGACAACTGATGATATTTGCTAGTCGGTGAATGTGTAGAGACATCGAGAGAGCAAGTGAGACAGGGGGATGGTTAAGGGGGCACTATAAACTGCAGTGCCTATTTACCAACTTTTGAATTGTGTGTGAGTGTGAGTGTGTGCGTGCGTGCGTGCGAGTGTGTGTGCGTGTGAGCGTGTGCGTGCGTGCGAGTGTGTGTGCGTGTGAGCGTGTGTGTGTGCAAAACATAGTTTCTACAATCAAAGAGTATTGGCACTCAGTATCTGTCACTCTCTAATTCATCTTTTGGGAGCAATAGATTATTCAAATCAATATATGACTAAGTTAACTTTATCTGGGAAAATAGAGGGTACACTGATATAAATCAAATATTTGAATATCAAATCAACATAGACTTTAGATTGAAAGTGAGCCAAATCGATTCTCAACCACATGAACCAATGAAAGAACATTCATTCACACAAGCCACAAGCCAATAGAAAGACCATAAAATGCATCAAGGGCTACTTTGATAAATCAGCAAAAGCAGTGGGACCAGTCAGTGCATCAATTTCCCTGCTCTCCTTTTCCCTTCATTTAAGCTGACCTGGAGTCAGTCTGTGTGATATATAGCCAAGATCTGCTACTGTACAGGCTACAGCATACCTGCTGTTTGAACCATCTGTCCACTTTAATAAGGATCTGCCCCTTTTGTTCAATTTTGGCCTAAAATGACATACCAAATCTAACTGCCTGTAACTCAGGCCCTGAAGCAAGGATATGCGTGTTCTTGGTACCATTTGAAAGGAAACACTTTGAAGTTTGTGGAAATGTGAAAGGAATGTAGGAGAATATAACATAATAGATCTGGTAAAAGATAATACAAAGAAAAAAAAACTGTTATTTTGTATTTTTTTTGTACCATCATCTTTGAAATGCAAGAGAAAGGCCATTGTGTATTATTCCAGTAAAACTGTAATTTAGATTTTGGCCACTAGATGGCAGCAGTGTATGTGCAAAGTTTTAGACTGGTCTAATGAACCATTGCATTTCTGTTCAAAATGTTGTATCAAGACTGCCCAAATGTTCCTAATTTGTTTATGAATAACTATTCATGTTCAAAACTGTGCACTCTCCTCAAACAATAGCATGGTATTCTTTCACTGTAATAGGTACTGAAAATTGGACAGCGCAGTTAGATTAACAAGAATTTAAGCTTTCTGCCAATATCAGATATGTCTATGTCCTGGGAAATGTTCTTGTTACTTACAACCTCATGCTAATCACATTAGCCTACGTTAGCTCAACCGTCCCGTGGAAGGTACACCGATCCCGAAGAGGTTTTAAAGCCTCCTCTCATTGCCCTTTAATCAGCCAATGCAGCACTGACCGCATACCAAATGCCACCCTATTCCCTATAAAGTAGAGCTCTGGTCAAAAGTAGTGTACTCTAAATAATAGGGTGCAATTTGGGACACAACCACCGTTTCACTCTCAGCTCTTAGACAGGGCTCTCATACCCCCAGTAGGCCAATATGAATAACAGAATTAGAACCAGCTATAATAGAATTATAGAATTAGTCAGAAAATGCTACCCTCCCATGACTCCACCTCTTCCACGGCTAAAATGTAACACTTGACTCATTGGCAACAGCTACTGGCACTCTGGGGACTAGAGAGTAAACCCAATGCTATAAATGCATTCCACCTTTGCTCAATAATTAGGCTGGTTTTAGGTTCTCTATGTAATATCACTGTATAAATACTCTTATTGTGCACTTTGAGATAGATTGTGTGATGGAGAAATAGCCACCTTCCTCCACCTCAGTACGATTACAGTGGAATGGATTTACTACAGAATTGCATCTGAATACAGTAATAGTCAATAGCAGACCCAAAGCTACTAACTGTTATTGAGTATACTTGGCAAAGGTGGCAATTCAACTCACAGCCCTTGTGTTGCCAGCCAGCACCATGCGTGTTCCAACCTCTAACCCACTGAGCCATCTGTAGCCCACAATGACGTAAAACTCCTCTGTCTCATAGATCACCTGTCTGAACTTCGCAGCATGCCATGTATTATTCACACCTGATATTTAAATGCTATTCCATTACGCGGCCATCTATATGCCAGCAAACACCGAACAACACATAGTGGGGCAGACATTTGTCACAACAAGAGCACTCTGAAAAAACAACATTTTGAGTAGACGTTATGGCAAATAATATAATGCTAGTTCCAAATACTGCTAGCAACTCTCAGTTGGATTGCGTGCATGGTGCACATCGTAGAGTTTACTTAAAGGGGCAATCTGCTATTCAAACAAAAACAAAATCAAAGTGGTCACCTTGCCACTGGTTTTGGTAAATAACTGAGGGATGGGGCTGGAGAAATGTAACCACTCTCAAATCGATAGACAGAGCTATGGAAGCAGGGACTGACTACCCATGATATTACTACCCATGATATCATGTTTTTAGGCTATATAGTGTTTGTTTACAATTACATTGTTTATAAATAATGGAGTAAAACAAGATTATACTGTATTTTGGGTTCTGATGTGGTATGACATTTATAAGTGATATTCTTCAATAATCAATATAATACATGTACTGTATAAATCCAAAAGTGGATGTAGCAACTACATATTTCCCCTTTAACTCTGGTTAAATAATCTCCTCCTTATAAGGCACATCGTTAAAGAAAAGCTTCAAATTAAATCACGAAGCAGATTATAATTTTACGTTATTTTTGTACAGATCTGTGCTCGTATGTATGACTAAAATGTCGCCCACAGCGTTAGAAACTAAACGCTGTCGCAACACCTCTGCCAGAGCTATCTATTATATCAACTGTATCAGTGGTGGGATCCAGTGTGGTACAGGAATCCCTATTCTGGTTAACCTATAAGAACACAGGGCTTAAGATCACAGAAGAGAGAATTCTTTTTCTGACTTCCTCTGACTGCTGCTAACACACACCCACACACACACACCTCCACACACAGACACAGACAGGCCTGGGTGTTAACCTTTACCCAGCTGAGAAGGCAGTAAGTGGGTGTTGATACCACACTGAGTGAAAAGTGGAATGGAGAGAGAGAGAGAGAGAGAATGTGAGAGAGAGAGTGAATGAGAGATAACAGGAGAGAGTAAGCCTGGTTCACATTTCATGGAGATTTTGGAATAAAATTTGCTTTCTATGCACCGTTAGGACAGGTTGGCGCAGGAGAGGACTACATTGAAATGAGTGAGTAATGTTGTTGTTAATGGTTGATAATAATCATTAAATAATTATTAGTGATATTGTACGATCTGAAAGAGGAGTTGAAAAGTGTTACGCCAGTATTTTAAGACAGGCATATAATAGGTAGCCTCTTAAATTAAGCAATAATCTTCAACAAAAATGACAAACAAATAATCATCTTGTCAATGCCACAAGGACAACAATTTAACTATAACATATTTTGTGTCATTTCTACTCTTGGCAAGGTAGCCTAGTGCTTAGAGCATTGTGCCAGTAACCGGAAGGTTGCTGGATTGAATCCCCGAGTTGACAAGGTAAAAATCTGTCTTTCTGCCTCTAAGCAAGGCAGTTAACCCACTGTTCCCTGGGCGCCGAAGACATGGATGTCGATTAAGGCAGCCCCCCTGCACCTCTCTGATTCAGAGGGGTTAGGATTAAAAGCAATAGACACATTTCAGTTGAACGCATTCAGTTGGACGATGTGGTGTTGACAAGATTATCATTTCCCTTTATCTAATTCAAATCAGTTTAAATCCTTCACCAGTAGAATTACTGGTCAGCAGAAGGCATCCTGCTCTAGAAATGATGTACCACTGCCCTCTTGTGCTTAACAGAAGCATTACAACTTTTTGCAACATTTGTTTCAATAAGCTTTTACATTCATTGACAACCCAACCAAAACCAATCTCTCTTACCTTTGTAGTTTCTGTCATCTGTGGCAAGCAAATAGAAAAGACAAAATTACATTTGTTAATAGTCAAAATGATTTGGTGACTGGTAGCGTATGTTAATGCAACACTAACACTGTGTGATGTTTGTGAATTGTTTCATTCTTCATGGATTGATGCACTATACGTGTTACTCATGACACATGTACAGTACTCCATGCTCCTTAAATTGAAATCAGTATGTAGGCCTACTGTAGACTACTTTTACTGTAGTCTGTATACCTTGTGGAAGTGACGGCCACTTCCGCTTCACTTCCGGGTCATGTCCCAAAATCTCTCTAATAGGCTTCAAAATTATATCACAAAATTACTTTAATATATATACAGTACCAGTCAAAAGTTTGGACACGCCAACTCATTCCATTTATTTATTTTTCTACATTGTAGAATAAATGTGAAGACATCAAAACTATGAAATAACACATATGGAATGATGTAATAACCAAAAAAGTGTTCAACAAATCAAAATATATTTTAAGTAGCCACCCTTTGCCTTGATGACAGCTTTGCACACTCTTGGCGATAAGGACGATATGAACCAGTTAGTTACAAGGCCGTCTGATGTTTTGTATATTAGATTAAGCAGGTTTTTTTTGCCAGCCAGTACTGTTTGAAAATGAAAACAATATATCAAATAAATGGAGACCTGCAAGCTTTTCAAAATAGAGAAATATACAGCTGATTGGTGGGAGATGTAGTTCATGTGTGTAGTTCAAATAAAATGGTTGTAAATTCTCGGCTTCGTGCTTCTTCTTGGGCGTCAAATATGTTTAAGTAAATTCATACCAAAGCACATATACATTTGAACAAATATGAAGCCCACTCTTAGCCTACAAAACGAGAACAGATGTCAAATTGATGGGGTATTACACAATTATTCATAAAATATGGCTTGTGTCCACCAGGTGACAGTACTATAACTCCCAGTTTAAGACAAGTACACAGAACAAGGGGGTGAATGTCAATTGTATTTCCTGGATTTTTCGCATCCTCCCTTGTACCATCAAATGTGAACTGAAGATTATTTTACCTTTTGTTGTTCTAAAATTTGTTTGTCGAGATTTTTTTACTGTATATATATTCAATTAATTTTGTGATATAATCTTGAAGCCCATTAGAGAGATTTTGGGACATGACCCGGAAGTGAAGCGGAAGTGGCCGTCACTTCCACAAGGTATACAGACAATACAGTAAAAGTAGTCTACAGTAGGCCTACATACTGATGTCAATTTAAGGAGCATGGAGTACTGTACATGTGTCATGAGTAACACGTATAGCGCATCAATCCATGAAGAAAAAAAAAATCTCAAACAAATTTAGAACAACAAAAGGTAAAATAATCCTCAGTTCACATTTGATGGTACATTCATACGATGCATTCGTTACATATGATTGACTCCAAAGTTCTTGAGGAACCAAGGGGAGGAACCTCTGACCTTCTCCGCCGTTGTGTTTTGAGGAGGCGGCAAGGAGAGAGGATGCGAGGATTCAAGGAAATACAATTGACCTTCATCCAAAAAAGCTGAACATTTATAATTTGTACCTATACACACACCTATGATTTGCACACAAAACAAAGCATATACACCATTGTAGAATACATGCCTGGACACACAACTATATTGACAATATATCAATGTACACAGAGTACAAAACATTAGGAACACCTGCTCTTTCCATGACAAAGACTGACCAGGTGAATCCAGGTGAAAGCTATGATCCCTTATTGATGTCACTCGTTAAATCCACTTCCGTCAGTGTAGGTGATGGGGAGACAAGTTAAATAAGGATTTTTAAGCCTTGAGACAATTGAGACATGGATTGTGTATGTTTGCCATTCAAAGGGTGAATGAGCAAGACAAAAGACTTAAGTGCCTTTGAACGGGGTATGGTAGTAGGTGCCAGGCGCGCTGGTTTAAGTGTGTCAAGAACTGCAACGCTGATGGGTTTTTCACACTCAACCGTTTCCCTTGTGTATCAACAACGGTCCACCACCCAAAGGACATCCAGCCAACTTGACACAACTGTGGGAAGCATTGGCGTCAACATGGCCCAGCATCCCTATGGAACGCTTTCAACACCTTGTAGAGTCCATGTCACGACAAATTGAGGCTGTTCTGAGAGAAAAAGGGGTGCAACTCAATATTAGGAAGGTATTCCTAATGTTTTGTACACTCAGCGTATATAGGTTTGTCTATGTATGTTTCCATGGAGTATACAGTGCCTTGCGAAAGTATTCGGCCCCCTTGAACTTTGCAACCTTTTGCCACATTTCAGGCTTCAAACATAAAGATATAAAACTGCATTTTTTTTGTGAAGAATCAACAACAAGTGGGACACAATCATGAAGTGGAACGACATTTATTGGATATTTCAAACTTTTTTAACAAATCAAAAAATGAAAAATTGGGCGTGCAAAATTATTCAGCCCCTTTACTTTCAGTGCAGCAAACTCTCTCCAGAAGTTCAGTGAGGATCTCTGAATGATCCAATGTTGACCTAAATGACTAATGATGATAAATACAATCCACCTGTGTGTAATCAAGTCTCCGTATAAATGCACCTGCACTGTGATAGTCTCAGAGGTCCGTTAAAAGCGCAGAGAGCATCATGAAGAACAAGGAACACACCAGGCAGGTCCGAGATACTGTTGTGAAGAAGTTTAAAGCCGGATTTGGATACAAAAAGATTTCCCAAGCTTTAAACATCCCAAGGAGCACTGTGCAAGCGATAATATTGAAATGGAAGGAGTATCAGACCACTGCAAATCTACCATGACCTGGCCGTCCCTCTAAACTTTCAGCTCATACAAGGAGAAGACTGATCAGAGATGCAGCAAAGAGGCCCATGATCACTCTGGATGAACTGCAGAGATCTACAGCTGAGGTGGGAGACTCTGTCCATAGGACAACAATCAGTCGTATATTGCACAAATCTGGCCTTTATGGAACAGTGGCAAGAAGAAAGCCATTTCTTAAAGATATCCATAAAAAGTGTTGTTTAAAGTTTGCCACAAGCCACCTGGGAGACACACCAAACATGTGGAAGAAGGTGCTCTGGTCAGATGAAACCAAAATTGAACTTTTTGGCAACAATGCAAAACGTTATGTTTGGCGTAAAAGCAACACAGCTGAACACACCATCCCCACTGTCAAACATGGTGGTGGCAGCATCATGGTTTGGGCCTGCTTTTCTTCAGCAGGGACAGGGAAGATGGTTAAAATTGATGGGAAGATGGATGGAGCCAAATACAGGACCATTCTGGAAGAAAACCTGATGGAGTCTGCAAAAGACCTGAGACTGGGACGGAGATTTGTCTTCCAACAAGACAATGATCCAAAACATAAAGCAAAATCTACAATGGAATGGTTCAAAAATAAACATATCCAGGTGTTAGAATAGCCAAGTCAAAGTCCAGACCTGAATCCAATCGAGAATCTGTGGAAAGGACTGAAAACTGCTGTTCACAAATGCTCTCCATCCAACCTCACTGAGCTCGAGCTGTTTTGCAAGGAGGAATGGGAAAAAATGTCAGTCTCTCGATGTGCAAAATTGATAGAGACATACCCCAAGCGACTTACAGCTGTAATCGCAGCAAAAGGTGGCGCTACAAAGTATTAACTTAAGGGGGCTGAATAATTTTGCACGCCCAATTTTTCAGTTTTTGATTTGTTAAAAAGGTTTGAAATATCCAATAAATGTCGTTCCACTTCATGATTGTGTCCCACTTGTTGTTGATTCTTCACAAAAAAATACAGTTTTATATCTTTATTTTTGAAGCCTGAAATGTGGCAAAAGGTTGCAAAGTTCAAGGGGGCCGAATACTTTCGCAAGGCACTGTATGTGTTGTTTTTCCATTTCGAAGCTAAACCAAAACATATAATATCAACACAAACATCACATTTGAATAACATGAATAGATTGGGATTCCATTCCACACTTACAGAGGCAGACCGGTTTGGGTGAGTCCCACTTGCCCAGCTTGGTGCAGTGTGTGATGTTCCTGCCCTCCAGCATGAAGCCAGCATGGCAGCTGTAGTGCAGCACGGTGCCCTCCACCGGTGGCCCAGGGGGCTTCAGCGCCACCCTCCCATTCTCCAGGGATGTCCACACACGAGGGCACAGCAGCACTGGGAGAGATGGGCAGAGTAGTGGGAGGAAGGTTAGTGGGAATGACAGCAGTCATATTTACATGACATGTACTAACTGCCAGTGTGTTTCTGCTCTCTTGCCAACTCCTTATGGAACAAATATGGCATGACAATTCTACAAGGAGTTGGCAAGAGAGCAGAAAACAGACTGGCACTCAGGCTAATACGGTACCAGTGTTTATTTTGGCCTCTTTTTTCTATTTAGTTTTAGTCTTCAAATAAATGTCAGTCACATTTTAACAACTAAAAGTAACAAAGAAGGAAATTATTATCAGTCAACAATAAATCTGGACAATTTTTGTCTTGTTTTAGTCAGTGCATTTCTTTCCAATTAAATAATTAATTCACTACATGACCAAAAGTATATAGACACCTGCTCGTCCAACATCTCATTGCAAAATCATGGGAAATAATACGGAGGTGGTCCCCCCTTTTCTGCTATAACAGCCTCCACTTTTCTGGGAAGGCTTTCAACTAGATGTTGGAACATTGCTACGGGGACTTTCTTCCAATCAGCCGCAGGAGCATTAGTGAGGTCGGGTACTGAATTTGAGCGATTAGACCTGGCTCACAGTCGGCATTCCAATTCATCCCAAAGGTATTCGATGGGTTTGAGGTCAGGGCTCTGTGCATGCCAATCAAGTTCTTCCACACCAATCTCAGCAAACAATTTCTGTATGGACCTCGCTTTGTGCACAGGAGGTATTGTCATGCTGAAACAGGAAAGGGCCTTCCCCAAACTGTTGCCACAAAGTTGGAATCATAGAATCGTCTAGAATGTCATTATATGCTGTAGCGTTAAGATGTCCCTTCACTGGAACTAAGCGGCGTAGCCCGAACCATGAAAAACAGCCCCGGACCATTATTCCTCCTCCACCAAACTGTAAAGTTGGCACTTTGCATACGGGCAGATAGCGTTCTCCTGGCATCTGCCAAACCCAGATTAGTCTGTCGGACTGCCAGATAGTGAAGTGTGATTCATCACTCCAGAGAACACGTTTCCACTTCTCCAATGTCGGCGAGCTTTACACCACTCTAGCCAAAGCTTGGCATTGCGCATGATGATTTTAGGCTTCTGTGCTGCTGCTTGGCCATGGAAATTCATTTCATGAAGCTCCCGATGAAGTTATTGTGCTGATGTTGCTTCCAGGGGCAGTTTGGAACTCGGTAGTGAGTGTTGCACTCCCTTTCTGTGAGCTTCTGTGGTCTACCACTTTGTGCCTGAGCCGTTGTTGCTCCTAGACGTTTCCACTTCACAATAACAGTACTTACAGTTAACCAGGGCATCTCTAGCAGGGCAGACATATGATGAACTGAATTGTTGGAAAGGTGGCATCCTGTGATGGTGCCACATTGGAATGTTGCTGAGCTCTTCAGTAAGGCCATTCAATGTTTTCTATGGTGATTGCATGGGTGTGTGCTCGATTTTATTCACCTGTCAGCAACGGGTGTGGCTGAAATAGCCGAATCCACTCATTTGAAGGGGTGTCCATGTAACCGATGTGAAATGGCTAGCTAGTTAGCGGTGGTGCGCGCTAATAGCATTTCAATCGGTGACGTCACTCGCTCTGAGACCTTGAAGTAGTTGTTCCCCTTGCTCGGCAAGGGCCGCAGATTTTGTGGCGTGATGGGTAACGATGCTTCGTGGGTGACTGTTGATGTGTGCAGAGGGTCCCTGGTTCAAGGCGAGGGACGGAAGCTAAACTGTTACATCCACATACTTTTGTATGTATAATGTATTTACCTCTTACTTCCATCATGTGCACATTCAGACAGACTTGTCCAACTAGACATACTATCCCCTAATATATCTGGCACATTGCTATTGCAGCCGATTGTAACCAATGTCAGCCAAGACTTACCATATAAGCTTCAAAGCCTTGGCTACAGGTTAAACAATTTAGGCATAGAGCTCTTTTCTCCCAATCATAACCATTGGATGGGGGTAAATAACTGATTCCTTTAAAAGGGGGAGAATCTGAGCTTTCCAACAATGCCAGAATTATTACTGTACTCCTAACCTCGTCTCCAGGCTCCAATTGCTGACGCATAGAGCCTGGTAACAGTGGGGACCGTTTGGGATTTACTGAGTGACATGATAATCGATTCAAATTCTGAGCGAATCACACGACTGTGAGGAGTGGCACCAAATCGAGGCAGAAAAGTTTTGTTATGGTGCGTCATATATCGCCGTTCATGCTAATAGCTAGCCAGCGTAACTCTGCTAGCCGTCCTGTAACACGAGAGACACTGATGTCACTGAATGCTGTTTACACACTTAAGATATAGTAGACTCTGTAATATCCATGTTGCAAGAGCTAACCGTTTTCTCTTCGTTGCACACGAACACACGCAAAAAAATACTACCCCCCGGATGCAGGACACTTGGAGGGAGGTTCTAAGGGTTGCGGTAGATGGTGATAGGCTGAGAGATCAGCCAATTAAAACCAGTGGTTGTTTCGTCCGCTCCTGCCATAGGCTTCCTGTCAAGTCCCGTTCTGAGGCGCTCGGAAACCAGATGGTTCGACAGAAAGAGAGCCAGCTGGTCGGCTAATAGTCCTAATACTCAGCAAATAGCATTAAATATTTCCAATCTGAAATAAACTGCGCTCACATTTTCCGACCGTGAGATCATCAACACAGATGAAGAAAAGCGCACATGGGAAAATAGAGCTTCCAATCTGATGTGATCAAAGCAAAACTAAGCCTACATTGAAAGGTTAGTTAGTTAAGGTTAGTTACAATGGAAGTGTCCTGGCCTGCTGGCTATGCATCAGTTAAAAAGTTTGACGAATGACTGAAGTGACATGTGTGGGAGAGCTGGGCAGATCACCGCGGCTCAATCAGACCGTGCAACTGAAAGACGTGCATTCTGCCAATGTGAGGATTGCATTAAATATTCTGCAAAGGCATGCATATTTATGATTGAAAAAAACAGATGAAAATGAGCTTCATGTCAAATTGAATGCCAATTTGTCTCATGTGGAATTATCATATCGTCACATTTTCATCAACTAAAATGAAAACTAATTTGTGACCGTTTTCGTTTTTTAATGGCTTCTCGTTATCGTCATTCGTTTTCGTCAGGAAAAATAGGTTGTTGACAAATATTTCGTTATTGTTGATGAAATGAACAGAGCAGAGTGGTGCACAATGATCAATGATACATCAGAGACATCCTTAAGTAGTGGCAGTGATATAGTCTAGTCAATCCAGGAATTCCCTCTGACAGGCATTGAAGAGGGAATTTACCCTTAGAGAGTGACAAAAGAGTGGCAATGAAGTTAAACGGGTTGGCTGCAAATAAAGTAGAGAGTACTTACGACACCTGCTGTGCTGTGTGATATCAGTCCATGTGCCGTTGGGAAGGCACTTCCTGACCTTAGGGCCCACTATGACCCTGTTCCCCCTGCAGATGTACTCTATCTCGTAGTCCACTGGTAGGATCTGCACATTGCGAATCTGCACACAGCAATAGATGACGTAGATAGATGTTTAGCTGTCTTTAAATATGTACATCGCCTGACCAATGAGTCATTTTTCCTATAGGCTTCCATGCTTTGCTATGATTAGGACAACAACAACATGGTTGCCACTAGATATGGCCATGGTAGAGAGAAGCAAAGGGGCGATAATGTCAGAATTGACAAGCAACTATATGAGCTATTTCTACTTTATCTAGGGTTGGATATGATTAAAGGAGTTAATGTAAGGGCTTTTGACAGTACTGTGATAACAGTGGTAGTACACTCTTAGAAAAAAAGGGTTCTTCAGCTGTCCCCACGGGAGAACCCTTTTGGGTTCCATGTAGAAACCCCGGAAAGGGTTCTACATGGAACCCAAAAGGGTTCTCCTACAGGGACAGCCGAATAACCCTTTTAGGTTCTAGATAGCACCTTTTTTTTCTAAGAGTGTACTGCAATGGTATTGAGAGTACTGTACCTGTTCTTGTGTCAGGCCTCTGTAGCGGATGCCTCCATCTCTGGGAGGACGGATGATGGCACAGCCTAAAAAGGATGAGAGAAAGACATGATGTGTGGAAAAATAATCACTTACAGTAGTCTACATTACAGCCATGAGATGTATTACACTCCAATTATAATCCTCACTCCATCTAACGCCTTCCTCCATGCATTCAGCAACATTGTGATGATGCTCCATTTAGGTCATTTTGCAATCTCTATGGTATTTTTAACTGCTAACACACTTACACAAACACACGTTGCACACACATGTACACACACAAACACCATAATTACCTCCAGTTGTTGAATTATGTATGGCCACAACAAGAGATGGCAGAGCATACAGAATTATAAGAAACAATAGCTGTGCCATTACTGGATCTGGGGAGAGAGAGAAAAAAAACTAAAGGATTAAATAAGAAGATAATGAAAGGTAGAGACAGAGGGAAGTTAGTTATCAACAGCCTCTATACAGAAGTACAGTCATTATATCGTAACAAAAACCTCAAGTTCATTGGAGATACCAACATTCATAATGGGACAGTCTTAACAAACACATACACTACTGGTCAATTTTTTTTTAGAACACCTACTCATTCAATTGCTTTTCTTTACCTTGATGACAGCTTCACACACTCTTGGCATTGTCTCAACCAGCTTCACGTGGAATGCTTTTCCAACAGTCTTGAAGGAGTTCCCACATATGCTGAGCACTTGTTGGCTGCTTTCCTTCACTCTACAGTCCGACTCATCCCAAACCATCTCAATTTGGTTGAGGTCAGGGAATTGTGGAGGCCAAGTCATCTGATGCATCACTCTCCCTCTAGGTAAAATAGTCCTTACACAGGCTGGCAGTGTGTTGGGTCATTGTCTTGTTGAAAAATAAATTATAGTCCCACTAAGCCCAAACCAGATGGGGTGGTGTTTTGCTGCAGAATGCTGTGGTAGCCATGCTGGAAAAGTCTGCTTTGAATTCTAAACAAATCACAGACAGTGTCACCAGCAAAACACCCCCACACCATAACACCTCCTCGTCCATGCTTTATGGTTGGAAATACATGTGGTGATCATCTGTTCACCCACACTGCGTCTTACAAAGACACGGCGATTGGAACCAAAAATCTTACATTTGGACTCCAGAACAAAGGACAAATTTCCACCAGTCTAATGTCCATTGCTCGAATTGCTTGGCCCAAGCAAGTATCTTCTTCTTATTGGTGTCCTTTAATAGTGGTTTCTTTGCAGCAATTCAACCATGAAGGCCTGATACACGCAGTCTCCTGTGAACAGTGGATGTTGAGATCTGTTACTTACACTCTGAAGCATTTACTTGGGCTGCCATTTCTGAGGCTGGTAACTCTAATGAACCTATCCTCTGCAGTGGAGGTAACTCTGGGTCTTCTATTCCTGTGGCGGTCCTCATGAGAGCCAGTTTCATCATAGTGCTTGATGGGTTTTGGGACTGCACTTGAAGAAACTTCAAAAGTTCTTGACATTTTCCGTATTGACTGACCTTCATGTCTTAAAGTAATGATGGACTGTCGGTTCTCTTTGCTTATTTGAGCTGTTTTTGCCATAATATGGACTTGGTATTTTACCAAATAGGGCTATCGTCTGTATACTCCTCCCCTACCTTGTCACAACACAACTGATTGGCTCAAACGCATTAAGAAGGTAAGAAATTCCACAAATTAACTTTTAAGAAGGCACACCTGTTAATTGAAATGCATTCCAGGTGACTACCTCATGAACCTGGTTGAGAGAATGCCAAGAGTGTTTAAAGCTGTCATCAAGGCAAAGGGTGGCTACTTTGAAGAATCTCAAATATATTTTGATTTGTTTTACACTTTTTTGGTTACTACATCCATATGTGTTTCTTCATAGTTTTGATGTCTTCACTATTATTCTACAATGTAGAAAATAGCACAAATAAAGAAAAACCCTTGAATGAGTAGGTGTTATAAAACTTTTGACAGGTAAAGTAATTCATAACCATTGACAATGACAACCCAGATTATCATCTAAACAACTGCCCAAACAACAACATACACCAACCTTCATATGTACACTATTCATCTAGAACAAAAACCTCACCTACAGCAGTTCAGTGAGTCGTGCTCCTGCCGCTAAAGACCAGTGTGTTAGTTGTTACTAATATGTGCTGGCTCCATGCGCTATAGAGAGATAGTATGAGAGCAGAACTCACTCTGCCATAACCCTGCGCATAATGTACAGATTTCATGAGCTCCTCCCACAGTGGAGTGGGATAGGTTAAGATCGCTCACTCAGTCCAACGGTGTGCTTTCAGTGCTAACACAGACGACACAGCAGCCATAGGAGTGTGTATTAAAGTATAAATACACCTAAATATAGCCACTCGTTTGAAGTGCTGAATAATGAATGCAACTTCATCATGTTGTCACACGAAGAGATGGAGAGAGAAAGAGGGGAGAGGGAGAGAGAGAGAGGACAGTGTGTAACAAAGCTCCACCGTGAGACAGATGGTGGGAAGGGTAGTGAAGGAAGACAGACACTGTTGGATACTTCATTCGCATTATGGTGTATTTTTAGAGCACTAACAAGAGCATGCAGGAAGAGACAAACACGGAGAGAGAGAGAGAGAGAAAGTGGGTAATGCAACGAGAAGCATGTGTGAGACAGAGAGAAAGAGAGAGAGCGAGAGCAAGCGAGCGAGCTAGAGAGGGACAACACAGTGGGAGACACTCCTCACATACTGAGATACATAAAAGCAAACTGTGTGAGCGAGGTATGATCAGACAGATTACAATATATCAAGCTAGCCAGTTTAATAAATATAATGGTAATATCAGTGGCCTATATTAAATCAACAATCTGCTCTATATCTTTAGGTGCAGAAAGAATCATTTCTGCACCATGGACAGCGGATGTATCTGAACAAAAGATTCCAACTGGGACGAGCATAGAGAAACATATTTCAGGACCATGGACAGCAGCACCCACGGCATCACAGAGATTTATCTAAACCAGAGACCAAAACGGCGACACACAACATTCCATCCAAGAGATGTAGTTTATTTATTAAGCAAGCCACATCCGACATGCTATTAGAAAAATGCTAAAGCAATGCAAAAATAGCCATATGTTTACAATGGTGCGCTGGTGGATTTAAACATCGAAACACGTGCACTGGACTGATATTGCCTACAAACGCTTTAATGAGGGTAGCTCTTAAGGTACCACCAACAGTAGGCTACCGGTAGTTGCTGGTCCGTGTTGACACGGCCGGGAATCCTTGACGGCCTATGGAAGAAGGCCAGCCCTATATCCGTTTGCAGAATTCAGATTTGAGAAGTTCGGATTTCATGCCAATTCTAGGTTGCCGTTCATTCCCATAGCATTAATACATTCACTGAAAACGTGCACATTAAATCTAAAGATAAACTAACGTCATTAATAGATGGGACTGTGTGTTATATTATGCTACGATAATAAACAACTATGTAAAGTCGTTGCTGCTTGGCGAAACCTGTCATTTACGAGAATACAATTACCAAAGGCTAGAGTAGACCTGTCATCTGAATACAAATATAATACAAACAGCCACATTTATGCAAGCTTGATTCCTTAGAATTATACACCATTGTTTAGGTTGCATACTGAGTAAGATATTGTAGCATGTAATAATGTGTACTTACAAATACTTTCGACGCGCTCAGTCAAGATGACCGTATGTACATCGGTTGCGACTCGTTTGAGATCACCCAAATGTCGAATTATTTGGTAAAATGTGTTTCGTTGCAACGTATTGTATGGCTATGTTTGTATGGCTATAAATGGCAACCCGGTCCCCGTGCATAGCGTATTCATTGAATGTCAAAAACAACCGTATTAATCAGTCTATTGCCATCTACTTCAATTTCGTATGGTGAAAAGTCGGAAACGAAAAATGTACATATAAATACACGCACTATGTACAATCTCTTCCCCATGTACGACGAACACCGAATCCTCACACTCCCTCCCTTTTGCTCTCTCCCTACAATCTCCAGCTAATTCACGACGTCATGATAGAGACGTAAGTAGGTAGGCCTACGGTGCGTAAAAGTCATTTTCTCACGCACACATCTCCTTTTCCAAGATGCATGTTTACGTATTGGGCCACACCAGCAAATCGTGATCATAGCAAATCGAAGAGTTTTACATTTATGATAAGCGTTATGGAGTTATCCTAATCGGTTAAGTATTTATACGCAATTAGAAATATGGAAGATTCCCAATACATGCACTTTATTAAGCCAGTATTAAGCCTTCAGATCCTATGTCAATAAAGCAGGCTTACATAGTTTCTACAACATTGAGCCTCTATTTTCAGCGTTAGTAACACCAGAGATGTTCTTATAATACGGGATTTGGTACCCCTCTCCCTCCTCTTCTCCAGACATCTATTCCTGAGAGCACACGTCTCCTTCATATTTATATCCTGTTGAATAATTGAAGCAGGGGGATAAAATAACTCATCTCTTTTCCTGTCTCCTCCCAACTCTCTCTCTTTTTCTGCAAACCCCACATTCTCCTCTTCTTCTAAATCTGAAATTTAGTATCACATCTTCATCCTTAGGTAGTGTTGAAGTAGAGTATGAAGTAGAAGACATATTGCAAAATACAACATATTGGGTCTTAAAATGGCAAAGTCAAGATTCCTCTTATTTTATTGTTTATCTGTTTGATATTGCATACATGTAAATAACAACAGTGAACTGTACTATATAGCTGGGTGACATCACACTACTGCACCACTTTATGAATAAATAAAGAGGAAGACATCAAATGGACAATGATTGAAGGGTTGAAAGCATAGAAATACAATTGCTAGTCATTCTATTTCTATGGCTGAGAGAATGAGGGGAAGAGATGGATATATTGGAAGTATGTAAAGAGCGGGACAAAGACGGAGGTCGATTCAGGAATACAGCAGATAACCAGCATTAAATAAGATCCCTTTAAAATAACTATACAAAGACATTCAAATAAATCTGTACATTTCATTATTTTCTCTATAAATGGTGTAATTATACACAAACTTACATTTAATCCATTGACTACATTTCTTGTACCCTCCACTTTGCCAAAGCAGTACACAGACAACATATTCAAATTAATAAAATAAATATCACAAGTCCAGGCAAAACAGAGTTAGGATGACTCATAGATGATTCACATTTAAAATTAAACATATGGTCAAAAGCATGTCCTTCATGGGAGTATTTCTCAACTGTTGACCACAGTTTAATACTGTATACACAGATCTGAACAGTGTGTTGTTGTAGCCAGTGCTATGCTGTCTTTGTTTGCGTAGTACTGTGTCAAGGACAAGGCACATTTCAGTTTACGACCTAGGAGGCTCTACAGAAACAATATATAGGGAAATTATTTTATTTAAAAAAATACAAAAACAAAGGATCTTAAAATTATTAAAATTTAAACAAGTAAAACATAATATTATGCCAGCGTAATATTTTATGAACAATTTATAAAAATGTTTAGTTAGACCTGAATACTAATACACATATAATAAAAGTCAAAATAAATAGTCTGGAGTGCTTTCTGTCATCAAGCAAGTTGTCAGAATGGAGTTTGTAACTCTCTAGTTTGTTTTGGGGTCCTATTGACTAGAACCCTGAAACCAGGTTTTCAGAATAAGTACAAAAAAACTAATTGTTCTTGCACTTTTTACAATACGCGTTTACATTTATGTACTAAAATAAACCATATCTACAGTATGAAACAAAAATGGAGCGTACATATGAATTCACACTTACTTTTTTGTTGCAAAAGAACATTGATTTTATCTTACACCAGAAATTCAGTTACTACCGTTTAGATTGAATAGGGCTCCCAGTTGTCATGTTTATTGTAGTCTCTTACTTTGATTGTTCCTTCATGCACTAGGACATATGTGTCTAAGGTTTTGTTATTGCCAGAATAAAGGAAGTAAAGCAGCTAATCTCAGAGGCATGTACAGTCTAGGAGTTTCAGTAGTGTTGTAATATGATGCAAAACCTGTCAGGCTCCTTATATTTTCAGGTCTTGTCAACGTACCTGTGCTTCGCTACTACTGAATATCATACCCCCCTGTTTAAAATGTGTTACTTTAGATACAGCAGATCTGATTTTCCTCATATTTTATATTTTGGTCTTTTGCCAGGATAATGAGCTAGCTCGACCGGACACTTATTTTTAATTGATAAACTATAAGCGATAAGGACAGCTCTCACAAGCTGAAGCTCCTGTGATGTTGCTTCAGGAACTGCTGTTGGCGCTGCATTTGCCCATCCCTTCTTTCCCTTCCTCCCCCTCTCTCATTCTCTCCATCCTCCCCAGGCAGACTGCCCACATCGCTAAATTCTCCGAGGTGTTCGATGGAATCGCATTTCTCCAGGTCAGAAGCGATGGTCTGCAGACTGAAGACGGAAAGGGAATCTGACCCTGCTCTCTCTCCATGCGTCTCGGGCCTCTCTCCCCCGCTCTCCCTGTATTTCTCCACCAGCCCAATTTTCTTATCCGCCACGCCGCTTCTGTTCACCCTATCGGTCTCCATTGCCCCTCCTTCACATGCCCCGCCCTCGACACCACACACCACACTGTCCGACTCCGCCCCAATAGGGGGACTCCGCCCACCACAGGCCATGGTTTGTCCACCATCGGTTTGGTTCCGCCCCCGCTGAGCATGGATGGCCTCGCTGATTTGCTCCAGGTTGTGCAAGGCGACAGAGTAGCGGTTTTTCACTTTGGTCACATGCTCCTCCAGCTGCATCACTTTGGTTTTGTGCTCCTGAAGTTACAGAAAACCCAATATGATGGAGAGAAAAGACAGAGCAACATACAATATTTCTTCCTACTTGGTTTGAGGCCAAAGAGGAAACAATAACCAACAGGAGCGATCACAGACGGACATGACAGCTCTGTATCAACCATTTCCCTGCTTTTCTTACAATAACAGCTTGAAATTACATATATATTAACTGCAATATATATTAAATATCACAGGTGGTTGGTGGCACCTTGATTGGGGAGGATGGGCTAGTGGTAGTGCCTGGAGTGGAAACAGGTGGAATGGTATCAAATATATCAAGCACATGGTCTCCATGTGTTTGATGCCATTCCATTTCCTCCGTTCCAGACATAATTATGAGCTGTCCTCCCCTCAGCAGCCTCCACTGTTATACATCATATACAGTGCATTCGGAAAGTATTCGGACCCCTTGACTTTTTCCACATTTTGTTTTGTTACTGCCTTATTCTAAAATGGATAAAATATATTTTCCCCCCTCATCAATCTACACACAAGTATTCAGACCCTTTACTCAGTACTTTGAAGCACTTTTGGCAGCATTTACAGCCTTGAGTCTTCTTGGGTATGACGCTACAAGCTTGGCACACCTGTATTTGGGGAGTTTCTCCCATTCTTTTCTGCAGATCCTCTCAAGCTCGGTCAGGTTGGATGGGGAGTGTCAATGCACAGCTATTTTCAGGTCTCTACATAGATGTTCAATTGGGTTCAAGTCCCGGCTCTGGCTGGGCCACTCAAGGACATGCAGAGACTTGTCCCGAAGCCACTCCTGCGTTGTCTTGGCTGTGTGCTTAGGGTCATTGTCCTGTCGGAAGGAGAACCTTCGCCCCAGTCGGAGGTCCTGAGCGCTCTGGAGTAGGTTTTCATCAAGGATCTCTCTGTACTTGGCTCTGTTCCTCTTACTCTTGATCCTGACTAGTTTCCCAGTCCCTGCAACTGAAAAACATCCCCACAGCATGATGCTGCTACCACCATGCTTAAAACGTAGGGATTGTGCCAGGTTTCCTCCAGACCTGACGCTTGGCATTCAAGCCAAAGAGTTCAATCTTGGTTGCATCAGACCAGACAATCTAGTTTCTCATGGAACGAGAGTCCTTTAGGTAACCTTTGGCAAACTCCAAGTTTGCTGTCAAGTGACTTTTACTGAGGAGTGGGTTCCGTCTGGCCACTCTACCATAAAGGCCTGATTGGTGGAGTGCTGCAGAGATGGTTGTCCTTGTGGAAGGTTATCCCATCTCCACAGAGGAACTCTGGAGCTCTGTCAGAGTGACCATAAGGTTCTTGGTCACCTCCCTGACCAAGGCCCTTCTCCACCGATTGCTCAGTTTGGCCGGGCAGCCAGCTCTAGGAAGAGTCTTGGTGGTTCCAAACTTCTTCCATTTAAGAATGATGGAGGCCACTATGTTCTTGGGGACCTTCAATGCTGCAGACATTTTTTGTTACCCTTCCCCAGATCGGTGCCTCGACACAATCCTTTCTCAGAGCTCTATGGACAATTCCTTTAACCTCACGGCTTGGTTTTTGCTCAGACAAGCACTGTCAACTGCTGGGATTTTGGGCTCCAAAATTACTGGCACGCCTGACTGGCAATGCACAAACAATACTTTAAAATAATTAGATATAATCTCAAAATACCAACTTAAGAAATACTGTACTTTATTTTATTTATTTTTTGAATTTTACCCCCCTTTTCATGGTATCCAATTGTTAGTAGCTACGATCTTGTCTCATCGCTACAACTCCCGTACGGGCTCGGGAGAGACAAAGGTTGAAAGTCATGCGCGCATCCAAACCGGCCAAACCCTCCCTAGCCCGGACGACGCTATGACAATTGTGCGTCGCCCCACGGATCTCCTGGTCGCATCCGGTTACGACAGAGCCTGGGTGCGAACCCAGAGTCTCTGGTGGCACAGCTGGCGCTGCAGTACTGCGCCCTTAACCACTGTGCCACCTGGGAGGCCATACTGTACTTTATTAATGTTTCGAAGGAACCAACCAAAATCATACAATTATTTAATACTAAATAAATTTAATCAAGATCAAGGTTTCATAATTATTGGAACTCCTCATTTAGTACTTAGTGCAACATACCTCTGGCAAGGATAACAGCATGGAGTCAATTTGTAATGTTTGACAAGGTTAAGGAACACATTTGGAGGGATTTTGGACCATTCCTCTATGCAGATCCTTTCAAGATCCTTCACATTCTTGGGTTTGAGCTTATCAACTGCCTTCTTCAACTCAGCCCACAGGTTTTTGATTGGATTGTGGTCCGGCGACACAATCCAGCCTATGGCTTGATTTGGACACGCTGCCTGACTACTTCCTCCTGTTAATCTAGTCTTGTTCAATGCCTTTTTAGCAGCTGCCTACAAGTGGACAAAAGTACATTAAAAAGAAATACATCACTTTTTGTTTGAAGATTTAACAGATATTGTGCCAACAAATCAAATGATCCCCCAATTATTATTTTTCTATTGTAATTTTTTTTTATGTGAAGATGTTACTGCAGAGATATACTGTAGACGGAAATTGTTTCTCTTGATTTTTTTTTGTTTGTTTTTTGTAGTACTGTATTGTAGACAACTTAACCATTTCTGTGGATCTTGAGGTATGTTTTGGGTCATTGTCTTGTTGGAAAGTCCACCTACTGCCTTCTGGCAGAGGCAACTTGGTGGAATTCATTATGCCATTAAGCTTAACCAGTGCCCCTAGACCTCTGGAATTAAAACAGCCCCAAAACATCACTGACCCACCACCATATTTCACTGTGGGTATGAGTTGCCTCTCCTTGTATGCATCTCTGTTTCGACGCCAAACATGCCAATGCTGTATCGGACCAAAACTTTCAATTTTGGTCTCATCTGACCAGAGTACCTTCTTCCAGACATAATTTAAATGACGTTTGGCAAACTCCAAGCACTTGCATCTGTGTCTTGGGGTCAGAAAGGGCTTTCCTCTGGCAAACCTTCCAAAGAGCCTGTGGACGTAGCGTCGGATGGTGCTTTTTGAAACCTAGTGACCCCAAGACGCCACCAAGGCCTGCAATTCTTTCACAGTGATTCTTGGGGATTTTGTTGCTTCGCTCACCATCCTCCTCCCTATGCTGGGGGGCAAAATGCATTTGCGTCCACTACCTGTGAGGTTTTCAACTGTTCCATATCTTTTGCATTTTTGTATAATTTCCCTGACAATGCTCAGTGGTATATTCAATAATTTGTGGATCTTCTTGTAGCCATTACTAGATTTACGAAGGTCCACGACATCTGTCTCTTTTGAACTGACAGTTCTTTTGTTTCCTTCATGGTGTTGGATGACAAAGGGATATTGCATGCGTGTTACCTAATTTTTATACCCTAGTGAAACAGGAAGTGATGTAATAGCTCAATATAGTTCCTTAAGACTTTGATCACCTTAAATAAGTGGAATTTAATTCCTGGTTTAAAATTTGGTAGATGTTATTTACAATAATCTTTAAGGGTGCCATTAATTGTGAAACCTTGATTTGGAGGACATTGATTTAATTAAAAATCAAATATTTTGGTGGGTTCCATTGAAACATTAATAAAGTACAGTATTTCGAGTTTCTCTCTATATTTATATTGTTTATATTTTATTATGTATTGTTTGTGCATTGCCAGTCAGAGGTGCCAGTAATTTTGGAGCCCACTGTATAGACAGGTGTGTGCCTATTTCAGTTTTTTATAAAATGTACAACATTTTCTAAAAACCTGTTTTCACTTTGTCATTATGGGGTATTGTGTGTATAATTAATTCATTTAATCCATTTTAGAATACGGCTGTAATGTAACAAAATGTGGAAAAAGTCAAGGGGTCTGAATACTTTCCAAATGCACTGTATATTATATATCTATGTACCTCAAGTATGTAGTTGAACTGGGCCTTGAGCTCGAAGTAAGGTTTGGACTTAACGATGGCCCTCTTGAGAGATTTCTGCAGGGTCTGGACTCGAGCCTCTGCCGTCTGACAAGAGTGGGTGACACGCATGTGCTCCCGTTCGCTGCGTAGGCGCTCCTCCTCTGCCTCGTTCACCTTGCACACAACCATACAAAATGTTAAGACGGGAAAACACAACAATCAGTATCCTAACCCCCACCAACCTAACAAAATAAACTGCCTAACTAATTGAAAGCAATCCAATTAAAAATAGAGTTTAGGCATAGGAGAAAATAGCTACAGTACCCAGGGGGTGGGGAATGGTAAGGAAAATACTGATTCAATGTATTCCATATCAGCCACCTCAAATAGCCTATACATTGATCACGTTTGATGGAATGATATAGAATGCAACACATGACCTGGAATACTGCTTACACTGGTAGTTGCGGTTTCCCATGTTGCCTTGGAGGTAGCATAGTTGACCAATATCCTGCCAAACAAGGCTAACTGCCAAACTAATTTTAAACCAGTTTTAGTCATGGGGGAACATAGCTACTTGGCAGTGGGGTGGGGATTGTAAGGGAAATACTGATTAAATGAATACCATATCAACTCGCTCACATAACTGATGAACATATTTAGCATTTTATTTTGTATTGATGCAGTTATAGCGTTATCTGGGATTTCCCCTGTTACCTTGGAGGTAGCATGGTTGAGCATCTCCTGCCAGGTGGGGTCCAGGGTGTTCCTGCCATCGGCCATGAGGCCCTGCTCTGCCACGTACACCATCTCCCTGGCAGCCGTGTGCATGGAGACGGCCCGCTCATAGCTCAGCGCCGCCTTCTGGGTCTCCTGTTGAGCCTGTGAGAGGGGCAGCCAATCAGATACTGAGAAAACAGTGCATGCAGTTGCACAGCAACCAACCACGTGGGACAAACAATCAAACTGTTGTTGAGATTTGAGAAAAGTGGGACAAGCAGGTGAATGGCAAATACTGCACAGAGTCCCATATTTTGATTCAGTGATAAAGAACTCTTGAAATTTGTTGTTGCAAATACCACAGTGCATGTACAACAGTACCTCCTTGGCAAGTCGACGAGCCTCATAGTAGGGCCTGGCCTTCTCGATGCAGGTACCAAGCTGGGAGCTGTGGGCGTTCAGTTTTCTGGCTGAGTCTGTGAGGATCTTCCTATAACCCGATCTGGCATCCTACACATATACAAAAGGAATTCCTAATCAGATTTCATTGTAATGGGCATTTCTGATAATTTAAAGCATATTTTCCAGATTAACAATGGGTTTACAGCATATTATGGGAATTGAAAATGAACTGACGATTGATTATTTGGAAAAAAACAGATCAGTACGGAAAGGGGCGATGTCTGGGGCCAAATTTATCATGGGAGAAGTGATGATATCCACTTACATCCAAGTGCAGTTCTAGTTGGTTGATTTTTACACTGGCCTCGTTGAGGTGTTCCAACTCCTCCTGGAAACAGAAAATATATGAGGGAGCACAGAAGGAAGCAGATACTTTGATTAGTTGGTTTGTAACAACACAATCAGTTAATATCATACATGCAACTAATTTTGTAAAACGTTGGCTACGTCTCATAGACCAGGAAATCCCATTGAGATTAAAATGTATTATAAAAGGTTTCGGTCAATTTTTCGCCACCTGAATTCTGGGATCCAATTCCTCTTCATATGGGCTGTGTAGTTCACCTTCGTTCTTCTCTTTCTCTGTACACTCTTCTCCCTCGCAGGTGTCTTTCTCTTTTAGCACCGTTTCAGCTGTATCTCCATTAATTTCCTTGTCATTTGGTTCCCCGCCCTTCACCTCAGCATCCGCACCAGGCGTCTCTTCCCTCAATTCGCCCACTTCGGGGTCTCCGGAGCCGGCTGGGCTCACACGCAAATCACCTGGCTCCATTCCAGGCCCAGTTAGCAAGCTAACGTTAGCTAGCCAAATAACGGTAAAGTTGCTTCTCTTTTTAGCCAACTAGCTATGTGTTCTAGCCAGTTACTAACTGCGTTTTGTATGTGTGAGAATTTGATTAGGACCATAGGGGGAAAACTAGTTTGAGAGACAGCAAAACCAGACTATCATTCAATCCCGCTCGTTTAGCCACAACACAGGAGACTAACGACGTGACGATACTACCAGTACAGTAGCTAGCTCTATAAAGCTACCTTACGTTGCATGAAAAAAAACATTATTTAAAATAAATTGACTGCAAATAATGGACATTGAAATGAAATCTAATTGACAACAAATAATGTTTTTTCATCACCAGTAGTCTCTCCATCTCTCCCTCCACTGTTTGCTTGCTAGCTAACCTCGGATCTGTTCTTAGCTAGCAAAACAAAAGGTAAATAGAGAACGCTTCCCTCGTCCTTTGGTTTGAACTCTTATTGGTTCCGTAGCCATGCCTCATCTTAGGTTTGAACTCATAAAGGTTCCGTAGCCAGACTTGCTTTTAGAAGTCTCCAACCTGCCCAGGCAGCCTGTTAACATTTTGTTTGTAAGTCAATTTCTATCGTAATAACAAATTATGTAATTCATTCATTTTAAATGGTAAACCACTAGACATATGTACGGGATACACATGGTATTCCCCATCCAACGAAATGCTTACCTGCAGGTTCCTTCTCGACAATGCACAATAAGAAATAATACGACCATAAAGTAAATGGCTAAGTAGAATATAATTAACATTTTAACACAAGTATAATACAGGAAGGCACAATTTATAGTAAAATATTTACGTGTTTTGGGGGAAGGGTGGGGCAATTGTTTAAATTGTTCAGTATTTAGTTGCCTAATGTGAGGTGGAGATCATTCATTTGAAAAATATATACACCGAGTATACCGAACACTTTCCTAATATTGAGTTGCACCCCTCCTTCCCACAGTTGTGTCAAGTTGGCTGGATGTCCTTTGGGTGGTGGACCATTCATGATACACACAGGAAACTGTTGAGCATGAAAAAGCCAGCAGCGTTGCAGTTCTTTACACAAACCGGTGTACCTGCCACCATACCCCGTTCAAAGGCACTTAACATTTGTCTTGCCCATTCACAAGCTGAATGGGATTATAGCTTTCACCTGGATTCAAATAAAAATGTATTGGTCACATACACATATTTAGCAGATGTTATTGCGGATGTACCGAAATGGTCAGTCGGTCATGGAAAAAGCAGGTGTCCTTAATGTGTATATACAGTATATTAATATGGCAAAGAAACAGCAAACATCAGAGGTGATTGGTAGAATTTAATTCCCAAAATTACATAACATACAGCATTTGTGATGTGTGTCTTGCATTTAAATAAATACATACTTCAGTAGCCATCTCTTTGGGAAAAACATTAAGCACTATAATAACCAGGTTAAAATAGTCAAAACATGACAAAAAAAAAACAGTTCTCCAAAAGATGAACTAAATATTGTGAAGCAATTATACTTTAGGACAAATCACAAGTTGACCACCACCATTATTGAACACATCACAGATATATTTTTCATCTGACAAATTGGTAACAGATAGGCTCCCAGAAATTGCATACAAGATTGAGAATAATCAAAGTGGATGTTGCATTGAATTTCATGTGCATGATGAGAGTATATAAAAAAAAGAAATCTCTGAAAATAATGACATATCTCTACCTACCCTACTATCCCAACCCCACATTGCAAAAATATATTCATTTGAGTGTATGAAAAAACCTGAGAAGTATGGGGAGAAAATCAAACATCGGAAATGGAAGACAAAAGATAGGCATCTGTCATAACGGTCTCACTATAGCTTAAAGCCAAAGGTCCACATCTGGCATTCATTGGTCTCACTTCTGTTGCCATAGTACTAGATGTAACGTACAGAGCCCTTTCCTCTTCAGTCCTTTGTGTTTGTCATCAACTCCAGGTTGGGTCATATTTGCTCCATCCCGGAGGGGGTGCCAGAAAGATTCTCCTTCCCCTTGACAGGAAACTGACTACTCCCCGATACCCTGTCCGTGGGACCCCTGACTTCAAGTCCTCCATCACACCCAGGTTTTTGGCCAACACTTTGAAACCATCTTTACTTGAGTAGTGCAGACAAAATGGACCCGCTCCTTTTAACTGTCCCCGTTGGACCTCTTCATATTTGACCAAATGCGCACTGTAAACCTGCTTCTCAAAGATCTCCTTGTATTTCTCCTCCTTCAAGTAAGCCAGATCCAGCTTGGTAAAAGGCACAAATTCACTATTCAGTTTAATGTAGCGTAGGTATTTGTCATAAAATTGGCCTAGGCTCACACCTTTCCGCCCAAAGGTTAAAGTTCGGGATATTTCGGGTCGAATACAGGCTCGATCTCTGCGCTGATCTGGCTGACGCATCCAGTCGTCCCAGAATGCACCAGGCCACTTGGGCTCCAGCTCTACCCAGAGTTCCTTGAGCATCATCCAACCCAGCCCAGGGAAGAAGTCTGTCCTGTACAGGAGGTCTGCTTTACCAGGGTCGACGTAGCCGTCTCGGCCATTGTCATTCCAGGCAGACACACACCACAGAGACCGGTCAGATTTCAGGATTGGGTGAAGGGATCTGAAGTACTCAAAGAAGTCTGGTGCCACCTAGTGAGAGAATGAAAAACAATGTTTTTTTGTTGTTCAACTGGCAACTAGAGGATGTAAACAATGATGAGCATAAAACAAGTGGATTTAACATTTCACTTTATCACATTCAGTACATATTTCATGTCAGAGTAGAGAAAGTTATTACCTCCAAATCATCTTCCACAATAACAACAGAGGAATGTGAAAGAGAGTTGAACACCTGGTTGAGAGCCCAGCGATAGTGCCTAGAGATTTTGTAGTAGCCCTGGAACTTCTTGTGTTCTGGTCTCACGGCAATATCTGACAGGTCTGGTTGTTTCAGGTGAGTTACCTGACTGCCATAAGAACCAATCACCTGTGCAGTCTCTGCATGCCCACAGTCCTGGCTGACTATAATTGGGTAGAGTTCAGCTGAGGGGCGGTACTCTAGGAGTTTGTCCAGGCAGCGTTTGACAGTAACCCTGTTACAGGCTATAACTAAGATGGGAATGACCACTTGAGGGGGGCCAATTCTGCTGGCACCATTCTCATTGGGTTGTTCCCATAGTGACCGATGACCCTGTATCTGAAGCAGGATTTTTCTCTGCATTTCAAGCTCTGCCTCAAAGGCTTCTGCCATGTGGATCACATCCCCAGCCAAATCAGCCCCTCCTCGTCCTCCATCCATCTCCCTCTCCTCTCGACCAGACAGGGGTCGGCCCCACAGATAGAGGACCACGATGGCATTCCAGGCGACAAAGAGAAAAACACCAAAGAGAATAGCAGAACCTCTCTTACGGAGCATGGCCCAAACAACTTAGGAGGGAAAGGAAGTTTGTAAGACTGGGTTTGTAAAAAACAAGTTGCGCCAAAGGAATGCAGAACGCAAAAAGGACATGTGGAGAGGTCACTTAGTTAGTTTAAATATTCTTGTAGTAAAGTAATGAACACATAAGCAAGTAAATAGAATGAGATAAAGCCGGAGTCAAAAAAAGACAAGGAAGATGTATAAGGTATGAGGGAAAAATTGAGGGAGAGCTGGATTCATCTTGGACAGGAGGTGGGTGAGCGAGCTGGTTAGGGGATGAAAGTGCTGTTCTTCAGTTCATACCTTCCATGTCAATCTGAAATGATGGATATAGATAAAGCACAGGGTTCAAGAGCTAGTCATTTAACAAAGTCACTGTCACTTACATTAATCGAGTATAAAACTATGAACTATAGGCCCACTGTAGATAGTTGGAGGGAAAGCCACATTAGGAAGGTGATATTCTTAGGCTAATTGATTTTTTTTTCACCTGTAGCTAGCTCTCGTCACGCACCCCCGGAATGCGAGACTTACTTTATTTTCTGAGTAATCCATCCATTGTTTAAGAACTATATTGGACCTAGGTAATCTTTCGACCGAATTGCTTGGAAGCTAATGTTAGACAGAACATTTCGTTCCCAGAAATTAGCACTTACCTCCAGCTTCTTAACGTAGAACACATTCGGTCTCTGTAGCCATTTCTTCCTTCGTTTCACTAACCTCTTCGATGACAGTATGCAGGATCAATAAGCAAGTGAAGGGGAAATAATGTATCGATGTCACACTTTAATTTTGATTGTGTTTGTTATCAAATCAACTTCATTTCTTGCCATATGTTTTCACAAGACTGCAGACTTCCGGATAGCACATTTTTACCGGAAGCCCCGCCTTAACCGTCACCTTGAGAATTTATCCAACTGTACCAAATAGGGCTGACCGAATACAGTATAATTCATAATCAAACTGTATCACACTGTGTACTAGTCTTAAGCCTATTTTAGATACATATATTTTGGAGCAAGGTTTTATCCTGTTCTTAATGTTAATTTATTTTCCCCAAAATATTTATAGTCCAGATATTTTCATAATTCATGAGTGTCTTACATGGTAAAAAAAAATAATCCTTTATTTTTACAGGAGTTTTTCGTGTTTACAAATGCAAAAATATTCCATTCAGCACAAGGGCTGTAGGCCTTTATTGGTCATAGGCCTACTTACCATTGCAGTAACTAATGGAAACAACATGCAATCAATTATCATACATTTCAGGATCTTCTAAACGTGCATAGGCTATCACATTCTAGATAACAAAATATACCATTATTCTTGGTTATTCATCAAAAAGGCAAAATGTGGCTTCAGGCCAATAAAGACACATATAATGTTACTATACAATCACAGTTGACACCTGTCTAGAATCAAAAGAAGAAAGTTGTCACTGGACTTAGATCTCATTCTTGTAAGGCAACCTGGCATAGTTATGCAACAGGATAGGCTTATATAGTCTATCACACCCATTTGTTTGCACCTTTAGTCATGTAATAATAGATTCCTAACTCCTTTGTGTCCGTGACAATACATGGAACATTTTGTATTTCATAAGGTGTGAAATTATACACTGAGTGTACAAAACAGTAGGAAAACCTGGTCTTTCCATGACATAGACTGACCAGGTGAATACAGGTCAAATCTAGGATCCCTTATTGATGTCACTTGTTAAATCCACTTCAATCAGTGTAGATGAAGGGGAGGAGACCGGTTAAACAAGGATGTTTAAGCCTTGAGACAATTCAGACATGGATTGTGTGCCATTCAGAGGGTGAATGGGCAAGACAAAAGATTTAAGTGCCTTTGAACTGGGTATGGTAGTAGGTGCCAGGCACACCGGTTTGAGTGTGTCAAGAACTGCAATGCTGCTGGGTTTTTCACGCTCAACAGTTTCCCGTGTGTATCGTGTGTAGTCAAGAATGGTCCACCACCCAAAGGACAACCAGCCAACTGTGCGAATCATTGGAGTCAACATGGACCAGCATCCATGTGGAACACTTCTGACACCTTGTAGTCCATGCCCTGACTAATTGAGGCTGTTCTGAGGGTAAAAGGGGTTGCAACTCAACCTTCCTAATATTTTGTACACTCAGTGTACATACACTGCAACCTGAGGATCAATAAAAGACTACAAACAATTTAGAGCATCAGGTTAAATCAAAAGAGGGTTAGATTGATTTGATGGAGTTCATAGCATAATTATTTCCTGAACAATATTGAAAAAAATCTATCAGATTTTTTGTTAATTTCTAATAATCATCAGAGCTAACAGAGATCTTTGGCTTTCATACAGCAAAGCGATTGTCAAAACAACTGAGTGACTTATCAACTGATAAGAAAACATGTCATCGTGCTGCGTGTCTCAAAGTCAGGTGCTCACAGTTCATCGCCTTTCTGGAAGTCCCATACAAAGGGCTTTGAAAATATTAAAACAGCAGGTACACTACAGTGTGTTTTCATATTGGACATTCCACCCTGGGGCCTGGAAGAGTCGCCTATGCATATGTGTGTGTGTGTGTGTTTGTGTGTGTGTGTGTGTCTGTATGGGTGTGCACTGCCCTCTGAGGTCCATTGTTCAGGAGATTGGTGTCAATCAAAGGCTGTTAATCAAATGGACTTCCACTTTGTCCATTCAATGATTCACCCTGCAAAACCAAACAAAAATAGGCTACATTGTGAAGCCTATTGTTTTGGACATATTTGTCATTTCATTGGGGTATGGTTTTCATTGGGTATAGCACACCACTTTTCATTGGTTCAGGCACAGTAAACTATGGCAGAGGCATAATTATGAAATCTCAATGTTCTTCACTCACCTGTTGAGCAATACTTTTGACAGAGGTGCTTTTTCCTCTGATCGTGGTCTGTCCTTCCATGGCAGCTTCACCTACATAATTTGGCCTGGACCTGCAGAACACTCCCAGTTTCACATGCATTATTTCAGACACAAACACGGTGAAAAATATGCATCTGTTCTTCAGAGTAGACCAACCATTTAGGATAAAAGCAGGGATCATATTTTCCGCTATTTCCTTATTGTGCCAAGTTATGGACACATTCAAAACGGCAGGGGAGGTTTCTAGGATTTTGACCCATTTTTTTTTCTCATAGTTCCTACGAGTAATGTCATTTTAAAATTCTTTCACATTGGGTAATTTTTTATTTTGGGCATTTGGCATATTCAAGGAGCACGGGACCCCTGGCGCACAAATTCTTGGCTCCGAAATCTTTGCTTGACAATTCTAATTTACCGACTCATAATCTCTCGTCTTGGTGTTCGACTCAGGTTTATATTCCAAGAACACTCAATTTCCAAACTCAAGTCGTTGTTCTTGAAAAAAGGACTTCCATATTGAGGGAGTTCGTTTTGGCCGCACGGAGTCGCATACCGCTCCGCAAGCCAATCCGAGGTTGTATCCCGAGGTGGCAAGCCGCTTCTTGTTTGCTTGATTCCTGGCTAGGATATTCCCACGACACCGTAGAACAGCGGACAAGGCAGAAGCAGAAGGGATAGAAGCCATCGTTGCCGATATTCTAGTGGTGACTGTCAATGTTAATTCTATTCAGTCACACATCTACCATTAATTTATGCAAGCACTGTAATTCAAGAGGAAAACATATCCATGTTTGACGACATAGTTATTTAACCCGAACACACGGTTAGGCCGATATCCAGTTTGCGCCACGGGTCTTTCTGGACCGGGGTCTGGTTCACCCAAGCAGAAGCTCCGGCCGGGCCGGGGTCGTGAGTATACTTTGTCAACGAGGGTGGGTCAATGTCCATAGGCTATAAACTTTTTTTGCGAGGAATGGCGAACGAGGTTTGGTCCCTGCACAAAGTTGAAATAGATTGCATAAAACGGGTTTAAATTGATTAGAATAGAATGGCCTATGGACAATTTATATAAAGTCACAATTTACAACACCTATAGCATTCTCTCTGGCTTACATAATGTCAAAGATTTGAAAATACATTAATAAGGATTGTTGTGTTATCTTTCTGGGAAGATGTAAACACAGCTAATCTGAAATAGTTGGCCCTATTGTATGTCCCTCCTATAAACACACACACACACACACACACACACACACACACACACACACACACACACACACACACACACACACACAGAGAGAGAGGGAGACATCAATGCTATGTAATTACAATGTACCTGCCTACAGTATGTGCATAGAGTTACTTGCTTTAGCATCACTAAATATAACTATAAAGTGGGAACCTTATAATGAATATGTTTACCGTAATAATGACTTACCATGATGAATTTACCATAAGAACATAAAATTAACTATAGGTTGGACTGGTGAACAGTGGTTGAAATAGACTTATGTCAATGCCAACACCTGCTTGTAAAGAAGGCAAAGACATACTAGCATAGTCAGATTAGGTCAAGTGATGGTCCAAGCATCAGTAAAGTTTTTCGTTGTTTCAAAATGAGTCTTGTTTCTGCCCTCACCACAATATTCACTTTTAGGTAACCATACAAATTGGATATTTTAATGATTAAGAGCATATTCCTTAAACAATTAATAAAACGCTTGCATGTTTTACAACATATGCGCTTAATCATGCTGTCAAATGTCACCGCCTACTTTCCATTTTGAATGACTTGCATGCAAGGTGCACGGTAAGAGGCTTGTCTGTCACACTGACAACCATAGAAATGAAAACATAGCTACTACAACTAGAACTAGTCATGAGTGACACTGTTTCACTGATACATACACTGAGTATACCAAACATTAGGAACACCTTCCTAATATCCCCTTTTGCCCTCAAAACAGCCTAAATTCGTCAGGGCATGGACTCTACAAGGTGTTGAAAGTGTTCCACAGGGATGCTGGCCCATGTTGACACCAATGCTTCCCAAAGTTGTGTCAAGTTGGCTGGATGTCCTTTGGGTGGTGGACCATTCTTGATACACACAGGAAACTGTTGAGTGTGAAAAACCCAGCAGCATTGGCGTTCTTGACACAAACTGGTGCGCCTGGCACCTACTACCATACCCAGTTCAAAGGCACTTACATCTTTTGTCTTGCCCATTCACCCTCTGAATGGCACACATACACAATACATGTCTCAATTGTCTCAAGGCTTAAAAATCCTTCTTTAACCGGTCTCCTCCACTTATCGAAACTGATTGAAGTGGATTTAACAAGTGACATCAATAAAGGATCATAGATTTCACCTCTATTCACCTAGTCAGTCTATGTCATTGAAAGAGCGGGTGTTTTTAATGTTTTGTATACTCATAGCTTTCAGTAAAATGTTAAAACAGTACACACACACACACACACACACACACACACACACACACGCTGAACCTGTCAGGAAATAGTATATTCAAGAAAAGAAAAGAAAACTAAAAGAAAATGATTCTCTAATGGGACTAAAAGAGGAAGGTGCGACCAAGGTGCACATGTCATGGAACGTTACGCCAGACAAAGATCTTATCAGAAATCAAATCAGCACATTTGGTTTTACTGTAAGGCAACGGCATGTAACATGGCACTGGGCCTATTGGAAATGTAATCGTTTTTTTCAGGGTGGTAGGATACCTCTGCTATGGCAAGAGAGACCTATTCCATTGTTATTTTTTATATTTTTTTATATATTATTCTTTTTTGAACTCCATATGTATATTCATATTTTGTACGTAAACATACATTAGTTAGACATCAAAGAATGTAAAACAAAATCATGAGCGGAACATATTTACTTTGCGATGTAAAGAATAAGATAATGCTCAGTGTAATCAAATAATTCTCCATGGCAGACTTCAGTGCAATTACATAATACACAACTTTTTAATGAATTACATTTCCCCAGACAACATCCATTGTCCACTCTCACTTCACTGCAATAGCTGTCCCGTTCACATTTGGGTAAATGTTCCTTGTTCATGATGTGTATACTGCAGGAAGGAAGACAAAATGGTAGATAAAAAAATAACTCTTGATACACTTTTCCCATTAGTAGTTGTTGTGTATCAGTCCTTCATAAACAACATGGTCCTTGTTATGTATTGACCCCAGTTGAGTGTTCTCTAGTGCTTTCAGGGTCACCTTTCTTTTCAGTTCTTTCACATTTTCCTCGTAACTGAGTATTAGTAAAGAAAATGAAATGGCAGATACTAGGGTCACTGACAATCTTTGTCCTCTCAAAACATCAGAGTGATTATCTCCTCTGGTCTTACTTCCATTCATCCCACCACCATCCCCTCTTTTCCTTAGGGTATTTGACCCCCTGGTTAACCGGCCTGTGGTTGGCTGGAATTCCCCTGCTGCGGTTTGCTGCCGTTGTGGAGGACCACATTGGGCATGACCATGAAGGCCAGGATGCCCATCAGCATCAGCGCCACGGCGATGGTGATGATGGACGCCATCACGGTGTAGTAGCACTGGTCCGAGCGGAACATCCTGCGCAGGCGACCTCTGACCCTGCTAGGGGGGCGACCCACATCCACGACAGTGGCGAGGCCCTGGTCCATGGTGCCCAGCTGGAGGTCGCTGGAGGCCTGTCGGTCCTGCTTCTTGAGAGTGGGCAGGGTGAGGCTGGACTTGGCCAGGCTAGTAGTACCAGGAGGGGGCTTCTTGAGGACCAGCTTGCCCTTGCTGCGCTTGAAGCGCACGGACAGCGCCCTCTGCATCTCTGGAGGGAGTTTGCGGAAGATGTCCTGGTTGTTGCCCAGCTGGGGCAGGTTGCGGCCATGGGGCAGCTTGGTGAGCTCTCGACACACAGGGCAGGAAAGAGACTTGAGCTCTAAGGAGGTCACGTTGATCCGGGCCAGGCACTCCAGACAGAAGGTGTGCCCGCAGGAGAGCAGCTTGGGGGTTTTAAAGACGTTGTTGTATTCGCAGAAGCAAACCACGCACTCAGTGTCCTCCATGTCATTTTCCTGGGGGTCAGACTCCTTTCGGTTGCTGTCATCTCCATCCCTGTCTTGCCTCCTGTTCTCCTCGCTTCTACCACGCTCTCTCCTCGAACCTTTGTCTCTCTTTCGCTCCCTCCTTCTCCCAGATTCCCCTCCTCTCTCTGAGTCAGTGCTCATGGACCTACGCACCTTGGTGGATTTCTCCTTTTTCTCCTTCTTGATGCTATCTTTGCTGTCAGGTTTGGGTTTGACGTTGGGCGGCTGTTTGGCCCCGCAGCCTCCATCGGCACCCTGTCTTTCCCTGTCATCACTCATGGTGGACAGAGATATGCAGAGGTGCTCTGGTAGACGTAGCTGTGATGGCTTGAGTCAGATGGAGAGTGACAGGAAGTTCTGGTTTTTCACGTCTCTCCAGAGGAGCTGTGAGGGAATGTGAGATAAGGCAATTGGTTTGTCACAGAGCTAATTTAGTTCAGGCAACATAAAGACCACATTCCATTTCTAGCAAGGACGCAACAAAAAGGTCCTCTTGTATAGCTCAAATAGGTAAAGACAGGGAAATATAGTTTAGTCTATGAATATACTGTAACTCATTACTTGCCATACAATCTATTGACTAGAAGTCAATTTACACAAGCCAATGCTATTTTTGAGTTGTCATGCTGGGTTCCATGTCCTCTGCTCGTTTGTGGATATGGATGAGCCATTGACAAACAAGACAGCCAATGGTCTGTACGACTGTGTCAAATGTAAATTACATTTGAACTTATGGACCAGGAACATGTTCAAACAGTCTTGGTGTTCTGAACGGTAGAGCTGAAAATGCTGAGCTACTGAAATGCTAAATTCACATACTTTAACACATATCTAGTAGAGGAAGTCACTATGGGATTTTGTATCAGTTACTCAACAAAAGTTGCATTAGTTGTAACAGTCATGAACAACATTGCAAACTATTAGCAAATAGTGATAAGCAAGAGTATGGGAGAGTGTGGTACATTGAGTTCTCACAATGACAAGTTCATCATGATCATGAACACGTACCTGTCCGTCAGAGACGTTCCTTCATAGAGTACTTTCCCAGTGGAGAAAATCCCATTCAGTGAGTCCCTTGCATCTCCATTGAGACAATAACATGCCAAGTGGACCTTATTCCTCCAGTTTTCCCCCTCGTCTCTTAGCTGTCTCTTCTTTCCCTTCTCTCTCGATCTGTAAATCTGTGTACGGTATTTCCTCTTTATATTCCTCCCTCATCCCTCCCTTTTCCATCTGCGACCTCTCACTCCCTCTCGTCTGACCAGTCGTACCAGTTTATTTGGCATTTAAACCACTGCCTCAAGTTTGTGTGCATCTCTGGAATGTGAGGGTAAAATCAATACTGTTATCGCATGATGTTTTTGTATCTCATTGTGTGTATTTGTACATAGTTTCTGGAACCTGTAGAACTGTAATGTGGGTAGTCTGGGTACCGCTGCCAGACAGTGTTTTCTATGTCTGTGTGTGTAAACATTTGAAGTTTTCACGACACGTCAATCTTTGCATAAACTGTATTAACATGTCCTTAATGCTTATTTATCTCCAATGGCCACTACAAGTTGTTTATCATCTTACTTTAAATCCCACATTCCAAATGAGCGTTTTGACATTCTACAGACTACAATGTGGAATGTGTTCGTTTCCTTGTCTGCTGTGGGGTCAGGGAAGTGTTCGGCTGCATGGAAAACTCCACTCGACTTGAAGCAGTGCACCTAACTGTCCACTGCACTGCAGCTCATGTCATGATGCGTACTTGTCATACCTAAAGTGTTTTTGTGGCATCAGACTAAAGCTTCACATGCAGGTTTACCATAATGACAAGACAAACAGGATCCACCCAAAAGCACTCAAGGCTATCTGCAATGGTTCAGCGACACCATTATGCGGTTTTATATGACAACATTGAGGTCCAATGAACCTCACCCAGAACTAAAAATGTGCAAATAATTTCATTCACAAAGCCCTTTTAGGTAAACTAATGTTGAAAGGGTTGAAAAATCAGCCATAGAAGTGCATGTAATCCGGATTTCTCATTTCATTTAGCAAACTTAACAGAAAATAGAAACAACCCACTAACAGCAGCAGAGGCATTTTCTGTGGTTTCTCTGACATTAGGTTTAAAAGTCCAATGAACATCAGCCAGATTATTAGTGTTGAATTACTTGCTAATTTAATCCAGTGGAAAACATTCTTGAAGCCACTATAGTCAAACTAATGATGTGCACATCATCCTGAGATCCCATCACGCTTCAGTTGTTTGAAATTTGTTGTATCCATTGGCTGATCCCAGAAAATCCTAACAACCCATAAAACACACACTTCAACTAACAAACCCTGATCCCAGGATTTACATGATACTGGTAAAAAAAACACATTATCCTGTGCCATTCAAACAGGCAAAGCAGTAACCTAAATATAGCCCTGATACTCTGAACTTCCTCATACAGGGAAATCAAAGACTAGAAGTAGCTAATTCTATGTATGGGCTATCATACGGTTAATGAATAATGGGGACAGGCAACTATGTAAACTGTCAGACACTCCCATGTTAACAAAAACAAACACTTAGCGCCTAAGCAGGACAAAGCAAGTGCCTGTAAAAAAGTTTATTCCAATAGAAAATGAAAGAGATAGTGGAACCATACTGGAGTCAAATACACACAGCATTGTTGGCTGTCCGTCTGTTAGGTGTAAATTGGGACAAGAAAATACATGTACAACCCCAACAACATCCAGACATTGGGCAAAAAAAGTGAACTATTTAGGGAAAGTAAATATGCTAACTCTCTGCTGGTCATTGGCCATTACATACAAAGCAGTAGCCATTTGTTTTCATCTGTCTTGCTGCTTGTTTCTGCATCATGGAGCAGGGTGAAGTTACACCTAGACACTGATAATTGGTTCAGTTTTGCATCCCCCCTAATGGTTAGGACATGGGGAGGGGAAGCTGATCCTAGATCTGTACTTTGGGGAAACTTCACCCTGGACCCTGCATCATACCAGACACAGGAAACTGACAGTCCAAGTGCATAACATTTCCTTATCATCAAGCTCGTCTAGCTCCGATAGGTGGTTTATGATAAATAAGCCCACAACCATGCAAGTTTTTATCCAGTACCTTTTTTTTTTGGCTCAAGGGCCTCAAAGTAAAAAAAAAAAAATCTCTGTTCCTTATGGCAGCCCTGCTTGGCTGTCTTATCTCTGAGGGGAGAAAGTATCGGAGTCTTTTCTAGTTCCTGTCCTTAGCCCAGCTCTTCCTTGGCCTTGCCCTGTTTGCGAGGCATCTTCTTACTGCTGCTGTCCTCCAGCTCCTTGTTCTTGTAGTAGTGGGGAGCCACCTCCAGCAGCCAGCTGCTGTCTATCTCAATCACCTTGAGAGGCAAAGAAAGAAGTTAAAATAAAAGGGGAAAATATATTAACATTAATTCAAAGTAATGTAAGAATAACAGCACAGCCCCTTCAATCGTATTCCGTCTTCCATTGACTTTTTACACATTGTGTTACGTTACAGCCTTAATCTAAAATGTATTCAAATGTTGTATTTTTACCTTCAATCTACACACAATACACCACAATGACAAAACAAAACCAAGTTTAGAACTTTTTGCTAATTTACAGTACCAGTCAAAGGTTTGGACACACCTACTCATTCCAGGGTTTTTCCTTTTTTTAAATTTGATTTTTAAAACTATTTTCTACATTGTAGAATAATATTGAATACATAAAAACTATGAAATAACATAGTCTTGAAGCAGTGCACCTAACTGTCCACTGCACTGCAGCTCATGTCATGATGCGTACTTGTCATACCTAAAGTGTTTTTGTGGCATCAGACTAAAGCTTCACATTTTAATTTTTTTATTTTACCTTTATTTAACCAGGCAAGTCAGTTAAGAACAAATTCTTATTTTCAATGACGGCCTGGGAACAGTGGGTTAACTGCCTGTTCAGGGGCAGAACGACAGATTTGTACCTTGTCAGCTCGGGGGTTTGAACTCGCAACCTTCCGGTTACTAGTCCAACGCTCTAACCACTAGGCTACCCTGCCGCCCCGCCCCGACATGCAGGTTTACCATAATGACAAGACAAACAGGATCCACCCAAAAGCACTCAAGGCTATCTGCAATGGTTCAGCGACACCATTATGCGGTTTTATATGACAACATTGAGGTCCAATGGAATCATGTAGTAAACAAAATAAGTGTTAAACAAATCAAAATATATTTATTATTTGGCATTCTTCAAAGTAGCCACCCTTTGACTTGATTACAGCTTTGCACACAGCTTGGCATTCTCTCAACCAGCTTCATGAGGTAGTCACCTGGAATGCATTTCAATTAACAGGTGTGCCTTGTTAAAAGTTTATTTGTGGGAGTTCTTTCCATCTGAATGCGTTTGAGCCAATCAGTTGTGTTGTGACAACGTAGGGGTGCTTTACAGAAGATAGCCCTATTTGGTAAAAGACCAAGTTCATGTTATGGAAAGAACAGTTCAAATAAGCACAGAAAAACGACCGTCCATCATTACTTTAAGACATGACAGTCAGTCAACCCGGAAAATGTCAAGAACTTTTAAAGTTTCTTCAAGTGCAGTCGCAAAAACCATCAAGCGCTATGACGAAACTGGTTCTCATGAGGACCGCCACATGAAAGGAAGACCCAGAGTTACCTCTGCTGCAGAGGATAAGGTCTTTAGAGTTAGAGTTAACAGCCTCAGAAATTGCAGCCCAAATAAATGCTTCACAGAGTTCAAGTAACAGACACATCTCAACACCAACTGTTCAGAGGAGACTGTGTGAATCAGGACTTCATGGTCGAATTGCTGCAAAGAAACCACTAATAAAGGACACCAATAAGAAAAAGAGACTTGCTTGGGCCAAAAAACACGAGCAATGGACATTAGACAGGTGGAAATCTGTCCTTAGGTTTGATGAGTCCAAATTTGAGCTTTTTGGTTCCAACCGCCATGTGAGATGCAGAGAAGGTTAACGGATGATCTCTGCATGTGTGGTTTCCACCATGAAGCATGGAGGTGGTGGTGTGATGGTGCTTTGCTGGTGATTTATTTCAAATTCAAGGCACAATTAACCAGCATGGCTACAATAGCATTCTGCAGCGATACTCCATCACATCTGGTTTGTGCTTAGTGGGACTATCATTAGTTTTCCAACAAGACAATGACCCAACACACCTCCAGGCTGTGTAAGGGCTATTTTACCAAGAAAAAGAGTGATGGATCAGATGACCTGGCCTCCACAATCACCTAACCTCAACCCAACTGAAAAGGTTTGAGATGAGTTGGACAGCAGAATGAAGGAAAAGCAGATAAAAAGTGCTGAGCATATGTGGGAACTACATGATTCCATATGTGTTATTTCATAGTTTTGATGTCTTCATTATTATTATACAATGTAAAAATTTTTACAAATAAAGAAAAACCCTTGAATGAGCAGGTGTCCAAACGTTTGATTGGTATTGAATAACAATTGTGTACTACTCCCTTCACAGAACAGAGCAAACTGGCCCTAACCAAAATAGAAAGAGGAGTGGGAGGCCCGGGTGCACAACTGAGCAAGAGAACAAGTACATTAGAGTGTCTAGTTTGAGAAACAGACGCCTCACAAGTCCTCAACTGGCAGCTTCATTAAATAGTACCCACAAAACACCAGTCTCAACTTCAACAGTGAAGAGGCGACTCCAGAATGCCGGCGTCCTAGGCAGAGTTGCAAAGAAAAAGCCATATCTCAGACTCGCCAATAAAAATAAAAGATGACATGGGTTAAAGGACACTGGACAGAGGAACTCTGAAGCCCAGCATCCCGGAGTCTCTTCACTGTTGACATTGAGACTGGTGTTTTGCGGGTACTATTTAATGAAGCTGCCAGTTGAAGACTTGTGAGGCGAACTTTGGCAGCGATTACTGCATTGAGTCTTCTTGGGTATGATGCTACAAGCTTGGCACACCTGTATTTGGGGAGTTTCTTTCATTCATCTCTGCAGATCATCCGGGTTGGATGGGGAGCGTTGCTGCACAGTTATTTTCAAGTCCTTCCAGAGATGTTCAATCAGGTTCAAGTCCGGGCACTGGTTGGGCCACTCAAGGACATTCAGAGACTTGTCCCGAAGCCACTCCTGTGTTGTCTTGGCTGTGTGCTTAGGGTCGTTGTCCTGTTGGAAGATGAACCTTCACCCCAGTCTGAGGTCCTGAGCGCTCTGGAGTAGGTCTTCGTCAAGGATCTCTCTGTACTTGGCTCCTTTCATCTTTGTCTCAATCCCGACAAGTCTCTAGGAAGAGTCTTGGTGGTTCCAAACTTCTTCCATTTAAGAATGATGGAGGCCACTGTGTTCTTGGGGACCTTCAATGCTGCAGACCTTATTTGGTACCCTCCAGATCTGTGCCTCGACACAATCCTGTCTCGGAGCTCTAAGGACAATTCCTTCGACCTCATGGCTTGGTTTTTGCTCTGACATGCACTGTCAACTGTGGGACCTTATATAGACAGGTGTGTGCCTTTCCAAATCATGTCCAATCAATTGAATTTACCACAGGTGGACTCCAATCAAGTTGTTGAAACATCAAGGATGATCAATGGAAACAGGATGCACCCAAGCTCAATTCCGGGTCTCATAGCAAAGGGTCCGAATGCTTATGTAAGTAAGCTATTTCTGTTGGTTATTTTTTAAATTTGCAAACATTTCTCAAAACCTGTTCTCGCTTTATCATTATGGGGTATTGTGTGTAGATTTATGAGAATTTGTATTTATTTAATCAATTTTAGAATAAGGCTGTAACGTTAACAAAATGTGGAAAAAGTCAAGGGGTCTGAATACTTTTTGAAGGCATTGTATATAATACTGTATACAAAGACAATGCTACCTAGAGTCACTTGATATAATAATAATAATAACAACAACAACAACAGTGGCAAGACTGCAACAACTCTCCCCTAAAGTTTTACTTTGTCCTTCACGGTGGTGGATTGATTCCATCTGACTCCAGCTCTGCCTCACACGGAGAAGCATACACACAAACATGACCACACGTCTACTAGTACTGATCAAAGACCTGTCTCATGAACTCCTTGGTAGTGAAGACCAGCTCGTGGTAGATGAGCCAACGGGGCTGCTCCTCGAACAGGGAGCTGTTGGGGTGGACGTAGACTGTCTGCTGGTGCTTCACCGTCTTGTAGCCCCCCTTGCTAAGCCGCGCCGTGTGGTAGAAGTACCCCGCCGTCACTGCCTGAGAGAGATCATTTCTATTTATTTCACCTTTATTTTACATGGTTGTCCATTTGAGGTCAAAATACATATTTTTAAATGAAGTATCAGTGAGAGGGACAAAGAGGATGTATGAGTGAATGTATGTGTGCACGCTGTGAGAGAGTGAGTGGTGATGTTGTTACTGAACTGGGGAAAGGGGTTAGCACAGGGGTCCCCAATTACTTTCAGCCATGGGCCAATTTTTCTTTGAGTGGATGGTGTGGGGGAGGGGGGGGAAACATAGTTATAAATAAATAATTTGTAATAAATCATGTGTTATTAAATAAATAATTTGTACACTGACAATTGACGGCAAAAATCCCAAACAGATTTAGTATTTGACAAAAACAGAGTCCTTTCAAACCTTGATTTCATACAATCTATTTATGCGTGGAAATACTTGGGAACAGATTTCCAGAATTAAAACCACTTTGAAATGATTTCCTGTTGATTTAATAGTATTTTCAAAATTATTAAAACAATATATAAATATATATATATATTTTTTAAATTGTATTACTTGGGTTTCCAATTAAAATAACCCACGGACTGCCTTTTGGGGAGTCCTTGTGTAGCAGTTTCACTGGAGGATGGACTATGATGATGAAGTTGGGAATTGGGAAAGCAGAGTGTCCATTCAGATGCATATTAAGTGAACTCAACCTGCCTCTCCAACCGGCATGATTTAACAACCGGCATGATTTAAGAACTGTTTTCATGAGCAGACAAAAACTAATCCCATCACCTATAAAGGGGTCCATTCAATCCCTCAGATCTGCTGCTAAATTTGCACAGTCACTGGTTTAAAGGGGCATGCACACAGATGTCGTGTGAAGCATATTCACACATTGGCTACACATGTAACAAAGAGCTTGGTGTCAGGTAACACAGCAAATTAGAAGTGGAACAAAGTGGTCTAGGCCAGTGTTCCCCAGCTCCGGTCCTCCAGTACCCCCAACAGCCCACTTTTAGTTGTAGCACCAGACAAAAGCACCTGATTCAACATGGAGGGCTTGATATTTAGTTGACAAGTTGAATCAGGTGTGCTGTTTGGGGGGGGGGGGTACCCAAGGACTGGGGTTGGGAAACACTGGTCTACGCTCTAGGAGGGTGTTTTAAAAAAATGTATGGTTTACAAGATGAAGCGATTTTATAGTGTTTTCATTGTCATGAGGTTAAGGTGCATTCACAGTCACACCGACCTTGCGGATGGGCACAATGTCGCCGCCTGAGCTGCACACCTCCACCTCGATCCTGTCCATCAGGCCCTCCCTGACATCCCGCGCCCGCTTCATGGAGCGGAACTGGATGAAGTTCTCATAGCACCACTGGGTGGAGTAGCCACTCTCCAGCCACTGAGGGACAAATGAGGCAGTCAATATCACAGACTGAAAACAAAACATAGAACAGCGTTTGCCCTAACGCTACACAGCTCATTCAAATGATCAAAGCTTGATGATTAGTTGATTATTTGAATCAGCTGTGTAGTGCTTGGGCAAAAACCTTGGGGTTCCGAGGACCAAGTTTGGGAAACCCTGACATAGAACTTTGAGTTTTGCTCCAAAATCAGGACAAAACAGGGGGGGCTTTTCAGCCCCCAACTATTTAACGTGTTTTTTTTGGGATTTTAGTTTTTGGTCAAAAAATACTAAAATCACCAGGGATTCAGAAAAAAAAAAAAGAGTTAAATATAGATCATCTGTTCCCAAGTATTCTCACAAATAATTTTAAAAAAGAGTCATGTGATCGTGCCTCAATGTAATCAAGGTATGAAATTATTATTTTCAAATACAACCTCTTTTTGGGCTTACTTGCTTATTTGCAGTGTACAAATAATTATGTTCCGGCCCCCCGACCCGCTGCTCCGACAAAAATCAGCCCGCTGCTGAACCTAGATGCCTTCTCCTGCATTACCATGGTAAAATGGTTTCCAACAGAAAAACGAAAATGCAGTTCTTATTGGACACGTTCAGGTAGTCCCTCCATGTTTCAGTCCGTTTTTATTTATTTTTTTACAGTTGGTGCCAAATGAACATGACCCAGAACTGCTACCCTGAAACCTTATATGAAACAAGTGAAAACATCAAAGTGGGGTAGTATCACATCTTTATCCTAACTATCAAACCCAATCCTCTTGACCTGTGTGTAGACGTTGAGCAGCACCATATGGTCTCCTCCGGGGACCACAAAGTTCTGCCTGGCGTTGTCAGCGTGAACCACCTTGTCTTTGGGCCGGTAGAAGATGGAGTTGTTCACAGACAGCATAGCAGCAATGGTCAAAACACCTCCTCAGAACACTTATACCTAGAGAGACAGAGGAAGATGGAAATGTTCAGTGAAAAACAAAAGGTATTTCATGTCCTGTTGAATAATTGGCACTCAATAGTATTGAGTGAGGGGGAAAGATAGAGAAAGGGGAAAGATGAGCAAGGTAACAGAACAATAAGAATAATGAATTCCAAGATGATCATTTGTTCCAGGCAAGTACCAGGATTGCCATAGAGACTCACTGTTCTGAGGCCAGGATCATCTTGCTCAGCATAGGGTCCACCGGCAGCTCAGCCATCCTGCGGCCCAACTGGAACACAACACACATTACATGACCTTTCACATCAAATAGTCACCTTTCTAAGGTATTAGAAGCCAATATGTTCATTCACTTGTCTAATGGTGATGGAATCTATTTGCTCTATTATATAGCCTTCCTTAATTCCCAGAGGTCATTTTCACTTTTTAGGTTACATTTATTCGCACCAAAGAATAAATGGAAAGACAAAACAGTACAGATAAAAACCTCATCACAAAAACCAATACACAAATATAAGTACAAAAAAAGTGTGTTCAATCAGTTAAACAAAGTATACTAATTATAACTGTATATGATATACTCAGTATAAAAGAAAAAACATGTTTGATTGTGTGTGTATGTGTGTAAGAGTGGGGGTTAGGCTACAAGGAGGAGACTACTGGGTAGTTTGGTTCATCGGGCTGACCCCTAATCTACGCTTGAAGTTATTGAGGGATGATGATGTTTTGGCAATGTGAAGATAGGAATTCCAGAGTATGAAACCTCTGTATCGGCTAGAGAATTGACTATGTGAGGTGCGGCAGTGGGAGGGGAAAGGTTATCGATTTGGGAATTAACCTGAAATGATTTGGGCTCCTGAGTGGTGCAGCGGTCTAAGGCACTTTAACTCAGTGCAAGAGGCCCTGGCTTGAATCCAGGCATTGTAAATAAGAATTTGTTCTTAACTGACTTGCCTAGTTAAATAAAAGGTTCAATTAAAAATTTTAAACGATTGAAGGGTTTAGGTAAGTTGTCTGGGAGGTATGTATATTTGTAGATGACGGTGCATCATTTGAGTATATTAATGCTGAAGTAAATGATAATTGAAGTAAATGAGAAACGGGTAAATTAAGCTATAGTATAGTGTTAGGAAGCAAGCCTGATGACCCAAATCACTTACCTTTCTGATGACACCAAAGGACTTCACCACTTTGCTGCACACAAAGTGAATATGATATTTCCAGGACAACTTCTCATCAACTAGAACACCTAGGAATTTAGTAAATGAAACCTGGTCCATTTCATTCCCACCAATTGTGATTCTGGCTCTTTTAAAAATATTTCTTATTCTTACCAGTAAATACAATGAAGCCCAATTTTTTTTTTTCATTTAAAGATAAGATCCAGATTCCAGATAAGATCTGGAAATTCAGAAAATTTGCCCATGCCTGAGTTGGCTTCGTTGATTATTGAATCAAAATTCTTGTCTGATAAAATCAAGTTGGTATCCTCAGCAAAAAGAATGGGAAGTACGGTAGATGCACAACCATTTGCATATACAACTTGTTCTCTATCATATACGGAATTATATAGCCACATGTATAATCATGAAAACAATTTAGCAAGTGATATGTCATGATCAACTGTGTCAAACGCTTTGGATAAATCTACAAAGATGCTAAGAGCGTATTCATTGTTCTTCAGGGCTGTAGATATTTTATCCTCAAGTTATAAAAGAGCCAAATCAAGTAGTTTTTTTTTATTTTTACAAAAAACATATTGGTGCTTATATATAATACAGTGTTGGTTTAACATTCAACATTCTTTTATACACCAGTTTCTCTAGGATTTTAGAAAAACATGGTAGTACAGATATTGTGCAATAATTTGTAAAATATCTTGGATCTTATAGAGGGGGATAACTTTGGCAATTTTCAAATCTTTAGGAACAATACCAGTTTGCATTGATTTGGTGAAGTAAGATATATACGTTAGAGGCTCAATAACGGAGGAAGACACTGATTTCACCAAAAAGGCACCTTATCATTAATTGCTGCTGATTTCTTTAAGTTACCAATCACCTCCATTACACCAGGTGGATCAAACTAACGCAGAGAAGGGAAATGTTCCTTAACGTATGTTTTTGATTTTCATTGACAGTGAGGAACCCACCTTCACAAAAAAGTTATTACATTCACATGAGATAACATCAGGATCACTATAGGTCTTATTTCCAACATTAAATGGTGATGGGATAGCCGTAGAAGCCTTTTTCTTATTCAACAAGGAAGGGAGGAGGGAACGGTGACAATGCGATATAAAAGTATTGGAATGGTGCCGTTGTTTTGATAGACAGTCCGGCGTTAGTTACCTTGGTGAGCTCTCCGAGGTGGTTGAGTGCATCCAGTGCGTACAGCTGCTCCAGAGCTAACACCAGGGTCTCGTGAGGGGGCGGGTCCATGAAGTCAAAGTGGATAAGGTCATTAATTCCTGTCAGGAAAAAATATATGCCACTCTAATGTAAAACAAATCGACACCTGGGTTTAAGACACTCATAATGAGGCCCAGGCCATTCGCTCCACTAGGAGCTCAAACTAATAAGTCAAGTAAGTCAAACTCATAATAGTGAACTACAGACTATACTTAAGTGGATTACTTCAAGAGGACTTCTGTGCTTTTTAAAACATGTTGTTTCCTGACTTATCACTGTAACATGATTTTGTTCCATAAAGCATATGTTCCATACCCAAGCTCTTGAGCAGTAGCACTACGTTGCCCAGGTCGGTTCGCTGGATCTCGGGCACGGTGGACTCCTCCATCTCGTGTTTAAACGCCCACGCAGTGTAGAGACGGAAACACTTCCCAGCAGCCACTCTGCCTGCACGACCTGCTCGCTGATTGGCTGAGGCCTGTGGTGAATCAAAACACAGATGGAGTCAGCAAAATGGTCAGAATGTTGTCCAGAGAACTAACAACAAAATCTACAAAAAGACAGTCAAAGAAACGGGTGTTTGAAATACTGGCAAGAGGCATCTTCCACAACCACGGTACAATAACCCCGACAAGTGCCACATGAATGATACTTTCTAGGACAATGACCATGAAATGGCTCGTTTAAAAACCAAAGCTAGCGTGTTACCCTTGAGCAAGGCGTGACAATCAGAGACTCCATCCCAGTGCGGGCGTTATAGCTCTTCTGCTTGCAGAAGCCTGGATCTATGACGTATATGATCCCATCGATGGTTAGAGAGGTCTCTGCAATGTTAGTGGCCACCACCACCTAAGGAAACAGAGAGGACACTTTGTACATCAGATAATGTGTTTATACAGAACATCCACAAGAGAATGAGAAACACGGAGGCAGGAATCTGAAGAATGATGTCTTAAGTGATCAAATCAAATTATATTTGTCAAATGCACCGAATAGAACAGGTGTACGTACACCTTACAGTAAAATGCTTACTTACAAGCCCTTAACCAACAATGCTTTAAGTTAAGAAAACACATTTTTTTAAATAAAAAAAAGATAAGTAGAAAACAGAAAATAAAATGAACAAATAATTAAACAGCATCAGTAAAATAAAAAGTGAGGCTATATATAGGGGGTACCGGTACAGAGTCAATGTGCCCCCAATGTGCCCCCCTGATATCAAGAAGCTCTTTTCAGTCATAAGACATGGTGGTAGAAACATTATGTACAAATTAAGTTACAAATAAAACGCGTAAAAACACACATAATAAAAAAAATACATAATGTACAAATTAAGTCACAAATAAAACGCGAAAAAACACACAATTGGTTACGGGATCGTTAAAAAGGCAGCCATCTCCTTCAGTTGGGTTGGATTTCCATTTGGGTAAGGAAAATAATGCATACATATTTTCTAACATTATTTGATCCCAGAGTATAAAACATATTTCCAAAGTGGTCCTTGACCACCCCCTTGTGGCACAAGTTTAAATGGACAGAAGAGGTCCTCTCACCTTGCGTGAGCCAGGTGGTGTGGGGCTGAAGATCTTGGCCTGCATGTCGGAAGGTAGGTTGGCGTAGATGGGAAGCACCAGGAGCTCAGATATCTTAGAGCCCAGACGCCTGCATCTCTCCTGCAGCAGCTCACAGCAAGTCTCGATCTCCTCCTGTGGAAATAGAGAGAGACGGGAGAGCGGTAAGGACAGACACCTTGGCAGAAATGTATGTGTCATGTATTTATTTTACCTGGTAAGTTGACTGAAAACACATTCTCATTTACAGCAACGACCTGGGGAATAGTTACAGGGGAGAGGAGGTGAATGAGCCAATTGGAAGCTGGGGATTATTAGGTGGCCATGACGGTATGAGGGCTAGATCGGGAATTTAGCCAGGACACCACGGTTACCACCCCTACTCTTCCGATAAGTGCCAGGGGATCTTTTAGTGACCACAGAGAGTCAGGACACCCGTTTAACACCCGTATCTGAAAGACGGCACCCTACACATTAAAGAGTCACATACAGAATGAATAGACTTAATATGGTTGCTGATGTAGTGTGATTTAGTAGATGTAGTGTGTGATTTAGTAGATGTAGTGTGTGATTTAGTAGATGTAGTGTGATTTGTAGTAGGCCTAGCTAATGTGTAGTGACCGATGTAGGATCTGACGTTGAGCGAGAGCAGATGTGACGTAATAGCTGACGAAATGTGAACGTCAGCGTTGAAGCGAGGGGTCAAGGCGCGAGTGTGTCAGACCTGTCCAGTGAGGAAGACCAGACAGTCTCCGGGGGGCTGTGTGACGTAGATCTGTAGCACCGACACAACACAGGCCTCCAGGTAGTCTGCCTCAGGAGCCTGCGAGAGAGGGAAGTCGTAAACAAACCATACCAGAGAGCAAAGAGTACAACAGAAGAACAGATAATTGGCCTACATCTTTGACGTACATTAGCATCATCCAGCACTTTTCACGAGTGAAATTATTCACTTCCTGTCACAGATTTAAAGGCTCTAGATCGGTTTAAACATTGACCGGAGGGAGTTTCCATGTTAAATCCCCAGTGGGAAGTGCGCACTTTGGGAGAAGGTTGGAGAATGGGGATGCAATCTTTTGTCCTGAGGCCATTCCACTAAACAGATGGTCAGCAGAGGCACCTTAGTGTACGAGAGATGCCTCCTCCTCTTCATCCTTCTTACTGGACTTCTGGTCGCCATGGCCCAGCTTACTACTGAGAAAGATGAAGGGCCTTTTAGAAACTCCAACCACACAATCTAAGTGGAGACTTGTTCAAGCAGACATTGAAGCCACAGAGGAGTAGCAGCTGAAAATTAGAGACTACACAGCATGAAAACAATCAAAATATTCTAGGGTAACTGGCTTCATTGTTGTAATGTATTTATGGTTGCAATTCAGTTCATGAGACCATAGACTCCAGAAGCTGCATCCTGTCTCCCTGAAGTCCATACAAGTCAAATACAGCTGTCAACATTTAGCTAAAAAGCAACAAGAGAGAGGAAAGCTGGTAGAACGTGTCACAAGCAAGCAACATGAAACCCCTTTCAAGGTTGATTACCTTTTACGGGTCTCCTCTTCACTAGATGATTGACTCTCCTCCCTTTTCCTGAGGTGCTTCCTCTTATCGCCTCGGTCTTTACTTTTCTTCTTCTCCTTCTCCCTCACCGCCTCTCCGTCACTCTCGCTGTCCGACAGTAGGGTGTAATTTCGATTCTTCCTCTCAATCTCCATGACACGTCGCTCTATCGCTCTGGCTGGCTTTTCAACGACTTGTTTACGAGGAATCTGAAACACATAGATGGAAAGTCCTTACTAGATGGTCATAATAACCACGGTCAAAAATAAGAAACAAGCATGCAGTTCAATACGAAGAAAGCAAATAATTTGACCTTTTCATACAGTTCCTGTGCAAAGGCGATCACTCTCTGATTAATGTCGATGGTGCCCATCGACTTGAGGTGGGCCACAAAGTCTTGAGCGCTCAAGGATTTACGCGCAGAGCCGATCATGAACTGGGCGACATATCTGTCACTAAGGGCGAGGATGTCGTGCAGACTGTCGCTCACCCATTGCTCTAGGTTTGCCATTTTTTACTAATAGGGAGACAAAATCAGTTAGCTACGGTATAGATGTACACAGAGAGTTGCATAGTACTAGGTATCACAGGAGGCTGCTGAGGGGAAAATGGCTCATAATAATTGCTTATCCCACTCCAGTCATTACCACAAACCCATTCTCCCAAATTAAGGTGCCACCAACCTCCTGTGCTAGGTATATAAAATGTAATATAAATGGGGAACTTCTATAGCAATGGTGATGATGTAGCAGGGAATGGCTGCCACAGCAAGATTCCTATGCTACACAAGGGTATATTTAAGCAATTAGGGAGGAGGGGGTGTGGTATATGGCAAATATATCATGGCTAAGGGCTGTTCTTATGGAACGAAGCAATGCGATGTGGCTGGATACAGCCCTTACCCATGGTATATTGGCCATATTCCACAAACCCCCAAGGTAACTTAAAGGTATTATGAACTGGTTACCAATGTAATTAGAGCAGTAACATATTTTTATTAGACCATATACCACAGGTATGACAAAACATTTATTTTTAATACTCTAATTACGTTGGTAACCAGTTTATAGCAATAAGGCACCTCGGAGGTTTTGTGGTATATGGCCAATATACCACGGCAAAGGGCTGTAAAGGCACTCCGCGTTGCGTCGTGCAGGGAAACAGCCCTTACCGGTGGAATATTGGCCAATACCACACCCCCTCGTGCGGCACTGCTTAACTGTAAAACGGAAAAGATCCGCTGGATGAGCATTAGTAGGAACTTTCCAAGTAAAAGCCCTGTAGCTTTTCTTTCCCTCCTTTATTTTCTCTTTGACGATCTGAAGAGGAAACTATTCATAACATAGATAGGTAGCCAGCGAGCCACATTACCTTGTTTTTAAACTGCAATGAACATGGGGTGATATATGAAAACAGCACAACACGCAACAGCTAGCAAGTTTAGCAAAAACTTTGTCAGTTTAGGTTAATTTGCTTCACGCCTGACTAATATGTGGACGTTTAACTAACGAGTGAAGTTCAAATTAGCCCTCTCATTACTAACAACAATCCTGTTGCTTACAATGACACTTGTGGAGCAACAACTGGAAGCGGAATTACGGAGTTTCAATAAGTCTCTGGTCGGATTCTGCATTCTGCCCCCTGGTGGCTGGTGTACAGAACAACCCAATCAGAACAAGTGTGCAAATTGTTTGTCCAAATGATGGCACATCTGCATCTTAATGAAGAACCTGCATTATAAACATATTTTTTCCCGCTATGTACATCGGTCATCGTTAATACCATTAGTTGATGAGGCATTTTGCATTACACTCAATGGTTAAAGACCTATCTAATCTATATCCATTTACATTATTTCCCGTCTAATCCTTTTGTGAGTGGAATTTAGGCACAGACTGGAAAGTGTAAACATCCTTCCAAGTGCGTGTTGTGACCATTGAATTACAGTGAACTAAATTGATGGCACCAAACACTCAAAGTCAAGTGAGGCTAGCATGCGCCTGACAATGAAATAAGATGATAGAGGAAAAGGGGGTGTGTTCTTCCGTGAACCCCACCACGCAGATGTGTAATAATGAAAGTAGGTAAACATAGTAGACTGGAACTTACATTTCTCGGGTAATGCAATTATGCCAGGGTTATGTAACTAATTATTATCTCCTGCACGCTGAAGGAATCAAACTTTATTTTTCGGTGGTTTAATTGAAAATGAGAGCATCGTTGGACATCAATGGACTTCTGCTGCTCTTATGTGGAGTTAACCTGGCCGACACGCTTGGGTACAAACCGGTCATCATTGTCCACGGCCTCTTTGACGGTCCTAAACAATTCCTTATACTTTATACAGTCTATGAGTGATAAAAGATGGTTTTTGGGCCACCAAAACTCAAATAATAAATATAAATATTAAAACGTGTTTCCATAAATAAAAGCACTAAAAGGGCAAAAAAGTATTAATGGAAACAGTTTCACATGAAGAGAGAATTTTCTAAGATCCTGTTTTAGTGCACCTGTGATACAAATGTAACATTACACATTCCTCTAAAAACATCTGGCTGTTGTCCTGTTAAACATTCTCCAGAGAGAAAAAGGTAATCCATCCATAATTTCCCCCATACCAGGAGCAAACACGTTTTCATCCTATAATATTGGCCCATCATATCATTATACTTTAGCAATAAGGAGGGTGTGGGTGAATACACCCGCCCGAGAGGGTGTGGTCAATATGATCAATATACCATGGCTAAGGGCTGTTCTCATGAACAAAGCCGTGTGGAGTGCCTGGATACAGCAATGTGGAGTGCCTGGATACAGCCCTTACCCGTGGTATATTGGCAATATACCACAAACCCCTGAGGTGCCTTATTGCTATTATAAACTGGTTACCAATGTAATTAGAGCAGTAAAAATACATTTTTAATTCATAGCCGTTGTATAAGGTCTGATATACCATGGCTTTCAGCCAATCAGCATTCAGGGCTCGAACCACCCAGTTTATAATGGATGTTATAATATGATAGAATAACATGTTTCAAGTACATAATTTTTTCTTGTATCTTATTTTGACTGGCCCATCCAGGTACCAATATGTCAGTGATAGATCTGTATGATAACATGGCCAGCCCGACGCCACTGTGGGTGCAGGTGCAGGGCTTCAAAAATATGTTCTATCCAATCATGCAGGAGGCATAGCATGGCGTCCATCTTATCTGCTTCTCACAAGGTCTCTCTATCTCAGTTATTTAGCATTTTTGGAACAAGACATAGAGATATAGCTCTGTCTGCTTAATGTTGTCTCCCCCTGCTTCTCCTAGGTGGTCTGATATGTCAAGGACTTCTTTCTACACTTCCTGACCATAATGTCCAGTCCTTCATCTCCCTCTCATCACCACAGGCTGGCCAGTATGGAGGTCAGTGATGGTCACTTTCTTCTCATAAGTCATTTTCTATCAAGCAAGGCTTACAGTGCCTTGCGAAAGTATTCGGCCCCCTTGAACTTTGCGACCTTTTGCCACATTTCAGGCTTCAAACATAAAGATATAAAACTGTATTTTTTTGTGAAGAATCAACAACAAGTGGGACACAATCATGAAGTGGAAGGACATTTATTAGATATTTCAAACTTTTTTAACAAATCAAAAACTGAAAAATTGGGCGTGCAAAATTATTCAGCCTCTTTACTTTCAGGGCAGCAAACTCTCTCCAGAAGTTCAGTGAGGATCTCTGAATGATCCAATGTTGACCTAAATGACTAATGATGATAAATACAATCCACCTGTGTGTAATCAAGTCTCCGTATAAATGCACCTGCACTGTGATAGTCTCAGAGGTCCGTTAAAAGCGCAGAGAGCATCATGAAGAACAAGGAACACACCAGGCAGGTCCGAGATACTGTTGTGAAGAAGTTTAAAGCCGGATTTGGATACAAAAAGATTTCCCAAGCTTTAAACATCCCAAGGAGCACTGTGCAAGCGATAATATTGAAATGGAAGGAGTATCAGACCACTGCAAATCTACCAAGACCTGGCCGTCCCTCTAAACTTTCAGCTCATACAAGGAGAAGACTGATCAGAGATGCAGCCAAGAGGCCCATGATCACTCTGGATGAACTGCAGAGATCTACAGCTGAGGTGGGAGACTCTGTCCATAGGACAACAATCAGTCGTATATTGCACAAATCTGGCCTTTATGGAAGAGTGGCAAGAAGAAGGCCATTTCTTAAAGATATCCATAAAAAGTGTCGTTTAAAGTTTGCCACAAGCCACCTGGGAGACACACCAAACATGTGGAAGAAGGTGCTCTGGTCAGATTAAACCAAAATTGAACTTTTTGGCAACAATGCAAAACGTTATGTTTGGCGTAAAAGCAACACAGCTCATCACCCTGAACACACCATCCCCACACCACCACATGGTGGTGGCAGCATCATGGTTTGGGCCTGCTTTTCTTCAGCAGGTACAGGGAAGATGGTTAAAATTGATGGGAAGATGGATGGAGCCAAATACTGGACCATTCTGGAAGAAAACCTGATGGAGTCTGCAAAAGACCTGAGACTGGGACGGAGATTTGTCTTCCAACAAGACAATGATCCAAAACATAAAGCAAAATCTACAATGGAATGGTTCAAAAATAAACATATCCAGGTGTTAGAATGGCCAAGTCAAAGTCCAGACCTGAATCCAATCGAGAATCTGTGGAAAGAACTGAAAACTGCTGTTCACAAATGCTCTCCATCCAACCTCACTGAGCTCGAGCTGTTTTGCAAGGAGGAATGGGAAAAAATGTCAGTCTCTCGATGTGCAAAACTGATAGAGACATACCCCAAGCGACTTACAGCTGTAATCGCAGCAAAAGGTGGCGCTACAAAGTATTAACTTAAGGGGGATGAATAATTTTGCACGCCCAATTTTTCAGTTTTTGATTTGTTAAAAAAGTTTGAAATATCCAATAAATGTCGTTCCACTTCATGATTGTGTCCCACTTGTTGTTGATTCTTCACAAAAAAATACAGTTTTATATCTTTATGTTTGAAGCCTGAAATGTGGCAAAAGGTTGCAAAGTTTAAGGGGGCCGAATACTTTCGCAAGGCACTCTATGTATAGGTCTTTTTTTTAAATGATTTCCTCCAACAAATTCTAACACATTGAAGTTTTGCTTTTTGTCATACAACAAAGTAAAACTAAAATCTATTCATGTCTCACATTTCAAATAAAAAGTGAAACTTTGCAAGCCGAATGTGAACTTCAAACACATTATATGTTCCACACACCACCCACATTTAACTAGCCTTTTCGTTGTGCTTCTCCCACAGACACAGAAATTCTGACATTGTTTTTTCCTCACTATCTAAAGGCCCGTGTTTTTCACCTGTGCTACTCTTCAGTGGGACAGAAATGGTCCATCTGAAATTTCTGGAATGGTAAGACAGAATTGGGTAGTTAAAGGGTAACTTCGGTTGTCGAACAAATAGAGGACCAGAACTTTTGTTTGTAGATGTGTATCTGAGCACAGTAAAGAGGCTCACAACTGTTCTTTTTTTTTTTTTTTTTTGCACCAAAATGTTTTGTCCTACCAGACCCACACCAAAGAGAACGCTTCCTGAAGAGCAGCAATTATCTGGCCCTGCTGAATGGAGAGAGACCACACAGGGAAATGACAGGTACTGAAATTCATTCCTACTGCATATATCTCAATATCCAAAACTGAAAACCTAGATTCGATTAGTCATCATTGACTGATAAGGGAGAGACAAAATCTCCAGCAAAGTTCCTTACTTCTCCTTTCACACTACCTTGTCTGCATAATGAACAGAACTACACATTTTGTAGCAACACATTTAGTTTGGGTTAACATACTTTCCCAGAATATATATATTTGATAAAACTTCAGATTCAGTCTGGCCCTACTGACACTGTTGGCCTAAGTAGTTTTAAATTCTATAAAATGTGGAGAGACCTAGTTACTCTCACTCTCAAAACAAATACATGTATCTCTCTCTCTAATCATCAAAGTGGAGGAAGAACTTCCTGCGTATCAACAAGCTGGTGTTGATTGGAGGACCAGATGATGGCGTGATTACACCATGGGAGTCCAGGTATCCATGGTCACCATCACCACCATTATTTTACACAAAATGAATTGCCCCGTTGTATATCCTGCATTCTTACACACACATTGGTTGCATCTCTGAGACGTGGGCTCGACACTAGTGACACTCTATACCTATTGGACTAACCATTTCTGTTCTCTTCAATCAGTCAGTTTGGATTTTATGACTTTAACGAGACCATTGTTGAGATGAGGAACCAGGAAGTAAGTTAGTTTAATGGTATAATCTACCATCATTGATAATGTTCATGTCATAATGTGATGGGTAACTATGTGCTTCTTTGTCTCTCTCATTTGAATAGTGGTACGTTAGGGATTCGTTTGGGCTGAAGACATTGCATGCTCGTGGAGACCTGGCTGTGTATGTGCTCTCAGGAGTGAAGCACAGCTATTGGCATTCTAATGAGACGGTGTTCAGAGGCTGCATAGAGGAGTGCACACATACACACTGGATATAATGTTCACAGAACAGACATAAAAGGTTATGCACATTGTCTTTGATTGACATATCATAGTTGTATGTAGTGCCTTTTTTTATATATACAGTATTGTTTGTCTGTGATTATGAAACAGCGAAATCAAGTGTTTTTTGTACAATAATAGGAAATACACTGAATTGAACTCAATTTCACATGGTGTGTGCTTGCACAATGCTTTCACTCTTCTCCTGGTGAATCAGACTTGTTTCTCTCTTTGAATAAATCTTTGTGATTGATGATAGTGTATAATCTTTATATTTGACTGAATCTTAAAAATAATTACCAAACATTGGACTACCATATTGGCACACAATCGCCCAAGCATGCAAATGTCATCGTTCCATAGATTTCCATAGATTACATGATCTGAGCAGAAATTAAAAACCGTAGGCTAAATGTTTTTTCCGGTGGGCTATATTATGGGAATGATTGCCACCAGAATGAAATGTAATGATTAATGTTGCATAAACTTGAATTCCATTCCATTGTAGCTATTAGTTGAGGAAGGAGCTCTGGCGCGGTATATTACCAATGACAAGTGTGCCTATGAAAATAATCCAATCGACTGCTGATTTACGGCCATTCACTTCTCAAAACAGTGGTGTAATCATTAGTCCAAACAGAGATGTTCTATTAGACAAATTCAGGTGGGTCCCTCCCCGTTTCGTTCCGTTTATGAAACGTTTTGCAACAGAATTGGCGTAATGAATACACCCCAGGTATGACTAATGACGTCAGCAAGGTAGTGCACACTCACAGCTCCTTTCCGGTGTATGCAACTGCAGTGTTCTCGAGTTCCTGGTTGACATTGTAAGACACTTTTTAAAAATTATTATTGTATTTATTTTTTTACTATGTGGTCATTGGTAAAGTCATTCAAATGTAGATGGGACCCGGTTAACTTCACCGAGGAAGCCACCGGGATTAATGTTTGCGTTCAAGACTTCCCAACTTTATCGTGTTCAGAGCGCGAAACCAGATTTAATTGACCGAGAAAGATAAACCATACTTATCCAAACGCTTTATGCATGCAGATGGTCTAAAAGTGGAGGCACAGAAAACAAATATGTGATTTTGGCAATCTTTAAAGGAAGGATAATTAAATTGGTGAAGTCATACTGCTTAACTTGATTCAGACGGTGAACACAGTCTAGAACTTTCGTGGTTACGGACTCCGCGTTGTCGGAATGAAATGTATTTACACACCTCCGCCTCTTAAAATAGGACTGCATAGACAGGTCATTAGTTTTGGTTATAGGTTGTGTACCGCGGGCAACAGAAAGAGACGACAGCTGCTGGTGTAAGATATTCGAAATTGTATAGGAATAGAATAGGCTGCTGTTGTCTAAAGTTCATAATCATAGGTACAAGCGAGCAGTGAAACGAATGGCGGGGAGATCGTGAAAGTTTGAGGCTTGTTTTTGTTGCTTTGACAGTTTGCGAAATGTACTGACAGCGTGGTTCAAGGTCGACGTGTAGGCGGCTGTGGGTTGCAACTGTAAACACTCACAGCTCTGTGCTAAAAGAGCCAACATGTTGAACAAAACATCCACATTATAATATTAAAGCGCACTGAGGCAAAGCAAAAATCGAGGCTCTACGCTGCAAGCTGGTGAGAGCAGATAACTGAATTAGGCTAAACAGCCTAGTATAATAATGTTTAATATATAAGTGGGCCAAAAGTGAAGCCAGCTCTTGAAAACCCAATTCTGACTTGGAAAAAACTATTTTGAATGTCACTGCCAGCAAATGCAATTATACAGAATGTAATTCTAAGATTAGATATCAAACCGTTATCTACACCATGATCAAAAAGTTTAGAATACATTTAGTTAAGGCTGCAGCGAAGAGTCTTTTCTGCTTTATTCCAACAGAATATTGAAGATCCGTCTACTATGTCCTCCAGAGGCAAAGGTGAGGAGTGTCTGGTGTGTGGGGGTGACTTGCACGGCAACCAACGGCGATGGCTCTTTGGGCGTCAGAACAAGAAAAATGGTCAGCCTCAGACCCCATCAGACTCGCTGGGCAGGGGAAGTCTCTCCAAGTCTTCTCAAAGTAGCCCCTGGGGTGAGGTGTGTGTGTGTGTGCGCGCACTTCTCTGCGTGTGTGTGTGTGCGCACTTCTCTGCGTGTGTGCGTGTGTCTGTTCTAATGTTTTCTTTTCCCACTTTGCAGGTAGCACCATGTCTCTTGGCTCCACGGTCTCTCTCTCGTCCCTTTCCTCACCTTCTAAAGCAATGGACCTTCTCTCTGTGCTGACACACATACTAGGCCAGCCCGTACCACGGGGCAGTGGGCGGGGGGAGTTCTTGTGTGGCAAATGTGTTTCAGTTCTAGAGCGGGTTTTCAAGTTTGACTCTGTCATTTCCAGGGTGAGGGTCTTATCCTCTGAGAGGCTTCAGAAGTTGACCCAGGAGAGGGACAAGGTCAGGCAGTGGGTACGCAGCTCTTACCGCCAGCGATGCCCTCAGGATTTCCGGATGAGGAGCAGCACTAGTGAGGAGGATGGGGAGGGAATGGGAAACCGAGAGGGTTACATTGAAATGTTGAAGGAGAACATGGCCCTGTCAGAGTATGAGTGCTGGTCTGAGAAATGGGACGCATGTCCATACTTCAGGAGAACGGGGAAACGATGCACGATGGGGAAAAATTGTGAGGGATGTGATTCTCTGAGGGTGTCCGACTCCGCCTATGAGTCAGTTTGTGGGGTTCCCCGCCGCCTACCCTTCCAACCCTTTTCCCCCTTGGCTCTATCGCGGGATAAGTCGCAGAGCATGCCTCTTCATTGGTCGAGAGTGCCGTCGCTAAGCTCTAGCCCAGCGTCATTGACTGGATCCGCTCTCTCCTTACGAGCATCCTCTCGCACTGAGTCCATCCAATCGCTGGACTCGCTGGGTTGCCGTGATCCATTTGATTTTCCAGATGATTTGTCACTCCTGGTCCTCAGAGAATTGAAAGGTATTGAAGGAAAGCCTGTCAGTTCACCTTCGGGGAGTAAGATTCCCGTTTTGGGTAAGAGGGAAGGGCGATATTCAGGAGAGGTGGGTGAGACATCCTCCCCTGAGGTAACAAGGGTGCTGAATTTTGGAGAGCGGGAGAATGGAGGAGAGGAAGTGGATGGAGAGACAAATGACGTTCTGACTGAATTGAGGGACGAGTTTATTCCACTACACAGAGAAGTGAGTTTTTCTTATATTCTATCAAAATCCAGCATGCCAAATAATGATAGGAAGTGATTATAAGTAGGGCTAGGATTTTTTTCTGACGACAACACTTTGGATTCCCATAGCCTATAAATGGGCCCTTTCCCTGGTCAGGAAAATATCTCTGCCCTAAATGAGGATTTTCCGACTGGTTGCCTTGCTTGTGGTCTGTGGATCACTCCGTCTATCACGGAGTGTAAATATTTACTTAGTGGTCTGTAATATGCCATCTAGTATCTAATGTCTGGAGCCAGTGCAAAAGTCCAACTGAATATTCTCTTACTTATAAATACAGGAGTAGGACTTCAACAGAATTAAGTGACAACTTATGTCTTTCACAAAATGCCGTTTTATTATTTCATTTCAGAGTAATACAGGCCGAGTGCACCTTGCAGTCAGACAGTTGAGAGGACAGCTTGATCAAGCCATGACACGCATCAAGACCCTAGAAACTGAGCTTAAACACGGGACCAAAACCAAACCAGAAGCTAATGTCAGTGGACCAGAGGATTGGCTTAAGGTAAGCACTGAGCAGTTTATTGATTTGACATTGATTCCCCCTGAGTTTAGACATTTTCAGCTGGATTCCTAGACACAAATGAAGCCTACTCATGGACTAAAAAGCATTCTCAATGGAGATTCTCCAATGAAAGCATTTATATATATTTTTTATACTAGGACTAGGCTGTGTCTGGGAAACCGGTCCATAGTATTTATAGTAACTCAATTGAGAAAGAAAACAGTATAAATTGGTGAGCGGAATTGAAGGGTCATGATGATTTGGTTGCGCGCACACACACAAGTACAACTGAGGTTGACACTCCCTGTCATGGTAATTGACTGTTGACATTTTATACAAGATAAACAGGTATAGGCCTCGTCAGCTGGTGCACAGCAATATAATGGCCTGAACATGGTGTCCCTAACATGCTTCCTCTTCATGTACTTGCGTGCGCACGCACGTCTACAGAATCACTTGGATAGCAATGTCTTTAAGCCACGTTTGTGTTGACTAAGCACAAATAAAGCATTATGCAAGGAATGATGGGTGTGTTAGAGTTTGGTTTGGTTTCTGGACTGGGGGGTGGTGTCTCCTTAATGCAGGTGCACTCATATAACCACACACACACACACACACACACACATCTCCCTGGAATCTTCCCCAACTAGTGGAGTTTGCCCTGCAGCTCAGGATGGCTTTTCATAAAGAGATCATTAACATGCTACTCAGCTGCTGAGTGGCATCTCTTGTCCTTACCTCTTTCCAGTAGACTCAAGTTATCCAACCATGCATCTATGCATCTAGCATGTCTAGGCCTCACCCCCAGCTGTTAAGGCATCTTACCTAAACTGATTCTCATTTCATGAGATTTGCGTCTGAGATTCCGGTCTAGCTTGAGTTCCAGTTTTTGGGATATTTTAGCAAGCCCTATTAGCAAGTTCAGTCTGGGAATGGGAGCTGTAAATCCACGAAGAGCTTTGACGATTAAGAGCACCACAGAAAGCTCTACACAAGGAAATATTTGAATTTGCCTGGAATCTGGCATTAGCTCTACCCAATCCTAGAAAAATTCAAATATGTCAATCATTGGGATTATTTGTGTGCTCTATGTGAGGTTTCACAGTATATCAAGCTTTTGTGGTGGGGAGCTTTTACACTTGGCACTTGCGGGGCAAATTTATAGGCTTATACTATATGTTCTAAATTTATTACAATAATGCAAACTGATTGCCTGCATTCTATGAAAGCATCAACTGTATTATAGTGGTATATATCACCCACAAGACACTGGCTTCAAAATGGACAGGTCTGCTGCTCTAGCCTGGTCCCAGATATGTTTGTGCTGTCTTTGCAACGCCTGTGGTCATTGCCATCAGTTTGAAAGAAAACACACACTGATCTAGTACCAGGCTAGTCTGCTCTTCTATCGCTGCAACAATGCCAACCCCGTGTTTACTTAACATCCTTCATCGAAGTCCTGTGTATGTTGTGATTATGGCTTTTTCAGTTTCCGCAGAAGGACGGGGGAAACTTGCTACTGCAGAGTTTGGGGCATTCGTTGCTCAGCAGAGATAGAGTTATCCGGGTGAGTGATTCATACTGATTCTATGAGGGGAGACAATGCAGTCATGCCTAAAACACAGGGATCCACTTCACTCACGAATGAGACAGTGGCTGAGCTAGTGGAATGTTACCATCACAACATGGACACCCCAAGCTCTTAAACTCCCAGACCTAACTTAAGATGTAGTGATTTTAGCAGATAGGAATCCATTTTCATTACAAAACCCAAACAAAACGTCTAACTCTATTGAAGTTTGTATGGGTGAGCAAACTTCCTCAGCTTAACATATACTGACTGTTAGCCAAATGGATAAATCAAATCGGTTTAATATAGAGTACCAGTCAAAAGTTTGAACACCTACTCATTCCAGGGTTTTTAGTTTGTTTTACTATTTTCTACATTGTTGAATAGTAGTGAAGACATCAAAACTATGAAGTAACACATATGGAATCATGTAGTAACCAAAAAAAGTGTAGCCATCCTTTGCCTTGATGACAGCTTCATGGTGTCAGTACACTTCAGTACACTCTTGGAATCCTCTCAACCAGCTTTATGGTGTAGTCACCTGGAATGCATTTAAATTAATAGGTGTGCCTTGTTAAATTTCAAGAACTTTTAAGTTTCTTCAAGTGCAGTCACAAAAACCATCAAGCGTTATGATGAAACTGGCTCTCATGAGGACCGCCACAGGAAAGGAAGACCCAGAGTTACCTCTGCTGCAGAGGATTAATTCATTAGAATTACCACCCTCAGAAATTAGCTGCACCTCAGATTGCAGCCCAAATGAATGCTTCAGAGTTCGAGTAAGACACATCAACATCAACTGTTCAGAGGAGACTGTGTAAATCAAGCCTTCATGGTCGAATTGCTGCAAAGAAACCAATACTAATGGACATTAATAATACGAAGACTTGCCTGGGCCAAGAAACACGGGCAATTGATATTTGACTGGTGCAAATCTGTCCTTTGGACTGATGAGTCCATATTTGAGATTTTTGGTTCCAACCGCTGTGTCTTTGTGAGCTGCAATTGTCATACTTGAGTAAAAGTATAGATACCTTAATAGAAAGTTACTCAAGTGAATGTTACCCAGTAAAATTGTACTAGAGTTAAAGCCAAAAAGTATTTGGTTTTAAATATATAGTTTAAGTCGAATTGTACATACACCTCAGCCAAATACATTTAAACTCCTTTTTTTTCTCACAATTCCTGACATTTAATCCTAGAAAAAAATCCTTGTCTTAAGCCATTTTGCAACAACTTTGGAGGTATGCTTTGGGTCATTGTCCATTTGGAAGACCCATTTGCGACCAAGCGTTAACTTTCTGACTGATGTTTTGAGATGTTGCTTGAATATATCCACATACATTTCCTCATGATGCAATCTATTTTGTGAAGTGCACCAGTCGCTCCTGCAGCAAAGCACCCCCACAACATGATGCTGCACCCCCGTGCTTCACGGTTGGGATGATATTCTACAGCTTGCAAGCCTCCCCCTTTTTCCTCCAAACAGAACGATGGTCATTATGGCCAAACAGTTCTATTTTTGTTTCATCAGACCAGAGAACCAGAGGATTCTCCAAAAAGTACCATCTTTGTCCCCATGTGCAGTTGCAAACCGTAGTCTGGCTTTTTTTATGGCTGTTTTGGAGCAGTGGCTTCTTCCTTGCTGAGCGGCCTTTCAGGTTATGTCGATATAGGACTTGTTTTACTATGGATATAGATTCTTTTGTACCTGTTTCCTCCAGCTTCTTCACAAGGTCATTTGCTGTTGTTCTGGGATTGATTTGCACTTTTCGCACCAAAGTACATTCATCTCTAGGAGACAGAACGTGTCTCCTTCCTGAGCGGTATGACGGCTACATGGTTCCATGGTGTTTATACTTGCTTACTGTTGTTTGTACAGATGAACGTGGTACCTTCAGGCATTTGGAAATTGCTCCCAAGGATGAACGACTTGTGGAGGTGTACAATTTTTTTCTGAGGTCTTGGCTGATTTTTGATTTTCCCATGTCAAGCAAAGAGTCACTGAGTTTGAAGGTAGGCCTTGAAATACAGGTACACCTCCAATTGACTCAAATTATGTCAATTAGCCTATCAGAGGCTTCTAAAGCCATGACATAATTTTCTGGAACTTTCCAAGCTGTTTAAAGGCACAGTCAACTTAGTGTATGTAAACTTCTGACCCACTGGAATTGTGATACAGTGAAATAATCTCTGTAAACAATTGTTGGAAAAATTACTTGTGTCATGCACAAAGTAGATGTCCTTAACCGACTTGCCAAAACTATAGTTTGTTAACGAGAAATGTGTGGAGTGGTTGAAAAACGAATTTTAATGACTCCAACCTAAGTGTATTTAAACTTCTGACTTCAACTGTACTTAAGTTTCAAAAAGTATGTTATTGCTAAAATATACTTAAGTATCAAAAGTAAAAGTATAAATCATTTAAAATTCCTTATAGTAAGCAAATTTACAGATAGCCAGGGGCACACTCCCAACACTCAGACTTTTACAAAATATGCATTTGTGTTTGTGAGTCCACTAGACCATAGGCAGTAAGGATGGCCACATTTTATCTTGATAAATGCATGAATTCACAATTGTCCTATCCTGCTAAGCATTGAAATTTAACGAGCACTTTGGGTTGTCAGGGAAAATATATGGCGTAAAAAGTAACATTTTCTTTAGGAATGTAGTGAAGTAAAATTGTCAAGAATATAAATAAAGTACAGATACCCCAATTTCAAGTAGTACTTGAAATAATTTTTTACTTAAGTTCTTTACACCACTGTGTGTGGTTCCCACCGTGAAGCATGGAGGTGGTGGTGTGGGGGTGCTTTGCTGGTGACACTGTCTGTGATTTATTTAGAATTCAAGGCACTCTTAACCAGCATGGCTACCACAGCATTCTGCAGCAATACTCCATCCCATCTGGTTTGCGCTTAGTGGGACAATAATTTTGTTTTTCAACAGGACAATGAGCCAAAACACCTCCAGGCTGTGTAAGAGGTATTTGACCAAGAAGGAGAGTGATGGAGTGCTGCATCCACAATCACCTGACTTAAACCCAATTCAGGTGGTTAGGGATGAGTTGGCCCACAGAGTGAAGGAAAAGCAACCAACAAGTTCTCAGCATATGTACTAAACTTCAAGACTTTTGGAAAATAATTCCAGGTGGCTACCTCATGAAGCTGGTTGAGTGTGCAAAGTTGTCATTAAGGCAAAGGGTGGCTACTTTGAAGAACCTCAAATATAAAATGTATTTTGATTTGTGTAACACTTCTTTGGTTACTACATGATTCCATATGTTATTTCATAGTTTGGATGTCTTCACTATTACTCTACAATGTAGAACATGGTCAAAATAAACAAAAACCCTTGAATGAGTAGGTGTGTTCAAACGTTTTGACCGGTTCTATGTGTATTTTTGTCACATTTATTGGTCGTGTACACAGTTTAGCAGATGTTATAGCGGGTGCAATTAAATGCTTATATTACTAGCTCCTAACAATGCAGTAAAATGTCAAGCAGGTACACAAATAATCCATAAAAAATAAAATAATAACAATAATCAAGAAATCCAATTATCAACCCAAATTGATAATTTGTGGCAAACCCTTAACTATCATTGTCGCAATATTTATCATTGAGACATTTGTTTAAATGCAGTTTTTGTATTCTGGTGTAATTGATGTCATTTAAATGTGTTTTTTTTCCTTACCACATCAAGTCCTTTTCTGATGCCATCTCTGGGACAAGCCATGTGTTATTCCATGATCAGACGTTAATTTCCTGTCTTCCTGTCTGTCTCAGGAGTGCATGTGTCTGATCAGGAAGATGTGTGTTGAGGTGGGGACAGGGACTGATGTGGCTGACAGGCTAACACAGGCACTCACTGACAATCTGAAACAAACTCTCTCCGACAATAAGGTGAGGGCTAAGATCGATCCCATTTGATTATGATTTGAATAGGCTGGTTTACAATCAAATCTTTTAACTCCAAATAAACTTGTGTAGACTGTCAAAGCATGGACAATAAAATGTGTGAATATTTATTTTTTAAATATGACATTACTTAAGTGATAATGCCAGGGAAGCCGGTGTTTGGAGGATATTGGCATGGGTGTTGTTGGGCCCGAGACTACGTTTGTTCTGTATCTAGACGCGACCCAGTTCTTCGTTCTAAATGTTCCATTGCCATACTGGCTGGCAACGTTCTTATCCCTTGCTTGCTAGCTAGCCAACTACGGCTAACTTAGTCGCGTTAAAAAGTGCAGCCAGAATAACAGCAAAGTATTTGCATTTGTTTCTGCTGTTTTCTAGTGACATTTATTTTGATACATACAAGACAATGAGCTTATGAGGTGCGATTTCGCTTGGCATAGAAAATGTGCACACTTGTCAGGAGCTAGCCAACAACACAGCAAAATGTTAGTCTAAAAGAAATCTGAGAATGTCTAGACACTTTTAATTGTGGAAATCAAGTTCATAAATTGCTTGACTGGGCTGATGACAGTGGATTGCGCAGTCAGATGGAACAGAGTAAATAGGCATTTTAACGTCATAGATTTGGTGGCAACTTGTGGAATAGACACCGGCTGGAATGCGGTTTTATCCAATCAGCATTCAGGATTAGACCCACCTGTTGTATAGTATGGGATATAGAACATTTCTGTACAAGGTTATTTTGCTGATGTCTTGTGTTCTACCACTTCATTAGCTAGTCCTGGAGGCTCTGCTCTCTGAGGTGAGTGAGAGGGAGAAGAGGATGGAGAGCGAGCTGGAGGCACTGAAGAAGGCTGGGAGAGACCGGGAGAAAGACCTCTCCACACTCAACGCTGTGCTCCAATGTAACCAGGACATCATCAATGTGAGTCTAATGTTGAAAGCACACACGTGCGATTGCTGTGCTGCCAGTGTACGGCAGCTGCTGTAGAACACACACACCCTCACGCTCTTTCACTTAGATGTCAACTTTGTGAATGAATTTGAGTTAATACATTGTGCTGGATACACTATAGTCATTCAGTCAAAGGTGTTACTAGTCGTTTCTCCCATAAGGGCCCTGTTTTTCTTCTAACCCCCAGGAACTGAGAGTGGAGCTGGTTGAGAAGGAGCGAGTGCAGCGGGAGGTGCAGAAGGAGAGGGAAGTGTGGAGACAGCGGGACCAGGCCCTCACAGCAGTCCTACAGGAGAAAGAGTCACTTCTCCTCTGCCTGAAGGAGGCACTAGAGAGCTCTCAGAAAGACATGCAGGTGAGGGGGATCACCTCAACCTACAGTGTCTCTATAGGTTGAATTAAATTAGGTGTGCTGTGGGACTCCTACTCTGAGACGCTTTGCGAATACAGACCCAGATGTCTTGAAAGATGGTGTTTTGATTGATTTGATTATCTATTCGTTTGACCATTCCTGATCTAAATAGAATTGATTCCAGATATATATCTTTTTAGTGTGCCCACAATTGTTTGTCAGGTTCAGTAACCAGTGCTGCATGCACTGACCTCTGTTATTCAAGTTAAAGGTGCTACATGTCCATTCTCACCCATGTGGAAGCAAGGTGAATTACGACAACTCTTTTTATTTTATTTTTTAAAACAACTCTTTTCCACTCCCACGCCTCCCATTTCCCTGCAATACGGTGGAGAGGTTAGTGCTATCCGACATCCAAGGATCCCGGGTAGCATGGACCATGATGGGGGCTATTTTACGTTCAGTTTCGTCCACCAACTTCAAGCAGTCAGAGATATTTCACTGCGATTTAGATGGTACAATGATTCCCTACACTATTCAGTGCATGTTTTCTCACATAAACTGAAATAGTTTTAAGGGTGTAGATTTTATGCAACTAGGAAATGACAGGGCGATTTCTACGTTTGCCGTTGTTCCTTGTGCTTGAGTAGGAGATGACCACGCCTTTTATTGATACCGATGTTAGAGAGGAGGGGTGCAGTTTCTAGAGCTGGGCAATATGGATAAAAATCCATATCACGATATGTTAAAAAATTGTTTTTATAAAATGTGATAAATCGGCAATAAATATTTTTGGGGAGTAGGTACTAGAGCTGGGCAATATGGACAAAGTCACATTGAGATGAATAACTATTTAGCTTGATAACAATAAATATATTACAATGCAATGTTCCCTCTAAGCTGCGCGTGTGTGCAGCCACACAGAGACACAAGAGATTGAACTTCACCGAGTTCTCCCCTTTAGTTTGCACTATATAGATCAACGCTATTTTTCTGTGATCGAATCAACATTATATCAGCCCCTTTTCAATGCAATGTTGACATTAGCAAACTGCTCGCCAACACGTCGCCAAACAGGTGCTGTGCGGTTGTGAGGCCAGTTGGACGTACTGCAAAATTCCCTAAAACGATAGAGGCGGCTTATGGTAGAGAAATTAATATTAAATTCTCTGGCAACAGTTCTGGTGTAGTCAGCATGTCAATTGCACACTCCCTCAACTTGAGACATCTGTGGCATTGTGTTGTGACAACTGCACATTTTAGTGTGGCCTTTAATTGGAGACAATTAAAGGCCACATTTTTGTTCATTGTACAACAAGATCACAGTTTTACCAATTTTGACATCAGATTCTGACGTTTATCCACATTTCTCCAAATGTCAAAGTTGCTCCAAATGTGAAATTTCTGTATTGTTCCATTTGTCCTTGCACAATGTGGGGAGAGGGAGTGAGCGGCTCACTCACACAGCAGCAGACTGCGAAACAGGGACAGGCAGATACTTTTAAAGTGGGAATCAACATAATATATAGGCTATTACTGTTAACCAAATAATAGTTTTAGAACAATCTACAGGAATGTTGTATAGCAAAATCATAGAGAATTAGCGATGTACGCTTTTGTTGTCAAATAGAAGGTCTGCATTTTAGAATGCGATTTTTGTATTGGCCCAAAATATTTTTGGGGTGAAAAAATATTGTGAAACACTATCATTCCACTACTACTGCAGCTATTATATGGACTTTTTTTGAAATTACAATGCAAAAATTCTACATGTAGCTCTTTTGACGGGCTTCAGGGAGACTTACTTCCTCATAACTTGTTTTCTTTCCCCCCAGGCACTGTCTGACTCTGTGATTAGCCAAGGGGTGTCAGGAGGCGGGGCTGAGGGGGCTCTGGCCTCTCAGTTGAAGGAGAAGGAGAGCCTAGTGATAGCCTGGTTACAGGACAGAGAGGAGCACAGCGCCGCCATGTGCAGGGAGTTCTCCAAGCTCACCACCGCCCTGCAGGACTATCAGGGTATAGTGCAGGTGAGTACAAACGAGGATGGGAGAGTGGATGCTTTCACCAATCCCTGTCTTTCATATCAGTGAAGGGGAAGCCATGTAAGACTAGTAAGAGGCTCCCTCTATATACTGAGATGTGCTGTGTCTTCCATTGTCTTTTACACAATTCAGGTCATCTTCAGTGAGGTATCTAAAATACCAAGCCTATAATATAGTTTGTTCATTTGAACCTATACCTTTCCTCTCTTCCCATCTTTTCCCTGCCTTCTCAAGGAGCAACAGCAGAATCATAGTCAGACGGTGTCTTCGCTGTCAAAGCAACTCAACGACACACTCAATGACCTGAGGGAGAGCGGGAAGGAGAACAAGGAGGCACAGCGAGCCTGGCGGAGTGAAATGGATGACAAAGAGAGGGAGGAGAGGAAATTGAGGGAGAGCCTGGAGAAGAGAGACAAACTCATTGAGGTATGTCTATACATGAGCGAGGTATGCCCATACATGACTTTAGAAAAGCACTAAAGGACCAAAATTAACTGACAATTTTGATTTGTAAACTTGTTTTATTTAGCAAGTTCTCCTGGATTCCGAAGAACGGGATCATCTACTCAAAGAACTTCAACAGAACCTGCTGAACAAATTTGAACCCATGATTGCTGTAAAACACACATTATGAAAGAGACAAACAAGATAGTGAAAGAGCAAAAAAAATAGAACCATGAAGGTACAATGCACATTTTATATAGATGAGTTGCATGAACCAACATTTTCTCCAAAGGTAGTTTACTACTAATCACAATTGTATGTAGGCCCATTGAAAAGGTTGTGTTTTGCACATTTGCACTAGTTGCATCTTGCCTTAGCAGGCAAGCCTTGGTTTTTCTGTTTAAAACAATTTATGACTTTTACAAAACTCTTGACTGGATATTTGTCAATAGTGATGTTATTATTACTCCGTTTTGGCATCATTCATATTTGTATATTCATATTGATGAAGTATGCTAGTAGTTAATGTCTGACATGGACCAAAGTATATTTTGAAATATTTTGCTTAAATGCTAGTACTCTGTCAATGAAATGTATCGATACAGACAGTTCAAATAATTTCATTTCCCGAGAGTTCTATTTATGCTTATTCAAAATACACTTTGGTCCATGTCAGACATTGATTAACTAGTAGAATGGGACATGGGGAAATGTATGATGAGTTTTGTTAATGTCCTTCAGGGCATAGTGTAGTGCAGCCTTCTTGATACGTGCTATCAGAAGGGGGATTATTATTGTGTTGAATCTGGACAGTTTGATGTCGCAGTTTCCCAAGAGCTTTCTTTATTGGTGTCATACTGTAAGTTCTGTGATTGTATTTTTTTCCCCCTGTGTCTTTTTGTCGGAATGGGCTATTTCTGTTCACACTGCCAATTTCTTTACAAATTAGCTACATCATTCTGCTTGGTATTGTGATTGTCATAAAGGGGTTTACATTTTTTAGCCCAAAATATTTTGGTACTTTTTGGCAGGTTTAATTTTACTACAGAATGGTTTGATACATTTATTTTGGGAAAAGGTTTAATTTTATGTCTGCCATGTTTTAATTTTTTTTAAGTCTTTGTGAGATTGAGAAATACAACTCTCTACATGATCGAAATGATTGAATCTAGTCTGTTTTCATTGCATGTACTTTGCTGCTTATGTCATGGATGATCAAAGGGACTTTCATGACCCGCGGATGTCTCTTTTGCTCTGTACTTCACACTTGGAATATGATCCCCAGTAAACGGTCATGGCTAGAAGGGATCCAGCATTTGTCAGAAAGTACTCTCTGTAGGCGGTTTAGGAGAACTTACGCAGCAGGTTAGGAGAATTAACGTGGCAGTTAGTGTTAGCAATAAATATTTTGGGGGGCGTAAGTTTGACAAAAGCTGGATCCCATCTCAACATGACCTCAGTCAACCCCACAACTGACTGAACTCTTGTCCAATCACAAGCAGGACCATGGTTTCTGGTTACCTGGGAACTGTTTGAGATAATATTTCAACACTAGTTTATTTGACCCTCGGAGGTTGAGGTGAACTTGTTGTAATTTAGTAACCTAATCTAAAGAGACCTGGTAATTAATAAATACAAAAGAAACGTCCCTTTTTCAGGACCCTGTCTTTCAAAGATAATTCGTTAAAATCCAAATAACTTCACAGATCTTGACTGTAAACGGTTTAAACACTTTTTCCCATGCTTGATCAATGAACTATAAACAATTAATGAACATGCACCCGTGGAACGGTCGTTAAGACACTAACAGCTTACAGACGGTAGGCAATTAAGGTCACAGTTATGAAAAATTAAGACACTAAAGAGGCCTTTCTATTGACTCTGAAAACCACAAAGAAAGATGCCCAGGGTCCCTGCTCATCTGCGTGAACGTGCCTTAGGCATGCTCCAAGGGAGGCATGAGGAATGCAGATGTGGCCAGGGCAATACATTGCAATGTCTGTACTGAGACGCCTAAGACAGCGCTACAGGACGGACAGCTGATCGTCCTCACAGTGGCAGACCATGTGTAACAACACCTGCACAGGATCGGTACATCCAAACATCACACCTGCGGGACAGGTAAAGGATGGCAACAATAACTGCCAGAGTTACACCAGGAACGCACAACCCCTTCATCAGTGCTCAGACTGTCTGCAAAAGGCTGGGAGAGGCTGGACTGAGGGCTTGTAGGCCTATTGTAAAAGCAGGTCCTCACCAGACATCACCGGCAACAACGTCGCCTATGGGCACAAACCCACCGTCGCTGGACCAGACAGGACTGGCAAAAAGTGTTCTTCACTGACGAGTCGCGGTTGTCTCACCAGGGGTGATGTTCGGATTTGCGTTTATCGTCAAAGGAATGAGTGTTACAACCAGGCCTGTACTCTGGAGCGGGATCGATTTGGAGGTGGCTGGTCCGTCATGGTCTGGGGCGGTGTGTCACAGCATCATCGGACTGAGCTTGTTGTCATTGCAGGCAATCTCAACGCTGTGCGTTACAGGGAAGACATCCTCCTCCCTCATGTGGTACCCTTCCTGCAGGCTCATCCTGACATGACCCTCCAGCATGACAATGCCACCAGCCATACTGCTCGTTCTGTGCATAATTTCCTGCAAGACAGGAATGTTAGTGCTCTGCCATGGCCAGCGAAGAGCACGGATCTCAATCCCATTGAGCACGTCTGGGACCTGTTGGATCGGAGGGTGAGGGCTAGGGCCATTCCCCCCAGAAATGTCTGGGAACTCGCAGGTGCCTTGGTGGAAGAGTGGGGTAACATCTCACAGCAAGAACTGGCAAATATGGTGCAGTCCATGAGGAGGAGATGCACTGCAGTGCTTAATGCAGCTGGTGGCCACCCCAGATACTGACTGTTACTTTTGATTTTGACCCCCCCCCCCCCCCCCTTTGTTCAGGGACACATTATTCCAATTCTGTCAGTCACATGTCTGTGGAACTTGTTCAGTTTGTCTCAGTTGTTGAATCTTATGTTTATACAAATATTTACACATGTTAAGTTTGATGAAAATAAACGCAGTTGACCGTGAGATATAGATATACATTACCAGTCAAAAGTTGACATACCTACAATGTTTTTTCTTTATTTTTACTATTTCTACATTGTTGAATAATCATGTAGTAACCAAAAAAGTGAAACAAATCAAGATTCTTCAAAGTAGCCACCCTTTGCCTTGATGACATGTTTGCACACGCTTGGCATTCTCTCAAACAGCTCCATGAGAAAGTCACCTGGAATGCCTTTCAATTAACAGGTGTGCCCTGTTAAAATATCATTTGTGGGATTTCTTACCTTCTTAATGCATTTGAGCCAATCAGGTGTGTTGTGACAACATAGGGGTGGTATACAGAAGATAGCCCTATTTGGCAAAAGACCAAGTCCATATTATGAGAAACTACAGTCCATCATTACTTTAAGACATGAAGGTCAGTCATTGTGGAACATTTCAAGAACTTTTAAAGTTTCTTCAAGTACAGTCGCAAAAACCATCAAGTGGTATGATGAAACTGGCTCTTATGAAGACCCAGAGTTACCTCTGCTGCAGAGGATACGTTCATTAGAGTTACCAGCCTCATAAATGCAGCCTAAATGAATGCTTCACAGAGTTCAAGTAACAGACATCTCAACATCAAATGTTCAGAGGAGACTACTTGAAATCAGGCCTTCATGGTCGAATTGCTACAAAGAAACCACTACTAAAGGACACCAATAACTTGCTTGGTCCAAGAAACGAGCAATGGACATTAGACTGGTGGAAATATGTCCTTAGGTCTGATGAGTCCAAATGGGAGATTTTTTGGTTCCAACCACCGTGTCTTTGTGAGATGCAGAGAAGGTGAACGGATGATCTCCACATGTGTGTGGTTCCCACCATGAAGCATGGTGGTGTAATGGTGTGGGGGTGCTTTGCTGGTGACACTGACAGTGATTTATTTGGAATTCAAGGAACATTTTACCAGCATGGCTACCACAGCATTCTGCAGTGATACGCCATCACATCTGGTTCACGTTTAGTGGGACTATCATTTGTTTTTCAACAGGACAATGACCAAACACACCTTCGGGCTGTGAAAGGGCTATTTGACCAAGGAGAGTGATGGAGTGTTGCATCAGATGATCTGGCCTCCACAATCACCGGACCTCAACCCAATTGAGATGGTTAGGGATGAGTTGGACCGCAGAGTGAAGGAAAAGCAGTGGGAACTCCTTCAAGACTGTTGGAAAAGCATTCCAGGTAAAGCTGGTTGAGAGAATACCAAGAGTGTGCAAAGCAGTCAAGGAAAAGGGTGGCTACCTTGCAGAATATACAATATATTGTGATTTGTTTAACACTTATTTGGGTACTACATGATTACATATGTGTTATTTCATAGTTTTGATGTCTTCACTATTATTCTGCAATGTAGAAAATAGTAAAAAAAAAAAAAAAAATCCTGGAATGAGTAAGTGTGTCCAAACTTTTGACTGGTACTGTAGATGCACAAAGAGCCCAAAATAAATCTGATAATTCTGGATCCTATTTTGATGGATTTCACATCAATTTATCAATCATGCATTCCCTGGATATGTTAGATAAATAGCTTACTTTTGAAATATTAGTCTACCATTCTACTCAGTTGACTTACATGGCACTGTAAAAATGTGTCAAGAGTCCTGACGCTATAATGCAAAGTAACTGTCCATTAAAACTGTTTTATTGTTGTAGCAGCATTCCCTCTAATTTTTTGGGGCACGGTAACTTGAACTTCGTGCAACTTCTGGCGCGCGTCTACAGTGAACACAGGCAAGGGCCACCCCCTCCAGAAATGTCCGGGAACTCGCAGGTGCCTTGGTGGAAGAGTGGGGTAACATTTCACAGCAAGAACTGGCAAATATGGTGCAGTTCATGAGGAGGAGATGCACTGCCGTGCTTAATGCAGCTGGTGGCCACACCAGATACTGACTGTTACTTTTGATTTTGACCCCTCCTTTGTTCAGGGACACATTATTCCAATTCTGTCAGTCATATGTCTGTGGAACTTGTTCAGTTTATGCCTCAGTTGTTACATCCTATGTTCATACAAATATTTACACATGTTAAGTTTGCTGAAAATAAACGCAGTTGACAGCGAGAGGACGTTTATTTTTTTGCTGAGTTTAAATGTAAAAAAAAAGAGGCTTAGGTAAATAAATGCCTGTTCAGTCAGATCCCCTCGCCTCTGTGGCGATAGGACCGTAGTCTGGCGAGATGATACGGTGAACTCTATACGACGAGCGGAACACTTGGTGTGGCAAACCGACGCAGGACTGTCAGGGTCTGTCAGACGTGCGCGGAGCAGTAGCGCCGCCGAATTTACCCCGAGGCGCACAGACACAATTGAAGTGGTGGTGCTCATGATGCTTTGTGTAAGAATAATCTCAGATCTCAAAACCACAGGGAAAATGGTGAGAGTTTAATATTTTAAAGTTATGAATTAAATGAATAGTGAAGGAATGTGTACTATGTTCAATCTTGTTGGCTATACAGTTAAAGTTGGAAGTTTACATACACTTAGGTTGGAGTAATTTCTTGTTAACAAACTATAGTTTTGGCAAGTCGGTTAGGACATCTACTTTGTGCATGACTCAAGTAATTTTCCAACAATTGTTTACAGACAGATTATTTAACTTACAATTCACTGTATCACAATTCCAGTGGGTCAGAAGCTTACAAAAACAAAGTTGACTGTGCCTTTAAACAGCTTGGAAAATTCCAGAAAATTATGCCATAGCTTTAGAAGCTTCTGATAGGCTAATTGACATAATTTGAGTCAATTGGAGGTGAACCTGTGGATGTATTTCAAGGCCTACCTTCAAACGCAGTGCTTCTTTGCTTGACATCATGGGGGAAATCAAAAATCAGCCAAGACCTCAGGAAAAAAAAAATTGCAGACCTCGACAAGTCTGATTCATCATTGGGAGCAATTTCCAAACGCCTGAAGGTACCACGTTCATCTGTACAAACAATAGTACGCAAATATAAACACCATGGGACCACGCAGCCGTCATACCGCTCATGAAGGAGACGGGTTCGGTCTCCTAGAGATGAACGTACTTTGGTGTGAAAAGGGCAAATCAATCCCAGACCAACAGCAAATGACTTTGTGAAGATGCTGGAAGAAACAGGTACAAAAGTTTCTATATCCATAGTAAAACAAGTCTTATATCGACTTAACCTGAAAGGCCGCTCAGCAAGGAAGAAGCCACTGCTCCAAAACCGCCATTAAAAAAGCCAGACTACGGTCTGAAACTGCACATGGGGACAAAGATTGTACTTTTTGGAGAAATGTCCTCTGGTCTGATGTAAAAAAAAAAGTAGAACTGTTTGGCCATTGTTATGTTTGGAGGAAAAAGGGGGAGGCTTGCAAGCTGAAGAACACCATCCCAACTGTGAAGCACGGGGGTGGCAGCATCATGTTGTGGGGGTGCTTTGCTGCATGAGGGACTGGTGTACTTCACAAAATAGATGGCATCATTCAGAAGGAAAATTATGTGGATATATTGAAGCAACATCTCCAGACAACAGTCAGGAAGTTAACGCTTGGTCGCAAATGGTTCTTCCAAATGGACAATGACCCCAAGCATACTCCCGAAGATGTGGCAAAATGTTGGAGTGGCCATCACAAAGCCCTGACCTCTATCCCATAGAACATTTGTGGGCAGAACTGAAAAAGCATGTGCGAGCAAGGAGGCCTACAAACCTGACTCTGTTACACCATCTCCGTCAGGAGGAATGGGCCAAAAGTCATCCAACTTATTGTGGGAAGCTTGTGGAAGGCCACCCAAAACATTTGACCCAAGTTAAACAATTTTAAAGGCAATGCTACCAAATACTAATTGAGTGTATGTAAACTTCTGACCCACTGGGAATGTGATGAAAGAAATAAAAGCTGAAATAAATAATTCTCTCTACTATTATTCTGACATTTCACATTCTTAAAATAAAGTGGTGATCCTAACTGACCTAAGACAGGGAATTTTTACTAGGATTAAATGTCAGGAGTTGTGAAAAACTGAGTTGAAATGTACAGTGCCTTGCGAAAGTATTCGGCCCCCTTGAACTTTGCGACCTTTTGCCACATTTCAGGCTTCAAATATAAAGATATAAAACTGTATTTTTTTGTGAAGAATCAACAACAAGTGGGACACAATCATGAAGTGGAATGACATTTATTGGATATTTCAAACTTTTTTAACAAATCAAAAACTGAAAAATTGGGCGTGGAAGATTATTCAGCCCCTTTACTTTCAGTGCAGCAAACTCTCTCCAGAAGTTCAGTGAGGATCTCTGAATGATCCAATGTTGACCTAAATGACTAATGATGATAAATACAATCCACCTGTGTGTAATCAAGTCTCCGTATAAATGCACCTGCACTGTGATAGTCTCAGAGGTCTGTTAAAAGCACAGAGAGCATCATGAAGAACAAGGAACACACCAGGCAGGTCCGAGATACTGTTGTGAAGAAGTTTAAAGCCGGATTTGGATACAAAAAGATTTCCCAAGCTTTAAACATCCCAAGGAGCACTGTGCAAGCGATAATATTGAAATGGAAGGAGTATCAGACCACTGCAAATCTACCAAGACCTGGCCGTCCCTCTAAACTTTCAGCTCATACAAGGAGAAGACTGATCAGAGATGCAGCCAAGAGGCCCATGATCACTCTGGATGAACTGCAGAGATCTACAGCTGAGGTGGGAGACGCTGTCCATAGGACAACAATCAGTCGTATATTGCACAAATCTGGCCTTTATGGAAGAGTGGCAAGAAGAAAGCCATTTCTTAAAGATATCCATAAAAAGTGTAGTTTAAAGTTTGCCACAAGCCACCTGGGAGACACACCAAACATGTGGAAGAAGGTGCTCTGGTCAGATGAAACCAAAATTGAACTTTTTGGCAACAATGCAAAACGTTATGTTTGGCGTAAAAGCAACACAGCTGAACACACCATCCCCACTGTCAAACATGGTGGTGGCAGCATCATGGTTTGGGCCTGCTTTTCTTCAGCAGGGACAGGGAAGATGGTTAAAATTGATGGGAAGATGGATGGAGCCAAATACAGGACCATTCTGGAAGAAAACCTGATGGAGTCTGCAAAAGACCTGAGACTGGGACGGAGATTTGTCTTCCAACAAGACAATGATCCAAAACATAAAGCAAAATCTACAATGGAATGGTTCAAAAATAAACATATCCAGGTGTTAGAATGGCCAAGTCAAAGTCCAGACCTGAATCCAATCGAGAATCTGTGGAAAGAACTGAAAACTGCTGTTCACAAATGCTCTCCATCCAACCTCACTGAGCTCGAGCTGTTTTGCAAGGAGGAATGGGAAAAAATTTCAGTCTCTCGATGTGCAAAACTGATAGACATACCCCAAGCGACTTACAGCTGTAATCGCAGCAAAAGGTGGCGCTACAAAGTATTAATTTAAGGGGGCTGAATAATTTTGCACGCCCAATTTTTAAGTTTTTGATTTATTAAAAAAGTTTGAAATATCCAATAAATGTCGTTCCACTTCATGATTGTGTCCCACTTGTTGTTGATTCTTCACAAAAAAATACAGTTTTATATCTTTATGTTTGAAGCCTGAAATGTGGCAAAAGGTCGCAAAGTTCAAGGGGGCCGAATACTTTCGCAAGGCACTGTATTTGGCTAAGGTGTATGTAAACTTCTGACTTCAACTGTAAATGCTTTAGACTAAATAAAATGTATATTGGCGGTATTTGCTGTTTTGCAAAATAATGCAATAACATACATTGTAAGTAAATTTCATTTATATCTGTAGACTTGAATGTCATTCTCTCACATGTCATGTTTAGTTCCCATATTCTACCACCACCACATTTGTGGTCTCGTTTCCCCCTCCTTGCTTCCGAGAGCAGTGTGCAGAGGCCAGTGTTGGGGTAGCAGGGGAGTACATGCGAAGTGGAGGGCGAGATACAAGCTGGCCAGGTGGCACAGGAATGCATTCAACTGGAAAGGGAGAGGGGGCTCTTGGAAAGGATGCTGAGGAGCTTGAGGTGTGAAATGCTGATCAACAAGAAGAGTGTGGAGGGAGGACAATAATACCAGCTACTCCTGAGACTGTGAGTTCAGTGTGTGTTTGCGTGTGTCACAACTGAATTTCTATTGAGTTCATTTCATATTTCCACCTGACCCCAAGTTATTCTGCCCGGTACTGCTTTGTTGGACTACATTAGGCCTATGTATTCTAATCTACTGTATGGCTATGAGAAAAAAACACATCAGATGATTGTTCTCTGTTTCCAGGGCAGAGACGGAGCAGACCATTTGCTGGAGTGTGAAAAGAGAGAACTCACTGAGCTGAAACAGGAGATGGAGAGCACTCCAAGGAGCACACTACGGGTGATGACATCTAACTGCTAGAGGCCGGGTTACTGTAAAAGCCTATGACAAATGCTAATGTACGCATGGCTTTATAAAATAAATGTGATTAGGTGCTTTCTCTCTTTTTATGGTTTTCAATGGATACAGGTTACTATACACTCTTAGCGGATACTAGGCAAATATCAGCTGAAACAGGTCTGTAAAAATTAAAGAATTACCCACATCTTTCCCTTCTCTCAGAATGTAAGTAGGTTCTGGAGTCTACCACTCTGGCTGTGAACCAATCACAGCTGCTACGAGAGAACATCAGGCAGATGATTGGCAATGCCATCACAAGGCAAAAATGCTGCCCACGGTACTGTCAGTGAAGCTCTGGTGAAGAAAATAGCTGAGACAGTCACTCTGAAGGTACAGCATGGGACATACGATAGTATTTAACATTTAAAAGTCAAAATAGTAAAACTCTCATTCTCTCACACAGCAAAATCTCACAATTACGTCCGCAGCCTCCAGGCTGGCCATTTTCCGCAAACCGAGGCAGCTGAACTGCATTCATCACAGCCATGACAGAGCACTGGTCAGTATGTGAGTGGAACCATCTGTAGGCTTTGTCATGGATAAGAGTGTGCATTGGAGATGGTGTCTGTATCTGTGCTTATTTGGTCAAGAAAGAGCCACTAATGTTGGTGTAATAATGTTGTAGTGGGTGACTTCACTACTCCACCCCTAACTTCTTATGTTGTCATGTGTTATCCAGGGTTCTGAGTACAGCGGGATATGCTTTCCAGAGAGAAACTGAACAGGCCTATAGTAAACGTTTACCACAGACACCCTGGGACCCAGTTACCTGAGGCTGCTCATCTCATACAGGTAACCAATGGTCTTCCTCTAAAACCGAACATGATTGACACTCTTTCTCTTATATTATGTACTTGGCCATTTTACTGTAGTAGACTCAAATTTCTGTGCAAGTCTTCCATTGACATCAATGCATGATTTATACAATTGTCGAGTTAAGTGCTTGTTCTCATGTTAGAATTCAGCCCTCTGAGTCCTGTGTTTTTCTCTCAGGGTAGTTCTGTGTTGAGACGCTGCCTGCTGTCCTCTAAAGAGGAGCTCTTCAGGCTACAGGGCACATGTCTGGAGCGGGTGGACAACCTGCACAGCAAGAGGGCCGCAGAGCAGGTGGACTCTGCCGTGGTCAGGCTGCGGCGGCAGCTGGTCGAAAGACGAGCAATGCCCACTTTCCTCCAACAGGGGTTGCACTAAACTCATTATGTAGTGCATGACCCAATTCATCTTTCTTCATTGTTTCCTCTCTCCTTGGTTCCTTCTCAAAAATGCATTGGAGGAGAAGAAAGATAAAAGGTTCCTCCCCTCTGATCTTCTCCTCCAATGCATTTTGAGAAGTAGATGAGAGGAATCAAGGAAAGAGAAGAGCCCCTATCTATAGTTGTATACAAACGGTATGTGTGTGTTTTATCCTGGATATGAAGCGAAAGAGGGACCAATGTGCTGAAAAGGGACCATTTAAACAAGATGATTAGGAAGGTATGTTTAACCTAGTCATGTGTGGCATCCCAACTCTCAATTAACCACATTTCTGCATTACACCATTAACGTGTACTTGAAATAAACATAAACAGTATTTCTCTGCAAACTCAGCCCCATTGCTTATTGTATGGGAGTCCCTTAGAGCATAAATGTGCATGGGTTTCATTCGCCTGTACTTGATCTCCTTGTCATACTGCCATTTTGTACAGGTTGGCATCTATAATATGAATTGAATATGTTCAGCATTGACTGCATTAGAATCACAAACCGTGTACTGTTTATGTTCAACTTCACCTCTGAATAAATGTACACCGTTATAAAGTCCAGTCTCCATCGCCCCCCCTCCTCTTCAGTCCGAGTCATAAGACTGCAAGTCACTTGACAGTCCTCCCTCTAAACTTCATGTGTTTCATTAAGAAATAAGGGATGATTCAATAAGACTCTTCTTTATTGAGTGGTTACAGGATCACTGTATAAAGGCCCTCGATACACGGCAAAGCAGTACTGTAGATACCAGCAATATACTTGTGTATCTTCCTTGCAATACACACTATTTAACTGAATACTCAGATAGTTTGTTTCTACTTGAGTGTTTATGCAGACTCCAGTGCAAACTTCACAATCAGCTGTGGCGGAGGAGTGACTTCAGTCTTATCACTGGGCGGCTAATGTCCTAATTGAATCAGATGTGTTGGGGTGGGGAGATGTTTGGAGATATTTAAGGTAGTATCAAGGAAAAACGAGAGGCGATCTTCAGATCTGTGCAGACGATGCATGAAGAGAGGGAAGACTAAAAGCACTGGCATAATACCATAAGTTTGTACAGACGCATCCCCAGAAAGGACGATATCAACACATTTTACTGGATAAGAGAAGGTTGCAACAAGTAATTGTTTTTTAGATGATCATTTATCTAGACTAACTAGATAAGGAGAAGACAGAAAGGTCGTGAGGAGCTGGGAAAGCAGTCAAATCAAAGGGAAAACAGGATATTGTCTGTTTGGAGAGAGACAAAAAAACAAGTGATGTCGCAGCTTCTATGCCATCTGCTTTTACTGTGTCTGGTACCATCTGTGGGTAAGTGGAAGAGAAAGGAGTTAGAAATGGAATGCTTATATTGCAATGTATCCTATACTGTGTTTGTGTGTGCATGCATGTGTGTTTATGGGGGAAGCTAATTGCTTAATTGGTGTTTAGCTTTGTACATTGACTTGTGCATTATTACATTTACATCATTGTTTAAGTCCCTCCCACCCATTTCCCTCAACTGTCCATCATAAGACTTCAGCTTCTTCATAATCTTCACTGGCAATATTACCTATTAAAAATCTCTACTATCCTTCAGGTCCTGCGCCAAACTTTAGTTTTACTTTCTTCTTAGTGTAATCAATATCTTTCTCTTTCAGTTCCTCTGTTTTGCTTCACCTGTGTCTTCCCTGCCATCTCCCCACTGGACTGTATCAAGTTCCCTCAGAAGTGTCCTCCAGGTCAGCAATGTCTGTCCAGCAAAGCTGTGGGGAAGCGCGGTGAGAGCTCCTTAAGTTACATACATTGTGTGTGTGTGTGCCCGCACGTTTGTGATTGAGTGTGTACAAATTACACCATTAATGTAACGCTAACTCGGTCATAAAACACCTTTAATCTACAGGAGAGTTCAGTGTGACACTGTATGAGAAGAGCTGTGTCCTCTCCGCCCTGTGTGGCCTGACTGGTGAGAAGTACGCCATGGGCCTCAACTTCACCTTTACCAATGAATGCTGTTCCACCCACCTGTGTAATGGAGCTGCAGCCCCCTCTGCCCTCTACTGGACTGGCTCTGCTCTCGCTCTCCTCTCATTCACACTCTCACTGTGATTTACCCACCTTTTAAAGATAATGCTACTTTTGCTAAATTCATAAGGAAAACATGACCACATTCAGATGCCTAGCATTGGTCGAAACCTTTCAGATATAAATGTGATGAACAGAGCTGGCATGATTCCTTGTTGTAATTGTTGGAGGCATGTTTGTTATAATGTACATAGCTTATCTGTCAGTTCCAACACTTTCTATCAGTTCCAAAACGTTGTATTCTGCTGAACGTGGCCCAGGTGTTTAACACAGTAAATGTGTGCTTTCTGTACATGAAATATGGACAGATGAGATCATTTTCATTGAATTGACCATTTCTTAGAGATGAGCAAAGCACACACATGGTTTTCCTCAAGTAATGTAAAATAATGTGCTTAACACTTTCTTTTACATCTAGGCATGGCATTAACAATATCCCACATTTATCTGTCATCAAAGTTGAAAATGAGAGCTAACAACGTATAAAGCATCCACTGTATGGATAATACATTGTCTGGATATCATCTATAATTGTCTATTTGTATTTTCTATATTTGGGTATGTCTTAATTTTTATAGGCTCTGACCATTTTTGTCTAGCCTATCAAAACGTATAGGTAGGCATAATCATATATTATAATATTTGAATATTTCCAATTGATCTAATATTTTTTCCTGCAGTTCAAATGGCCTCGGTGGCACGAGCGTTGTGCGCACCAATAGTCGACTAGGTCCCCCAAAAGGTGCTTTTGATTCTGGCGCATACTGCCGCGTTCACGCTCTAGTTGGAACTAGGATACTCGGAAATATTCGAATTGCCAACTGGTTGTCAACGAATCTGCAAGTCTGACATTTCCAAGCTTCCCAGTTCCGACTAGTATTTGAACGCGGCATACCTATGGAGATTAATTGACGCAGGGCCTGATTTTTCTCGAGTTATTATATTTTGTTACAGGAATATAGATGTTTTATATTTTCAACTTGGTCTTTTGCTTTGTCTAAGAGCAGAGGGAGGCTCAAATGAACGCAAGTCATTTATAAAACCTTTTGTAAAGGTATTACTCGCCGAAGATTCACCATCTTACCTCGAACGGCGTGTGTTCCTGAACTCAAGGTTGCCGCTGGTAGACAAGGAACATTTCTCTCCGGTCCGTGGAACTGGACACGAACAATTACCGGATAGCGTCAGGAAAATACTGACCCCGGTGTACCCAACACAGAAGCTATCTGGTCCAAAAAGTCAAGCCCGCGAAATGATAACACTTTGTAACATCAACAAGATGTTCGTGCAGGTAAAAACAACAACATGTTAGGCTCAGGGGGTTTACAGTTGCAACTGACGCTCGGAACATGCCCCGCCAATACATCTACAAAAGATTCAGTGTTCGAACTCGACACCGAGCGCTTTCTCCCACAAGGCCGAGAAGGTTTTCCAGCGAGTGTGTTTGTCAACATTCATAGGCCTAAATTTCTCAGAAATACCTTCTTGTTGATATTGACATAGGCATACTTATCGTCAATAGAACCGCTAGTAAATGATCGTGTGGTCTACTCCAACACACTTCGATATGACCCCCCGAAGCTCCAAGGGCCTATCAAGCGTGCTGCACCATTCACCTTGCGAGTTGTCTGTCACTTCAACAGGTGACCTACACTATTTACACTATTTTATGATGGATTAATTTTTACCTTGAGTTCATGTCACTGGAGGAGTTATCATTGCATACACAATAAGTACATAAATGAGTCAGGTTGGCACAACATTTAAACGTTGAGTTATAGTCAATTGCTCTTTAGATTTTAGTTATTTCCAGATATCATTACTCCTACAAAATAGGCTACATGCTGAACATGATACACAGGGTCTCCAAACCAATAAAGAACAGAACCCGTTCCATGCTCACTGCAGGTAATGGTAGGTTATGGATGAGTCATTGATCTACATTAAATGAGTATAGTCCTCATGTTATAGAATACTTCAATGAGCCCTCAGGTAATTGAAAGATTTGACTACTCATTCTCTCTCCCTCAGCTCAATGGGAGAGACTTGACCAAACCGACGTGTACTCTATGGGAAAGTCCATGTACTTTCAGGCTGAAGTGCCTTCCATGTCTAAAGATGGACGTCTTTATTTCCTCTCGTGTAATGTGACCATTAAGCAGTCACACTCCTCTACGCCTCACTTTATGGTCAATTTTGGGTAATGTAGACATGCAGTATGCCAAATCACTTCTATCAGTATCATTTGCACAGTACTTTGCTTTTAAAGAGGCAATCTGTAGCTGAAACAATAACAAAACAAATCCCAGCTCATGTTTTGGCAGAAATCTGAGGGATGGGGCTGGAGAAATGGAACCACACTCAAATTAATAGACCGAGCAATAGATGCAAGTACTGACCATCTACGATATCCAAATTATAGTTTTGGCTTCTGATGTTGTATGACAGTTGAACTAGACCCATGCAGCATTTATAAGTTATGTTCTTCAAGTATCAATGGGTACATTTTGTAAGTCCAAAAATGAATGTAGCAATTGCAGATTGACCATTTTTAAGGAACTTATTGGATTTAACAGTAATCTATTTTCTGCTCCGGTTCATAGTTGAGAGCAGAAATGACAGTGGCTACAGATTCATCCCATCTAAAAGGAATGTTGTGAGGGCAGGTATGTTAAGGATGCACATACTGAAGATGTGCTCCATTCATAATGTGCAACAGTTAAAACTACTGGTCAGTTGACTATGGTTAACTTGAGTGCTATGCCGTCATTAGATTTCCTATGCAATACATGGCCTTCATAAAGCATTATAACTACTGAGCTTGAATATCTTTTCCTTTCCCTTGTCTGTGCAATTGATTTACTGAGGTCTGCTGACTCTACATTGCATTGGAAGTAGTATGTACATAAGTATGCAAACTGTAGAAAAATGTATCCATGCTTTTGTTACTTCTAGGTTAGACTACTGCAATGCTCTACTTTCCGGCTACCCGCATAAAGCACTAAATAAACTTCAGTTAGTGCTAAATACAGAATCCTGACTACAACCAAAAGATTTGGTCATATTACTCCAGTGCTAGCCTCCCTACACTGGCTTCCTGTTAAGGCAAGGGCTGATTTCAAGGTTTTACTGCTAACCTACAAAGCATTACATGGGCTTGCTCCTACCTATCTCTCTGATTTTGGTCCTGACGTACACACGTACACGTATGCTACGGTCACAAGACGCAGGCCTCCTAATTGTCCCTAGAATTTCTATTTCTCCTATAGAGCTCAATTTTTATGGAATGGTCTGCCTACCCATGTGACAGACGCAGACTCGGACTCAACCTTTAAGTCTTTACTGAAGACTCATCTCTTCAGTGGGTCATATGATTGAGTGCAGTCTGGCCCAGGAGTGTGAAGGTGAACGGAAAGGCTCTGGAGCAACAAATCGCCCTTGCTGTCTCTGCCTGGCCTGTTCCCCTCTTTCCACTGGGATTCTCTGCCTCTAACCCTATTACAGGGGCTGAGTCACTGGCTTACTGGTGCTCTTTCATGCCGTCCCTAGGAGGGGTGCGTCACTTGAGTGGGTTGAGTCACTGATGTGATCTTCCTGTCTGGGTTGGCGCCCCCCTTGGGTTGTGCCGTGGCGGAGATCTTTGTGGGCTATACTCGGCCTTGTCTCAGGATGGTAAGTTGGTGGTTGAAGATATCCCTCTAGTGGTGTGGGGGCTGTGCTTGGCAAAGTGGGTGGGGTTATATCCTTCCTGTTTGGCCCTGTCCGGGGGTATCATCGGATGGGGCCACAGTGTCTCCTGACCCCTCCTGTCTCAGCCTCCAGTATTTATGCTGCAGTAGTTTGTGTCGGGGGGCTAGGGTCAGTTTGTTATATCTGGAGTACTTCTCCTGTCTTATCCGGTGTCCTGTGTGAATTTAAGTATGCTCTCTCTAATTCTCTTTCTTTCTCTCTCTCGGAGGAGGACCTGAGCCCTAGCACCATGCCTCAGGACTACCTGGCATGATGACTCCTTGCCGTCCCCAGTCCACCTGGCCGTACTGCTGCTCCAGTTTCAACTGTTCTGCCTGCGGCTATGGAACCCCTACCTGTCCCAGACCTGCTGTTTTCAACTCTCTAGAGACAGCAGAAGCGGTAGAGATACTCTTAATGATCGGCTATGAAAAGCCAACTGACATTTACTCCTGAGGTGCTGACTTGCTGCACCCTCGACAACTACTGTGATTATTATTTGACCATGCTGGTCATTTATGAACATTTGAACATCTTGGCCATGTTCTGTTATAATCTCCACCCGGCACAGCCAGAAGAGGACTGGCTGTGTTTCTGTACAACACTTTGAGATATCAACTGATGTAAGAAGGGCTATATAAATTGATTTGATTTGTAGATTCTGTGCCACATTTGAATCAGTCTGAGCCTCTCCTCTTCAGCCACAGCAGTTCTACATGCACTGTGCTATGTCTGTAGGGAGGTCTGTCTCCTCTTCAACTGCCAAGGCCTGCACTTACGATTCCGCAGCAGGAGGGTAAGCCCTGATAATACTGAAGCTGTCTGATACTTTATCCATATAGGCCCTGCAAAAGATGATAGAAAACCATGAATAATAGAGAAAAGACTCATGTTGCTCTGACACATCTTGGTCTGGTCCAATCAGATGGAAGGAGCTATATGGATCTTCTTCAGTTTGCTCCTGTTGTGAGTCCACATGTAGCTCTGCTGTCCCCTCTGGTGACTACCGTACCTACAAGTGTATCTTTGCGTTTGCTTACTGTTGGTTTTGAGGTTGTTTTGGTTAAGAGTACTTTTTTTTACGCTTGTACAGGTGGCCTCATTATGATATTAATATTTTTTATTTGGAAAGCCATTTTCAAACATTTATGCACAAAGCTTAACCTATCGCCATCAATAAGTACCCATTTATTCAGTCTGTGTTGGTGAGGAAGTTTAGCATCTAACTCGCTCTGTGTACTCTAGCCACCACCAAGATGGTCACCAGCAAGTTGTGGTCAGTTGAGTACAACACAAAGCCCGCTTTGATCCAGGAGGTGACGACAACCTCACAGCCCGAGACCGTGGTGGAGGGGCAGTTAGGTGTGAGGCAGGTGGAGAGACTTAAAGGGAGGCCTGTGAAGGGATTTTCTGTCGTGGAAGTGGAGCAGGTCTCTGAAGCACACAGGACATTCGCGGAGTTCTTTGGTGTGGACAAATAGACAGCAACTGTGGTCACTGCCTGATATTCATGTCGATAATTCATCTTGACAATAAAAAAATAAAAACAAATTCTGATACACCATCTTGTTAATATTTTTGTCGGTTAAAATGATCAATGGTTTGAAGAAAAGAGAGGAGACCAACTCAAATATACAAGTTCCTTTTATTAGCATTACTACAGGGGTAAATGTTTTATTGCTACAATTGTATGAAACATTCTGTACAATTATACTTTTACAAATGTTAGATTTAATGAATATAGTAATTGAGATCAAGACCTCAACAGTTTTACCACTTCCCACACTGACTTTCCCCTTAAATCCTTCAATGACCTCAATTACATATTAAACAAAATACTTACATAATTGAAAAACTTGGTTTTTCAAAAAACTGAATCACAGGAAATGAACATTCTCAACCTCCATAATTGAGAAATTAAAAAACTCGCATAGCGTTACAATGTAATTTTGACATTAAAGACCAGATACATTGTGGATGGTATCTTGGATATGTCTGTTTCAGAAAGCTCTGCCAGCCCATCCAGTCTAGTGCAAGACACCCAGGCCTCAATAGTATGAGCTCAGGTGGGAGTGAGTCCCCGGGTGCCTTGGCATGGGAGACCCCGGATACATTGGGCTGGTTGTTGAGTTCCAGTAAGTTGTAGGCGGCCCGAAAAAGTTCCCAGGGGACACGGGCATAGGGGCGGCATGTGTGTTCATGAAGTTCATTTTTGGCTGGTGGCTGTGGTAAGGCTGGGCATAAGATACCTCAGTCTGATACTTAACAATGCCCCCCTCTCCGCCGTGGCCCTGGTGGGCCTGTGAGATGCCCTGGAAGTCAAACTTGTAGGCGTAGCGCTTGCCGTGCACCTTGGTCATGATGTTCTTGTCGTAATAGTAGCGCAGGGCGCGGCTCAGCTTGTCGTAGTTCATGTTGGGCTTGCTCTTGCGCTCGCCCCAACGCTTGGCCACCTCGTCCGGGTCGGTCATCTTGAACTCGCCGTTGGTGCCCTCCCAGGTGATGATGCTGGAGTTGTTGCTGTCCGACAGCAGCTCCAGCAGGAACTGCCACAGCTGGATCTGTCCAGAGCCTAGGAAGAGAAACAGGACGGGGGGTGAGGGGAATGGATGCATCAAAGCGCTGGGTTCTGTTAAAGTGAGCAAGTTCTGTTTCTGAAATGCTTCTCTTAAGAGTAGGATTGTTTGTAGATTAGTGTAGTTTTATCCATATACACATTTACATTTTTCTGTATTTGTATAGATTTTTAAGATGTTTTTTGCTTGAATATACTTATCTACTATTATTTATTGATTTCCATTTCATTCTTTATGCGATTTGCACTGCACAGAACACCAGAAGAATTTTCACTGTGAATCATTGTCATTTTTGTTTGTGTCAATTAATCCTGTAAGGGATGGATTGCCAACTGTCAATTTGACACGAAAATACAACTTAAATCATTCCCGTGCAGTTTCATTCATGCACCATTGACATCTCCTTCTCGTGGACTATTTTGCTATTAAAACATCTGTCATGTCATATCAATGTCCCAATGGGTGTCTTTGTGTCTGAGAATATGACTTGTATAAGAGAACACCAGGATTCTAAATATACTTTGAAGTTTGAACTACTCCTGCAAATGTGACCTTTTTCACTGTGTGTCATGGAGAGAAAGAGAACGTGGGTGGACCAGGCAGAAACCTACCCACAGGCCTGTGAGCGCTGGGGTCAGGCAGCCTGTATGAACTGTGTTTGCTTGTTCGGTTCTTGGAGTGGAGGGCCTGCCCTTCTGTGAGGAGATACAGAATTAATTCTGTCAAACAGGGTCATTCGGGTCAACGGGAGACAATAATTAAAATATTTCAGCCTAGTTTTGCTGATGGTGAATGTATAATGCTTTCATCTCGGTGGAGGTTTTTGTCAATGTGCCATCCCAAACAGGGAATGTATGACCATTAATTGTTCTCTCTTTAAGGAATACCTCGGCCCTCCTCTTTTCTCCTATTCAATCTCTTTTGGAGTGTTACAGTTCATGACACCAAAGCAGACAGTGTAAAGGCCACATTTGTCACCACCTTTTTGGTTCACCAGTTTAACATGGTGCATTATGGGATATGCTCTCACCTGGGTTGGCTAGACGACTGCTGATGGGACCTAATGCTTGGTATGGGTCTGCAAGGAAATTAAGGGTTTGAAAAGTTAAATTGTTTTATTAAGACATTGTTGGCTTGACTATGATACAAAGGTTATACCAGTGTTTCAACAAACTAGGATCAGGAAACGAGAAAGCAGTACAGATGCACACCTTGCACACTTCTCGGTGGAGGCTCTGTGACTCTGGTGCTGTGTTGGTGCTCCATGGGAGAACCTAAATCATAAACAACATGATGTATTTATCAGCATAATGCAAACATGTCAACAAAGTTCCTCTGTTTACTCTTAGTTTGCTCTATCAGTACTATTCCATCTTGAACTACAAAATGCTTGACTTAATGAATTTATTCTCTCCACTGTGAAACACTAGTAATAATTTTTAGAACTAATATCTTGATACAACTATTAGTATGAATCTGCCTTAGTGCTCACAATAAATGCAAAGCACTGAGGATGAGATGTGATGTCGGTTATTATACCTTTGGGTACTGGAGGTGTGATGGGGTTCGATGGCCAGCTGTTCCTTCTGCCTATCTCCTCATAACTGTTCTCTGCTCGAAAAGAACGGAGGGTGAGACGAGGCATCCACAGTTCAAAGAAAGTTCAAAGAGGGCTTTTAAGCATAGAGGACAGACAGGGTAGCAGGGTATATCCATCACTTTTTGACAGCTTCCCTTCTGATTTAAACAAAACTTTCCATAACATTTTTGTACATGGAAGAAGTAGTCAGAAAGGGACTTTTTGGACCTGAATGCCAAAACATGTAGGAGATAAAGGTGCTCAAAGTTGACCCATTTTGCATACCCCACCATGAGACATCCATGTCTTCATCACTGCAAAGGATAAACAGTTGAGTATGATATCAGTTAAGAGCTTCGAGCTTGAACTGTTTTCAAATCAATTATAAAAAGGTTTTTAAAATAATTATGGACTTTTTTACCTTTAACGTTAATTATCTAAAAACGTGCAAACTCTTATTTTCTTCATATATGCATATCTTGTAGCTTAGACCCTACTTTACACAATCTTAGGTTTTTGTGTTGTGCCTGCCATTGGTTGAGACATAACATGCTCTTTAATACAGGGTGGGTGTCATTTCAATCGTAGAAATAGAATGGACATATATTTCAACATGAAACAAATTGGAGTTTCAGCATTTTTTGATAATTTATGTTTAAGGTTCAATTACATTTTTATTTTCAAGAAAGTATCAAATAGTTTGACAACACTATTTGTGAGCTTTTAAATGAGAGCAATCTCAACCGTTTATCTGTTCCATTGATTAAGACATGGCTGTCTCATGGTATGGTGGGGTATGCAAAATAGATCAACTTCGAGCACCTTTATCTCTTGAATGTTTTTGCATTTGGGTCCAAAAAGTAACTTTCTGGGCACTTATATACAATGTGCAAATGTGTATGGAATGTTTCATTCACTTCAAATGGGGGTGCTGTCAAAAAGTGATTGAATTCAAATGGATTTACCCAGCTGCCATAGAAGGAAGGAAGCATTTTTTCCCCAACACAATCATGGTATCAATAATTGCTTCTATTTCACCAGATGCATGTCTGATTACTTCGACAGACAAAGTTATAAGGATCATTTAGTTGCTATTGTTAGCCTGTGGTACCCCAGAGGGCCTTTAACTTGAAATGAGAGGGGTCAACACAGCTAGCCTGCAACTTTTATTTTTTATTTTACCAGGTCAATTGACTGAGAACACATTCTCATTTTCAGAAACAACCTGGGGAATAGTTACAGGGGAAAGGAGGGGAATGAGTAGTTACAGGGGAATGAGCCAATTGTAAGCTGGGGATGATTAGGTGGCCATGATGGTATGAAGGCCAGATTGGGAATTTAGCTAGGACGCCGGGGTTAACACCCCTACTCTTTTGTAAATGCCATGGGATCTTTAGTGACCACAGAGAGTCAGGACACCCGTTTCAATGTCTCATCCAAAAGACAGCACCCTACACTGGGAAATGTCCCCAATCACTGCCCTGGAGAATTTTGATATTTTTTTAGACCAGAGGAAAGAGTGCCTCCTTACTGGCCCTCCAACACCACTTCAAGCAGCATCTGGTCTCCCATCCAGGGACTGACCAGGACCAACCCTGCTTAGCTTCAGAAGCAAGCCAGCAGTGGGATGCATGGTCACTTCCCAGAGTAGCTCAAACTGCACATGCATTGTTTTCAAAAATTCTTCCATGTAGCAAGATGGTGACACTGAAATGATACTTCCTGATCATCAAATGCGCCATTGAGCATTCCTATAGGAAACAATGGGGTATTGTCATCGATGGCTTCGTCCATATTTTTTTTACAGTCTATGGAAGGAAGCCCATAAATGGAGCCTCAAAAAAGTGATTTGAAGCAGCCAGAAGAAAACAGACAAAGGAGAGCTGAAGATGGTCCAGTATTCCTTGGGGTGAGTGTTCTTTTCTTCCGGGCCACCTCTGCTGCCATTAGATTGTCAATTGTGTCCCAAAGTGGGGCCCATACTCCCCCATTTTCCTCTGCTGGTGCAGCTGTTTCCTGTCTGAAACTGACTGTTGAGTCGTGGAGTCATCAACTCAGGGAAACGTTAAAGCACTCTAAACTATGTAATCTGAAATGGCAACTCAAAACTTCATTTTGAATCCATTAAATGAGTGAAGTATTTGATCTGCCTCTGAGAGAGGTTTGAATAGATGCCACAAAACCCCTCCATTTTACTCCCCTTCTCATTTTAAGGCAGTTTATCTCAATGCTTGCTAGCTCCAGGTTCTTTATGCATGCAGTTTAAGGATTTTGCACTAAGTCACTATGTCGTTGGTAATGAGTTGTGAAGTTGTCTTACCTGATTTAACCTGTAGTCTGGGTTGTTGCTGTGTGTTGTTGGTTGGAGTTGTGGGGTAGGAGAAAGTAGGGCTGCCTAAAAAGAGATTCAAAGAAGGTTACAAAATGGATACATAGATCAGTTATGTCCTCATGTAGTATGAAAATAGTCAAATGAAAACTTTCTACGAGTCCCAGGCCGTAACCCTTACTCTGCCGGAGGTAATTGAGGTGGCCGAGCAGGATATCAGTGTTGTAGGCGGACGTGAGGCGCATCATATCCTCCTTGGTCATCTTGCAGAGTGCCTTGCCCTCCAGTGTGTGGAAGTGCATGATGTCCACCTCCTCCAGGCTGTACTCCTTGATGGCCCAGTCCAGCCACTGGCGCACATGGTCCTGGGTCCACACCTCAGGGTCTGGGACCAGGAGAAAGAGGAGAAGGAAGAGAGATCGGTAAGTCGGGGTAACAGGAGGTTGTTGTAACTCACACAGACCCAGCATCTCATAAAGTTGAGGAGTTACTCTTTTGTTTTCTTCTCAAATGAAAAGAAAGGTATTTTAAAATGTACAGTAAGAGCCCAAAGATTAGTATGGACCTCATGAATACCCCAAAATATCAGACAGTAGTTTGGAGACGCCTAGCCTCTGTCTGTACCCTAGGGCAGGGGTTCCCAAACTGTTTTTCTTTGTGACCCACCAATTGAGGTGTCTTTTGAGTCACGACCCACCAAAAGGGGTGAGCAGTGAAAAAAAACAGACACAAACCAAATAATAAGTAAAACATATTGTCTTAGCAGCGGAGAGAAAATGTTGCAGTTTCAAAGCTAATCTACATTTCCTACAATTCTATGCATTTTTACATGGCTAATGCTGTGTTCTTATGCTCAAACATTACAAAATCAATGGGGGCTGATGGTCTAGCTTTTATTCAGATGATTGTTAATTTTCAAAGACTATAGGCTGCTATTGAAAAATAAATAGGTCCTTTATATTTTCTGCATACTTTCTATTTGGTTTTAGTCATTTAAGTTTACACTGAAAGTGTTTTTATCCAGTGTCCCCGGAAGTGGGTCCTGACCCAGAGTATGGGAAACACTGCCCTAGGGCAGGGATCATCAACTAGATCATCAACTTTTTTTTTCTTGAGCGGATGGTCAGGGGGCTGGAACATAATTACAAATCATTTGTAGACTGTAAATTGACCACAAGATGCCCAAACAGATATATTTGATTAAAAAACCTTGCTTACATTTTTATATGATGACTTATCACTTATATTATGTGTGGGAATACTTTTTAACAGGGGGGGGGGGGGGCGGGGCAGCCCTAGGGTCTTCATTGTCCTTGTTTAACATAGCTGTGATGTAATATCCGTGTATTATCATGGCCACTAGAATAACTTGGCCTGTGTGACTCAGGGTAAGAATCAAACCTTGTAGTCTTGTCTATTAATTGTAAGGATGTAATACACCTAATGATGTCTAATGTTTGGAAAATCATCTTAGTTGGAATCTCCCAACAATGACTCATTGGCTGGATTCCATTCCAAAAATGTGCTCCCTTCCCTGTTCCTAAAATCTGCTCTTAATGGCTAAGTCACAAATGATGGAAGATCATTTAACAGGTGAAGGCAATATGATGGGAACACCATCCCAGCCTATTCTCTTCGCAGATCCTTTTTGTGCCACGGGATCTGGTCACCCCTCCGCTGAGTGTGTTGACACCTCACCTGCGGGCACTATGACTCTCTTCTCCTCTGTGGCGCTGTTGGGCGGGGTGGCGGTCTGGGGGCTGGCGCGGGGCTCAGGGTATGAGGCCTGGTAGGCCAGCTGACCCCCATCGTTGCTGCTCATGTGTCGAGAGCGTTTGGTCACACTGCAGTCCACAGGGGACTCACGACTGTCGAGAGAGGGAGAGAGTAGGGAGATGAGTAATATTCTCGTATGATTTTGTGTGATCCTGTTGCAGTATTTATTATGGTGATGGTCAACTCTCTTGAATGTAAAAAATATAACACTAAATAAGTGGGAATGTGGTAAATATAACACTAAATGAGTGGGAATGTGGTAAATACAACACTAAATGAGTGGGAATGTGGTAAATATAACACTAAATGAGTGGGAATGTGGTAAATACAACACTAAATGAGTGGGAATGTGGTAAATATAACACTAAATGAGTGGGAATGTGGTAAATACAACACTAAATGAGTGGGAATGTGGTAAATATAACACTAAATGAGTGGGAATGTGGTAAATACAACACTAAATGAGTGGGAATGTGGTAAATATAACACTAAATAAGTGGGAATGTGGTAAATATGACACTGAATGAGTGGGAATGTGGTAAATATAACACTAAATGAGTGGGAATGTGGTAAATATAACACTAAATGAGTGGGAATGTGGTAAATACAACACTAAATGAGTGGGAATGTGGTAAATATAACACTAAATGAGTGGGAATGTGGTAAATACAACACTAAATGAGTGGGAATGTGGTAAATATAACACTAAATGAGTGGGAATGTGGTAAATACAACACTAAATGAGTGGGAATGTGGTAAATATAACACTAAATGAGTGGGAATGTGGTAAATATAACACTAAATGAGTGGGAATGTGGTAAATACAACACTAAATGAGTGGGAATGTGGTAAATATAACACTAAATAAGTGGGAATGTGGTAAATATGACACTGAATGAGTGGGAATGTGAAAAATATAACACTAAATGAGTGGGAATGTGAAAAATACAACACTAAATGAGTGGGAATGTGAAAAATACAACACTAAATGAGTGGGAATGTGGTAAATATAACACTAAATGAGTGGGAATGTGGTAAATACAACACTAAATGAGTGGGAATGTGGTAAATATAACACTTAATGAGTGGGAATGTGGTAAATACAACACTAAATGAGTGGGAATGTGGTAAATATAACACTAAATGAGTGGGAATGTGGTAAATACAACACTAAATGAGTGGGAATGTGGTAAATATAACACTAAATAAGTGGAAATGTGGTAAATATGACACTGAATGAGTGGGAATGTGAAAAATACAACACTAAATGAGTGGGAATGTGAAAAATACAACACTAAATAAGTGGAAATGTGGTAAATATGACACTGAATGAGTGGGAATGTGGTAAATATAACACCAAATAAGTGGAAATGTGGTAAATATTATACTAAATACGTGGAAATGTGGTAAATATGACACTGAATGAGTGGGAATGTGAAAAATACAACACTAAATATGTGGAAATGTGGTAAATATGACACTGAATGAGTGGGAATATGAAAAATACAACACTAAATAAGTGGAAATGTGGTAAATATGACACTGAATGAGTGGTATAACTTCTCTCAAAGACTGCTAATACTGATGCGCCCTCCTTCACCTGGTTCCGTTGATGTGCTCTCCTCTCTTCCCAGGGTTCTGTGCTCCCGGCCCGGCCCACTCCGGCTCGGTGGGTTCTTGGCTCTCTTCGGAGGCCTGGCTGAAGCTTCCCGGTGACGTCATCTCACCCTTCATGTGCATGGTCGTGGCGGCAGGGAAGGGCGACTCGAAAATGGACTGGTCCTCGCTCACCACGGACAGTGCTTCCTGCCGGCACGGACAAACAGTGGAGTCAGCGGTTACGGTAAGTATGGGCCACAACTAGTCATGTAGTGACGGTATCCAGGAAACTGCCCACACCTCTGTGAGGTTTTTCCACACTAGGTTGAATGGAACACGCATGATGAGATTCCACACCCTAATGAGTCTTGTTCTATTGATGAAGGATTTATTAACTCCTGTTTCTAACTTTGTCATAGTCCAGATGTCTTTAGAATTTGTGATTGGTGACTTGAGGAACATTACTTGGAAAATAGGAGATTGTGGCATGAAGCTTATAAATCACTGTCTTTATTTGATAAATGTAGCTGTAACATAATGTTTGATTGCAGTTACATGCTGTACACTGGCATCGACGTTTTGAGAAATGAGAGCTTCTGTGATCTTTGTCACAGTTTTAATTCGTTGGGATTGGGGTGATGGGAGGGAGCTTGGTGGAGTCAGATCAAGATTTGAGACGCTTTCTTTGTGCTGCTTCCTGTGTTTAACGCTGACAAAGGCCCCCAAACTCCAAACCATTCTTCAAGATGGCACTCTTCTGTGTGAGTGTGTGTGTCTGTGTGTGTCTGTGTCTGTGTGTGTCTGTGTCTGTGTCTGTGTGTGTGTGTGTGTGTGTGTGTGTGTGTGTGTGTGTGTGTGTGTGTGTGTGTGTGTGTGTGTGTGTGTGTGTGTGTGTGTGTGTGTGTGTGTGTGTGTGTGTGTGTGTGTGTGTCTGCGAGGGCGTGTTGTGTCTATACAGTGGGTAAGGATAGGCCTTGTTTTTGAGTCTTTGTGTGGGTAAGTATATATGTGTAGGTCTAAGTGGGAGTAAGTGCGTGTGTGTTTAGAGGACTTCACTATTGTCTTTGCGGCTCGTACGTCAGTGCCGGGCTTTTTTGGTGGCCCACAGGAAATCTGGCCCCCATGTGCAGAGAAACCTTTTGGCACAGGCCAAGGGAAAGGAAACAGAGGGGGGCCACAGTGTAAAGATGTGGCTCATTTAAAGCTGGAAAACAACCTAGGTTTGATGAAGGTAGGGGAGGATTGGGTACGTCGGACAACAAGAATACACAGCCTTGATTGAAGTTCAAAGTCCCGCTCTTCCATTGTGTTACCTGAGCAGGGTAAAGTGTTTTATGCACGGTACACATTTAGTGGCATTTCCTCATTCAGGCTAACAGTGACAGGACTGTTAGCCAAAGCAACATTGTAGCTTAAATAAATGACATTAATATATCAAACAGACATAATATTATTTCAGTACTGATACTGAAATGTTAGCACACGTGATACGTTTGTTTTCAGTGGTAGAGGAACAACACATCAGAGGTCCACCACACTTTCCTCCCTGACCGTTACCCTCTCTCTCCTCTCTTTCTGTCTCTTTCCTCTCGCTCTCTCTTCGACTTTCTTTCTTCTCCCTGTCTGTCTCCATCCTCCTCTCATGTTGTGCAGAGGCCCTGACAGCAGAAGTGAAACTAAGGGCTGAGCTGAGAAGAGGTTGAGGCTGAGCAGCAACGATTCATGGAAAGGGTCATGAGCGCCATTCTCATATTGTAATGTTATGCATTGGAGTGATTTGATCAATTGTTCAACTGCTTATCTTTCATTAAGTTCATTCATTGTTTCAATGGCGTGTTTGTGCATTCACAGCCACAAGCTCATACACCTGCTCTTTCCCCCCCCCCCCTCCCTCTATAGCTTGCAAACTGACACAAATATACCGAATGTGGCCTGACCGCCAATGCCACAACTGACTTCCTGTTCAATGAGTTTCGTAGAAGCTGGGCCCTGTTGCTGAGGAACACAAAATAGTTTCGAAAACAATTTTGTCTGCACACACACATAGCATACACACTACAAATACACATTTTAAAGTCCTGTCAGTGCTGCTGTCCAAGTTCAAGCATACACAGTACAAACGCACATGATCAATTTCCTGTCAGTTCTGCTGTCAAAATTATTTGCAGCATATTTGTGCGTTATCACACTTAGGCCATGTTTTATCTATTGAAAGGTTTGTACTGAATGTACTAAGGCTAATACTAGATGCTGCCATAAAAAGGTTCAACAAAATACAAAAGCCAACTAAACCATACACAGGAAGAACATGTCGGACTGTAAGTTAGAAGTCTGTTGTCTCAGGTTCAGCTGCTTAATGGTTGATGGTTAGCAGCACATCAGATAATCATCTTATGAATCAGGCGCAAAGGGTGGTGCTCACACAGTTCACCAATAGTGACACATCCTTGTACCACAACCATGTACTACCAACTGTTGTGAAACACCCTCGCACTCACAACAGAGCTCTAGCTTAATAACCTCTACTGGAACTCAAACGCAGTGCAAAAGCAAACAAACATTTACTTGTCCAACACTTGCTTCCCACCTGCTCTCTCTTAGTTCCTAGATATATCCTTGATTCACAAGGGAGACTGATTACTAGTCTAAACCAAATGCATTGCAGTCTACATGCTTAAATATCATGGTTAGATTAACTTTTGTTCCATATCGTTGCTGAAGTTGATTTACAGTTGAAGTCGGGAGTTTACATACACTGAGATTGGAGTCATTAAAACTCGTTTTTCAATCACTCCACAAATTTCTTGTTAACAAACTATAGTTTTTGGCAAGTCGGTTAGGGCATCTACTTTGTGCATGACACAAGTAATTCTTCCAACAATTGTTTACAGACAGATTATTTCACTTATAATTCACTGTATCACAATTCCAGTGGGTCAGAAGTTTACATATACTAAGTTGACTGTGCCTTTAAACAGATTGGAAAATGTTGTCATGGCTTTAGAAGCTTCTGATAGTCTAATTGACATTATTTGAGTCAATTGGAGGTGTACCTGTGGATGTAGTTCAAGGCCTACCTTCAAACTCAGTGCCTCTTTGCTTGACATCATGGGAAAATCAAAAGAAACCAGCCAAGACCTAAGAAAATAAATTGTAGATCTCCACAAGTCGTTCATCCTTGGGTGCAATTTCCAAATGCCTGAAGGTACCACATTCGTCTGTACAAACAATAGTACACAAGTATAAATGTAACAGTATAACTTTAGACCGTCCCCTCGCCCATACCCGGGCACGAACCAGGGACCCTCTGCACATATCAACAACAGTCACCCACGAAGCATCGTTACCCATCGCTCCACAAAAGCCGCGGCCCTTGCAGAGCAAGAGGAACTACTACTTCAAGGTCTCAGAGCAAGTGACGTCACTGATTGAAACGCTATTTAGCGCGCACCACCGCTAACTAAGCTAGCCGTTTCACATCCGTTACACTCACCCACCTGTTGACCTCCTTTTCCGCAGCAACCAGTCAACAGGGTCAACAGCATCAATGTAACTTTACACCGTCCCCTCGCCCATACCCGGGCGTGAACCAGGGACCCTCTGCACATATCAACAACAGTCACCCACGAAGCATCGTTACCCATCGCTCCATAAAAGCCGCGGCCCTTGCAGAGCAAGGGGAACTACTACTTCAAGGTCTCAGAGCAAGTGACGTCACCGATTGAAACGCTATTTAGCGAGCACCACCGCTAACTAAGCTAGCCGTTTCACATCCGTTACATAAACATCATGGGACCACGCAGCCATCATACCGCTCAGGAAGGAGACGCATTCTGTCTCCTAGAGATGACTGCACTTTGGTGCGAAAAGTGCAAATCGATCCCAGAACAACAGCAAAGGACCTTGTGAAGATGCTGGAGGAAACAGGTACAAAAGTATCTATATCCACAGTAAAACGAGTCCTATATTGACTTAACCTGAAAGGCCGCTCAGCAAGGAAGAAGCCACTGCTCCAAAACCGCCATAAAAAAGCCAGACTATGGTTTGCAACTGCATATGGGGACAAAGATCATACTTTTTGGAGAAATGTCCTCTAGTCTGATGAAACTAAATTAGAACTGTTTGGCCATAATGACCATCGTTATGTTTGGAGGAAAAAGGCTGGAGGTTTGCAAGCCGAAGAAGACCATCCCAACCGTGAAGCACGGGGGTGGCAGCATCATGTTGTGGGGGTGCTTTGCTGCAGGAGGGACTGGTGTACATCATGCAGATGACATCATGCAGAAGGAACATGATGTGGATATATTGAAGCAACATCTCAAGACATCAGTCAGGAAGTTAAGGCTTGGTCGCAAATGGGTCTTCCAAATGGACAATGACCCCAAGCATACTTCCAAAGTTGTGGCAAAATGGATTAAGGACAACAAAGTCAAGGTATTGGAGTGGCCATCACAAAGCCCTGACCTCAATCCAGAACTTAAAAGGCATGTGCGAGCAAGGAGGCCTACAAACCTGAGTTACACCAGCTCTGTCAGGAGGAATGGGCCAAAATTCACCCAACTTATTGTGGGAAGCCTGTGGAAGGCTACCTGAAATGTTTGACCCAAGTTAAACAATTTAAAGGCAATACACTCAATTAGTATTTGGTAGCATGTAAACTTCTGACCCCCTGGGAATGTGATGAAAGAAATAAAAGCTAAAATAAATAATTCTCTCTACTATTATTCTGAAAATAAAGTGGTGATCCTAACTGACCTAAAACAATGATTTTTTACTCGGATAAATTGTCAGGAATTGTGAAACTGAGTTTAAATGTATTTGGCTAAGGTGTATGTAAACTTCCGACTTCAACTGTATGTTGTGAATTTATTTTAGCTTTGATCTGTGCTGATGGTGCCTTTCTACAGAGGCCTCAAATTGCAGAGTTTGTCTACGAAGGGGAATGTTCATTGCCAAACAAGAAGATTGACTCCGCTAAATATTCAATCGTCTATTATTTAAAAAGTTAATGGATAAAAAGTGTACATCTAAAAAAAAGTTAATTATGCTATTGTTTATCACAATTGAAATGAATAAATATCTGCCTATTGAAACCAGAGCCATATATCAAGAAACTGTTTGTTTTGTTCATTGCATGCAGTTGATCCCTAATTCACTATGGTGATACATGTAGCATGTGACCAACTCTGTCCTCAATATGGTATAGAGGCCAAGAAAGCAGAAGTAGAGGTTGTGTTGAGCTGATTTTGCCAAGGCCTGCAGCAGCTGCTCCTTCAACATGCAAAAACATGTGGTTTTCACAACTTTTGATATGGCTTTTTTTTTACATGGTTTTTAGACAGTAGAAACATAAAGCATGTACTGTAGCTGACAATAATAACGGATACACATGGAGTATGAGCGCGGTCGCCTTGGTTATATTCAGAGTTCATTTATTCACATATTAAACAATGCACTGCCTCGACACATCCAGTGACTTGATACTGTTTTGCAAAGGCTCTGTTGCCTTTTTTCGTGTGGAGGGAGCGGAAATGTGTGCGGAAAGAGGTTTGAGACAGGAAGCCTGCAGAGTTCAGATAACGACACCTGACAAGCGCTCCTGTTTGCAGTTTAGGCCACTATATTCTTTAAATAACTTTGACAAAAACAACTGACTTTATCTGGATGTTTTAGTAAATATCCATGTTTCAGTAGATGGACCTTCATATTTAAGTTTTCAAAGTGTGTGTGTGTGCGCGCGCTCTCCTAAATTACGCTCACTATGTCACTGTAATAACATACCTTTTCAGTAACCAGAAGTAGCCTATTCCCCCCCCCCCCCCTCAGGATATCCAAATAATAGCCTAAGTACGTTAGGCCTATATGTTGTAATAGCTGTAGGATATGAAGAAAAGTAATGATAATTTCGTTATACGTTTCTGGAAGTGATTTGACTTCAGTGGACAAGAAACAGGATGGACACCTGCAATGCGTGAAAGTAGGCTAAAGCTGTTGGTCCAAACACATATACATTTCAATCAATTTAATCAAGTTTAATAACATTTTAATGTAAGTGGTTTATTCCAATGCCTTAGCTTCTTCAAAATATAATCAACATGGTTTTTCAACCAATTTCAAAACCTGTTAAATCCTTTATTTCGTTTCGTTATTGGCCTCTAAATTGATATGTTTCGTTCTGCAAATAGACTGAATTGATCGTGAGATGTATAACCTTGGCAGAAAATCCATTCGTTGTTTTAGTGCATTTTTTTTCCTCAAAATTGAAGGTCCTTGTTGTTTTATAGGACAAGCTATTTAATCCGGTTCTACATATTTTTTGGTCGAACTATTCGTTAACTGTTTGGTTAAATTCACCCTATTTTGTGAAAATAATAATCAGTATTGCTATAACAAGGAATACCTCAATGCGTTATATTTGTAATTGATGCTGTTCTGTTGTCTTGGTCAGCGCTTGTGCCGCACTTCATGAGAAAAATGCGTTTCAGAACAATCGATAAGTCAATATTTGATCTATTCCATTAACAGTTAGGCTACATCTAGTAGCCTAGTTATTCTCACCAATTTAGCTTTAGATCGTCTTTGCATTACCCCATTTTAATAATTCGATTAAAGAAGAATAATTTACTGAAGTCCAGTTTTGTTAATTGGATAAAATAATCCTAACAGTTATTCATATGTTGTGGTAATGATGATTTAATGTTGAAAGAAATGTAAAATATGAAATACCAGTCATCTCATGGATTTCGATCCTCCAACTCTATGGAAAGTGGCCTTATACTCCAAATACATTCCATGGCGCCAAGACACCTGCCACGAGCGCGCTCCAATAAACTTGTACTGATCAAGATTGCTTATATGCTGTGTAATGTGCCTCAAAGGTGTCGTCTTTATCATAAATTGTGACAGGTGCATCACTTCTTTAAATTACCTTTAACTTTCTTTAGACTAGCATATGTGCTTTTAAACCAGGAACGTCTGCATAAAACTTGATTAAATGAAACAATTAAAATCGCGAGTTTTGCGCTCCCCTTTTTACGCGTGCAGTGCTGGACACCATTTCGTTTTTTATCGGTGTGTAAAGATGTAGTGGTTACTTGTGTTATTAAAGAGCCGACATACAACCACGAACGGGAAGGAAGAGGAAATTTTGTACAAGAAGGAAAGAGTGGGGACCTCGCATCACCGCTTTGCCTCTCTCACTCAGCAGAGACGTGCTAACCGACTCAGTGGGTGGCTGCGTATCGTTTTCACAAGCGACATTAAAACCAGTTCAATCGCCTACCTTTATCGTACAGTCCATTGTAGCAGTCACTCAGTCGTTGATTCTCATTTAGTCATTTAAACACGTTATAACTAGTCTGGATAGCCTGACTCAATCGCATCAACCCATACACACGCGCATTTACCCTTTGGCGCAAACCATTGCAGCAACAATTCTTGCTTAGTCCATAACCGGATGGCAGCTTTTTTTCTCTCTCTCACTCTAAATTGGGAAGTGAAGTCACTCTAACAACGCATTAGGGTTGGGTCCCTACTGGTGAAACGAAGTCGTTTTTAATTTCTTACAACATTGCACACAAAAAACTGCTGATTAGCCTACAAACCAACGATGACAATCTTCCTAATCTGACTGCGTAAAAGTTGATCAGGCTGATGATTGGACATAGAGCAATTAAGGTGCAGAGCTGTTTAGGCTTCTGTAGGCTTTGCTCCGAGTGTTGTTATCGTCCAGCAATGTTTTGAGAAGTATTTATTGCCATCATGCATTTTGAGGTGCACAAACACATTGCATCGTGTGTGTTTCAAGCAACATGTAATTTGCTAATTTGTTATTGGACATTGTCGAGATAAATACATTCGTTTGTCATTCAAAAGCCTGTTGCGTGCAACATTCTAAACTTGAATAGCCACATCCTAATAACCATAGTGGTGATAAACATTGTAGAGCCTTCCTGTAGTTTTTCTAAATATGACTCCGGAAATTGCAATTGATGTAAAAACAAAAAAAAACTCTGACCGCAAATTTGCGCACTGTGATAAAAAGAACCTCCTTCCAAAGTAGGTTACAAAGTAAGACCATGTTCCCCTTAGCAAACGGATCATTAAATGTTCTCTTACAAATAACCATCTATCGTCGATATATGAAAGTGCATATTTTAAGGCCTTTACATTTTTAGTCTGCAAGCAGGTCTATAGATGGAGACTATAGATATGGCTAATAATATGATAGGCCCAATGCACTTCCTTGAGGTTGAATGTAAAATATGACTTTAAACAAATTCACAAGACATTGTTTTATGATTTAATAGCGTGCAAAGTTAGACAGTAGAAAATGTGTTTCTGTATTTTCATAGAAAAGATTTGCCTTTAATTATCAATTTCAATGGGTTTATCAGGAAAGCTATCACACATTGCTTATGCCTCAATCTGGCTTTAAGGCACGCATGGAGTAGCCCAAAGCTACTTACGTTTGTCTATCATCAAAATGTGTTCAGAAAATCGAAACTTTCTTTGGCCTTTTAGGTAAAAAATAAATACAAAATAAATAAATAGCCTAGATGAGATGAACCCAAGCCCGATAACAAGGCACAGCATTAATAGCCTGCTAGTATACTTAGATTTATTATGCATTTTCTGTCTTATACATGTAAAAGTTTCTTCATTTGTGAAAGAAAATAACGAACAATAATTTAACTGTCCCTTCAGTCCACTGAACAATGTTTAGGCCTATTTTATTTAAGATCATCTATGATATATTGTGATTGAGGTTCTGGCATTGTTCAGCTTTGTGATATTCTGGAGTTTTTCATTGTGTCACTCGGTTGGTAAATCAGTTGAGTTGATGATGGACTCGTCATCATTAGGCAGGCCAGGAGGTTGTGTAACTAGAACCCCCATGTGTCCTTGTCTGGAGACAAGGGGGGGGGGGGGGGGGGGGTCTCAATCACGACTCGTGTCTCCCACACCATACACGACTTGGCAGCTCACTTTTCCAGATGTATTTTTTTTCTGCTGGGGAAAATTGCGGTGTTTGTTTATACAAGGCGCTTGTGCCGGCCTTATCTGCTCAGGCCACTCACACCGTGATTTCAGAGCTTCAGCATGTAGTTTACGGGCTATTGTTCTGTCGAATGGCTTCTAAAGATATGCTCATGGCCTCCCACCTCATTATAACCAACTTGCAAGTTCTGATTTTTAAAACACCCTATCTGTCTCGCATGGGTTTGTGCCTAGTCGACGTTGCCAAGCATAGAAAAAGGTCATGATTTCCATAGATTTTTTAATGACTAAGTCAATAGCCTATTGATAGGCATATATGCGTTTTGGTGTAGCCTATTGGGTATTCGCTATTGACCTAATTGGGGAAAACATTTTCTCAATACATAGGCTATTTTTAAACTGGCCTAATTGAAATAAAATAATTTGTAGATCAAGTTGTATTCCTATAAAATAATATATCTAGGATTACACTAATAAACTCTCCATTCATTATCTGATCATGAATGGGTTGTCAAATTATCATGAGAGTAAGATAGCCAAATTGGCATGCAATGTGAATTAGATTTTGGGCGCTCAATTGACCATTTTATGATACATTTTTGTGAATGGGTGTGTGTGTGCGGCTGCCAAATCTGTGTTCGTGAGTCGTGGCTGACGTCACGGCCAGTTAAACCGCAGTGTTTTGGGACAGGGGAACGGGGAGTCACGAAGCAAGATGACACATTCCTTTGCGCCGGGGAGCAGGCACGCCCCTCCAAGCTCTGCTGCTTTATAACGGGACTGGGCCGGGCAGAGGGAGACTACACAATTGTAACTCTGAACTCCAAGTGAAAGCAACTGTTCCAGTCAAAGATGTACTGGGATACCATCCTGAAATCCAACGAGAGAAACATAGATACCAGAGACTCTAAAATAAAGGTAGGATTTTGCCTCGTGCGATTTTAAGTTTGTTAATGTATGCAGCCTGTACGAACACTTAAAATGATTAAGAATGCAATATGTATTTACATTTTCAGAGACCATTCGATTATACATATCAACCAAAGCTGTAAAATTGTATGAAAAAGATGTTCAACAATAAAATGGGCATGGCATATGTATTCCACTTTTTTCCACACAGATGGAGATATACCAAGCTGGATATTATAGGGAAGACTTCAGAACACAGGAAGTCCCTGCTGGTTTGGACTTTGCATCATATGGTAAGTCATGTTCTCATTGGATCACTTATTGATGAACACAGATCAATGTATCAGTTCAGATTGAACTACACTCCAAACCAAATAACTGCCACCAACGCCACTAAAATTACGATTAATCATCAACTTTAATAGTTATCATTTTACACTCTGAAACGAACTTTCGGAGTATCCACATTTTTCTACGATAAGATTTTGAGCTATGTTTCCTGTAGCTCTGTGTGGTAGTTGAAGGACAAAGGAAATGTTTTTTGCAGAGTTGGTATCTCATCAGCCCTGTCAGAAACTCAAAATGAGACCTTGACATCTGCTTCTTCTACCCAACTGAGGGTTGTGTCAGGAAAAGGGGTGCTGGGGTGTGTGTCCATGCACTGTTTGTAGGAATGTCAGTCTGACTGAGGGAGGTAGAGCCGAGATGGGGTGGTCGGGTTAAAGACCCTCCCTCTCTCTTTCCCTAATCCTTTCCTCCAGACTTCCTTCTCCAACAGATTTAGAGCCCCTCTCCTCCCCCTTCATCACTACTCTGTCACACTCCCTCCGCTGGCGTTTCCTCCTCTTTCCCTCTGTTTCCTCTTCTCCCGCCATTCAACTCAAATGGGTATGGTTGAGATTTTGTTCTGGGTGCTGCAGAATAGTTGTTGAATAGATATATTAATTAGTATTAGTATTACTATTATTAAACGTAAATTAGAATGATGAGTAATAGTAGTAGACCATAACATATTATTGCTTGTAGAATAGCAGTTGGACCGTCTTTAGAGATACACTTGTAACCCCTTGGGTAGCATTATAACCTATTACATTCTAAATCAATTCTATTTCTATTCCATTTTGAGTTCTGTTTAGATCTTTATGCCTTTTGACTCACCCCCATCCTTCTCTTCTATCTCCGTGACCTCCAGACTACAGTGATGAAGACCTGTCTTTTCTATTAGACAGTAAAGGACCAGGGCAGCAGCAACAGTATCCAGAGAGTTATGGAGAGCTGCAGAAGAATCCACGTCCGTACGACAACAAAGGTACACCTACAAAGACTCTTACAGAGACTCTTTAACAACCACTTTATTAGACCACTCTGATAAGCATTCTGGGGGGGGGGGATCACTAGATCGGCCTGTCAATGACCATTGACTAACTTCTGGTGTTGCTCACGTCTTTTTATTTTTTACGTCTTTCATTCTTTTTTTCAGTAACCTCAAGTGACTCTGTCCTGTTCAACCTGGATTCATACCCAGAGTTTAACTGTTGGGCGTCATACCCAAGTGGTGAGTGTCAGTCCCCTATACTCCAATCCATATGTTTCTATCATTTTGAGAATGATTCTATTATCAACACCTGTTGTAGTTTTCGAAATGAATGAATATTGATCATGATTGTTCATTCCTTTTTTCTCTCTATTCATTATTAGATGGGCTGACTTTGGGCCAGTCTCAAGCGGGGTTCCAGGATTCCACCCAGACGTACCACAGCCTTGTGCCCCTGTGTTCCCCAGCCCAGAGTGGACAGTTCAGCCCGGGCATGGAAGATGCCAGCACCAGCAACTCTTTCCTCCCTGGAAAAGGAACGAGCCACAGAGGGACCCCCAGCACTGTCAGCCTGGACCACCTCAGTAAGAAAGCCCACACATTTTGAGACATAACGCAACAAAAAAATGTATCAACCAATGCATGACCATGAGGCCTATTTGTGTTTAAAAACATATTGCCTGTTTTTGTTTGTAGGCTGTGTAATATCTAATTCATATCATTTTTAAAGCTGTTTATTTAACTTATAAAAATAACCACACAGAGAAATCCATAGGCTATGATTACTTGGATAATATTTACAATGACTAACTCCTCCTCCTCTTCCATAGATGAATCTGAGCAAAGCTACACCCGTCACTCAGGTGAAAAACTGTATGACTCAGAAGCACAGAAGACCTCCTTCTGGCCGGACTACCCCTCTCCCAGCTATAGCGCATCCCTGCCGCCCCCTCACCACCCTCCATCTTGTTCCTCAATCCCTGGACCACAGCAGCCCTCAGAGCTGTACTGCCCCCGTGTGGCCAAACGCAAAAGTGCACACTCCCAAAGACCCGAGAGGGAAGGAGGACAAGTGATGGGAATGTCAGTTTATCCAGGTAAGACTAGTCTCTTATCATGATTTATCATTACTACTGTTATACACATGTGTGTGAGCATGGGTAGTATGTGTATATTGGAGCCTGATTGTGTGTTTGCTCTAGAATGTGCCTCTGTCATTACTGTGTCTTCTTTTAAATAGAAACAAATTCATAGTATATCTTAAGAGTAGCAGGCAAATCAACAACGTTTTATCCATTCCAGTCCATTCAGAATTTGTTCATGTGTATTTTCTCTCTATTCAGGATCAGGGCCCATCCAATTGTGGCAGTTCTTACTGGAGCTGCTTCTAGACTCCTCCTGCTGTACCTTCATCTGCTGGACAGGAGACGGTTGGGAGTTCAAGATGTCCGACCCAGCAGAGGTGAGTTTCTCTACTGATTGTGAGAGATTTTAACCACTCGTAGTAGGAGTTGGAAACCAGCACAGGATTGAGCAGTGGGAATATGCTATCAGGCGTTTGTGTTTTTTTTTTTTAACAACCACCCCTTTTGTGTTTCATCCAGGTGGCCAAGCGCTGGGGTCAGTGTAAGAACAAGCCCAAGATGAACTATGAGAAGCTGAGCCGCGGCCTGCGCTACTACTACCACAAGAACATTATCCACAAAACGACGGGCAAGCGCTACGTCTACCGCTTCGTCTGCGACGTGCAGGGGATGCTGGGAAAGACGGCACAGGAGGTCCTAGCCAGCCTGAACATTTTACCCACGAGTACAGAGTCAGCCTGGCAAGGCCAGGGGGCACCAGTATTATCGCCAGAGTCCAGCGAAGCATGGGCGTCGCAGTAGGGGGAGTGTACCAGCAGCTACATCACTAATATGCTATGTAGAACAAACATGCCTCTTAGACATGTAGAAAATGAATCACATTGGCTCTATTTATGGCATTTCTATCTGCACCATTAGACAATGTTTGGTGTAAGACTTTTATTACCAAGTGATACAGTAGTAGCCATAGATGTGGGAAGTAGGGGTGCTTCACTCCTGAAAATCAGAATAAACAAATTCTGTTGTAGCCTTCAATTAGATTTCATTTTAGTGTATGACTTACCTCCTATTAACATCAGCAGAATAAGAGCTCAATGAAACTGTAAGCCCAGCTGTCTCCAATACTGATGCTCTTTATGTTAATTACATGGTTAGTGATTAACAACCCCCCTCCATCCTCAAGTACTTCTTGCCTCTAAAATAATGGGTGCATGACACCACTTCTTACCACCCATGCTGTTGAACAATGTTCAACATTAACTTTGACTGTGAGGATCTATTTTTATACCCTAACATATCTACCTCTTTTATTGCTGACAAAGTAAAGCTAAGAGGGACCATGCTTGTTCTGTTGAATATAATGTGTATGATTTACATGATTTAGGGAACAATATTGTTTGTAAAATGTTTGTAAATAAACTGTACATAACTTGAAAATACTATTTAAAATGTTCTGTATTATTTCGAAAGGTATAAAGGCCTATATTAAAAAAAAAAAAAGAAAACACTCAAATGAGCAGGCAAAGATGTATACAAATAATATAATAAATAATACATCCGTTAGATAAATGCTAAATTAATAATAATGGATTAGGCTATTTTGTTTATTCTGGAGTGTGTTGATGGACCGCCCCTTGGCCTACGACGTCAGATGGTGCGAAGATGTACAGTATCTTGAAGAGAAGCCTATTAGACAACATAGAATAGAAGACACATAGCCCAATCTCACAAAACCTGGTTTAAATTACAGGTTGGCATAAAATAGGCCAAAAACCGTTGGCGACATATTAATCGGTGTCTTTGAAGACTTGGGAGAACCTGAATTGAAGAAGTTCAGACGTAAACTCTGTGACCGCAAGCAGGAGCCAAAAGTTCACAAGAGCATTGTTGAGAAAGCGGGCCCAGTGGACTTGGTAGAGCTTCTGACCCGTACATTCACTGAATACGGGGCTGTGAATGTGGATATAGAGGTCTTGGGTGCAATTAACTTCCAGGGTGCAGCAGGGAACTGACGGATTTCAAGAAATGTAAGTCGAATAAAGTAGGAGGCACGTACATCGGACATTTAAAAAAAATATATTTAATTTCATATCTTTGAAATGTTTAGAAACCACTTCAGTTAACAGCAAAGTAGGTTAGAACAAACCTTTATTAGACCTAGGTCCTAAATAAATTGCATTGAAATGTCCATAACGTATGGAAGGAAAACTATAAGGAAGTTGACAGTTTTACTTTCACTTATGCGAGCATTCTATTTTGCTCTTCTGGCCAGAATGATATCATACAGTAGCATATATTCAATTTGCAACTCAAAATAGGCCTATAGGCCTAATACATTATACCATAAACACACATTTCGATTGCTTGCTGATTTCTATTTATCTTTAGGCCTACTATTCATATTTTTATTCGATTGGTGGTGTGTCATGAAGCCTATTTTACAGCTCACAGATCTTGCGTAACATCTGGTGCTGCAATGGCTGGTGCACCTGGAAAAAAGAACATGATCAAAGGTAAACACTAAACCAGGTGTTATATAGCCTAATGTCTCAAATATGCCGACGTTATTAAAATGTATGTTTTACTGTAATTAGTGATGGTTAATGGGGAAACATTCAATACCTAAAGTATTCTACCTCGATGAGCAATCACAAAAGTCCTTCTATTTAATTTCTTCTTCAACATACTGTAGTTGCAACTGCTGCCCTCCTCTAGAATCCTCAACAGCATTTTTCACTCCCCATAGTTTATTTAATCCTGTCTGAATTAGAAAAAGTGCATCACGTCTATCCTCCAATTTACACACCCTACACACATGCACGCACACAAACACAACATTAAAGGAGGCATGTAGAGATACAGTGCCTTGCGAAAGTATTCGGCCCCCTTGAACTTTGCGACCTTTTGCCACATTTCAGGCTTCAAACATAAAGATATAAAACTGTATTTTTTTGTGAAGAATCAACAACAAGTGGGACACAATCATGAAGTGGAATGACATTTATTGGATATTTCAAACTTTTTTAACAAATCAAAAACTGAAAAATTGAGTGTGCAAAATTATTCACCCCCCTTAAGTTAATACTTTGTAGCGCCACCTTTTGCTGCAATTACAACTGTAAGTCGCTTGGGGTATGTCTCTATCAGTTTTGCACATCGAGAGACTGACATTTTTTCCCATTCCTCCTTGCAAAACAGCTCGAGCTCAGTGAGGTTGGATGGAGAGCATTTGTGAACAGCAGTTTTCAGTTCTTTCCACAGATTCTCGGTTGGATTCAGGTCTGGACTTTGACTTGGCCATTCTAACACCTGGAAATGTTTATTTTTGAACCATTCCATTGTAGATTTTGCTTTATGTTTTGGATCATTGTCTTGTTGGAAGACAAATCTCCGTCCCAGTCTCAGGTCTTTTGCAGACTCCATCAGGTTTTCTTCCAGAATGGTCCTGTATTTGGCTCCATCCATCTTCCCATCAATTTTAACCATCTTCCCTGTTCCTGCTGAAGAAAAGCAGGCCCAAACCATGATGATGCCACCACCATGTTTGACAGTGGGTGTGTTCAGGGTGATGAGCTGTGTTGCTTTTACGCCAAACATAACGTTTAGCATTTTTGCCAAAAAGTTCAATTTTGGTTTCATCTGACCAGAGCACCTTCTTCCACGTGTTTGGTGTGTCTCCCAGGTGGCTTGTGGCAAACTTTAAACTACACTTTTTATGGATATCTTTAAGAAATGGCTTTCTTCTTGCCACTCTTCCATAAAGGCCAGATTTGTGCAATATACGACTGATTGTTGTCCTACGGACAGAGTCTCCCACCTCAGCTGTAGATCTGTGCAGTTCATCCAGAGTGATCATGGGCCTCTTGGCTGCATCTCTGATCAGTCTTCTCCTTGTATGAGCTGAAAGTTTAGAGGGACGGCCAGGTCTTGGTAGATTTGCAGTGGTCTGATACTCCTTCCATTTCAATATTATCGCTTGCACAGTGCTCCTCCTTGGGATGTTTAAAGCTTGGGAAATCTTTTTGTATCCAAATCCGGCTTTAAACTTCTTCACAACAGTATCTCGGACCTGCCTGGTGTGTTCCTTGTTCTTCATGATGCTCTCTGCGCTTTTAACGGACCTCTGAGACTATCACAGTGCAGGTGCATTTATACGGAGACTTGATTACACACAGGTGGATTGTATTTATCATCATTAGTCATTTAGGTCAACATTGGATCATTCAGAGATCCTCACTGAACTTCTGGAGAGAGTTTGCTGCACTGAAAGTAAAGGGGCTGAATAATTTTGCACGCCCAATTTTTCAGTTTTTGATTTGTTAAAAAAGTTTGAAATATCCAATAAATGTTGTTCCACTTCATGATTGTGTCCCACTTGTTGTTGATTCTTCACAAAAAAATACAGTTTTATATCTTTATGTTTGAAGCCTGAAATGTGGCAAAAGGTCGCAAAGTTCAAGGGGGCCGAATACTTTCGCAAGGCACTGTATAGGCACCTATCAAATATATTATGTATGCTTTGCATTCCATCACTGCCAAAAGTCCCAAGTCATGTCCTCTCTCTACCTCAGACAAACACTTTGTGGACCATCACCGGACGGCCCTGATTGACAGAGTGAGCCAGGTGGAACCCCTACTGGATAGACTCCTGGAGAGGGGAATCATCACCCAAAACGCCTACAGTGAAGTGAGGGCTAACAGAACCAATCAGAAAAAGATGAGGGAGCTTTTCGACGGCCCTCTGAAAGCATGTGGAGCCAAAGGCAAAGATATATTCTTAGATATTCTGATGGATTTGGAGGCATTCCTGATCAATGACCTGAAGGGGGAATAATGAGGATAGGGGCCATTTTTCTTTTTTCTAAGGCAAGTGACAAAAATATGATGATAATAATGCACTCTGTTTGACATTATATTCTTAAATTGGAAAAATGAATTGTCTCCAACATTTGCAATAAAATAAACATTTTATATTGACGGCTGTTTTTTTCTTTTCATTAGCAAATACTGTGTGGTAAATTCTAATCATCTAGCTTTTTTTAAACTCAACAACAGAAAACAAATGAACAAATCGAATCAAAACAAATGTCACATGGTGTAAAAGAGGGGAGAGGGAGGCAATGCAAATAGTCTGGGTAGCCATTTGATTAGAAGTTCAGGAGCTTTATGGCTTGGGGGTAGAAGCTGTTTATAAGCCTCTTGGACCTAGACTTGGTGCTCCGGTACCGCTTGCCCTGCGGTAGCAGAGAGAATAGTCTATGACTAGGGTGGCTGGAGTCTTTGACAATTTTTAGGGCCTTCCTCTGACACCGCCTGGTATAAAGGTCCTGGATGGCAGGAAGCTTAGCCCCAGTGATGTACTGGACCGTTTACACTACTCTCTGTAGTGCCTTGCGGTCGGAGGCCGAGCAGTTGCCATACCAGTCAGTGATGCAACCAGTCACGTTCTCGATGGTGCAGCTGTAGAACCTTTTGAGAATCTAGGGACCAATGCCCAAACTTTTCCGTCTCCTAAGGGGGAATAGGCTTTGTCGTGACCTCTTCACGACTGTTGGTGTGCATGGACCATGTTAGTTTGTTGGTGATGTGGACACCAAGGAACTTGAAGCTCTCAACCTGCTCCACTGCAACCCCGTTGATGAGAATGGGGGCGTGCTCGGTCCTCTTTTTCCTGTAGTCCACAATCATCTCCTTTGTCTTGATCACGTTGAGGGAGAGGTTGTTGTCCTGGCACCACTCGGCCAGGTCTCTGACCTCCTCCCTATAGGCTGTCTCGTCGTTGTCGGTGATCAGGCCTACCACTGTTGTGTCATTGGCAAACTTAATGATGGTGTTGGAGTCGTGCCTGGCCGTGCAGTCATGAGTGAACAGGGAGTACAGGAGGGGACTGAGCATGCACCCTTGAGGTGCCCCTGTGTTGAGGATCAGCGTGGTGGATGTGTTGTTACCTACCCTTACGACCTGGGGGGCGGCCCGTAAGGAAGTCCAGGATCCAGTTGCAGAGGGAGGTGTTTAGTCCCAGGATCCTTAGCTTATTGATAAACTTTGAGGGCACTATGGTGTTGAACGCTGAGCTGTAGTCAATGAATAGCATTCTCACATAGGTGTTCCTTTTGTCCAGGTGGAATAGGACAGTGTGGAGTGCAATAGAGATTGCATCATCTGTGGATCTGTTCGTGCAGTATGCAAATTGGAGTGGGTCTCGGGTTTCGGAATAATGGTGTTGATGTGAGCCATGATCAGCCTTTCAAAGCACTTCATGGCTACAGATGTGAGTGCTATGGGTCGGTAGTCATTTAGGCAGGTTACCTTAGTGTTCTTGGGCACAGGCACTATGGTGATCTGCTTAAAACATGTTGGTATTACAGACTCGGACAGGGAGTGGTTGAAAATATTAGTGAAGACACTTGCCAGTTGGTCAGCGCATGCTCGCAGTACACATAATGGTAATCCGTCTGGCCCTGCAGCCTTGTTGATGTTGACCTATTTAAAGGTCTTACTCACATCAGCTGCGGAGAGCGTGATCACACAGTCTTCCGGAACAGCTGGTGCTATTATGCATGTTTCAGCGTTATTTGCCTCGAAGCGAGCATAGAAGTAACTTAACTCGTCTGGTAGGCTCGTGTCACTGGGCAGCTCTCGGCTGTGCTTCCCTTTGTAGTCTGTAATGGTTTGCAAGCCCTGCCACATCTGACGAGCGTCAGAGCCGATGTAGTATGATTCGATCTTAGTCCTGTGTTGCTGCTTTGCCTGTTTGATGGTTTGTAGGAGGGCATAGTGGGATTTCTTATAAGCTTCTGGGTTAGAGTCCCGCTCCTTGAAAGCGGCAGCTCTAGCCTTTAGCTCATTGCGGATGTTGCCTGTAATCCATGGCTTCTGGTTGGAGTATGTACATACGGTCACTGTTTGGACGACATCATTGATGCACTTATTGATGAAGCCAATGGCTGTTGTGGTGTACTCCTCAATGCCATCGGAGGAATCCTGGAACATATTCCAATCTGTGCTAGCAAAACAGTTCTGTAGCTTAGCATCTGCTTCATCTGACCACTTTTTTATTTATGTACTCACTGGTGCTTCTTGCTTTCATTTTTGCTTGTAAGCAGGAATCAGGAGTATAGAATTATGGTCAGATTTGCCAAATGGAGGGTGAGGGAGAGCTTTGTAATGCATCTGTGTGTGTGGAGTAAAGGTGGTCCAGAATTTTTTCCCCCTCTGGTTGCACATCTAACATGCTGATAGAAATTTGGTAAAAAGGATTTAAGTTTCCCTGCATTAAAGTCCCCGGCTACTCGGAGTGCCGACTCTGGGTGAGCATTTTCTTGTTTGCTTATGGCGGAATACAGCTCATTCAATGTTGTCTTAGTGCCAGCCTCAGTCTGGGGTCGTATGTAAACATCTACAAAAATTACAGATGAAAACTCTAGAGGTAGATAGTGTGGCCTACAGCTTATCATGAGATACTCTATCTGAGGCGAGCAATAGCACGAGACTTCCTTATATATCGTGCACCAGCAGTTATTTACAAAAATACATAGTCTGCCGCCCCTTGTCTTACCAGACGCCACTGTTCTATCCTGCCGGTACAGCATATAACCAGCCAGCTGTATGTTGATAGTGTTGTCGCTCTGCCACGACTCCGTGAAGAATAAGATATTACAGTTTTGAATGTCCCATTGGTAGTTTAATCTTCCGCGTAGGTCATCGATTTTATTCTCCAAATATTGCACGTTTGCTAGCAGAATGGAAGTGGGAGTTTATTTGACCGCTTACAAATTCTCAGAAGACATTATGTACAAAATAAGTACAAAATAAGTACAAATATTGCAAACAATGCAAAGAAACGACAAAAAAATGCACAATTGGTTAGGGGATACTTAAAACATCAGCCTTCTTCTACGGTGCCATTGAATACATGTAGTAACATGGTGTTATGTAGCCTATAAAAATGAGTTTACAATACATCTGTGCTGAGGCTATGTCGTTTCTTAAACATAAACAAGCATACGGCCATTTTAACGTAAACGTCTGCTTATCATAAGTGAGCCATTGATAGCCTGGTCCTAGACCTGTTTGATCTGTCTTGTCAATTAGTTGTCATTGTTTGCATGGCAAGGACTGGCATGATGATGGCACAAACAGATTGGTATCCGGGAGTGTATCTTTGAGTCGCATTAGAGTTTCTATTGGACACATTCAGGAAGCTCCCTCCGTTTCGTTCTTTCTGTTTTGTTTGCATCAGTCTCCTCTTTTTGGTTTATTTTGGTTGCTATAGCTAGTGAATACAGGCTACCGTCCATATTTGGCTGTCTGTAGATGTAGATGGGATAATGGCAGTTCATGTGCTAGTCGGAACTAGGTAACTGCATTCCCGATTTACTAACTGGGTGAACTAGTTTGAACTAGGAAACTGACATTTCCAAACTTCCGAACTGGTTGTAGTTATACTGGTGCTGCGTTCAGTCAGTTAGCAAGTCGGAAATGCGTTCTCCTAGTTCCGACTAACACATGAACGCACATTAGCCTGTTTTTACACGTTCCAAGGAATTCTGCCTTTAGTTGCATGTTCAACACATTCACAGTGTCTTTTTTTTTTTTTTTTATCTTTGGGGAGGACACATCATCTGTTTAAAAATGCAGGCTACTTGCACAAAATGTTATCTTAGTAGGCTTGTGTGACAATGCTTTGTTTGAACAAAACTAATTTAATATTGAACAGTCCACTCAATGTATTTGAAATAAAACGTAATAAAAAAGTATAAAATAAAATGCATACACTATGCTGCTAGCATAATCAAAAGCCACAGTTGTTCACGTTAAGTTTCTGTCTTCAGTGTGTCTGTAGTTTAAGAAAACACAGGATTAGGCAAAAACTACAACTCCCTGCATTCATTGGGAGAGTTAGCTAACAGCACCAAACAAACATGTCCGACCTCTTCTAATTATACCAAAGTGATCCGACCTGATTGTTGTCTGGCGCTGAACCTATTGGGAAATAACACTGTCTGAAACTAATGAGAAGGACAACTGTATTTTAATAAGGTTAGTGCAATTAGTATCTTGTTAGCTAGATGCTTTGTTTATCTAAAACGCGCATAGAACGATGCAGTTAGCCATGAAGCTCAGCTAGCATGATTTAGCTTCTAGCTATCCGGGTAATAAAGATGACAGCTAGCTACTGGTGTTCTTTCATAACACGGGAATAGTTACAGTAGTCACCGATACATGTCTGTGAGGTTACATGCTGTAGCTTTAATGCATGTGACAGTAGGTGTCAAATTAACAAGTGCATAATTCCATCAAATATTGGAATACTACCAGCGTGGGTACAACCAATTTGTTTCTACTATCATTCCACTCCTTACCAATCCCTGGCAATGACATGGAGTACAAGGAAGGGCATGTTAGCAAAAGTGTTTCTGTGTTTCAGACTAGACCACTACCAACAAAATGTAAACAATGGTTCAAAAGCATCCCATGACCTTTTCAAATGCATGATATGCATCCCTATGCTAACAATTAAGTGTGGGAACAAATACAACAAGCAACATCATGTTTCTTGTCACTGTTGGGCAGGTGTGTGCTTCTGCGTGCCCCAGCAGAGATGAGTTACGCCATGCAGCTGTTGATTCACCGTGGGGATATCTGTCATGGCCGCATGCTGCTCCCCCTGGGCCTCCGGCCCCTTCTCCGCACGCTGAGTTCTGGTCCCCGTGTGAGCCGCAGCCTTCGGGAGAGCTACCAGCTGCTACAGCTTGAGCTTCCAGATGTGGGCGAGAGTAGCCCTGCGCAGGTGAAAGAAGCCTACCTACGCATGGCCAAGCTGTACCATCCAGACTCGGGCGCTGCTACAGCAGACGAGGCACTGTTTGCGCGGGTAGAGGAGGCATACCGCGCCGTGCTGGCGCACCAGTCCCGGCTTCAGAGCTGTGGGGGTTCGATGGAAGAAGAGGAGGAGAAGGTGAAAGGCGTGGCTCCTCAGCACCGCCACTACCTGAGCTACGAGGGCGTGGGCTCTGGGACGCCTAGCCAGCGCGAGCGCCAATACCGTCAATTCCGAGTGGATCGGGCGGTGGAGCAGGTCCTCGACTACCGCCAGAAGGAGCATGAGACGGCGGCTGCAGCCGAGGGGGCGCTGGTGGAGAGGGATGTCCGCCAGCGCAGCCGGCAGATCAAGGTTACACAGGCAGTGGAGAGGCTGGTGGAAGACCTCATTCAGGAATCCATGTCCCGGGGAGACTTCCGCAACCTGAGTGGCGCCGGGAAGCCCATCAACAAGTTTGAGCACAACCCGTATGCCGACCCCATGACCCACAACCTCAACCGCATCCTCATCGACAACGGCTACCAGCCACCCTGGATTGTCACGCAACGCGACATCCGAGAGGACATCGCGCAGATCCGAGAGAGACTGCTGCAGGGCCAGGCGCGGCTCACCGACCCCATGAACCCCAGGGAGCATGCTCAGTGGCAGCAGCTGTGTGGGGTGGTGGCGGATGACCTTATGAAGCTCAATAAAACGGTGGATAACTTCAACCTGATTGCGCCCATGCTTACCATGCAAATGGTCCACTTCAGTTTGGAGCGTGAGATCGACCGTGCAGAGAAAGCAGCCTTTCAAGGCAGACAGGAGAGCAAGAGGGAAAGAGTGAGGGAGTGGGAGGAGCAGAGAAGAGAAAGAGAAAGGGAGCGGGAGAAGAGAGATAAGATTAAAACACATCAACACTCTTGGCAAGGCGGCCTGCTGGCATGGATGCAGAATTTACTCAAATGAGCAATGGACCTTGAAGGCAAAATTAGATAAAAAAGGATATCTCAAATCAAACTTTTATTTATAATCCATTTACACAGGTGTCAACACACTTCGAGAGGACAAGACAGAGGTGTTGAATCATTTGTCTTTTATGTCATTTTCAGTGTTTTTGCTACATTGGGTTGATTACAGTAGCATGTTATAACACACAGAATAATACAACAAGCCACTACTACAACACGGTTACTTGACCTTACTGTAACTCAACTGTGCTTTACAATAATACTACACAGTGTCAGTGTCTGGACCTCAGGACACAATGGTAATGGTATCGGACTACAATAATCCATTTAATGAAATACTTTGAATCTACGTTTATAAGCTAAGCAATTCTAATTACATTGATTTGTTTCTTTGCTGAATGAAGGAATGAAAGTATAGAATACTCAATGTTCGTTATGAATGAGCAGTTGACTGAAACTGCTCTGAACTCAAATACGGGGAAACAGAAACCACTGAAGATTTTTTCGCACACTTCCAGTCAGATGAAAATCTCTTTAAATAGGAGGTAAGCTTTCGGTCAGTCGACTGACCGAATGCTAAGCTACTATGACTGGAAGTGTGTGGTGACTTTTTCCAGTTTTGCATTTTGCCTCCCGCAACTTCACTAATCGATAATGGGTGTGCGGTAGATTCTGCCTATGATTGCATTACAATAAAAGAGGTACTGTAACTCAATCTCTCGCTCACTTGTCATTGTGACTATAATATGTTATATTAGGATTGAGAACATCAACACTATTAACTCCTCACTATCCATCCCAATCTATCCTGGGAGCTGCTCCAATGCAGCAGGGTTGCAGATGACCATGGGGTTCTTCCCGTTGTCTCCAATACGTGTGTCTGCCTCATGCAGTGCCCGTGTGACGGCCCGTGGGAGGGTGAGTCCTTTGGTCCAGTCGTGGGCAATGTACTGGTGATACGGATCGTGGGAGCTCTCTAGCTTCTTGGAGCGGATGTAGCTCAGCATGATACCAAACGTGAAGAAACTAAACATACCTACCATCAGTAGAACATACACAAATCCCTGAGCTTGAGCCTTAGGTATAGCCCCGCCCACTGGGAGAACGACCTGCTGGGTAGTGTAGTTCTGAGAGAGTACTGGGACCAGTAAACCTGTGCCGTTCAGACATTGCTGTAGGAAGGACAGCAGGAGAGTCTGCAGCTCTGTGCCATTTAAGTGCAGCATTGCTGATCTCTGCTGGTTGTGGAAGGGAACTGCTGCTCTTGTCAACTGATGAGGGAGGAGAGCCTTGGTCAGTACACTCGCCCAATGAGACACAAACAAAAACACACATTGCAGAAAGTCTAACACAGACACGGCACAGCCAATATGACAAACACAAACTAATGCTGCGGAACTCACTTCTCTGTTCTCTTGCTGTGGATAAAAATATTTTATCTCTAGTTGCTCCGATGGCTTCTGCCTCAGTTTCTGTTGACCTGCCTGAGAAAACTTGGTATTACACATCTAAGATACAAGTGTAGGACAAATTATCAATCACAGAAGAAATATGTAAAATGAAGAGTGCAAATACCTTTGGAAGCTCTCTGTAATTGTTGCTCACAAAGGTGCTAGTAGAAGATGGTGACCTTTTTAAATAGAGTACTCCGTTGATTTCCGTTGATTTCGAGGGGAAAAACTGTAAGGTAATCTGGTTCCACCTACACTTCCACTCCAAGACTTCTCTTTCTCTCGCTCTCTCTCTCGCTCTGTCTCTCTCTCTCCCTCACACACATACACACACACACACTGACGGACACATGAGCTTAACCACGTCAACACGTTTAATGAGCCATAGATGTCATGTCAGAGGTCAAGGTCAGAACCTCCCCATGGTATGGTAGTGGGGCTGTGTGATTTACTGTTATGACCGCAGGACACTGTGGTTCAGTTACGGACACTTCAGTACAGTTAAACCTGTGTGGTAATAACTCTGCTATAGTTGTCTCCATAGCTATGATCACCTGGTCAACATGCTTCAGTGTTGTAAGGTGTATGGTCAGTTTTGTGGTCACTTCTGGATTGTCATATCTGTATGTATGGTCAGTCTTACGTTCATGTGTGGTTGTGATGGAGCTAGGTTGTAGAACAAAGCGGCATTCAGACTGGAGGGAGAGTGGCGAGATTAAGTTACAACAGGAGCAAATCACAAATCACCTCCAAACGTCCTAGCTATCCCACTGCTTTTCCGTGTGTGTGCGTGCGTGCATGTGTGTGTTACCTAGAGACTCACCTTCAGGGGCCTAAGCAGTCCAGCGAACATTCAGCATTGCAGACAGAATGAACAACATATAATTGTGTCAATAGTCCATTCTGCATGATAAACATGTCCCAGTGACTAGACCCTAGGCATTCTGCATCTAAGGAGTCCTTGGGACAATCTCATAATTTGACTATGCCTTTAGATGTTTGGTGTAAGCCTATACAAAACAAATATCCTATAATCCTGTTGTATCTTTTTCTATGACCTCTGAAATAATTGTATAACTTATCATTATTGATCATATCTTACTATTGCTGCGATGAATATCAAGGTTGCGTGGTCTAAATTCTCATCCGTTAGCAGAGTTTGCCACCAGCTGGCCATTTTGGATTAGTTTGTGACAGGACCGCTGGCTCTGTTGCAAATGTTCCATTCAAGACGGATACATCCTTCAAACACAAAAGGAAAAGTGCCGAGTTTGTGAGCACATTCGATTTGATTTTCCTTGCTCCATATATGACATTTAACATTCTGCCTACAAACACTATAAAGAAATATACAGTGGCGGGTTTAAACGATCAGACTCAACATTCATTACATTCCTATAGGTTGATCATGTCAAATGCAGTTTTTTTTTCTTCATCGCTTTGGTACTATTTTCACAAGAGTGTGATGAAATTTCACAACTCAAAACAGATCATCGAAAAGGCTGTTTTTTTTCCCCCTCAAAACATTAAGCACATTTTCAATTGACTAAGTAAAACAATCTTAACAAGTGACCTTTTCACCAAACCTAAATCCGTGTTTCATCTAGAAATACCTTTCATATAAAGTAATTGCCTTTCACAATGCAATGTGCTCACAATACTTTTAATATGACCCTCTTCTCATTTGTGTAATGAATACGATGGGAGACAGAATGCTGGTTTAAAGCGCAGGGCGCAGCAGGTGTTTAATTGTAAAGGACCACAGGAAGAGGCAGGTAGCTGGGTCCAGGGGCAGGCAGAAGGTCATACACAGGGGCTCCAAAAAGGTAACAGTACAGGCAGGGAAAGGCTAATAACGTAGTCCAGGATCAGGCAAGAGGTTGATGACAGGAAATCCGATAGGAAAAAGGTCAGGCAGGGAATAGGTAAATAGGCGTCGTTAGTGAGGATGGCCAAAAAACATATTGGCATTAAATGGAGTCGGGAGTTTAGAAGACTGCGCGATGTAGAATGAATGAGAACCCTAATTCGTCCCGTGTTACATCTCCAATTTGCCGCGGGCGTCTGGTACTCTAAAAGGTTGGACAGGGTTGGCAGGTCTGAAATACAGTTGACCATCACTTAATCTAACTGCGCTTAATGGTTAACCACTTAACCGTTTGGTACCCTATAGATTTTAAGATTTTGTCAACTATATATGGATTTTGAGAACTACAGAAGTAAAATGTCTGTAAAGTATAAACATCTAAATTACATGTATCGTACATGATAACCATACATAATGACTACTCATTATTGCTAATTGATTTCACATAGTGTTAACCACAATTGGTCACCATATAAAAGGGTGGGTGTCAACATTCGCAATTTCTTTCAACGTGGAGCAGGATAGACAGCAAGGGAGAGGAAGAAATCAGAGAGGTGGGCATGGACCCTATCAAAGAGGTCAAAGAGGTGGATATGGGCCCCATCTAAGAGGTGGACAACAGAGAGAGGGTAGCAGATGGCAGGGAACTGTTGTCTAGTGAAATCCGGGCCATCGTCGTTGACCATGTGGTAAACAGAGGCCTTACTATGGCAGAGGCTGCCAGATTAGTTCACCCTAATCTGAAAAGATCAACTGTCAATTTGATCATGAGAACATTTTGCCAAGAAAACCGGTAAGTTTGTAGGATATGCACCATTACATTTACAGCAAGTTACATTACAATATGTATGTAAATTCACAAAACATGTTACAGTATTCTTACAGTATGATCTATTGACAGTACACACCGTTCTACCCTCAGAATTGACAGAAGACCCCATGGGGTGGCTGTGGCCGTGTGCTGACAGACGAGCAGGAGTGCGCAGTGGTGGAAATGGTGAGGGCCAGGAATGACATACAGTTGTCTGAAAAAAAGCAGGCTATTGAGGAGAATGATGACACCTTTGCCAATGTGGCATCCATCAGCCTATCAGCCTGAAACACATTTAACTTGTCACGCCCTGGCCTTAGTATTTTGTGTTTTCTTTATTATTTTGGTCAGGCCAGGGTGTGACATGGGTGATTTATGTGTCTTGTCTTGTCTAGGGGTTTATTAGATTTATGGGGTTGTGTTTAGTAGAGTTGTCTAGGAAAGTCTATGGTTGCCTAGAGTGGTTCTCAATCAGAGGCAGGTGTTTATCGTTGTCTCTGATTGGGAACCATATTTAGGCAGCCATATTCTTTGAGTATTTCGTGGGTGATTGTTCCTGTCTCTGTGTTTGTTGCACCAGATAGGGCTGTTTTGGTTTTTCACGTTTATTGTTTTTGTAAACTGTTTGTATTTTCATCTTTCATTAAAGATGTTTATGAATAACCACGCTGCATTTTGGTTCTCCTCTCCTTCGACAGAAGAAAACCGTAACATAACTGGTGACTTTTGAGAGAAAAAACGACCGGGTTTAACAACTGCAGCCGAGTATGCTCAGGTACAGCACTATGTACTGTTTTACTGTTACTATTTGATGCACATGCTACTTAACAATATCATATTGGAATTATGCTGTAAAAATAACTAACCAAAATATATTTTTAGTGGGTGATGGTGCTTGATGCTGCTGTGAACCATAACTCCCCCGCAACTGCCGTGCAGAAATAACAGCCCACAGACAGAAGCACAAGATGGAACTTCACTCAATTTTCAAGAGCAGTGGTCACCAATGGTTGATCTCCAAACATCTCAGGGTGCTGGCGGTAGGTGCACCCCGTTTACGAGGTGGGTAGGTGAACTGCTGCTATTTTGAACCATTACATGTGTCTGAAGGTACAAACTCTGCCTTTCCGGCGGGCCCAGAGAGCAAATCAATTGCGCTATAGGTCTACCGCTGGCCAATCAGATGGCCGCGTCTGTAGTAACATAGCAGGCATAAAAGAAAGCTACAGCAAAGTTGATACTGTGAGATTTCAAAACATTTAAACCATGACTAGAGAGAGAGACTGTCAATGAACACAGCAAAGATATGCTGTTTATGTTCTTACTAATTACTGTCAACACTTTGTATTCAACATTTTTATAAGGAATAAAATGCTAATTCTTCCAATTTCTACTCAGCACTACAACAAGCATTGCAGCAGTAACGAATGAGTAGGAAAGTGTATCTATAGGCTTGCGTTGTTATTATTAGCGGCTTGGGCTTTTTTTTATATAACAGAATATTTCACCTTCTCTGTTCATAGGAGTAACAGCATGAATTTGTGCATAAGGCAGTGTAACTCGAGTTTAGCCATCAGCTGGAAGACGGTGTCCCTTTTTGGTCAATGTCAGTGGAAACTCACATAGGATGTACCCGTGACTAGAACTATTCAACGCTGGTCTGACCAATCGGAATCGACGATTCAAGATTGTTTTGATCACGCGAACTGGGAAATGTTCCGGGCAGCCTCAGAGAATAACATCGATTTTATACGCTGATTTGGTGAGTGAGTTTATAAGGAAGTGCATTGGAGATGTTGTACCCAGTGTGACTATTAAAACATACCCTAACCAGAGACTGTGGACGGATGGCGGAATTTGCACAAAACTGAAAGCACGAACCACTGCATTTAACCATGTAAAGATGACTGGGAATATGGCCAACCGAATAACAGTGTACTTATTCCCTCCGCAAGGCAATCAAACAAGCAAAATGTCAGTATAGGGACAAAGGGGAGTCACAATTCAATGGCTCAGACAGGAGACATATGTAGCAGGGTCTACAGGTAAGAAAACCAGACACTGATGTCTTGCTTCCAGACAAACTAAACACCTTCTTTGCCCGATTTGAGGATAATATAGTGCCACCGACGCAGCCCGCTACCAAGGACTACGGCCCCCTCCCTCTCCTTCTCCGTGGCCAACGTGAGTAAGACATTTAAACGTGTTAACCCTCGCAAGGCTGCCGGCCCAGACGGCATCCCTAGCTGCGTCCTCAGAGCATGCACAGACCGGCTGGCTGCTGTGTTTACGGACTTATTCAAACTCTCCCTGTCGGCTGTCCCCACATGCTTCAAGATGGCCACCATTGTTCCTGAACACAAGAAGTCAAAGGTAACTGAACTAAATGACTATTGCCAGTAGCACTCACTTCTGTCATCATGAAGTGCTTTGAGAGACTAGTCAAGGATCATATCCCCTCCACCTAACCTGTCACCATAGACCCACTTCAATTTGCATACTGCCCCAATGGGTCCACAGACGATGCAATCGCCATCACACTGCACACTGCCCTATCCCATCTGGCCAAAAATAATATCTATGTAAGAATGCTGTTCGTCGACTACAGCTCAGCATTCAACATCCTAGTACCCTCCAAGTTCATCATTAAGCTTGAGGCCCTGGGTCTCAACCCGCCCTGTGCAATTGGGTCCTGGACTTTCTGACGGGCCGCCCCCAGGTGGTGAAGGTACGAAACAACATCTCCACAAGGTTGCGTGCTCAGCCCCGTCCTGTGCTCCCTGTTCACCAATGATTGCTTGGCCATGCACGCCTCCAACTCAATCATCAAGTTTGCAGACAACACAACAGTAGTGGGCTTGATTACCAACAATGATAAGACAGCCTACAGGGAGGGGGCGAGGGCTCTCGGAGTGTGGTGTCAGGAAAACAACCTCTCACTCAACGTCAACAAAACAAAGGAGATGGATTGTGGACTTCAGGAAACAGCAGAGGGAGCACCCGCATATCCACATCGACGGGACAGCAGTGGAGAAGGTGGAAAGTTTTATGTTCCTCGGCGTACACATCACGGACAAACTGAAATGTTACACCCACACAGACAGTGTGGTGAAGGCGCAACCGCCCTCACAAACTTTTACAGATGCACAATTGAGAGCATCCTGTTGGGATGCATCACCGCCTGGTATGGCAACTGCACCGCCCACAACCGCAAGGCTCTCCAGTGGGTGGTGCGGTCTGCACAACGCATCACCGGGGGCAAACTACCTTCCCTCCAGGACACCTACAGCACCCGATGTCACAGGAAGGCCATATAGATCATCAGGGACAACAACCATCTGAGCCACTGCCTGTTCACCCTGCTACCAACCAGAAGGCGAAGTCAGTACAGGTGCATCAAAGCTGGTACCGAGAGACTGGAAAAACAGCTATCTTCAGACTGTTAAACAGCCATCACAGAGAGGCTGCTGCCTACATACAGACTCAATCATTGTACACTTTAATAAATGGATCACAAGTCACTTTAATAATGCCACTGTAGTAATGTTTACATATCTTGCATTACTCATCTCATATGTACAGTTGAAGTTGGAAGTTTACATACACCTTAGCCAAATACATTTAAACTCAGTTTTTCACAATTCCTGACAATTAATCCTAGTACAAATTCCCTGTCTTAGGTCAGTTAGGATCACCACTTTATTTTAAGAATGTGAAATGTCAGAATAATAGTAGAGTGATTTATTTCAGCTTTTATTTCATTCATCACATTCCCAGTGGGTCAGAAGTTTACATACACTCAATTAGTATTTGGTAGCATTGCCTTTAAATTGTTTAACTTGGGTCAATTGTTTCAGGTAGCCTTCCACAAGCTTTCCACAATAAGTTGGGTGAATTTTGGCCCATTCCTCCTGACAGAGCTGGTGTAACTGAGTCAGGTTTGTAGGCGGCCTCCTTCTGCCCACAAGTCTTCTGTAGGATTGAGGTCGGGGCCTTGTGATGGCCACTCCAATACCTTGACTTTGTTGTCCTTAAGCCATTTTGCCACAACTTTGGAAGTATGCTTGGGGTCATTGTCCATTTGGAAGACCCCACTCATGTCTTGAGATGTTGCTTCAATATATCCACATAATTTTCCTGCCTCATGAGCCATCTATTTTGTTTAGTGCACCAGTCCCTCCTGCAGCAAAGCACCCCCACAACATGATGCTGCCACCCCCGTGCTTCACGGTTGGGATGGTGTTCTTCGGCTTGCAAGCCTCCTTTTTTCCTCCAAACATAACGATGGTCATTATGGCAAAACAGTTCTATGTTTGTTTCATCAGACCAGAGGACATTTCTCCAAAAAGTACGATCGTTGTCCCCATGTGCAGTTGGAAACCGTAGTCTGGCTTTTTTTATGGTGGTTTTGGAGCAATGGCTTCTTCCTTATTGAGCGGCCTTTCAGGTTATGTCGATATAGGACTCGTTTTACTGTGGATATAGACACTGTTGTATGTGTTTCCTCCAGCATCTTCACAAGGGTGATTTGCGCTTTTCGCACCAAAGTATGTTCATCTCTAGGAGACAGAACGCATCTCCTTCCTGAGCGGTATGATTGCTGCGTGGTCCAATGGTGTTGATACTTGCGTACTCTTGTTTGTACAGATGAACGTGGTACCTTCAGGCGTTTGGAAATTGCTCCCAAGGATGAACTGCTTTGTGCATAAATGACTTGTTATGCACAAAGCACATGTCTTAACCGACTTGCCAAAACAATAGTTTGTTAATAACAAGACATTTGTGGAGTGGTTGGAAAAAACGAGTTTTAATGACTCCAATCTAAGTGTATGTAAACTTCCGACTTTAACTGTATATACTGTATTCTATACCAGCCATTGCATCTTGCCTATGCCGCTCGGTCATCACTCATCCATATATTTATATGTACATATTCTTATTGCATCCCTTTACTTAGATTTGTGGGTATTAGGTAGTTGTTGTGGAATTGTTAGATTACTTGTTAGATATTACTGCACTGTTGGAACTAGAAGCACAAGCATTTAACTACACTCGCATTAACATCTGCTAACCATGCGTGTGTGGCCAAAACAGTTTGATTTGATTTGTGACCCTATACCTGCTCCCATACTCTCCTTTCCTCAACCCTATTGAGGAATTATTTTCAGCATGGTGGTAGAAGGTGTATGATCGCTTTCCCCAGGAGCGTGCCACCCTCCTTCTGGCCATGGATGAGGCATGTGACAACATCATTTCAGACCAATATCAAGCTTGGATTTGCCGTACCAAAATGTTTTTACCTCAATGCATGAACAATGACATTAACTGTGATGTGGATGAGAATTTTTGGCCAAATGTACAAGACAGGCTTGATGCAAATTAATGAATGCTAAACGTTGTTTTATTTTAATTTGTTTAATTTAATTTCTTACATTTGATTACAGACAGTACACCTATGTTGCAATTATATATTTTTTAAATGTGCATGAATGATTGTAGAGGATGTTTTCATTGATCACACCTTTGATCACACATTGGATACATTTTCTGTCAATTTTGTTGGGTACTGTAAGTGTATTGCCTAATGTGAAAACGGAATACTGTAATTAACAGTACTGTAACATTACTTTCAGAACTTCTAAGGGTGATTTGAAACACCTTATCTTGCATTGTTTGCTATTGGATTAACTGGTAATAAAAATAAAACTAATTTGAGAAGATATTGTTGTGTTTCAGTGATTTGAAACCAATTCTCATTACATTTCACAATAAACTTGAATCAATGGTTGTGGGGTGAGAGATGTTTTATAATCCAAATGAATGGACAATGACAGGTTTTGAATGAAAGACTTGCTGCATTACAAGTGTGACCAGTTTGGTATTTTGTTCTAAGAGTTGTGAAAATGTACCACATACTTGTGAAAATAGCGATTAAAAAAATCTGTAATAACATGTTTGCAGATGAGACCTATGTAGATGCACGGTTGTTCCTGCCAAAGCTTTCTATGTAGCTCAGGTGGAACCATCTGTAATCAGAGCTTTGTCAGAACTGTTGATCCATCACGTGATGACATTCTCTGTTGAGCTGACACACTAAGGCTATTCGGCACCACCTGTTAATCTAATCACCACTCACACCAGCTGCAACTACCTCGTACAGTAAATCAAGTACATTGTAAACTGCATGTGTTACACACTATGCTAAGACATTCAAATTCTATTTCTATGATATAATAGCCTTGTAGTGTAGTGGCAACAGTTGCTTGTGACAGAGTTCTCCACCTTTGATGTTTACCTGTTAGATACACACAAACAAAATACATCAAGATCGAACATCTGCTTTAAGAATAGCAATGCAAAAAAGCTTTTGATTGCAGTAAATTGTGTCCTAATTTAGAATGGGGAAAGTAATTCAATTTATTCTCTGCAGTCAGCGGTCTACAGTCATATCTATGGTACAATCAAGTCTATAAAATTACACTTTCAATCATGTGAGAGGATTTCAAAACAAACTCACTGAAACAAGTCACTCCAGAAGCACTCCGTCACAATTGTCCTTTGAGTCTAAAGGTCTGGAAATGTAAAAAAAAAATAGACAGTTAATTGTCAGGAAGCAAAAGAGATGGAGGGATGACGAGAGAGAAATAATGACATAGAAAGTGAAGTTACAGTATCTGGTATAGAGTAGAATGGAGAATATGTACCATAGACATACTTTGATTCACAAATTACACAATCTCTATGGTGTGTACATTTGCACAGTATAAGGTATAAATTAGCAAATACTTAAGACTGGCTCTCACTCTTTTATTAGGGCCAGTTTTTGGGCCCTCAGGGCTTTGCGGGCATCCCGTGCCTCATGTTCAGCCCAGATCTTGTTGTAGCAGTGGATCAGCACCACGATCATCCACAGCTGCAGCACCACAATTAGCACGTACATCATGATCTCTGACACCACCGACAACAGCTCCCGATTGGCTAGGAGGAGGAGAGGGAGTGCTTTGCAGAGATCATGTGTACTTTACTGTATACATTCATTTCTATAGCGTGCATGTAGAGTTCAAGGTGAATCTGAGTACTTTTAAGTAGATGGTTAATGGGCCTCACTTTTAAATAGGTATGGATGAGGAAGTAAGAAAAGAAAATGTGGATAATTAACAGTATTTTTGGATTCATCCTATCATCACATAAACATGTGTTGCATAAGATGCATTGTTTTTTTACTAAGAGGGAAAAGAGTCTAAATATACAGCGTGGTCAGACTGTGAAAACCATGAAGGAAGAACTTCAGGACTTTGTCACATACACAACAAAGACCATTAAAGAGAGATTGATTTAAAAAGCAATAGATAGTAGAAACATTGTTCACTGGGAGGGATCCCCATTACCTTCGGCCACCACAGTAAGCTCCACCTCCTTTTCCACTGTGATATATTCATTATCCAATGGGAGGAAGAGGGTGCGCTGGAAGGTGCAGCGGTAGGTGCCTGTGTCATTAAACGTGACGTTGTGAATGAAGATGGCTCCTATCTGTACATCCTTACTCCCCATTGTTCCTTGCCACTCTAGCCGGTCATTAAAGTCCTCGTGGAGGGTGTTGGGGTGTGGGTGGTCATAGTGAAAGATCTTGAAAGAAAGTAGAACACCCACACAGTGTTTATACACTCCCAGATTATAAATTAAGTAATATTTCACCCATGGTATTACACATGCATTCCTCTATAACAAATTGTTCCATATTGTCATTTTTAGCCTTTCTACTGTCTTGGTAGTCAAGTCACACTTTATTTACAGTGCGTTTAACAAGTCTCATTACACTTTACAAAAACATTATACACTGACATAATACACACTAATTAATACATAATACACACTAATTAATACATAATACACTTTACAGCTAGTACTATGTAGTAGGCCTACTTACGTGGATATACTCCTCCTCTCCTGTGGCTCTGAAGTGCCAGTCAACCGTGGTTTGGGCCTGGACCTCCTCTCTCCTCTTACAGGAGATGCAGCCCATGAGGAAGCTCTCCCCGGCCACCGCCTCTGTCATGGAGTCCACCTCTGCACAGCCCCCATGACAATGTGGCACTTGGGTAACCAGGGGATCATGGTGCCAGAAAAAGAGTAAGAGGAGTGGAGAGTTGGGGTCAGAAGAGAGAAGAGCAAGGAATTAGACAGCAGTTTGACATGATGACGAAATACTTGCCCAAGATCAGTGGGGTTATAAATAACAACAACACTAACATGATCAGGAACAATACATTGTATTGCTAATTATAATTATGTATAATATAATAAACAAGCTAATATTTACGCATTTTGTCGGCTACACACTTGACTTTTGCCTTAGGCCATAGTCATAGCCTTATAATGTGTTATGCAGGCTGATTCGTTATCTTTTTTTAATGGAAAACTTACCACAAAGAACAAAGACCAGGAGTGACGATAATAACTGTTGTATCATTTTTCTTCCAAAACTCTTGCCAGCAAATGAAGAGAATAAAATTATTTTCTTGCTTTACTCCCCACGAGTTTCTCCTTGCATGAAACGGAGTGAACTAAATTTCCAATAGGTTGCTATGTTGTTAACTTCGCCATTGTTAATCAATACTTTTCCCACCTTATTCTGGCATGTTCTGATTTCCGCTTAATCAGGGTTGATTTGACATTTCCAATTGATAACTGTTCAGATAAAAACGGATTGAAGTTGATGTATGATCTCTATCAATTAATCGGAGTCTATTACTTATTAATTTGCCTCAAGCTACGCGAATAATAACAATACAGAAGCTATCGATGCAGTTTTCAGCCTACAGTCTAGTCTACACAGTATGAGTTCGTATTTTACAATGCTATTTTTAGACCGTGTGAATACATGCCTGTCTTGAATGTCCAACAGTTTTAGCGCACCCAGGCCAAGGCGTAAGAGAAGTTGAAATCAATGTACTATTGCATGATAGCCAAGCCAACCAAACCTTTCTAATGCAAATCATAGCCAACTAATTACCATATGGGGCTGTTTTTAATTAAGCTTTGTTTTAACCAACAATCTATTCTTATTTTATCAATCAATTAAATTGTTCTTTGTTTGGATTTTTTCAATGGCCTATGGTTTTGATTGAATGGTCTGTCACTGATCATTCTGGTTTTAATCTCTGAGAATAGATGGACCCTATAGGCAGTAATGAAACTGCAGTTGTAATGCACATTGCCCAAATAACAGTTTGGTTATGAAGGAGGATTATTTCGATAAACATTTTGTCCACACTCTAAGCTGAGAGAAAAAAAATCAACAAATAAGTATTCAGTTCGCTATCACTGACCAGGAAATGTGACATGATGTCAAATTTGTTAAGCAAATGAGGCAAGATACAGACATGCTATGTGTATTCAAATGTGTGCCTGTCTATAGTTTGCTTGTAGGACACACATGATGCACAACTCTATAATGTTCCAGAACCTCAAACAATCCATGAATGTATTTGTCATTGTTGGCCTTTCCTAGTAGTGTCAGAAGTGGGATGGAAAATTAAGTTATTATATTCTATTATATTTCTAATAACTTCCTTGGCAAAAGCAACATTTTCTTAAACTGTCAGTCTGATGCACAGGCAGGGTTGATGTATCAAATGTCATCAGATATCTGTTATCAGGAATCTGAAGTTCATTCAATGCCAAATTACTTGGAAACACAAGGCTATTGCAATAGAAGGCAAGGTCAACAAAACAGATGACTGAAGGACAACATAATGACAAAAAGACCCAAGGAGCAGATAGCCTTTGAGGATCTAATAACATGTCTACCTCACATGTTTTCAAATGTATTTGTTATGTGATGAAATCTCAGCTGGTTAATGAAATGTGCTCTATGATGTACAGTAATTTGATATGCACAATAACAAGAGATGCAATTCATCTCTGTCAGGGAACGTCTAGGTCTTGTTTGTATGTCTAGGACATTCTCATGTGATGTAACCACACACACACACACACACACACACACACAGGTTTACTTAGACCTTGAGGGTTGACATCATTAAAGCTTTAAAGCAAATATTGACTCAAGATAAACAGTTACATTTGTGTATGAACACTGATGCCTGTTGGTGTAGAGGGGGGGTATCCATTTGTTATGTTGCTTTCATCTCTCCTGTATAGGACACACACACACACACACACCTACCCTCTCTTTATTCCAAACCACACATGCTGGTGTTTTTTATTTTTAGCCCAGATCTGGTTTCTGGTTCCCCATTCTGCGAAGGGAAGCGTTCAGCAACACATCTCTCCGTGACCTGGTTTGCGCAGGCATAAACTCGGATTCTCGTTGAGTCGTTAGCACCATGGAACTGGAGCTGTCCAGGTGTTTATAACCGGATGTAAAATGCCATGAAGCGCGAAGATGTAAACCAACGAGGGAATTCTGAAAATGCAAAGTAATTGCGACCACTATTGGCTATTCTCCAGAATAATTGTCTCGTGAAATAGTCTGATAAACTGAAGCTCGAGTGAAATTTATAAACCCCTGTGAGAGGAGCAGCTTTTACCAGCAACATTATTCAGGTATGGACGTATAATGTGTGTGTGCTAGATGTGCTAGATTTGTTAAAATTTAAAGTGGTTTATTTAACATATTAAATGTAACAAACGAACATATTTTATTGATTTGATATTTCTTTGCATTTTACATACAGCTCTGTAGCCCATCTGTCCCTGAAGTATCAATCATGATGTAGACTAAATGTAGACTGAGCAGTCTATTTCTTGAAAAACTTTTTTTGAGGTAAATGCTAAGACAACAACGTTATAGCCTAGTTACACAGGTACTTATACAATATATGCATACACATGGAAACGAGGGTGAGCAGAGAGAGCATATTGTAAGTAAATATTGTCACGTGCATGAACACTGACCATGTCTCTGCCCCTGTCTAGATGTCATACACAAACATTGACCTGTTGTTGACCATTGCACTTTCATATTAACCTAAATATCATACATTTATACATACATCTTGTTAGTCTACTAAAATTCTCAGTTGTATTAATTATTATTATTATTATAAAACATAGGTTACTGTATTGTCTGTTGTTTCTGATAGAATGCCCAAGTGGTGAAACCAAATGTTCCTGTTCCTTGTCAATATCCCATTCTTGCTTTCAGTCTTCTACCAGAACAAGGTGACCTGTCTTTCACCCAGGCGCCTGCAGCCGCAAAGTATTCGACTGCATGGATATCGTATCTCTCAGCTTGGCCAGAAATTAATCAGTTACAGCTCAGAGAGAGAGTTGCCGATAGCAGCATACACACACAAGCCTTGCAGCAATGGTGGACCACTGTGACCTACCTCATGAAGGTGAGATCCGGACTAATAAACCTATATTAATCAATAATATCAAGGTTGTTTCATGATCATTTAAATATGTGTATTTAGTTGTACTTTTCCTCTGTGTGAAATTTCAAGCGTGCGTCCATTATTTTGCATATCATTATTGTGACTGCACACACTTGAATCACAAGAGGGCGCAACAAGTCTATTCCTGGCCTTTATCTATACATTTCTATCTGCATTATTGGACATGGTTTAAACAGCTCCCATGGTATTAAGTCATTAATTGAGAGGCATTACAGATTGACAGATTGTTGTGGGCGCTAGCCATGCACTTTATTCTAGTGTTGATCGTTGAGATGGCGTTGATTCAGTCACCTGTGGCTGAATAAAGTTTCACAGTTTTAAGCCCGCCCTACTAGGATAGAGCTTCGTTTGATTCGCTTAAAGTGCTTCCCATCATCATGAGAACCCGTTATTTGTCATCCGGCGTTCTTATCACCAGACTGTACCACAAGTTTTGGGGAAAGGGTTATAATGTAAAATGATTATGTAACAGTGTATTATTATTTAGCAATATTTTCAAGCATTTAGATAAAAATCAACCCACAGTTAGATATTTGTGTGGCTTCGGAACATAATGTTACATTTTAGAAGTAGTCAGGAAATATACTAATATATATGAGTGTTGATGTCCCCCTCTTAAAAGTTTTTGTTTGCCTCTGTTGAGATTCCGCTTCGGTCGCTTTCTGTCTTGCAGAAGATATTTAGCCAAAAGTGGTAGACACAAAAATGGGAAACATTAAAGTTTCCCATATAAGACAACAAGATAAAAGCACAATAAATCCCAGCAAGCAATGTCGCTAGCGTTAGCAAGCCAGTTATAACGTCAGACCAGCAGACAACGAACCGCGTTACCCGGTGCGTAGCTATCTGGCTTACGACGTCGTTAGCATAACTAGCTAATGGTTTTGTTAGCTAACTAGCCAACAGTTAGCTCGCTTCAACTAGGCATATGTCGGAATAAACAATACGTTGACTGCTTCTATGTTCCAGCAGTAGCTAGCTACGTGTATATTTAGCAAGGAAGTCTGGTTAGCTAGCTAACTATCTTGTCAGTCAGGTCTATTTCGGCGAGCTGCCTGGTGTGTTGGCAGCAGGAGTGGAGGGTTTTACATCTCAAAAGGATGCTGCTGATGGGATCCTGTGAAAAAGTGGATTTTAATATCGCTCCTCGCACTGTTGCTCGGCTTGTCTTCGAAGCCGAGCAAGATAATCGAAATGGGGGAAATTCATCAAATGGGAGGTAGGAACTGAATGCAAATGTTAACCGTTTTGTTTTGTGCAATCAGTCAAATGTATTTACAAATCCCTTTTTGCATCAGCAGATGTCACAAAGTGCTTAGACAGAAACCAAGCCTAAAATCCCAAACATCAATCAATGCAGGAAATGTGGAAGTACGTTGTTGGGAACTTCCTCAGAGGCTCTGAAGATATTGAAACTTGGCAAGACAGTAAGCTAGGCTAATTTTAGCTAACTCGTTACAATAGTCTTTTATTGTACCTACCGAAGACTAGATATCTAACGTTAGCTAACTAGACAGACTGTATTGAATACAGACTGGTTAACGTTACTGTATTGAAAAGCGTTTGAAGTTGACGTGAGGACGTTGAAGTTGTGAATAATAGCAACCCAACTGATAACTTCTTGGCCCTGCCTGAACAAAGTTGTTGTCATCTATGCCATGATCCTATTTTACCCATGCGTTTGTGTCATCATAACTTTTAAGACTGGAGCCAGGTTAGTATTGCACCTACGTAAACATGATTTGGGGAAGTCCTTGCTGTTGATGATTGTTTATAGCCCATCTGAATCTCTGTGGTGTGTTTTATTGCTAGTTTACAAGATATGGCTGTGTGTGAAGCAAAGATCGAGAGTGTCACACGAGTATTACCATGGATTAGCAAACAAGAGCATGCCAAGATTTATCTTGTGTAAACAGATGACCAAATACACTGTAGGGCTTGGGCCTTGACTATAAAACGAGTGCCTGCACTTACCTGCTGGGCGGCAGGTAGCCTAGTGGTTAGAGCATTGGACTTGAACCGAAAGGTTGCAAGATCAAATCCCCGAGCTGACAAGGTAAAAATATGCCCCACAACAAGGCAGTTAACCCAATGTTCCTAGGCCATCATTGAAAATAAGAATTTGTTCTTAACTGACTTTGTTAAATAAAGGTAAAAACAATTATAAAAATTCAATTGGTCAAAAGAAGCTAGACAGTAGATACAAACGCACACACACACACATATCATGTCTGTGACAATATAACATATGTTCTGCATCATCTGTGCTGTCTGGCTGAGAGTTGATTTTTGTCTTTGTCGATTTATAATCTCTCTGCCATTTGCTGGTAGCCTAATTTCAGTTTGTGACAAAACAAGTGAGTATAGTGTTGAGAATCATTGTACCATCTAAACCGCTGAAATATATTTTTCATACTCAAAAATATTGTATTTTCAGCTGTTTTGAAGCTGGTGTACAAAACCAAAAGTAAAAAATGAAACTTAAGAATGGGGAGCATAGAAATAGTGCACAGATCTACCGCTTCTTAGACATCCTATATGATTTTTGTCGGGTCGTCCCAAAAGTTCCGTATTGAAGCTTTAAGAATGAAAAGAGGGGATGTTAATGTGGTTAAATTGGATCTTGAGATTTGAAGAATGGGAGGTGTTGTTGGGGTGTTTGAGCTAATCTTTGAGATGGGATAAAGGATTGTTGTACGTGTATGTTTTTTAAAAGTACTTTAATAGCGTAATCTCTCATCATTTGACTCCAAGTGCGCACTATAATCACTTTTACTGACTTAATACCAGAAGGGAGCAAAGCTGCAAAATCTGCCTCACAGCAATTTCCAACCAAACGATGCATCAAAAGCAATCAGACACCACTGATATTGGACACGGAATACATAACTTCCATCGATCTGTCTCTCTGACGATCAATAATTCAAAACAAGCTGTCTGTGTCATTCAGTACTTCCTGATACCATTTGAGATCAGATCTCAAAACCAATAGAAATAGATAACATGTATCAAAGTAACTAGGATCATCTTTTTCCAGAAAATTGATCTTCTACAATGTTAGTTTTTTTCTGTCTATTAAGGGAGAATTCGACTGTTAGCCAATACTACAGTCTCTCTTCTCCTCAGCCCCCTGCAACAGCGGGACATAGATCGTTATCTCTCCCACCGCAAGTTCAACCGTTGCTATAATGAGACCAAATGTGAGACTGCACGGCCTGTGAACTTGGCTCAATGTAAGAGGGAGAGCAGGCACATCGAAGGAGAGACGGAGACATTGGACAGAGGTGGAGTTGCGGAAGAGGAGGAAGTGAGGAACAAAACTACAGACTACTGACAAAAAGATGCAAAGAAGCCCCACGCACAGAGCATGAGATGGAGTGTTGGAAAATATTAGAGGGAGAAGACTGCGTTGTATTAGCTTTTTTAATTCAATAAGGGTCCCACCCTGGTTTCCTGCTGCAACATTATTGACTGAAATTAGGGGGAGAAGCTAAACGACTATAACCTAGTGTAGTACTGTCATGCCCTGCACTACCATGGAGAATAAAACCTGCCTTCCATAATGGCATCTTTCATACTGCACCATCTGGACGTCACTGGAAACATGAGGTACATTCACAAATCTTAGCCTAGCAGTCTAGGACAAGTCCACAATTGATTTGTATCAAAAAGCAGAAGTTTGATCGGATCTCAGACTAACTTCCTCAACATCCTGACCTAGTGTCAGCATAATTAGCTTCGCCACAGCAAGCCTTCATCGGGGTGTTTTGAAGTAAAACAATTGGTCTGAAGAAGCTCTGAGAATGATGACCATGTCTGTGCTGGCCACCGCCGGACCAGAAAGCGGGGTGACCCAGCTCGTCCCCATTCCCACGCTGAACATCCTTCCCCCGTCCTCAGACACTGAGGCCTGGTCCTGCTTTCCTAGCCCTCGGCCTCCCCGCCGCCACCGGCTCACCCACCCCCACCGGAGCAGAGGCCGGACCAAGAAGAGGAGCGATGGAGAACAAGAGGAGTCATCCAAACCCCGGTGGAACGGCACTGAGGAGGAGGGGGTAGAGAGGGTGAAGGGGAGCGCTACTCCTCAAGGAAGCCCCTCACCTCTCCCTTCACCCCTCTTGCCCCCCCACGTGGAGGACACAGTCCTTGGCCCTTCCCTGGACCTCTTGCTACCCCCGTCGTCTCGCATCTCCTGGTCACGTAGCTCGTCTCTCGGCCGGCGCTCACGCTGGTCCCTCAGGAGTCTGCTCAGCAGGGAGTCTGACTGGGACAGCTGCAGGTCAGTGCTCTGCTCTCTATCTCTCTCCTCTCTAGGACAGCCAGGCAGCCAGAGGCCTCAGGTTCCCTGCAAGACTCACCTCAGACCCCTCTCAAGGCTCTCCCATCTAGGGATGGGCTCAGTTATTTGCAAGCTGCAGCACATTGGTTCATGGCCTTGTGATGTACTGAACTGGGAACTGTAACTTAAGGCACTTAGTCCATTTTATATCTAAGCATTAGGTTAAATGATAATTCACAGGCTACATACTTCACTGATATTACATTAGATAAGACGAGGAGACTGATAATGGTGTGTCACAGATAAAATAAATGGCACTGTTGTTTGACAGCGATACAGTTTTCTGTAATGGCACACCACAAGCCAACTATTTGGAAAGGGCACAGCAGAGGGCTTATTGGTTAAGCACTAAAACCACAGAGGGCAGATTATGCTGTTAATGTCCTGGTGAACTCCAATCTGGGTTATGTCACAGTTTGATTTGGTCAGGCAGGCAGAGGAGCATGTTCATTATGCTCTTATAATCTTTCTTTAAGAGAACAAAATCATTAGCCCTGGTCACAATATTAAAGGTGCTACCACCGCCACAATTAAAGTAAGCCTGCATCTTAAATTCTATTCTAGATAAATTGTAAAATTGAGGGAGAGAAATAAGCATATGAAGACAAAGGCATGAGGCTGAAAAGAGATTACGCTAAAGGAAATGTTAGGGAAAACGAGAGATCTATCTGTTGTAGCAGAAAGAGAGAGACACCTCCGCTTGGTCATTCACAAGGATCAGGGAGGCGGGTTTGTGTGCACCGCTCATCCTGCTTAGAATCCATGACATCGCCGCCGGCCAATAGGAGCCCACGCTTTGTCTGATGATGTCACCTCTGTCCAATTGGAGGGGGTCTCTGGTGGTGCTGCAGTGTCCTCTGTGAGCCTGTTAAAGGACCATCCAGGCACTGCTGTTCATTTACCAGTTTTTGTTTTGTTTTAATGAAACATTACTAAGATAGACCTCTGACATAATTTTACACCTAAATTATACTGCCTGTAGTTTCTATATAAGGTGGTTAAAGCTATATTCATTAGTTGAAACAATAACAAAGTGGCCACCCCCCTTCTGATTTGGTAAAAAGCTAAGGGATGGGCCTGGATAAATGTAACCGCTTTTAAATTAATTGACCGAGCTATGGATATAAGGACAAAATGATAGTTTTTGCTTTTACATTGTTTACAGTAAAACATTTTTTTTATAGCTAATATCAGTTCTGATGGGGTACGACATAAGTTATAATCGTCAAGAATCAATGGCTATATATACAGTTGAAGTCGGAAGTTTACATACACTTAGGTTGGAGTCATTAAAACTCATTTTTTCAACCACTATACAAATGTCTTGTTAACAAATTATAGTTTTGGCAAGTCGGTTAGGACATCTACTGTGTGCATGACACAAGTAATTTTTTTTCCAGCAATTGTTTACAGACAGATTATTTCACTTATAATTCACTGTATCTCAATATCAGTGGGTCAGAAGTTTACACACAAAGTTGAGTGTGCATTTAAAACGCTTCGAAAATTCCAGAAAATGATTTCATGGCTTTAGAAGCTTCTGATAGGCTAATTGACATCATTTGAGTCAATTGGAGGTGTACCTGTGGATGTATTTCAAGGCCTACCTTCAAACTCAGTGCCTCTTTGCTTTGACATCATAGAAAAATCAAAAGAAATCAGCCAATACCTCAGAAAAAATTATTGTAGACCTCCACAAGTCTGGTTCATCCTTGGGAGCAATTTCCAAACGCCTGAAGGTATCACGTTCATCTGTACAAACAATAGTATAAACACCTTGGGACCACGCAGTCGTCATACCGCTCAGTAAGGAGATGCGTTCTGTCTCCTAGAGATGAACGTACTTTGGTGCGAAAAGTGCAAATCAATCCCAGAACCACAGCAAAGGACCTTGTGAAGATGCTGGCTGAAACCGGTACAAAAGTATCTATATCCACAGTAAAAGGAGGAAAAAGGGGGAGGCTTGCAAGCTGAAGAACACCATTCCAACTATGAAGTATGGGGGTGGCAGCATCATGTTGTTGTGGTGCTTTCCTGCAGGAGGGACTGGTGCACTTCACAAAATAGATGGCTCATGAGGCAGGAAAATGATGTGGATATATTGAAGCAACATCTCAAGACATCAGTCAAGAAGTTAACGCTTGGTCGCAAATGAGTCTTCCAAATGGACAATGACCCCAAGCATACTTCCAAAGTTGTGGCAAAATGGCTTAAGGACAACAAAGTCAAGGTGTTGGAGTGGCCATCACAAAGCCCTGACCTCAATCCTATAGAAAATGTGTTGGCATTACTGAAAAATAATGTGCGAGCAAGGAGGCCTACAAACCTCAGTTACACCAGCTCTGTCAGGAGGAATGGGCCAAAATTCACCCAACATATTGTGGGAAGCTTGTGGAAAGCTACCCAAAACATTTGACCCAAGTTAAACAGTTTAAAGGCAATGCTACCAAATAGTAATTGAATGTATGTAAACTTCTGACCCACTGGGAATGTGATGAAATATATAAAAGCTGAAATAAATAATTCTCTCTATTATTCTGACATTTCACATTCTTAAAATAAAGTGGTGATCCTAACTGACCTAAGACAGGACATTTTTACTAGGATTAAATGTCAGGAATTGTGAAAAACTGAGTTTACATACACCTTAGCCAAAGACATTTAAACTTCTGTTGCATATACAGTTGAAGTCGGAAAAGGCCATTGCTGTGAATGATGGTCATCTTGTCATCAACACTTCATTGATCAAGTTGTGGTGAAATCCAAGCATTTTCTGTTTCATTCCAGTGTTTTGTAACACTGACTCTAAATTGGAATATTTTTTTGCTGACCCTCTGTTTGAGAGGACACGTGAACTTATTAGGCCTGAGACTATTTGGACTCGTTCCCATTTAGCCTGGACACATTAATACAATGAGGCACAATATTCTTATATCATTAAAACACTAGCCAGTTCATTTAATATCTTTTGGTTACCATTGTTTTTGTCCTGTTGCATGAAAGAAACCCACAGTGTAGATGAGAATAATTGACCATTGACAGCCACACCCTGACGGGAACGGATGATTAAGGCCAATGAAGGCGTTTTAGTTATGGTTAGGCTAATGACTTCTGTGTGGCCGCTGTGGTGGTCTCAACAGACGGCTAATTTCCATGGGGATCTGAATAACAATTTGCATTGGAAGAACATGGAAGGATTCTAATGCAAATAATGAGTTATAATACAGTCGAGTATTCAGGGTGTTTAGTGGGGGCGGCAGTTGATTTGAATCGGAGGCCAACAACTCGTGTGTGAAGCAGTCTGACGTGGAGAAATGCGAGATATGTTATGCGAGGCATGTTCCTACAAGATGCTGTGTAGCCACATCTCCCAGTCATTCTATTGTAGAGACTTGGTAGTTAGGCTATATTAGCCTTAGTCTACCTAAGGTGATATTACCTATACCTTAAACCTCAGAGAGGCTACAGTCTATAGGCTCCTTTTGTCAGACCCCAACACTTTGTTGGTTGGGGACTGCTGTGTGGTGTGTTTATCTATCAAAGACCAAGTTGGATTCCTCAGTGGCTTAAAAGCACTTTCCCGTGGTGATCAGACCTCAGTCACTTGCACAACCGCACAACTGTCTAAGCAGTAGCATAATTGTAGCGATAGTCTGAGCGACGGCGCGGCAACTTTTTCCAATATAAGGCTAGTAAATAGCCTAACACGGAACAGTTGGCTATCAGATCTCAGCACCACAGTCATGAAGTCAGTTAACATCTTAATGATTGCACTTTGACGGTTTAACAAAGTATTAAAGTAAGACAAACGTGACGTGTAAGTTTCCAAATAACATTTCTCCATAATCTGTTAGGTAACAGAGGATGGATGACAGTAATATGGTGGGTGGGGGGAGGGGTTCATGTTTTCTCCAGCTCCACCACCGTTGCGTGCACACTTGAAGCTGAACTAAAACCCATCACATTTATAAAATAAATAAAAAAGTAGGTTAGGCATATGTTCTTCACCCTTGGGTTGTTTCTTTTAGTCAACAGTTCGTCAAACATTACTTGCAGAGTGGGGTTAAGTTAACTGAGGTGAAGGGAAAACCACTAGCTGATGCATGTCCTCCCTGTCTGTTTAGGCCTGACCTGCTTGGCAGACGGATATCTAATTGAGTAATTGCCTTTGTACCGTCCCCCCCATTCCCCTCTCTGCTGGCCACATAATCCCAGTTGATAATCCACCGACACACAAAAACAACTGCAGATCAATTGTCTGCAGGCCAGGCCATTGTCTCTCTGTAGCCTATATTTGAGGTGTTTGGTGTCGCCCACTGTTCATCATATTTATGTTTGGATTAATGTTGACTAATGAGTTTTGGCTCAGGTCTCCCACTCAGCAGAAAGGCTGCCACTCAGACATTTTTCTGCTAGATAGTTTGGAACAGGGCCTCACCTGAAAAATGTGTGGCGCACAGGCCTAAAACACCACTCATCTAATTAGCCCAAAGAACATTGATCTCTCCCCATCAATGATGTGCAACCACTGCTCTTTGGTAAGTGACTTTCTGTTGAATGGGCCAGGGACCAGATTTGAGCATCCCATCTTCTTTGCCCCCTCACTCGTCTTCACGTTCTCGTTCTTTCTCTTGCTCCCTTCTTCACCCCCCTCCCCTCCTGCCTGCCCTATGAATTGAAGAGATTACAGCAGGCACTCCTGGACCTCAGAAAAGCAGATTACAGAGGGAGCGAGCAAGAGAAGGGGGATCTGTACAGCATGGATTATGATGTATCCTACTCAGTGGGTCTCTAATCCAGAGATGGACAGAGCGATTGAGGGTTAAAGGTTTGGGTGGGCTTCGGCCAGGTGGACACTGCGGGCAGCACTGTTTTAGCACTGTATAATTACAGTCAGTGTGATAAACCATGTTAGCAAATGGCTGTGATATTTTGGTATTACACCATTTCATTACACCATGTTAGGCCTATATATAATCTGTCTACAACTGCTTGCATTTTCTCCTCTTTCATAACCTTTCCCAATACTGTCTTTATTGATTTTAAAATAACTCACAAATACTCTGAAAACCTATTTTATTTGGCTCTGTTCAACGCTACACTCTTAGAAGAAAAAAAGTTCCAAAAGAGTTCTTTGGCTGTCCGTGTAAAACTATTTTTGGTTCCAGGTAGAACTCTTTTTGGGTTCCATGCAGAATTCTCTGTGGAAAGGGTTCTACATGGAACCAAAGGGGTTATACCTGGAACCAAAAAGGGTTCTTCAAAGGGTTCTCTGAAGAACCCTTTTAGGTTCTAGATGGCCCTTTTTTATTTATTTTTTTTCCTTAAGAGTGCACTGCTACTGTGCATGGCCTCTCTTGTGCCTCCTCCTCCCCCCTTTCTCTGCTGCCTGTGTGTTCAGAACGGATTACTTATGGGCGCAGCTTGTCAACGCTAGCTTGCCCAGACACAGAATAGGAGACTGGTTGAGTTCGGGCTACCTGCCTGCGAGGGAAGGATGTTGGTTATGGGGAAGTGAAACAGGTCGCACATGAAGTGCTCGTTTTTATATCCGACAAAACAGGCATTGGATGGACAGTGTAGCGTCGGCTGGCTCGGCGCTGTGCACACAGGACCGGTGCCCAAGTGATACAGATACTATAAAGCAGCGTGTGGACATCACGTCCAAATTGAAAACACCTCATGACATGGTAGAGTAAGTGGCAATATTATTATTTACGTAATAGGGCAGTCTGCCCTCCAAATGGAAATGTTTTGCCTGTTTGTCCTCGTATTTTAAAGGTATAGGCTACAATCGTATCCATGTGGATGCGGAACTGAGGGGGGGGGGGGGGGGGGGGGGGGTCAGTGGTTGTGGGCAGTCAGTGATTGCCAATTGAAAGATGGATGGACTGGTAGAAAGGATATGAACGTCGTTTGATTCGAATGGCAATTTCGGACCCCGTGTGCCTGCCATACGTGTGCGTCTCATACGTGTGCGTCTATAGCAGTCGAAATCAGCGATCTGATTTGGCTAATTTCTGACAGCATCTGTTATTGTGCTTGTATAATTCATATCTCACGTAGGCAGCGCGAGTTCAGAGTTACATTCTATCGTTGTTTACGTTCTGTTGTCTGACAGGCGCTATGGATGGTGGTAGCGTTCATTTTGCGCCTGACTCGTTTTACAGTAGGCTGTGCTTGGATGAAAGTAATCTTTCAAAAACAGAGCGCTAAATAAAATATATGCAATATTGTGGTAGTTCCATTTGACAGTCGTTTGCAAACTCACTGACAGATTGACACGAGCACGATAATGTCCGGTTCGGGTTACACCAGTGACGTATTTGAAGGGTCACACCCCACAGAATTAGAATACTAGAAAGGACATGAACCTTCTTATGATGGGATAAACTTAAACCATTTTGGTCAGGGAGTTGGTCAACCATGGTTTGCTGTTTCTGTGATTTAAAAAATATTTAAAATTGTGAATTTGAAGAATTTCTCTGCACTCTATGTAAGCTAGCCAGCCAGCCTTTTTTAGAGGAATGATTCCATTAATTTGTCAAATCAACTGCCAATATTGTAACATCCCATTCACACAATGCAGTTAATCCACAGCCATACATACACTGTCTGAAATCAGTTGATGATAGGATTTAGACACGTTGTAAATGTAACAAGTTGGCCTACTGATATTGTTTCATATAATAGCACTCTCAGCCTCCCAGAAAAACACAAATTTCTACATGTATGGTCTATTTATATTTTAGAGGCTATTTATACCGAAAAGTGCATAAAACCTTTAACTGTATAATTATATGACAGTATTTTACATTGACATTTAATTCTTTCACAATTTTTTGGGGGGCAGGACCTAGTTTGGGAAACCCTACTGTACATGGATAAAGTGCTTTGAGAACATTTCTGAATACACAAATCTGGCAGCAGGCATCGCCTCAAGTGTTGGCTCATTCTTATGATTTCATTATTCAGAATCACAGCTACTATTGGTGGGTTATTTCACAAGGGGGTTGTTACCTTGGCGATAATGCTGATATTAACCCCTAGTCCACCCCCCTTCCCTCAGGTCACCATGACAACCGACAGTTGGACCAGTGTGGTTTTGGCAGTAATGAGAGAAGAGTTAGAGGAAAGGGAAGAGAGACTGCAATGGAGAAGGGGAAGCTGACTGAACTGAGGCTATGGATAGGAAAAAAGAAGAGGGGAACACTGAGAAAAGAGAAACAGAAGGTGCATGAAGAGAGAAATAGAAACAGATGCAAAAGAAGGGTGAACAATATGATCTAGAGGTTGGTGGTAGTGTATAAATGCTTGTGGCTGTATACAGTGGAGGGATTACTCTGTGTCTGTGTGTGGGCTATCAGTTATTGCTTGAGATGAACAAAAGGATCAAATGAGCTCACACAGTAGACCACAGTGTCTGTTGAAAGAGACTGTTTGTGTGTGTTTATAGCTAGTTAGTACGATATGATTGTAAGAGTCAAAACAGAAGGCGGTTGTCAGTTTTGACCAAACTGCAAATTAAGCGCAAGTCTGCAACCATGGAAACTTTTGTTATGGCATCAATACAGCCATTTTTATGGGGCCATACCTGAACTCTGAACTTGAGCTGCACATATTATGGCAGCAATATAGGTTTGACCTTGTCTTTTAAGTTCCGAATGTCTGTTTTCACTATAAGGAAGACAACAGCATGTTTGTGTAAGCACACTACACACCTAACTTGATAAAAGTGCTCTTCATAAAAACCTCCATTGAACATTTTCTGCCCTAATGTGTTGCATGTAGGCGTATTCATTCTTGCTCCAGTGCCTTGGAAATAAGATCAATTGAGAAACAGCACCTACCTACTGTAGTATTACCAAGCAGTGCTTTTTTCCCCATTTATGTTGATGGTAGAGGAAGGATCCACAAGGTTCATACCACTGCACTGCCACAGGTAGGATATCTAGGCTATATAGGAATGGACCGTGTCTGACCGCTCTAATCGCCACCAATCAGTTGGGAGAAAGGTTAGAGTTAGTGGTTGGTGATTAGTGTGTTTTTAGCTAAATACAAAGCACAGTTCTTCCATCATTTCCAGCATGGCCAGATGGGCTTAACTACTTACATCCTTGGCCACTGTGAAATCTTGATGATGACATGAACATGAATGTCTATACTCTTTCCCTTAGCCTACCACTAATCTCTCCTCCTCTTCTCTCTCTCTCTTCAGTACCGCCAGTAACTCTCCGCGCAGCACCCCTGGCAGCTCCCCCTCTCTGCGCCGTCGGGTGCTGGGGGGTAGTGGTGGGGGTGGAAGCAGGACCAGTGACGTGGAGGGTGGCCCGGGGGAGCGCAGTGGGGAAAGGAGAGGTTCGGACAGCCCCCTGCCCTCCGCCGCCGCTTCCGCATACCCTGTCGCCTCACGCCATTTCAGCCGCAATGCCAAGGTAAGGGTGCCCCGTCTAATGCCACTCTCATTTTGTTATGTCAACAATATACCGGGGCCATATTCAGTAGGAAAAGGAGATGGGAGCATTGCAGACAGAAATGTCATGAATAGAGCTGACGTGATTCCTTAGTCTACATGTCAGAGAGTCATTTGTGTATTTCTATACTATATTTCTATCTGAACGTTCCACAACGATGTGTCCTGCTGAATACAGCCCTGCTTAGAGATAAGGACAGACATGACGACACAGCCACACAGTCAGTAGTCATTGGCCGTGTCCGAATACCCATAATTGCTTTGTAAATAGTAGGCGTTTTGGGAAGGTGAGAAAAATAACTTTTATAGTATGTGAAATGTAGTGCTTTAAATGTCAGGATGTCATACTCATTTCAGAATTTAATCTAGTAGAATTCAATGAACACTATTGAGGAAGAGAATAGTCTTTCGAGGCCCACGTGTGTCTGACAACAGCTGATAATCTGCTGATGGGATGCAATGTGCCAAAATGTATGAATGAAGGGAATAAACGCAATTGCCATTAGATACATTATCCGTAGGATGCCTAGTATGCTGATATTTGTTGCTTACTGCATTTGTTTTTACTAAACTGTAAGTTCGAAATAGTATGTGGTACGATTAGTACACAGTATGGAGTTTTAAGTAATGGTGTCAGCATGCTTCAGTTTGCTGACGCCTAGCTGAACTCAGCTAACTGAACGAGTTCGCGCACTCCCTTAAAAGACGTTAGCTGGAAAAACTAGAAAAAAGCAGCAATAGTACTGTTTGTCCATTTTGACACACCGTAGCCAGTATACATTTCCTCAAAATAGTCAGAATTACTTGAAGATAACTCAAGAATCTGTCATTAATTTGGACCTTTTTGCAGAGGAGATCTGTCGTGCACTTTGACATCTAGATTTTGGACACGGCCACAGTGTTAAATGGAATTGGAATTGATTGACTATGTGCAGATTGTCAATGCATGAATCATAGGCTAAAAGCCAAATGTTAAAGGCCCTGTGCAGTCAAAAACATGATTTTACTAAGTTTTATATACACTGCTCAAAAAAAAATTAAGGAAACACTTAAACAACACAATGTAACTCCAAGTCAATCACACTTCTGTGAAATCAAACTGTCCACTTAGGAAGCAACACTGATTGACAAATTTCACATGCTGTTGTACAAATGGAATAGACAACAGGTGCAAATTATAGGCAATTAGCAAGACACCCCCAATAAAGGAGTGGTTCTGCAGGTGGTGACCAGACCACTTCTCAGTTCCTATGCTTCCTGGCTGATGTTTTGGTCACTTTTGAATGCTGACAGTGCTTTCACTCTAGTGGTAGCATGAGACGGAGTCTACAACCCACACAAATGGCTCAGGTAGTGCAGCTCATCCAGGATGGCACATCAATGCGAGTTGTGGCAAGAAGGTTTGCTGTGTCTGTCAGCGTAGTGTCCAAAGCATGGAGGCGCTACCAGGACACAGGCCAGTACATCAGGAGATGTGGAGGAGGCCGTAGGAGGGTAACAACCCAGCAGCAGGACCGCTACCTCCGCCTTTGTGCAAGGAGGAGCTGGAGGAGCACTGCCAGAGCCCTGCAAAATGACCTCCAGCAGGCCACAAATGTGCATGTGTCTGCTCAAACGGTCAGAAACAGACTCCATGAGGGTGGTATGAGGGCCCGACGTCCACAGTTGGGGGTTGTGCTTACAGCCCAACACCGTGCAGAATGTTTGGCATTTGCCAGAGAACACCAAGATTGGCAAATTTGCCACTGGCGCCCTGTGCTCATCACAGATGAAAGCAGGTTCACACTGAGCACATGTGACGGACGTGACAGAGTCTGGAGACGCCGTGGAGAATGTTCTGCTGCCTGCAACATCCTCCAGCATGACCGGTTCTGCGGTGGGTCAGTCATGGTGTGGGGTGGCATTTCTTTGGGGGGGCCGCACAGCCCTCCATGTGCTTGCCAGAGGTAGCCTGACTGCCATTAGGTACCGAGATAAGATCCTCAGACCCCTTGTGAGACCATATGCTGGTGCGGTTGGCCCTGGGTTCCTCCTAATGCAAGACAATGCTAGACCTCATGTGGCTGGAGTGTGTCAGCAGTTCCTGCAAGAGGAAGGCATTGATGCTATGGATTGGCCCGCCCGTTCCCCAGACCTGAATCCAATTGAGCACATCTGGGACATCATGTCTCACTCCATCCACCAACGCCACGTTGCACCACAGACTGTCCAGGAGTTGGCGGATGCTTTAGTCCAGGTCTGGGAGGAGATCCCTCAGGAGACCATCTGCCACCTCATCAAGAGCATGCCCAGGCGTTGTAGGGAGGTCATACAGGCACGTGGAGGCCACACACTACTGAGCCTCATTTTGACTTGTTTTAAGGACATTGCATCAAAGTTGGATCAGCCTGTAGTGTGGCTTTCAACTTTAATTTTGAGTGTGACTCCAAATCCAGACCTCCATGGGTTGATTAATTTGATTTCCATTGATCATTTTTGTGTGATTTTGTTGTCAGCACATTCAACTATGTAAAGAAAAAAGTATTTAATAATAATATTTCATTCATTCAGATCTAGGATGTTATTTTAGTGATCCCTTTATTTTTTTGAGCAGTGTGTATATATATTTATATATATATATATATATATATATATATATTTCCTTATGAGTTTGGAAAAATATTGTGAAAATGATGATGATGCCATTTTAGTGTTAGAGCTGTTTGAAAAGACCATCTGGCATTTCAACCTGTTTTGGTGGGATGGAGTTCCAAACCTCTAACAATAGCAGTTCGTTTTCAGTTTTTCCCTCCCCACTCCTAGACAGTCTTCGAAAAATTCTTGCTTCAGGAATTGCTCTTTGCTAAGAAGCAATTTTTGTTTGTTTTGAATCAAAATGGTAAAAAAAAATATCACAGTAAGGTACTTAATTTTTACACAAATGATTTAATATTAAGATAAAAACGGCTGCATCAGACCTTTTTACACACATAACAGTCAGAGATGATAGAAACACACACCAAGCTTGATAAATGACCAGAACATCAAGGAACGCCATACAGGCCTAATAGCTAGTTTTTCCGCAGTGTCCCTTTTTAACCTATTCCCCAACTACATGAATGTCAAAATAGATAAGACTCTACATTTACTGTTTAATGATGGAGAAACCTTTTGGATGCTGTTCGTCACTGATTATCTGCTGTTCTTTCTTTCCATTGCAGAAAATGCAGAGCTGGTACAATGTAAGTATACACTTCAAGGAACTGTTCATCAGGGGCTCACACTCCGGTGCACTTTATTCTGCTGATGGTAGCTTCAGTGTTTCCTGGTTGGAGTGCACAGTACAGTATGAAATGGCACCAACAGATGCCGAAAACGGTTTCTGTTAAATTGCCACCTCCCTCATTTAACCATTTCACTAAGCTTTGAACTTTAGGTGATTTAACTGTTCAGTCACCTTAGTGTTCTTCTCATTTACCTACTCAGCCTGTCGGTTTTACCTCAGGGACATAGTATCTGATGTAATCTCACATGCCAGATGTACAGTGGGGTCCAAAGGTATTTGGACAGTGACACATTTTTTTTTTTTGGCTCATATAATTTTGAAATGATACAATGACTATGAGGTTAAAGTGCAGACTGTCAGCAGAGTCTTGTTGGGAGTCACAAGCTTGATGTAGTCATTGCATGCTAGGAATATGGGAACAAATACTACACTTTTGACTACTTTAATACACATATTAGTGAACTTGTCCAAATACCTTTGGTTCTCTAAAATGGGGGGGGGGACTATGTACAACAACTGCTGTAATTTCTAAACAGCACCTGATATGCACCAAAATACCCTCAAATTAAAGCTGACCGTCTGCACTTTAACCTCAGTCATAGTATCATTTCAAATCCAAAGTGCTGGAGTACAGAGACAAAACCACATTGCTACTGTCCAAATACTTTTGGAACTTGATGTATATACAATATTCATACTGGTTCTGCAAGATTATATTTGATAAAGCATAGAAGAGCAACAAAGTAATCTTTCTTTCTCTCTCAGGTTCTCAGTCCAACTTATAAACAGCGCAATGAGGATTTCCGTAAACTCTTCAAGAAGCTGCCAGACACGGAACGCCTCATAGTGGGTGAGTGACGCGCGACACTCACAAACGCGTACTTTGTGCTGACACTGTGGAAGTGAAGGGCCGATACTGTGGCTTTGTCAGCCTGACGTCTCTCCTCCAACCTCTTCCTCTCCTCCCCAGACTACTCATGTGCGCTGCAGAAAGACATTCTACTCCAGGGGAGACTCTATCTGTCAGAGAACTGGCTCTGCTTCTATAGCAATATCTTCCGCTGGGAAACCACTGTAAGTTATAGACACGCGCACACACACTTTTTGTTCTTCTATCCTCGTCGGGACCTAAATTTGATTTCCAATAAAAATCATATTTTCCCTAACCTTAAACCCAACTCCTAAACCTCACCACTTACCCTAACCCTAATTGTAACCCTAAACCTAACATCTGAGCTTTAAATAGCCTTAATCCTGTGTCCAACCCTCCACACACACACAGACGCACACTAACCCTCCTGTTCTGTTCAGATCACAATCCTGCTGAAAGATGTGACCACCCTGACCAAGGAGAAGACTGCCAAGGTCATCCCCAACGCCATTCAGATCAGCACCGACCACGACAAGGTGAGCCAAGGGGCTCGATATTCAGTCACACAGCCTACTATGACGGTTCAGAGTAGTGGAAGAATAGTAGTTAACAGGTGCATCAATGATATGTAAAGAAAAAGGAAAATAACTTTTATTATAGGTTCTTGTAGACAGTATACGTATTGTTAAAGCTCAGTGATGGTCAACTGGGGGGAGGGTCGCAGGAGGTTTATTTTGAAAGGATACCGCTGCAGCACTTACTGCTGCTGACTTTACACGCGCAGTGTGTCCGCAGTGGGGAAATGGCTAGCTACGTTCGGATTCGGAGGGTTTTCGCCCTGCGCTCACTCGCTGACCAATCCAATAACGTTCTCGCCCCCCCCCCCCTCCCACACACACACACACTGATCCAATGAAATGACAGATTGTTATTTTGTTTTAAATGTGACACGTCCACTTAGATAATACAGATCTTTTGACAGCTAGCTTTTGATTGACGGCTAACTATGCAGGTGTGTTCTGCAGGCCTTGCACATGTGCATAGTTAACTGTCATTTAACTCATGTCGGCTAGCCATTAGAGTAAAATCATGGACAAGTTTTTAAAACGTGCAGCTCCCTCTTCATCCATTGCTGCATCCCATATGAACACCAACGCAGACAACTCGGTCCCTGTCAAGAAGAGAAAAAACCTCCCCCGACCTCCCCCATCAAATATGGTTTTACATATAAGACAGGCAGGGTGAGTGTGGACCGCAGTGCGTCCTATGCAGCGAGCTGTTAGCTAATGAGAGCATGAAACCCTTCCAAAAGTGAAATGGGATCTGGACACCAAGCATCCAAGACAAAGATAAGACGGCTGACTTAAAAAAAAAAAAGAAGGAAATGTCAATATCTGGAGACCTCACAAGATTAATTGAAGAACCTATGCACGGTACAAGAAAAGGCACTTCGCATCATTCCTTGAGGCCCAGCACATTGCTGGTGCAAAGAATCCCACACCAGCGCAGAGGATCTCATACTCCCTGCTGCGATTGATATGTGCACTGAAATCTTGGGAGAGTTTGCCGCCAACCAACTTGAAAACCACACCCCTATCCAATGACAGGAGATTCCAGGACATGTCTGAGGGCATAATACGGCAGACATCCAAATGGCCATTACGCCCTGCAGCTTGATGAATCTACAGATTTGGCTCAACATGCAATTCTAATGGTCTATGTCAGACACGCCTGGGATAATAACTTTTAGGAGCAGTTCCTTTTAAGTGCTGATTGGCCCACCACCAACACTGCAAAGCCTGTCTTTAACACAATGGATATGCACTTGGGCTCTGTGGGACTGGCCTGTGATGGGTGCGTCGGTGTGACCACTGATGGGGCAGCTGCCATGTCGGGAAAGCACTCCGGGGTAGCAAAGTGGATCCTGGAGAGAGCACAGAGTGTGACGTGGAACCACTGCTTCCTACATAGGGAGGTGTTGGCAGCGAAGGACATGGTGCCTGAGCTCCACGTCACTCTCCAGGATGTGATCATGCGTGTCAACTATATATCAAAAAGAGTTGTAGGAGAAGCAGGTGTTTCAGGCCTTCTGCAGGGATATGGGGAGGGAGCACCATCAGGTGCTTTATCATGCAGAGGTCCGCTGGCTTTCCATCTGTAAAGTGTTGGGTCGCGTTTATGAGCTTCGAGCAGAGATTGCTGCGTTTCTTTTGGTAAACAAGTCCCCTCTGCCCGAGCTTTCCGATTGTGAGGAAACGCTCGCGCAGGTTGCCTACCTGGTGGATATTTTTTATCTGAATTGTCTCAATGTGTCAATGCAAGGGAGGGGGCACAATCAATTTGTACAGGGGGACGAAGTGGAAGCCTTCAAGATGAAGCTTGCCTTTTTGGGCAAATCATGTTTCTAACGGGAGGGATGAACATGTTTCCCAATGCTGATTTCAAGATTCAGAATCCGATCAACAAACCGCACGGCGACACACCGTTAAATAGCATCTTGTCAAGCTGCAGGGAAAGTTTTGCGACAACTTCCCGGAAGAGAACAGGAGACAAGATGACTGGATACGGGGACCCCTATCAAGTGGAGATGGGAAACATCACGTTGCCAAGCAACGAAGAGGATCAGCTGGTGGAGCTGTCATTTGATCGTGGACTGAGCATGCGCTTCCCGGAAATGACAGTTCTGGTGAGCGTAATGTTAGAGTATCCTGCTCTCGCTTGTCATGCAATCAGAATCAAGGTACCGATCAGTCTGAAAGTGGCTTCTCTGCAATGGCAGTGCTGAAAACAAACTAAAATCAGAAAAAAACTGGACAGCCAGCATGACCTCTGAGTTGCCTTGTCAACCATCACCCCAGACTTCAATAATAAATAAACTTATCAAACTAAAGAAACACCCCCAGCTTTCCCATTGATAGGCCACACACAATAAATAAACATGTTAATGACTTATTGTTCACTATGTTAATTATTATTGTTAATTCATTCTGATTTTCATATTACATTTTAGTGATCTGGTTAAAAATGTACACCTTTTTTTTTTAAAGTCAAGGTTGTGTAACTATTGACATTGTAATTGATAATTAAGAATTCCTAATGATGGTGTTTTTTTTCCTATTTTAAACACTGGTATGTGTTACTTTTCTTTGACATCAAAACCAGTCCAATAATGTTATGTTCTGAGTCGGATCATTTATTACACCCCACTCCTGAATTGGTGGTCTAAAATTAAATGGCTTATTCTCTTCAATTGGTAAATGTTTTCTCAGTTAATATGGCTGTGTGTACTTCCTTTTAATACCACAATTGAGAGAGTCTATTTAGCAAGTGAAACCTGCCCAAAAAAGCAGCTACAATACAACATTACAAAATGTAATGATCAACATTCCATAATATTGGGTCGCGACTCAATTGTCATATTTGGGTACCAAGGCAAAACCAGTTGAGAAACACTGGTTTAGATGCTTCCAATGCTTGACTGACGAACAACTTTTAAAAAAATTTTTTTATCAATGCAAAATGAACTATTTCTGTCATTGTTTTTGACAAGCCAAATCAATAGCAATGACCACTAGCCATCATTCCATCGTTCACTCAATTTGTTTTCCTCTTTGTTTGCTCTCTTTCTCTCTCTCTGTCGTTTCATCCAGCACTTCTTCACGTCTTTCGGGGCGAGGGACCGCAGCTACATGATGATGTTCAGACTGTGGCAGAACGCACTGATGGACAAGGTACCCACCTCCTCTCCCTCCTCCCACCTCCAGCTCTCACACTCCTGCCAGTGTGACATTAACTGGGCATATATATCACCGTGCCGGAACGAAGGCACTTCCAAATACTGAGAGGGGGCAAACAATATTATTTATGTCGTTTATTGGATAATATAAGTATTCAGCGATGAAATATAACAATGCAACAGGACCCAAAATGCATAAAACACTGACCAAAACGATCGGTCACTGAATGATTGAATTATTGATTGGTGTTTTAATGTCCTACAAGAGGAAAATCCAAGAAGTTATTGAGACGGTTAATGTTGTTTCCCCTCAGCCTCTGTCCCCAAAGGAGCTGTGGCACATCGTCCATCAGTGTTACGGCACTGAGCTGGGCCTCACCAGTGAAGACGATGACTATGTCTCCCCCACCGACGAGCACATTAACGGTCTACTGTGAGTGTACATGTTCGCTGTGTGTGAGAAAAAGTCTGATGTGTGTGTGCGTGCGACCATTTAGTTTGGCGTTGTCCATTAAATTAGAACTCTCGTCCATTAACTTTGATGTCTCTGGATTATCGATCCCTTCAATTAAAAGCAACTACTGGGATTGTGAATTGTTAATCATGCTGTTTCTTTCTCCTTTTTCTCCTCTGTCTTCCCGTCCTTCATTCTCTCGCTCTCGTTTTCGCCCTCTTTCCCCCGTACTGCCCTTTTTCTGTCCCCTTCATCTCTTTCTGTCTCTCTTTCTGTCTCTTTGTGTATCGTTCAACCTCTCCTTCCATTCCCCCTCCACATCTCAGGCCAGTGGAAGAGTCAGTCTCTGTCTCTGACCTGTTGGACCTCAGCTCCTTGGGGGCCATAGCTTCTCTGGGCAGCTCGCCCCCCTCCATGGCAGCCTTGTTCCCCAGTGGCCCCCTCTTAGCCAGCGGTGGTCTGGGCTCCTGTCCCCCCTCATCTACCTGTCTGCCCGTAGACATCCCTGGCAGCCCCTCCCTCGACCCCCCGGACCCCAGCCCGCCCAGCTCCCAGAGCTCCCTGCCCTCCACCACACACACCGCCTCCTTGTCCGCCCCCGCCTCGGCTGCTGCCTCTTTCGTGAGTTTTATTTGATTTCATGCCAGGGAACTACAGGGTCGTATTCATTAGGGTAAAATGTTTCAAATCTTTGTCTTAAGTGAATATGACCCAGGGCATCGGGAGGTGGGGTGTATATAACTTTGAACTGACTTTGGAGATAGTTTCATAATTATGACTGTTCCGTGGTTTATCTTGATAGGATACATATACCCCAGTCATACCCCAGTAGATCAGAGTCGCTTGTTGGCTCTAAACGGCCGTCCGGATGTAATGTTAATGCTCTGTTCCAAATGGCACCCTCTTCCCTATATAGTGTACTACAGGGAAAAGGGTGCTATTGCCCTGGCCAAAAGTAGTGCACTATATAGGGAATAGGGTGTTATTTGGGACGTGACCCATGCTGTACCTAAAAGAGCCAGTGTTGTTGTCTGACCAGGGCAGAGTAGAGAGGCTTTGAGGTCGTACTAGTCCTCCAAGGCTCCTCAGTTATGTGAGGGTGTTGGGATTGCTGTGTTAGTGTGTGTTTCTGCCATAATGACCTCACGGCGTGTGGTAACTAACTACCCCTTTCTCTCCCCTCGCATGCCATTTCCTAGTATGTGGAGGAGGACGGGGACTTCCTGTTGGAGTCTGCCAATCACATGATGCCCCCGTCTGCCACCAGCCTGGGAAACCTCTCCTCATTGGACCAGCTCACCAACGACGACGAGCTGCCTACTGACCCCAGCAACTCCTCAGACACACAGGAAGAGGGTGAGTTCCTGGAGCCCACAGGAGAGTAGTTTCATGGAAAAACATTTACGTTTAGGCAAACATAGAAAATACATTTTTAATCTGATGCAGACACTTCACAAAGGTGAAATTCTAATAGTCCGTAGGGTGGTTCTCTCCTCGTCTCCTTTCCTTCCTTCCTACTAATCTGAAAGAAGGTGACAGGTGAAAGCGATTGGTTTCCACTCTGCTGCTTTCAGCGATCCTTTTTTCTCAGATTAGTGTAGATGCAGAAGAGAATGCCAGTTGAAACTACTGCAAATACTCCCTTCCTGTTGATACCATAATAGTAGTCTAGTAGGACCTACATTACTGTAGTCATGGACTCTCCTGAGAACAGACTGTTACTTGCTGCATTAAAGGCAAAACTCAAGAGAAACTCGAGACGTCAGCATTCACTTAGCAGATGACAGAGTACTAGGAGCAGAAAAACAATATGTAGTGACTGATTTGACCGATAAAGTGCAACGTTCACATTACAGAAGTCTGAACTAGTGCTAGTGTTCGCAACCACAATGTATTTACTTTGAGGCCTGTAAAGTGGGGAGTCTTTTACAGTTCTCTTCTGCTCAAACAGAACTGTGTTAAACGGTGTCTCTCGTCAACAAAAAGGACATTATCCTCCCCATTATCGCTGAAAGTTTTTATATTTAATTGACTTGAAAGGCCATTTTATCTGACACTGGAATTGAAGTTGATTGGCAAGCCAGCTTATCTAGGCCCCGTTTGTCAATGCAGTTGCAACAAATCCTGGGGGGGGATATAACATTTTAAAAATCTATCATAGAAATTCTGATGATTAGACTTGATCTCACCTGTGGTATCTCTACTATAGTCGTGACGACTGTGTAACTCTGTCCCCGTCCAGACGAGGTGGAGTCGTTCTGTGCGGACCTGGCTGGCCGGCTGCACATCAACATGGTGGTGCGCATGAGCGTGGACAAGCTGCATGACCTGCTCTTCTCCGCAGACACACACTTCATCCAGCATCTCTTCTCCCAACGGCACTTCACAGGTCCGTACAGCGCAAACGTGTACACACTCTCACACCTGTTCTTCACATACACATTCATATTGTTTCATATTTTAATTTGTTTGGATTTTATGTAATGTGACATACACAAAATAGTCCAAATTGGTGAAGTGAAATTAAAAAAATAATTTGTTTCCAAAAATGCAAAATAATTCTAAACGGAAAAGTGGTGCGTGCATATGAATTCACCCCCTTTTCTATGAAGCCCCTAAATAAGATCTGGTGCAACCAATTACCTTCAGAAGTCACATAATTTGTCAAATAAAGTCCACCTGTGTGCAATCTAAGTCACATGATCTGTCACATGAGCTCAGTATATTTACACCTGTTCTGAAAGTGCCCAGAGTCTGCAACACCACTAAGCAAGGGGTGGCACCATAAAGACCAAGGAGTTCTCCAAACAGGTCAGGGTCATAGTTGTGGAGAAGTACAGATCAGGGTTGGGTTATAAAAAAATATCAGAAACTTTGAACATCCCACGGAGTACCATTTAAATCTATTATTAATAAATGGAAAGAATATGGCACCACAGCAAACCTTCTAAGAGAGGGCCGCTCACCAAAACTCACGGACCAGGCAAGGAGGCCATTAATCAGAGAGGCAACGAAGAGACCAAAGATGACCCTGAAGGAGCTGTCCATAGGACCACTTTAAGCCAACACCTCATCACCCCGAGAACACCCTCCTCACAGTGAAGCGTGGTGGCAGCATCATGCTATGTGGATGTTTTTCATCGGCAGGGACTGGGAAACTGGTCAGAATTGAAGGAATGATGGATGGCGCTAAATACAGGTAAATTCTTGAGGGGAAACCCGTTTGTCTTCCAGAGATTTGAGACTGGGACGGAGGTTCACCTTCCAACACCTTCTATTTTAATTCCAGGTTGTAAGGCAACAAAATAGGAAAAATGCCAAGGGGGTGAATACTTTCGCAAGCCACTGTACATACGCGGAGACACACACACACACTCTTTGTTGATCTTACACATGGTTGGCATTGGCAACGTTCTCGTTTTTGTTCCTCTTGATCCCTCTCCCTTTCTGCTCATTCTGTTTTCATTCCCTTTCCAAATATCTCCTTACATTTTTTAAGTAGAAACGTTGTTCCTAGAGTACATTCCTGTACACACAACTGTTTCCCAGTACTAGTGATAGTCTGCCTAGAAACATGGATAGGCTACAACACGATAGGATGCTAAATGCTTAGTTCATTCCATGTGACTGATCAGCCCTTCCTAAAGTCCACTCCTCCAGGGCTTGTACAGTAAGCTTTAGGGCTGCGTCCAAGATGGCACCCTATTCCGTATATAGTGCATTTCCTTTGACCAGGGCCCTGGTCAAACGTGGTGCTCTATTTAGGGAATGCGGTGCCGCTTGGGATGCGGCCTAGGAGTGTTACTGCGTGAGACGCTCATTGCCGCCTCTTCCACCCAACCGACTATCTCCTGATACACTGGTGCTCATCTGTAGGACGTCTCTGCTGCTCCACGCAGTATGGCTGTCGTCATGTACGGGGATGGAATGATTATTATCCTCCTAGTGCTTAGACTGGAGCTGTCCCAAATAATGGCATCCTGGCCTATTCCCTACATGAATAATAGGGTGCCATTTGGGATGCGGTCAGGGTCTCCTTCCTTCCCCTCTCCTCAGACATAGGCCAGTGTGTTGTAGCGCTAATGAGCAGTCCACTGTGTTTACGCTGTGTTAACCTTCCTCCATCTGTCTCTCTCGCTCTCTTTTCTTTTCTTCAACACCTGATATGTATGCTATTGTCTGTTTTGAGAGAAGCAGTACAGGGCTCTGCATATTCGTTGTTCTTAGCACAGTTCCCTAAAGTTGTCGTTTTATTAGATGCTGCCATAGAGGCGTGGAGTTGGTTGGTTGGTGGCCTCCCTGGTTTGTGCCCCTGCCAGCTTTTGAGGACATTGTGTGGCTTTAATTAGTGCATTTCCCTCTGTGAAGCGGTGCTGTGTCCCTCTTGCTTTTCTCCCTCTCTCTTCCTCGCATTCTGTCCTCACTCCTCCTTTCTCTCGATTCCTCTCACTTACTTTCTCTCTCTCTCCCTCACACACACTCACTCACTCCCTCATTCTTTTCCTTGTCCTCTCTCTCTGTCCCTCTCAGACCTGTCAGTTCGCGAGTGGCAGCAGGACAGCTGCAGTGGGAACACCAACCGGATCCTGAGTTACACCATCGCCATCAACAACCCCCTGGGCCCCAAGACCGCCCCCGTAGTGGAAACTCAGGTCAGTCAGTCAGCACGTTGGATTTTACAGTTTTAAAAAACATTTGGTCAACATTAGTGGTAGCTGGTGTCACGTTAAATCAGACGACTGGCTCATTGTAATGAATGGAACCGGATCAAACATATAGATTTGATGTGTTTGATAGGGTTCCATTCATTTAATTCCAGCCATTACAATGAGCCTGTCCTCCGATTTCTAAAGTGACACCAGCCTCCATTGTCCTCCCATGTTCTGGTTTGAATATCCGGTTTACACAACAACAACACAAAATCTAGGTCACGGCACAGAGACGTTGGAGTTGGGAGTCTCCACTGAGTTGGAGAACAAGACTTGACTCGCCTTCTGAGGATCGAGACACACCCCCGTAGATAATTCGCTAACGCTGACACCTTTCTTTCCCTCGCTCCATCCAGACGCTGTTTAAGAACAGTGCGCCGGGCGAGTGTTACGTGGTGGACTCGGAGGTCATTACCTCGGGCATCCCCTACCAGGACTACTTCTACACCGTGCACCGCTACTGCCTCACCGCCATCAACAAGAACAAGAGCAGACTCCGGTATACCTACTTTCCCCACCCAGCACACTGAAGAAGGCCTTTTGACTAATAGTATGAGTCGCCTGTGCAGATCAAATGGCAATAGAAACATTTAGTTGTTTGAAACAACTTTTTTGTGTGCTAACCTACTAAATGTTGTATGTACCAGGTGAACTCACTGCCTTAGAAACAGCGAGCTTATGTTCTTACGTCACATAAAATACACCCGATATGGATGAAGTGTCCTTTTTAAACTGTTCTAAGAGGTGAAAGTTTAACTTAAAATCGGATTTATTGGCCACATACACATATTTAGCAGATTGCTATTGAGGGCGTAGCGAAATGCTAGAAGCAGAACTGCCAGGTCTGTCGGCGCCATCACACGAGTGGCGGATCGGTGTTCATTATGATACGTTTCTAGCTTCTGTCGTTGGTGAACCGTGTGATCCCTTTAGAGATGTCATATAATACTGTTATATAATCCGTTCTATTTAATTCTGTTGGGGATCCCAGGTATGTGCAGTACCGTGCATTATGTCTAGTGATGCAGAGTGCTTCAGGGATGGCTTACTGGTTACAGTGTGATGGACTCTGATTTGTGGCTGCTTGTGTGTCTGCAGGGTGTCGTCAGATATCTGCTACAAGAAGCAGCCGTGGAGCCTGGTGAAGGCGCTCATCGAGAAGAACACCTGGAGTGGTATCGAGGAGTACTACAGACACATGGGTGAGACTGACTTACATTGTAGTCTTATTCTCCTACTCGGGATAAAGAAGTGTCTGTGTTCTTATTGCTTACCTCTCTTTTTGGTTCTTTCTGGTTATGTCTCTGTCTCCCCCTCTCTGTCTCCCCCTCTCTGTCTCCCCCTCTCTGTCTCCCCCTCTCTGTCTCCCCCTCTCTGTCTCCCCCTCTCTGTCTCCCCCTCTCTGTCTCCCCCTCTCTGTCTCCCCCTTTCTGTCTCCCCCTTTCTGTCTCCCCCTTTCTGTCTCCCCCTTTCTGTCTCCCCCTTTCTGTCTCCCCCTTTCTGTCTCCCCCTTTCTGTCTCCCCTTTCTGTCACCCCCTTTCTGTCTCTCCCTCTCTCTGTTTCTCTGTCGCCATCTCTCTCTCCCTCCCTCCCTATCAGAGAGTGAGGTGTGTAAGCTGGAGACCCTGCTCCAGTCTGAGGTGTCAGTGGTGACCTCTGGGGATGTGGTGGGGGCAGACTCTGCCAAGACACCCCCGGCCCTGCGGCGACGCAAACGCACCTGCTCCCGGCGCCTGGCGGACCGGGAAAGAGAGGGAGGTGGCATGGGAGGTGGAGAGCGCGGGGACCGGGGAATAGGAGAGGAGCGGAGAGAGGCGGGTGAGTCAACAGGGTCATGGTGGCGTCAGGATATGCATCAGTTAATATTCTTCTGTTTGACACCTGATAAATAAGACCCATATACAAGATTGTCAAGCAGAGTTCAACGATTACCTCAAATGTGTCAATCAAACTTATTTGTCTCCAGGTTTCTGATGATTCATACAGCTAAATGTCAGATGCCACTGGTGTTCCTCTTTGCTTTATGCACTGACATCTGCTGGTGTGATTTTGGAACTGCATCCAGGCTCTTCTGGCAGGAAGTAATGCGTTTCTCCCTTTGACCAGGTGGTCAGTACAAGCACGGAGAGCGGTCGCGTGGCGGAGGCAACAGCATCTCTACCATACTGCTCATAGTCAGCTTCATGTGAGTTCTGACCTCTCGGCGTGTGTGAAAAGAAACACTGATCGTTTCCCCTAAAGGAATTATCAATGGCCTAATCTTGTCCAGCGTATGAGCTTTAGGATGAATCCATACTTGAGATACGTTTCACACAATCCTCCTATTGACATCAATACATAACCTACATTAAACTCAAGTTGGGATTGGACCTTTTGTGCGTGATTGAAAGTGTTTTTGGGGACTTCTCATCCCTGGAGCATTACCGTAATCACCACCGTATGTGACAAATGAGTCTGAATGCTTGTTTCTTTGTTTCTGTAGTCCATGTCGTCAGTGTTTTGGGGGGGGGGGGGGGGGGGGGTCAATGAAAATGTATATCTCCTCTGCTTACTGACGGCCTCCCACTGTCTCTCTCTCTCTCTCTATCGCTTCATGTGCATAGGATCTGTGTCAGGTACAGTATAATAAGAGACTGGGTGTCACATCGTCAATGTCTCGTTGAATGACTGTTTCGGCGTTGTGGCGTCTGCGCTGTCATTTGATGGTCTAGTATGCTTTGTTGTCCAAAAACAATTTGTGCTGTGTTACAGTTTGAGGTGCGCAACCACTTTTCCATTCCTCCTCGAGTTCTCATACTCCCTTAATTCAAAACCCAGTCTCGCTCCCTCCGTTTTTGGCCCATACTTACGTCAATACATTTACCCTCTCTCTCTCGTTCCATGCTGTTTTTGTCTTATCACCTCTGCTCTTTCTCTCCTCTAGTCTGGTGGTGTTGGTGGCCCTCAACATGCTCTTGTTTTACAAGCTGTGTTCTCTGGAGAGAGCTGCACACACACTGGAGACGTGGCACTCCTTCTCTCTGTCTGACAGGTAACCAAACCAGGATACATCTTTATATTATATATTATTATTACTACTTACCCATCAGAGGACACTGTCCTGTTCTCCTTTTCTTTTTTTGTCTTTTTTTTTTACCCCCTTTTTCTCCCCAATTTCGTGGTACCCAATTGTTAGTAGTTACTATCTTGCCTCATCGCTACAACTCCCGTACGGGCTCGGGAGAGACGAAGGTCGAAAGCCATGTGTCGTGTCTTTGGCTATGCCGTATTAAGTGATGTGACATGCTATTCTATAAAATAATTTCTCCGTAATTAATATCACCTGATTGAGCTAATCATGTAAATGTAATTAACTAGAGAGTCGGGCACCACAAAATAATATTTTTGAGCTGTTATCTTCCGAATAAACTCTTAAAGACCTAGTAATATTTTACATCAATAGCAGTCAACATTAATCCTCACCTTAATTCAGTCTCATCTGAAAGTTGTAAATTCTTGGTTATCTGCACGAATCCTGGCTTGAATCAGCATACAAAATTGGGTTTAATTATTTATTTACTAAATACCTAACTAATCACACAGAATTACACATACACATAATTAAATCATAACTTGATTACAAATTACGTCATGAAGGAAAACGTCCCTGGCGGGCGGAACAGATATGACAGTTTGTTACACAAAAGAAAAGGGCTAGGTTTGAGTGAAAGAGCGGGAAGACTTTTGTACAAAGGGAAGAAGCTGTGCTATCGTAAATACAGTGTCTTATGCATTCTAAATTACCGCCCATTTGGAAAAGGAAAATGCAATAAATATTTACTCTGAGCTGCGCTTCGGTAGGTTGGTGGTAGATGGAAGGCCGTGTTGCCAAACCGAGTCCTTTGAAGAATATCTCTGGTTGTCAATTGGATACATTGTAGTAACGTCTTTGGGTGATAGACGGAATACTCTGTCTGTTCCTTCCTAACCCTTGTTTGCATCTGCTGTTGCTAACTCAACGACTAGGAGGTATCACTTCTGTAGTGAATAAGAGTTCAAAGTTCATACCATTTGCTACCAAGCTCACGCTGATGTTGGCTTCGTTCTGTAGTTATTATCTGAACCGTTCTGACATCGGACCGTCGTCCTCACGTCCTCGGAACAGGAGGTTATATTGTCGTCAAGGGCTTATATAGGAAGGGAGAGGAGGGCGTGTTTAAAAAGTTTTATAGCCCATGTCCCTTCACAGGGGCGGGGCCACTGATTGAGCAGAGCTCTACCCTATGAAAACCCAAATCTCACATTTTAGAAGCTAAATTCACATTTCATCCCATCACGAATAATTTCATATTCAAACATTTAAATTGAACAACAATTCCATGTGAATCCGATAACTCTGTGTAGACTTTCCACTATAGAGTTTATGTCATCTGATCATTGATGAGAATGTCTCAGATGACAAACGAACTGACATCATATTCATTAAGTACCACCGCATATGTTCCATTGGTCGGATTACCAGAAAATAGTTCATTTCCCCTCACCTTCTGATGTTCCCAGAATCTCTGTTAACCAAGGGTTTTGCAAATGTAACCTCAGTAGGGTAGAGAGAGGAGAAAGGGGGGAAGAGGTATTTATGACTGTCATAAACCTACCCCCCAGGCCAACGTCATGACACATGCGTCCTCCAAAACACAACCCACCAAGCCGCACTGCTTCTTAACACAGTGGGCATCCAACCCGGAAGCCAGCCGCACCAATGTGTCCGAGGAAACACTGTGCACCTGGCGACCTGGTTAGCGTGCACTGCACCCGGGCCCGCCACAGGAGTCGCTAGTGCGCGATGAGACAAGGACATCCCTTCCGGCCAAACCCTCCCTAACCCGGACGACGCTAGGCCAATTGTGCGTCGCCCCATGGACCTCCCGGTCGCAACCGGGAGCTGGTGGTACAGCTAGCACTGCAGTGCCTTCGACCACTGCGCCACCCAGGAGGCTTCCTGTTCTCCATTTGATTGAAAACTAGATTTAAACTAGAACCGAATGCACCTCTGATTACCACTGTTCTGTTTTGTTCTATGATTTGTTCTCTTCCGTTGCTCAAGAACAAACCAGCACTTTCATTGGATATTACTTACTACCAAAGATGCATTTTTAGCATGTGAACTAACTGTTCTTCTCTTGCTCTCTCGCTCTCTCTCTCTCTCTCGCTCTCTCTCTCGCTCTCTCGCTCTCTCTCTCTCTCTCTCTCTCTCTCTCTCTCTCCCTTTCATTCTCCTCCTCTCTTCTCTCCATCCAGTCCTCTACCCCAGTCGGCAGGAGAGTGGGCCCAGGTGTTGCAGCTCCAGAGACAGTTCCACCAGGCCCAGCTGGGCAAATGGCAACAGATCCTCCAATCCTCAGTCACTCTGCTAGACCAGGTGTGTGTCCAAGCATGTGCACGCATCGTTCCCTAAGGCTTACAAACGGCTTCACTGTTATTCATGAGTGAGTCATCATGGCTGTCGTAATGACATTAGCCTCCTCCTCTGTCCTCTCTCTCTCCCTCAGATGAAACAGTCGTTGGAAAAGCTCCACCGAGGCGTCGTCACTCCAGAAGTCCAGCAGGATCCCCCCTCGAACCCCACTTCAGAGTCTCTCACTGAGCACTGATCCTCCCTCCCTCCACCCTCCAACCTCCAGCCCTCAAGTGGGTATGAATGGACCACGGGGGGAGAGAACCAAGGTGGAGGTGGCCAGAGGGGGAGGGTCCAGCTGGGCCAATCAGGGAGAGTGACTCTCTCACCTGATCCCAAGCTCCGCTCCTGCTTCTCTACTCAAAACAGACAGGGAGAGATGTGGTGGTGGTGGTGGGGGGGGGGGGGGGGGGGTCCCACACCTCAGTCTGAGCAACCTGCAATGAGGTGGGTGGTGAGTGACCTTTAGGGTACTACACTACCCATAACTCCCCACACCTCAGTCTGAGTAACCTGCAATGGTAAAGTCCCACCTTCTCTCACGCCCAGACAGACTGGGAATGTCTTCAGGACTACAGCAATAACATAGCACGGTGAGCCAACCATATCTCCCACAGTCAGGGCTAAAGGCTGGCCAGTTTGTATAGTACCATCTGCTCCTCACATGCAACCAACCATGCTGCTCACGCTGAACCATCTCCCCTGCCTGAGAATCCAAGAGACATTTTCAAAAGAAAACGGACGATCTACTGCATTTCAACATGTGCAGCCCTGCTGCTGCGTTTCAAATGGACAGACTCCGGTCCAGCGCATTTCATAACGGACTGACTTGACTTGGACCGACTGCATTTCTCAAAATGGGCCAACCCAGATTTAACTTTGCGTTTCAAAATGGATGGACTCTGACATTTGGGAAATTGGGAGCTTTCCCAGCCCTGATAAACAGCTATGGCTCTGTTCCCAGCTGAAGCCAGCCTAGGGGACTTATGTGCCTCGGTGTGAGGGGTCCGCTCAGCTAAGTCCCCCTTGAGCCTCTGGAAATGAGGGACACATGACGAGGGAGGGGAAAGCTCTGATGGATTACAGAAAGTCTCCTGTTTCTAACACTTTTTTTTTTTTCGTTCTCTCTCTCTCTCTCCATCTGGGATCAGCAGCTTCCATCTTAGACTTGATCTGCTATTGGAGAATCATTTCCAAACAATACTTTATTTTTTATTTTTTAGACGTTAATAATCCAAAAAGACTCCTAAATCCTCTACTAGCTCGTTTTTATCGTTAGCTGTCTTTTTGAGGGGGACTGGGTTGTTTCGAGAATTGCGAGCGAGCGAATGATGAGTGTGCGCGCCAGACCGTTCCAGTATTTATTTAGCACGACTTTGATTTCGAAAAGTCCTGTCCCGCTCGCAACGCGAGTGATTTCTTTTCCCCCTATATGTTCTGTGTTAATGCTTCAGCGCGGACCAAGAAAGAGCTATTAAGTTCATCTTTTATATTTAATGGTCATAGCAATAAGGATATTTGGTGATTTTTATACTACTTTTGAATGTGTAAAAAGTAGTATATCACTAAAGTGTGTTTTTAGGGCAAAATGAGACAAGCAAGCGAAGATCTGGAGTTGGACAAGAAGACAAAGATATATGTGTATTAGAAAGGAGTGTCCTCATCGTCACATTGTCACTGTTACATTTGGTATTATTAAGATGAGTATGATTGAGTTTGTTTTTGTCGGATACTTTTTCTTTTTTTTCTTGCACTTGGTCAACTTCTAATTGTGTTATTGGATTGGACTTGGAAGTGTTTCAGGGTTACTGACTGTACTCTGTAGACCCAGGCTCTGCGTCCCAAATGGCACCCCATTCCCTTTATAGTGTAGTGCACTACATAGGAAATAATGTGCCCTTTGGGACGCAGACTTTGTAGACCAGGTAAACAGAGAGATGCGATAAAGGAGTGACTTTCTAGTGTAAACTGGGCTGGACTTAAAAAGGACCAACCAGTAGTGTAGGCCTGGATAAAGGGAAATGTTGCAGTATTGTTTTTGTGAGTTCAAATTGATGTTTATATGTTGTTCCTTTTCATTTTATATCTTTATTTTGTAGTCTGTCTTGTTTCTTCTTGTTTTTGTTTGTCGGAGGGTCATCTCATTTTATTTTCTGCTCACTCCCCCAACCTCTGATTCCCGCTCACTGTCTATCAAAAACCGTCTTCTCTTTTCCTAATTATTTTCCCTTTCATCTCCCCTCCTGTTGTCTTTTTCACTCTTCCTCTCTCTCTTCCATCGTTGTACTGCCCTCCCCCACTCCTTCCGTCTCTTGCCTGTGCACTGAGTAAGTCAGCTGTGTAAGTGTGTGAGCCTTGCTGTGCACGGCCAAACAGTGAGTGATCAAAGGATGTACTGTATTTATTAGGTTCAGGGAGGAAAGTGGGGTGGGGGGGGGGGGGGTCGGGGGAGCAGATGTACTGTAAAAGAGTTGATTGTACACAATGCCCTGGAGAGAAATGAAAAGCTCTAAAATATGCAACAACTCATTGGAGTGTTATTTTTTTTAAAGTGTGTGTGTGTGTCATCTACCATTTTCATAAAGTTTAACTAAAAAAGTATTTCAAAACAGTCGGTGTAATTATGTCATCTTTCTGACTTCCCAGCGTGTCCAAATTCAAGCTGATCTGTTGGTTTTACCTGTTCAGGCAAAGCATTTAATTGATTTAGATGTCTGCCAATGACAGTGACTTCAGACAAAGTCCATGTAGATCGATACTGTCAATTGACCTACAAACACATTTGTACTACTGGCCTACATCATTACCAAGGAGCAGGAAGACACTGTTATGATAATTTCCTGTGACATTAATAGATCTGCTATATCTAATGTTTAAGGGCGGTTATTGGGTGACTCCCACGTGTTCTGCTTCCCCTCTTAGATAATATATCAGCATAATATCTGGCATTTAGCACATGCTTTTACCAAAAGCAACGTTGTCATGCGTGCATTCGTTATCCCTACGAGTGGTCCCGGGAATCCAACCCGCTGTTCCGACGTTGCAAGCGCCATGCTGTACCCACTGAGCGTCAGAGGACACGTTAGTTCATGGAGAATTATTATTATTTTTTTTAAAGGGAGACAACTTGAACTCTCCTGTGTTTTTATTGTTTATTAACAGAGACGGTATGAAATTAAGAGGAGACTGAGAGAAGGGGATTGCAATGTAGGGCTGGTAGTCGCTAGGATACGTAATTTAAAAAAACAACATTTTACTCATTTAGCAGACGCAGTTTGTACATTCATCTTAAGATAGCTAGGTGGGACAACCACATCACAGGTATAGAAAGTACATTTTCTCCCGTCAACGTAGCTATCAGTCGAGTCAAAGCTCGAATGGTGGGGGGGGAAGGTATATGTGCAGAGAATAGAGCCCTTAACTGTAAAGGCCACCCTCAGGCACCTTGTACCTTATGTTAAAGTACATTTTGAAATTGTCAATTAAATATTTAATACGAGTGGTTTTAAAAGGTCATAAGGGAAAGTTTGTGTTTGACACTCGCCAAAGTCGGTCATGGTCAACGCCACGGTCAACAGACTACATTATCTGCTATCTGATCCTCCTGACTCCTGACTCCTGACTCCCAGTGAGCCTGTCAGTTCCCTGGAAATGTCACATCACCAGTTTCCAGTCAGGTACTCTATCATGAGGTTAGCCACAGCTCAGTGACAGCCAAACAACATGTGACTGCATGCCAGAACAACAGGCCATTTCTGTCCCACACTTCAGTTGCCTCTATGCTCTTCAGATTGTATTATTACACTCTGTCTCTCTGTCTTTGTCTGTCTGTTTGTTTGTGTGCGTGTGAAAGAGGGTCTTGTCAGAGACCTGAAAAATTCCCACAAACATTTTCCCAAATATAGAAATCTGACAAGGTAGAAATTGTTTTGATTTAATAAACCAGACATAAAGCCTACTCCATTCTCACATGACAATTATATTAAGGTATAAAGCTGACTGTTTTGGCAAGCAACATTTCCACAGTAGTGTGTGCTGGATCTCTCTTTCTCTCTCTCTCTTCTTCAGTGAATTACAGCAGAAGTCGATTATTCCCTGTTGTTTTTTTTCCAACATATATTCCGCTATTCAATGTAGAAGTTCTGTGAAAGGTGACTAGAATCTCTAATCTGACCAAACCAGCTTCAAGGTTTTTTAAAGGGAATTTTGAATCATTCCGAATCTTGAACATTAATTACAATTTGTTCACGTGTGGCAGTTATCATGCCATAACAATCCTATTATTCTTTCACTTTTCCGTACTTCAAAGGTAGAAAACCCAGACCCCTTAGTAGTTAAACCCAGATCCCAATGAAATTGTATAAGAAAGTATGTGTGCAAGATTGCAGTCCACATTAGGCAGTGTTATGCTGCCCCTAGAGGTATAATACAGAATTGACTGCCAAACAGGAATGACAGGGATGTCCAGTATTTTTTTTTCAATAGCAGCTAACTGTATTCTGCTCCTTAGGGATTGGTCTTTGACCAGTCAGACATACCTGCTCACAGGCACACTGGACAAATTATGGTAGTTTCCCACGGCAGGAAAATGGTAGCTAATATCACAAGCCCTTGGTTGTTGTAAATATGATAAGGAAAATCTAGCAAATAAAGCATTAACCTTTTTAACAGGTAGACAAATGCTGTCAAACCAGAAATAGTTGCTCTGGGTGTGTACAATCCATTACTCCCAGCTAGTCAACCGTGTTAGGCTACTACTCCTCAGGGTACTCATTTCATTCACCTGAATGCATAACCTCAAGTTTTCTTGGAATGTTTTTGAATATACCGCTAGGCTAGTCTGGACCTGCACATAAATAGCCATGGAAGGTCTGATCAAGACAGGCTACTAAAGCCATTGGGCAAGATCACAGTTGAGTTCTGACCTCTAATTGCTCTCATACAAGCACACTTTAGAATCCTGACAATGACCCTTTAAGAAACATTAACGCCATTAGTTATGATGTATCAGTAAACATGCAGCTCTACTTAATGTACAATGCTATGTGTGAACTAACTTATTATAATGTATCAGTATTACAATGAGGATTTTGGATTGCATAATTAAGCACACGTACTGTATTTACAACTCTCCTTGATATTATAGTACTGCTAGATAGTACACTCGTGCTGTATATTTGCTTTTCAACACAAGTCATTTTTCATTGGCTGTTTCACTTCTCATCCATCTGTTCTCTGGACAAGCCTCTTGGCTGCTCCTCCTGGATGGGGTAATGAGATGGTGTCATAATGGAAGTCTGGAAGAAGGGGTGAAGTGTCGAAGGGCTATCGAGAGCTATTCGTCGTTTGGAGCCATTCTTTAACCTGAAATGAAGAAAACTTGTAAGAAAACATGGAGATGCCAAGAGTCCACTAGTCTCTTGTGACTGCCTTAAAGGTGAAGTTTCTCCTGGATTTATTTTCGGGGAAGAAACCATCTAATATCAAGTTATAAAATCCTGAACAATCCCTTTTAAAATTCAAATGTAGGTGATTTGGTTCTGGGTGCTGATATGAGTTCTCCATCAGTGACAGAATAGGAGTAAAGGAAAGAACAGACAACAAACGGCCAAGAGTCCAGTTATGGATTATTAGTAGGGGAAACCTACCAGTGTTATTCTGTCACTGCCACCATTGCACAGTTCTCTTTACTCTCCGAAGCTATAGCTAAGTACTCCGCCCTGAGAGACAGAGACCGAGAGAGAGAAGGTGAGGAGTAAGAGAGGGGGGCCGTTAGAAAGTAGCAGTTTTAGCTAGGAAATTACATGGCAAGAAAATAGTATTTTCAGAGGAAAAAGTGTGTGCTCTTGGGCGAAGGTGTCTGCGATGAATTGGAGCTGTGTGTTTGTGTCTACTCACGCGCTCTCTCTCAATGCTTCCTCGCCTTGTGCTGATATCTTCCTGTAGCAGTAAATCATCTCTACCACCAGCCATACCTGCAGCCCAATGATGGTGACATACATCATCACCTCAGACAAGATGGACGCTATCCCCCTGGTCACTAGAGAATGAGAGGACGGGTTAAGAAAGAGTCCGCCTTGGGCTTAATGAATTATTCATTAGTTAGAAGCTATTTCAAAGAAAATGTACAGGCTTCTGAATGTCTGATGCCTCCTGGAAAACATGATGGTACAATTATCCCCAGACATCCACAAGGGTTCAGTGTTTCACTGTGAATGGCCCAGTTTTTCAAGGTCAACATTAATCTCAAGTTAAACTGGTGGAATGACCTCAAGTAGTAAGTGAGCTGACTAAGCTTGCTGCCAAACCCAACATTCTAGAGACACTGTATCAACCTTTTGTGGAAGCCTTTAAAATATTACTTAGGATTATGAAAGCTATTTAGCTCTTGGAAGTCTTTGACCTCTCCTCTCTTTAGGAGAAAAATCATTCATCCAAATGCAGGTCCATTAAAGCAGTACAGTAGGTCTCTATGTATGTATGTACACTACCGTTCAAAGTTTGGGGTCACTTAGAAATGTCCTTGTTTTTGAAAGAAAAGCTTTTTTTTTTGTCCATTAAAATAACATCAAATTGATCAGAAATACAGTGTAGACATTGCTAATGTTGTAAAAAAAATTACATTTTATTTAACCTGGTTAGCTAATTGAGAACAACTGCGATCTGGCCAAGATAAAGTAAAGCACATAAACAACAACAACACAGAGTTACACATGGAATAAACAAGCGTACAGTCAGTAACACATAGAAAAAAGAAAGTCTATATACAGTGTGTGCAAATGGCGTGAGGAGTTAAGGCAATAAATAGGCCATAGTAGCAAAGTAATTACAATTTAGCAAATGAACACTGGAGTGATAGATGAGCAGATGGTGATGTGCAAGTAGAAATACTGGTCTGCAAAAGAGCAGAAAAGCAAATAAAAACAATATGGGGATGAGGTAGGTAGATTGGATGGGCTATTTACAGATGGGCTATAGCAATCGGCAATCGGTTAGCTGCTCAGATAGCTGATGTTTAAAGTTGGTAAGAGAAATATAAGTCTACAGCTTCAGCGATTTTTGTAGCTGGAAACGGCTGATTTTTAATGGAATATCTACATAGGCGTACAGGGGCCCATTATCAGCAACCATCACTCCTGTGTTCCAATGGCACGTTGTGTTAGCTAATCCAAGTTTATCGTTTTAAAAGGCTAATTGATGATTAGAAAAACCTTTTGCAATTATGTTAGCACAGCTGAAAACTGTTGTGCTGAATTAAAGAAGCAATAAAACTGGCCTTTAGACTAGTTGATTATCTGGAGCATCAGCATTTGTGGGTTCGATTACAGGCTCAAAATGGCCAAAAACAAAGACCTTTCTTCTGAAACTCGTCAGTCTATTCTTGTTCTGAGGAATGAAGGCTGTTCCATGCGAGAAATTGACAAGAAACTGAAAATCTTGTGTACTACTTCCTTCACAGAACAGCACAAACTGGCCCTAACCAGAATAGAAAGAGGAGTGGGAGGCCCCGGTGCACAACTGAGCAAGAGGACAAGTACATTAGAGTGTCTAGTTTGAGAAACACGCCATCTGTCAAGCGTGGTGGAGGCAATATGATGGTCTGGGGGTGCTTTGGTGGTGGTAAAGTGGGCAATTTGTACAGGGTAAAAGGGATCTTGAAGAAGGAAGGCTATCACTCCATTTTGCAATGCCATGCCATACCTTGTGGATGGTGATTAATTGGAGCAAAGCACAGCTCCAACTATGCAAGAACTGTTTAGGGAAGAAGCAGTCAGCTGGTATTCTGTCTGTATTGGAGTGGCCAGCACAGTCATCGGATCTCAACCAATTGAGCTGTTGTGGGAGCAGCATGACCGTATGGTACGTAAGAAGTGCCCATCAAGCCAATCCAATTTGTGGGAGGTGCTTCAGGAAGCATGGGGTGAAATCTCTTCAGATTACCTCAACAAATTGACAACTAGAATGCCAAAGGTCTGCAAGGCTGTAATTGCTGCAAATGAAGGATTCTTTGACGAAAGAAAAGTTTGAAGGACACAATTATTATTTCATTTAAAAACCATTATTTATAACCTTGTCAACGTCTTGACTATATTTCCTATTCATTTTGCAAATCATTTCATGTCTGTTTTCATGGGAAACAAGAATTTCTAAGTGACCCCAAACTTTTGAATGGTTATGTATGTATGTATGTATGTATGTATGTATGTACAGTGCTTCAGAAAGTTTTCATACTCCCTGACTTATTCCACATTTAGTTTTGTTACAGCCTGAATTCAAAATGGGATAAAAACAAATGTATTGCCCGTCGACACAATACACCATAATGACAAAGTGAAATCTTGTTTTTAGAAATGTTAGCAAATTTATTGAAAATGAAATACAGAAATATCTCATTTACAGAAGTATTCACACCACTGAGTCAATACACGTTAGAATCACCTTTAGAATCATGTTAGAATCACCTCATTACAGCTACATTACAGTCTTTCTGGGTAAGTCTCTAAAAGCTTTGCACACCTGGATTCTACAATTTCCCATTATTTGTCAAATTCTTCAAGCTGTCAAGTTGGTTGTTGAGCATTGCTAGACAGCCATTTTCAAGTCTTGCCATAGATTTTAAAGCCGATTTAAGTCAAAAATGAAACTAAGCCACACAGGAATATTCAATGACGTCTTGGTAAGTAACTATATTTGGCCTTGTGTATTAGGTTATTGCTGAATAGGGAATTCTGTTGGAAAGCAGATTGAACCAGGGTTTCCTCCAGGATTTTGCCTGTGCTGAGCTCTATTACGTTTCTATTTATCCTAAAAAAAAAATTCCTAGTCCTTGCCGAGAATAATCATACCCATAACATGATGCAGCCACCACCATGCTTGAAAATATGAAGAGTGGTACTCAGTGATGTGTTGTGTTGGATTTGCCCCAAACATAACACTTTGTATTCAGGACATTGAGTTCATTCCTTTGCCACATTTATTTTGCAGTTTTACTTTAGTGCCTTGTTGCAAACAGGATGCATGTGTTTTATTCTGTACAGGCTTCCTTCTTTTCACTCTGACATTTAGGTTAGTATTGTGGAGTAACTACAATGTTGTTGATCCATTCTCAGTTTTCTCCTATCACAGCCTTTAACTAACTGTTTTAAAGTCACCATTGGCCTCATGGTGAAATCCCTGAGTGGGTTCCTTCCTCTCTGGAAACTATGTTATTAAGGACACCTGTATCTGTGTAGTGACTGGGTGCATTGATACACCATCCAAGGTGTAATTAATAGCTTCACCATGCTCAAAGGGATATTCAATGTCTGCTTTTTTTAGTTTAATAGGTGCCCTTCTTTGCGAGGCATTGGAAAACCACCCTAGTCTCTGTGGTTGAATCTGTGTGTGAAATTCACTGCTTGACCGAGGGACCTTACAATTATCTGTATGTGTGGCGTACAGAGATGTGGTAGTTATTCAAAAATCATGCTAAACACTATTCTTGCACACAGAGTGAGTCCATGAAACGTATTATGTGACTTGCTAAGCAAATGTTTACTGAACTTATTTAGGCTTGCCATAGAAAAGGGGTTGAATACTTATTGACTCAATACATTTCAGCTTTCATTTTTAATTCATTTGTAGACATTTTTTAAAACATGATTCCATTTTCACATTATGGGGTATTGTGTGTAGGCCAGTGACAAAAACATTTTGGAAAAATTCAAAGGGTGTGAAAACATTCTGAAGGCACTGTATCTGTCTCTGTATGTACATGTCTACTGTCTGTCTTTCTTGATACAGTATCTACTTAATGGCCAGCTGTCATTGACAGTGATGTGTTGGACAATCATTGGCGTGGCTGTGGCTGAGCCTTTGGATTGGGAGATATGAGCGTTAATGACAGCTGTGACCGCTTCTGTGACAGGGCTACTACTACTAACCATCCATCAACAGCTGTATAGATAATGAGCTGTAGGACTGTTTCCTGTTCGTCCCTCTGTCATGTGTCCTTGATTTTGATATCAATGCTTCCATTTTGAAACGTGGTCCAATCTACCATGGGCTATCGAACCCTGACCCTAAATCAAAATCATATAACCCATGCATAACCCATCATCCGCTCTGACAATACTGCAATTTTTGTCAATTCAGGCATGGACATCGAGTGTTTGTCCTCTCTCATCCTCTCTTCTAACCTTCCTTCCTTCCTTCCCTCCCTCCCTCCCTCCCTCTACCCCACCCCACCCCCTTCCCCAGCACCCTCTCTCCCCTCCATCTCTTCCCCCTCCCCATGCAGGGTGTAAGTAAGCCTATGTCATGGCACTACTTTCACGAGGGTGATCTTAGTGTACTATTTCCCTCTCTTCCACCCTCCCCTCCTCTCTCCCTCTCCCCTATCCCAAGAGGAGGGTGCGTTTCTACTATACTGTTTGTGTGTGTGTGTTCGTTTGCATGTGTTCGTTTGTGTCTAGACCTAAGCTTAAGCCTGTGAACCTTAAAGCCAAAGCCTTACGTCTTGGCACCACGTTGAGCTGGACGATCTTGGTGGCGTTGGTGTGGAACTCGTAGGAGGTGAAGGTGAGGGTGCGGTTGAAGATGCAGCGGTAGGTGCCCGTGTCGTTCCACGTCACGTTCAGGATGTAGATGGAGCCGTCCTGCAGGTCCTTGGTCTTCTTGCTGCCGTTCCAGTCCAGACGCTCGTAGAAGCGCTCGTCCGGAATGTCGCTCATTAGGTCCTCGTAGCTGTAGATCTATTGGAAAACACAATGGGGGAAAGTGAGACATACGAGCTTGCAAACTAATATGCTGTTAACTGGAGCATATCAGTTAGGATTGGCCTTGTGGTTAGAGCGTATGCCCTGAGATTGGAAGGTAGGCCGTTTGAACCTTGGTTGTCTCATACCAAAGACTGTTAAAACATTAAGGAGATGTATTGGGGAAAGGCCTTGCGATAGACTAACATCCTGTCCAGGGGTGTACTTGTACATCAAGCTGCCTCACGCTACAGAAACAGGAGATAGGATCCTGCTATTCTGGCTTGGACAAGATTACTTAGTTTTTATTCTGGCTATATGAGTTTGGTGAGCCAACACACTCATCCTGGGCAGATCATATTAGGATATTATAATTTTTACATTACTGGATGAAATCTGTGCAGCACTTTTGTCAAAGCACCAATGTTCTGCATCAACAAGGGCTCATATCTCTTGACTAAGTGCTCAATCAGGCACTTTGGTTCTGTTATGATTTGATTATGGAGTGATTTTAAAAAAGGGTGAAGTGATTTCTAAAGCAGTTTGGTTATTACAGTATAAGCAGTGGTGGAAAAAGTACCCAATTGTCATACTTGAGTAAAAGTAAAGATACATTAAGAGAAAATAACTCAAGTGAATGTTACCCATTAAAATCCTACTTGAGTGAAAGTCTCAAAGTATTTGCTTTTAAATATACTTTATCAAGAGTCAATGTAATTGCTATAAATATAATAATAATTATAATAATAATTTAAATTATAATAATAATTCCTTATATTAAAGCAATGTGTTTCGTGAGTCCACCAGATCAGAGGCATTAGGGATGCCCAGGAATGTTCTCTTGATAAGTGTGTGTGAATTGGACCATTTTCCTGTCCTGCTAAGCATTCAAAATGTAACGAGTACATTTGGGTGTCAGGGAAAATGAATGGAGTAAAAAAAAAATCCAAGTACTTTTGCATCAATTTAAGTATAATTTGCAGTGTTTTTCCTGATACAGCATGCATGTCTATAACATCATGCATGTGTATAACAATTATTGCTATCAATAAGAGATGGTTTTAGTTTTCCTCGGTGTCAGATGTAAACATACACACGTTTCCCTACAAGGAAGGAGTGTGTTCCAACATCAATACAGGGCGGCCATTAGCCGTTAAATCGCTCCAGCACATAAACGCATACATGAGGAGAGAGATCCCATCAGGAAGTGGTGGAGGCAGGCTCTGACTAATGCAGCCTCAACAAGGGCTCCTGCTAGGAGTGGCCGCAGCCAGTTGCCTGGTTTGACACTGCAATATTTGGAAACTGTGAAACAAAAGTTTGGATGTTAAGGGGTGAATCCTTTTTAGACCAGTGTGCATATTTAAAACAATCTCTTATTGACAGCATTGCATGATTTACATGGCTGTGATGCTCTTTCATGATACATGATAGCGCCCATTTCACTGGAGAAAAGACTACTTGTTCTGCTGACATAGAAATTGCCTACTGAATGTATACATGCTTGTTTTGATTGATGTGTTTAGTCTTTTTACTGAATAAGTTAAAATGATCTATCTTGATGTGTCTCCATTGTGCAGCACCCCTTGGTGTATTGACTTGGTAGTCATTGTGTTCAGTGGGGCTCTCCCATTCATGAATTGCTTATGACACCTCGTTTCACAATCCAAATTGAAACTAAAAGACCTGCCTTTGTTGCTGATACAACAGACAAGTCAACCTGCTTGGCTACCTCATTGACCCCTCATGGGGTCGATCCCCACAGAATGAATGGGGACACTTTTTAAACTCTGCTGGGAGGGATCACTTATTGTGCACTTGCACACTCCCTGTCATGGATTTAACAGCGGTGGAAACTCCCTCTAGCCAATGTTAACACCAATCCAATCCTTTAAAATCCATGTCGGTGAGTGCGCAAGTGCAAAGTTGAATGATAAAAATAATTTATTACATTTCTATAGCGGTTTTCATAAAAATCAAAGCGCTTCAAAAGCAAAAAACAAACAAGCAATACATCATGAGTAGCCTAGCTATAGTTAGTTAGGTCAAGCAATACATCATGAGTAGCCTAGCTATAGTTAGTTAGGTCAAGCAATACATCATGAGTAGCCTAGCTATAGTTAGTTAGGTCAAGCAATACATCATGAGTAGCCTAGCTATAGTTAGCTAGATCAAGCAATACATCATGAGTAGCCTAGCTATAGTTAGTTAGGTCAAGCAATACATCATGAGTAGCCTAGCTATAGTTAGCTAGGTCAAGCAATACATCATGAGTAGCCTAGCTATAGTTAGTTAGGTCAAGCAATACATAATGACTAGTCAAGCTATAGTTAGTTAGGTCAACCAATAGAGGCAAAGTGTGGAGAATCTAAGGTGTGTCTCAACAATATCTATTTTCTCCTGAAGTGTGCACTCATTCACTACTTCCCACAGATCTAAAATCACTGGATTGGTGCAGTCATGGGCTAGTGGGAGTACCATATTTCTTCTACCAGTCATTTCCTATCAAATCAGTGAAGGAAAGTGAACAGGTGCACATTTTGCGAGGAGAGATAATTGGGATATAACCCGCTACTGTCCCTATGGGCCCGAAGATCCGTGTCTACTCACTTTTGTGAACTCGCTCTCTCCTTTGGGCATGAAGGACCATTCAACAGTGGCCTCGGCGGGCACCTCGCCCCTCATCTTACAGGAAATACAGCCCAGCTTAAAGCCTTCATTGACCACTGCGTCAGTGTCAGAGTCCACCTCCACACACGCTCCATGGCATAGAGACGCTGAGGAGAGATATGTACAACATATCTGTACAACACAAGTACAACAAACATACAGTTGGCCATGGATATTTGGTGCTAGCCATGGATATTTGTCTTCACGGCCCACTGGGTGAATCAACGTTGTTTCCACGTCATTTCAATGAAATGATTTTGACCCAACGTGGAATAGACGTTGAATTGACGTCTGTGCCCAGTGGGAGTGCACACCTCTTTTACAGTGGTCACATCCGTGCAGCACGATAATTTGATCACTATAAACGGTTGGTCAATATAGCCACGTTCACTAAAAATGGAGTGCAGTGTACGAGTAAATCTGAAGTAGGCCTGAGAGCCATAATGGGTGTTGACCCTTGTTCATTGATCGATGGCTTGAGAACAGGCTGACACAAGGCCAACGCTCTAGTGATATTGTCTCAATACATTGCAGGCAAACTGTCTCCTAATGCTTGTCAATTGAATTGGCAGATAATATGACAATGATATGGAAATGACATAATTCAGAGTTTTTGTTTTGCGTGCTTGCTCCTATCGCTCATAGCATGCTTGTCTTATTTTCTTTTTTTATTTCCACTCATAATTCCGATATACGTTTTGTTGTCGTTTTGGTCGATTGTGTTGTTTTTTTCAGATTCATAAAGTCGATTGACGAATTAGCTAAAAAAGCTACAATGGCTAAGGGTGACCTGGATATAGAAATTGAGGGGAAATAAACAGATTGCAGTGAGCGACGCTAGTCTCCTTGCAGCCTGCCTGCGAGGTATATATAAGTAAGCTATTTGCATATATAGACGCATAAGTCTATATATGCCATCATGTCACATACTGTACATCGGCCGAGAGCAACACACCTGTAACTGCAAGTGTTTCTTTCTCACACTGCACCCTGCAGTTTCCACAAAGGCATCTGAACCTGCATCGCTCTCAACCAATGATCTCGTGCTATTTTCAGCTTTGACCTCTGGCGATGCTTTTTTGTTCAACCGTAATGAGATGAAGGGGACAGGATACACATTGCACTAGTGGTCAGATGGAAAGTGACTTGAAAATAAACCAATACATAGTTTGGTTGAATTTCATAGTCACCATTCATAATATACTACCTGATATGCACCAATGTGAGAACTCTCTGATAGAAATATTGCAACACTGAATACTTATACAGATGAAGACAGAGAGAGAGAGAATACTGCAGAGAAAGAGGAAGAAACAGAGGGAGGGAGGGAAGAAACAGAGGGAGGGAAGGAAGGGAGGAAAGAGAGAGAGAGTTAACACAGCCGTTTCCAGGAGAGGCAGAGGAGGGGACAGGCGTAATGCTTGCTGATTCACTGCAGAGAGAGGGGGAGGAGGAGAGAAAGTTAACATCACAACAGTTTCATCACATCAGCTACTTCCACATGGGGGGTGGGGGGGGATCGGGAGACAGCCCATGCAGACAGACATGTAGAAAGGGGACAGAGATGGCTGGTTTTGACTGCTCAGAAAGGAAAAGACCCGGAAGGAACACAGACATGAGGACACAACACTGTCACATTTCACACTACCAACATATCATCCAGCAAATGAGAGAGTTGGAAGGGGGTTGGGGGAGGTCGCAAGACAGGAGATAATGCTGATGCACCATTGCCGCAAGACAGCAGAGGAAGGAGAGAGAGAGGGAGAGTGGTGAAAACTGACACAGTGCAGTGTAATTATAGAGTACACAAACAGTAGCAGGCCGTTGTTTGAAGAGAGGAGGGGAGAGAGGCACAGTGGGGAGGAGTGGATGCTGCTGCCGGCTGTTCATAGCAGAGACAGCGAGAGGAACAGAACATGCAGAGTGTGTAGACTCATCCAAACAAAGTGCAGACTCAGCGACCTATCATCAACCTTCTGCAAACTCATTTCCGGTAATGTGACAGACACAGAGCACAATATCCAAATCCGTTGCGTAATCTGTTGACGGTTGGGCAGAGATTCGCCTTATGCAACTAATATTCCAGAAACTGCAGATTAGATTAGGAGAGGAGGCAGTGTGGGGGATTAGCCTTTGATATCAATTTACTGAATGCCCTCAGTCTGAATGCAACAATGCAAAATGGTGAGTTATAGTTCAGTCCCTGAAAAGGCCGTCTATCTGTCAGTCCCTACAGACTGATGTTGGTAAGACAACTGTTAGGAACGGAAGGGATTGCAAGAGGATGGATGGTCATTCTCTGAGCCAGAGAAGAGATAGATAGAGGGAAAAAGCAGAGAGAAAGTATAAAAGAGACTGATCAACAGTAGAGTGAAGGAGGGAGAGAGAGAAATAGAGAGAATGAAAGAGGAATCTATAGAGCGAAGGAAAGAGAGAGAGAGAGAGAGAGAGAGAGAGAGAGAAGGGAAGCAGATCACGTCAGTTTCCATGACAAGGTTACCACCCATTCACAGTGGAGATGCACACACACACCCTCGACCTGGGGAAATAGCAAACATCCACGACATGTCCCTGGACACTAACCAAGAAAGAAACTTTCCATAGTAACAAATACGTGTAATGTACTGTTTGTCACATTCATTTTCTCAGAGGACTGGACACATCTAGACCAGCGTCGCATTTGAGGTTGCAAGAATTCTTGGATCTGTGTTGAAAATGGCCTATTGACACCCCCTACGATTTTTCAATATTTGAATTAGAATCTCCAGGGAAGGAGTTGTGTCCATAGTACTGTACATTGAAGTGTGGTCTGGGGACTTGTTTGGGGAAAGAGAGCGAACACACACACACACACACACACATCAGGAAATCACTTTGGAGCACTATCCTCCCTCCTCATTGGTCTCCCTGACTCCAGGCCCAATACACTGGCTGTTTGTGTGTGGAGGTGTTTGTGTGTGTGAACTGCTTCAACCTGAGGCTGAACTGCTTTGACTCATGGGCAGACCCAGAGAGAGAGAGGGAAAGAGGGAGGGAGAGAAGCCAACATGTCCCCTCTTACGGAGGACCCCGCATCAGTGGTGCCTGCCTGTCTAGACTGACAAGGAACAGAACGCCAAGCGAGAGTAGAGGATCTATGACCAACAGTCAGTTTATCTATCAAATGTATGGCTACCACTGCAGGTGACCCTGGGCATGTGTTTGTCTTGGGTTGTTTCTCTTGTCTCGTCTATTGTTGTAATTAGATCGAAACAAATATTTTAGTTCAATCCAAAAATAAAGGCTATGCATACTTTTCTTACATTTAATGGAAAACTTCTTTAATGTTTTTTAGAGTACTGTTTTATCAGTGAGTACATAACAGGTACAAACTTTCTGCCATTATACTAGCTACAGTCAAGTAAAACATACTTAAGAACGTGCAAAGAGCTTATAAAAACACTCCATTCACTGTGTGTGTGTGTGTGTGTGTGTGTGTGTGTGCAATTAGAACATTTGGTCATGGTCCAGATTAGTGGATTAGATTAAACAGATAGATTACACCTTTCATCAAATTTACAGTTTTGAATAATATATTTCATTTTGAGGCTATTCTGAACACATAGGAGAAGCTTGAACCAGATCACAACTACAAGGATTTGAATGATCTAAACAGTGCAATGGCTGCTGCATTTCCATTTACAGTCCTCATTCCCAAGATGCTAGCACACACAACTTGAGCCCATCAATCAGGAAAGCCTTTGGGAGGGCTATTTGAAATGGGCAAGTGAAGAAATTATGGTAATCTTAATTGAAGATATGGACTATTGAATTGATCTCATCTCCAAAGTGCTTGAGAGTTTGGAGAGGCTTGCCACTTCCAGTATGGCATTAACATTGACCTCGTCCTCTAGAAATTCCTGCTCGTACATTTGACAGGCTATGGGTCTATGGGCCTGTGCTGGTCACTCTAACAACGAGGATGGTCACTCTAACAGCGAGGATGGTCACTCTAACAGCGAGGATGGTCACTCTAACAGCGAGGATGGTCACTCTAACAGCGAGGATGGTCACTCTAACAGCGAGGATGGTCACTCTAACAGCGAGGATGGTCACTCTAACAGCGAGGATGGTCACTCTAACAGCGAGGATGGTCACTCTAACAGCGAGGATGGTCACTCTAACAGCGAGGATGGTCACTCTAACAGCGAGGATTCCTCAAGGCTGCCATTCTTTAGTTTTGATATGTCTTTATGTTTTACACTCTTGTCAACAGCAAGGACAAGCGAGGCAGGTAGTATGCAGTTTAGTCATATCGGGGAAAAACTGAGATCGGCCCATTTTGGTCTTCTTGTCTCACCATCTACTTGTCTCAATCACCTGCTTGTCCAACTCTCATCTACCTGTCTCACTCTTATCTACCTGTCTCACTCTCATCTACTGTATTTGAAGACCAGGCTTCTTTGAGGATTCTGTCTGTCCTTATCATCACCCATTGTCTGTCCTCTCTCATTTCCTCTCCCTGAATGGGTACAGATGTGCACAGCACGCCAGACCCTGTCTCTCTTTGGGCTGCCCTCACTTGGCCCGGCCGGTCCAGCAGACAGACAGGCTGCTTTATTTACCCGTTGCAGAAGTGCTGTTGCATAACGCTCATACCTCCACCCCAACCTCTCTCTCTCTCTCTCTCTCTCTCTCGCTCTTTCTCCCTCTACCTTTTCTCCAAAAGTATTTTTTGTTAGCATGGTCTCATTGTCCTCCATCACTCTACAGCTCTCTTTGTGCAGAAACTCTCCATTCTCTCCATCCCTCCATTATTTTGATGCACTGACATCATTTTAGGAGATTTGGCTGTAGTTCTGCCAGCGAGGGTAAACTGTGTGTCCTACAGATGGTAGCGTGAGGGCCGCGGTACTGCTAACGGGGGCAGGTTTAGATGGGGACATGGTGGGCACACTGTGTGTCCTACATTTGGGACAACGAGTGGTGGTAGCGGTTGTTTCGTTTACAGGGGCAGGGTTAGAGGGGGACAGAGGATGGCTGGGGGAGATAAGCTCTCCCTAAATCCCCCATTTAAGGAAATGCTTCCTTTAATGTATTCAGAGTCTCAGCATAATCAAAGCATGCCACACGGAAGCATAAGCAAAACCGCACAGCACGTACTTATACATAGGTACATATACTGTATACATATCTACAGAATATACTGTACACTCATAGATCTGACCATGCATCAGCAAACATTCTCTCTGATTTGTGCTTTCACCACCACTCTGTAATAGTAAGGGCCACGTGTGCATACTTGCCTGACGACTCTGACTTCGTCCCGCTGCTCTATGTTCACTACATGTTTCAGTCTGACTACTATCACTGAAGTCGTTTGTGGTGACGTCAAAATGAAGGGTGTTGTACAAAACAAAGTCATCAGCGATTGGATCATCTCTAACCAATCAGAGTAACAAAGCCAATGACGAATTTTCCAAATGCTGCCATCGGTTTCTGGGACCAATCAGAATGGTAAGAATTTGTTAGCGTTCTAGAAATCGTCTGGGAGGTACTCAGATCCAGTCTAATTGCGGAGAAGAAACTAACGTTCGTGGGCGTGGAGTAGCGTTTGGCCGGAGCAAGAAGTTTGGGTAGCCAGACAATGTGTGTACATCCATTCAAATAGAAACCTGCAGGTTTTTCACATAGGGCTGGGATCATGAACTAGATTCCGCATGGTGACAATTTTTTTCTTCAGCAAATGGTCAGGGGGCCGGAACATTATTACAAATCATTTGTAGACTGCAAATTGACTGCAAGAAGCCCAAACAGATACACTACATGAACAAAAGTATGTGGACACCTTATTGTATGCTGTAGCGTTAAGTTTTCCCTCCACTGGAACTAAGGAGCCTAGCCCGAACCATAAAAACAGCCCCAGACCATTATTCTTCATCCACCAAACTTTACAGTTGGCAGTGTGCATTGGGGCAGGTAGCGTTCTCCTGGCATCTGCCAAACCCAGATTCATCTGTCGGGCTGACAGATGGAAATGCGTGATTCATTACTCCAGAGAATGCGTTTCCACTGCTCCAGAGTCCAATGGCGATGAACTTCACACCACTCCAGCAACGCAACGCTTTGCATTGCGCATATTAATCTTGTTTGCAGCTGCTCGGCCATGGAAACCCATTTCATGAAGCTTCTGACGAACAGTTCTTGTGCTGACATTGCTTCCAGAGGCAGTTTGGAACTCTGTAGTTGCAACCGAGGACAGACTAATTTTACATTCTTCACAATATAATCCAGGATGGCGTAGCAGTCGGACGTGTGTTTTTGTCTTGTATATATTGTTGTTTTTTTCGTATATTTTTCGTATATATTTTAATCTCACTTTCCATCTACAGACTGAATATACTCTCCTGCAACCCGCCTCACCCAATGTGGTACAGATCTGCTATTTTTATACTTTAGAACCGGAACCCCCTTCAAAAGCTAGCCAGCTAACTAGCTACTAGCTAGTAGTCAGATAGCCACTGCTAGCGGTCCTCACCGTTAACTCGGACATCAGCCAGCCTCAACCCGGTCAATTCCTGCCAGTCTGTACAGTGCGATGTCAACCCAGAGCATACTGGACTGCTTTTTCCCTGCCACATCTCCGGATTCCTACCGCAAGCTCTGAACCTTTACACCAGATCATCGCAGCTAGCTAGCTGCTATCTGAGTGCCTACTCCTGGCTAACGTCTTTGTCCCGAAGCAAGCACCAGTTAGCCTGGAGCTAACCTGGAGCTAGGCCCATCTTCCGGCTAGCCAAAGAGGTCCACCAGCCAATTCTTGGGCTACAATACCTCTTTTGCCAATTGGCCTGGACCCTTTACTGCCGACACGGAGCCCCGCCGATCCATCATGACTGGTCTGCTGATGTAACTGTCCAAGGTGGTTTCAACAGGCTCTTCCTTTGCGACGTCACCGGATGCCCATCTAGCTGTCTGAATCGCCATGCATCCAGCTCGCCTAGCGTAGCAGCGACTACGGAATTGGCTCCCTGACTCCTCTATTGCTACTCATTGAACCCTATGATCACTCGGCTACACATGCCTCTCCCTAATGTCAATACGCCTTGTCTATTGCTGTTTCGGTTAGTGATTATTGTCTTATTTCACTGTAGAACCCCTAGCCCTGCCCAATAGTCCTTAGATAGCCCTTTTGTTCCACCCCCCACACATGCGGTGACCTCACCTGGCTTAACTGGTGCCTCTAGAGACAAAACCTCTCTCATCGTCACTCAATGCCTAGGTTTATCTCCACTGTACTCACATCCTACCATACTCACATCCTACCATACCCTTGTCTGTACATTATGCCTTGAATCTATTCTTCCGTGCCCAGAGATCTGCTCCTTTTACTCTCTGTTACCAATGCACTAGATGACCAGTTCTTATAGCCTTTAGCCGTACCCTTAACCTACTCCTCCTCTATTCCTATAGTGATGTAGAGGTTAACCCAGGCCCTGCAGCCCCCAGCACCATTCCCATTCCCCAGGCGCTCTCATTTGTTGACTTCTGTAACCGTAAAAGCCTTGGTTTCATGCATGTTAACATTAGAAGGCTCCTCCCTAAGTTTGTTTTATTCACTGCTTTAGCACACTCCACCAACCCTGATGTACTAGCCATGTCTGAATCGTGGCTTAGGAAGGCCACGAAAAATCCTGAAATTTCCATCTCTAACTATAACATCTTCCGACAAGATAGAACTGCCAAAGGGGGAGTAGTTGCAATCTACTGCAGAGATAGCCTGCAGAGTTCTGTCATACTATCCAGGTCTGTGCCCAAACAATTCGAGCCTCTAATTTTAAAAATCCACCTTTCCAGAAACAAGTCTCTCACCGTTGCCGCTTGTTATAGACCCCCTTCAGCCCCCAGCTGTGACCTGGACACTATATGTGAATTGATTTCCCCCCCATCTATCTTCAGAGTTCGTACTGTTAGGTGACCTAAACTGGGATATGCTTAACCTCTTGAGTGTAGGGGGCAGTATTTTGATGTTTGGATGAAAAACGTACCCAAATGAAACTGCCTATTTCTCAGGCCCAGAATCTAGAATATGCACATAAATCAGATTAGGATAGAAAACACTCTAAAGTTTCCAAAACTGTCAAAATATTGTCTGTGAGTATGACAGAACTGATATTGCAGGCAAAAACCTGAGGAAAATATCAACCAGATTCCTTTTCCTATTGCTTCCGCATGGTGTGAACAGTCTTTAGACATAGTTTCAGGCTTTTATTCTGAAAAATGAGTGAGAAAGATCACATCTCGTCATTGGTTGGCTGGGTGCCAGCAGAGTTTTGCATGTGTGAGCAGCTTGGAGCAGACATTTTCTCTCTCACTCCAATTGAAAAAGCTACGGTCTGGTTGAAATATTATTGATTATTTATTGTAAAAACCTGAGGATTGATTATAAAAACGTTTGACATGTTTCTACAAACTTTACGGATACTATTGGATTTCGGAACATAACGCGCCAACCAAATGGAAGTTTTTGGATTTTAAAAGAATCTTTATGGAACAAAAGGAACATTTATTGTGTAACTGGGAGTCTCGTAAGTGCAAACATCCAAAGATCATCAAAGGTAAGCGATTCATTTTATTGCTTTTCTGACTTTCGTGACCAATCTACTTTGCTGCTAGCTGTTTGTAATGTTTTGCCTACTGAGAGCTATCCTTACATAAACGCTTGGATAGCTTTCGCCGAAAAGCTTTTTTGAAATCTGACACGCCAGGTGGATTAACAACAAGCTAAGCTTTGTTTTGCTATATTGCACTTGTGATTTCATGAAAATTAAATATTTTTAGTAATTTCATTTGAATTTGGCGCTCTGCAATTCGCTAACGGGATTGGTGCGCCAAGAAGTTAACACCCCGGCCATCCTACAATCTAAGCTAGATGCCCTCAATCTCACACAAATTATTAAGGAACCTAGCAGGTACAACCCTAAATCTGTAACCATGGGCACCATCTTAGATATCACCCTGACCAACTTGCCCTCTAAATACACTTCTACTGTCTTCAACCAGGATCTCAGCGATCACTGCCTCATTGCTTGCGTGCGTGATGGGTCCGCGGTCAAACGACCTCCCCTCATCACTGTCAAACGCTCCCTAAAACACTTCAGCGAGCAGGCCTTTCTAATGGACCTGACCCGGGTATCCTGGAAGGATATTTACCTCATGCCGTCAGTAGAGGATGCCTGGTTGCTCTTTAAAAGTGCTTTCCTCACTATCTTAAATAAGCATGCCCCATTCAAAAAATGTAGAACTAAGAACAGATATAGCCCTTGGTTCACCCCAGACTTGACAGCCCTTGACCAGCACAAAAACATCCTGTGGCGTTCTGCAATAGCATCGAATAGCCCCCGCGATATGCAACTTTTCAGGGAAGTCAGGAACCAATATACTCAGTCAGTTAGGAAAGCTAAGGCTAGCTTTTTCAAACAAAAATTTGCATCCTGTAGTTCCAAAATGTTTTGGGACACAGTAAAGTTAATGGAGAATAAAAGCACCTCCTCCCAGCTGCCCACTGCACAGAGGCTAGGAAACACTGTCACCACCAATAAATCTACGATAATCGATCATTTCAATAAACATTTTTCTACGGCTGGCCATGCTTTCCACCTGGCTACCCCTACCCCGGCCAACAGCTCAGCAACCCCTGCAGCAACTAGTAAAACTAAATGCATGCTCTTCAATCAATTGTTTCCTGCACCCGCCCGCCCGACTAGCATCACTACTCTGGACGGTTCTGACTTAGGTATTTGTAGTTGTCCACATATTCTAAGTGTCTGGTTAGACTGTAAACTCTCCTTCCAGACTCACATCAAGCATCTCCAATCCAAAATTAAATCTAGAATTTGCTTCCTATTTTGCAACAAAGCCTCCTTCACTCATGCTGCCAAACATACCCTCGTAAAACTGACTATCCTACCGATAATTGACTTCCGCGATGTAATTTACAAAATAGCCTCCAACACTCTACTCAGCAAACTGGATGTAGTCTATCACAGTGCCATCAGTTTTGTCACCAAAGCCCCATATACTACCCTCCACTGCAACCTGTGTGCTCTCGTTGGCTGGCCCTCACTACATATTCATCGCCAAACCCACTGGCTCCAGATCATCTATACGTCTTCGCTAGGTAAAGCCCCGCCTTATCTCAGCTCACTGGTCACCATAGCAACACCCACCCGTAGCACGCGCTCCAGCAGGTATATTTCACTGGTCATACCCAAAGCCAACACTTCATTTGGCCACCTTTCCTTCCAGTTCTTTGCTGCCAATGACTGGAACAAATTCCAAAAATCACTGAAGCTGGAGTCTATATCTCCTTCTCTAACTTTAAGCATCAGCTGTCAGAGCAGCTTACCGATCACTGTACCTGTACACAGCCAATCTGTAAATAGCACACCCAACTACCTCATCCCCATATTGTTATTTATCCTCTTGCTCTTTTGCACCTCAGTATCTCTACTTGCACATCATCATCTGCACATCTATCACTGCAGTGTTAATGATAAATTGTAATTATTTTGCCTCTATGGGCTATTTATTGCCTTACCTCCCTACTCTTCTACATTTGCACACATCGTACATAGATTTTTTTCTATTGTGTTTTTGACTGTACGTTTGTTTATGTCTAACTCTGTGTTGTTGTTTTTGTCGCACTGCTCTGCTTTATCTTGGCCAGGTCGCAGTTGTAAATGAGAACTTGTTCTCAACTGGCCTACCTGGTTAAATAAATGTGAAATAAATAAATAAAACTCTTCAGCACTCGGCAGGCCTGTTCTGTGAGCTTGTGTGGCCTACCACTTCGCAGCTGAGCCATTGTTGCTCCTAGACGTTTCCACTTCACAATAACACCACTTACAGTTGACCGGGGCAGCTCTAGCAGGGTACAAATTTGATGAACTGACTTTTTGGAAAGGTGGCATCCTATGACGGTGCCACACGGAAAGTCACAGAGCTCGTCAGTAAGGCCATTCTACTGACAATGTTTGTCTATGGAGATTGCATGGCGGTGTACTCGATTTTATACACCTGTCAGCAACGGGTGTAGCTGAAATAGCCGAATACACAAAGAATACACAAATGTGAAGGGGTGTCCACATACTTTTGTATATACAGTGTATATTATTTTTGACTAAAACATAATAATTTCAAACTATACTTACATTTTTATACAATCACATGTTTCCATATTTCTAGCACACAATGACTACATAAAGCTTATGACTCTACAAGTGGGTCGGATGCATTTGCAGTTTGTTTTGGCTGTGTTTCTGATTATGTTGTGTCCAATAGAAAGCTATGGTAAATAATGTATTGTGTCATTATGTCTATTATGCGTGGGAACAGATTTCCAAAATTAACATCACTTGGAGCTGATTTCCTGGGATTTTATGGTTGTTTATGTCCAACAATGAACCAGTTTGGGAAACATGACATAGGGGGTCAGTTTGGTCATTTTGGCATATTTATAACATATTTTATTGGGGAGAGATGGATAACTCTGTTCCACAGTTCCACACAGGTACAGGTGTGTATGAATTGCACCATAGGGGACATTCTCCAAATTACCAACTGGGGCATTAGCATTGTAAACCAGGACCTTATTCTCCAAGAGCATTTTTCTATACCTTGCCTCCTGCATTGCCTAATGAGGTTGTAATGGCTACTACAGTGCCGTGAAAATGTATTTGCCCCCTTTCTGATTTAATACGGAATGTTATCAGATCTTCAACCAAAACCTAATATTAGATAAAGGGAACCTGACTTCACAAATAACAACAAAAAAATATATATTTATTCCATTTATTTAATGAACAAACTTATGCAACACCCAATTCCCCTTTGTGAACAAGTAATTGCCCCCTTACACTTGATAACTGGTCGTGACAACCCTTAGCTGCAATGACTGCAACCAAATGCTTCCTGTAGTTGTTGATCAGTCTCTCACATCGCTGTGGAGGAATTTTGACACACTCTTGCACGGAGAGCTGCTGTAACTCAGCGACATGTGTGGGTTTTCAAGTATGAACTGCTCGTTTCAAGTCCTGCCACAACATCTCAATTGGGATTAGGTCTGGACTTTGACCAGGCCATCCCAAAACTTAAAAAGTGTTGCTTTTGAACCATTTTCATGTAGACCTGATTGTGTGTTGTGGATCATTGTCTTGCTGCATGACCCAGCTGTGGTTCAGCTTCAGCTCACGGGTGGATGGCGTGACATTCTCCTGTAGATTCTCTGATACAGAGCAGAATTCATTAAGAGATTGAGAAACAGCTTCTATCCCAAGGCCATCAGACTGCTAAACAGCAATCACTAATTCAGAGAGGCTGCTGCCTACATTGAGACACGATCACTGGACACTGATCACATGTATATACTGTATTGAGACCCAATCACTGGACACTTTAATAAATGGATCACTAGTCACTTTAAACAATGGCATTTTAATAATGTTTTCATATCTTACATTACTCATATCACATGTATATACTGTATTTTATACCATCTACTGCACCTTACCTATGCCGCTCGGCCATCGCTCATCCATATATTTATATGTACATATTCTCCTTCATCCCTTTAGATTTGTGTGTATTAGTTAGTTGTTGGGGAATTGTTAGATTACTTGTTAGATTTGTGTGTATTAGGTAGTTGTCGGGAATTGTTAGATTAGATATTACTGCACTGTTGGAACTAGAAGCACAAGCATTTCACTACACTCACATTAACATCTGCTAACCATCAAACTACCACCACCATGCTTGACCGTTGGTATGAGGTTCTTACTGTGGACTGCAGTACGGGACTCATCTCATACATGACCCAGCTGTGCTTCAGCTTCAACTATAGGAAGCATTGGATTGATGTCATTGCATCTAAAGGTGGCACAACCAGTTATTATTGAGTGTAAGGGGGCAAATACTTTTTCAAACAGGGGCATTGGGTGTTGCATAACTTTGTTTATGAAATAAATGAAATATGTCATTGTTGTGTTATTTGTTCACTCAGGTTCGCTTTATCCTTTATCTAATATTAGGTTAGGTTGAAGATCTGATAGCATTCAAGTATCAAAAATATGCAAAAGGAGAGAACATTTGAAAGGGGGCAAATACTTTTTCACAGCACTGTCCATGTAATATGGATTCAGAGTGCATTATGTGCATTTGTGCATACTGTAATATATTTAATGTATGCAAACCATAGTGAAGTACACCTCACAGCACAGTCCATTCTATTTTCCATGATGCTAAGTGGGTAGACACAGTGGGCTTGTGTGACCGATTAAGCAACAATAAGTACAGGTAATAATCTACACTGTGCTAGACTGTTCCATGCTGCCGCTACTGAGTCCTCAATTTTAACTCCAACGCATGGCCTCATCTCATCTCGTTATTCGCTCTGAAAACAAGAGCAGCTGGTTTAGGCTTTTAGTGAGCAATCTGACAAAATGAGGGAACACTCCCACCCACGCATGCACACACAGAAGTACACACTGGTCTTGTTCATTGCAGTTAATGGGAAGGAACACTTGGTTAAACAGTGCACAGGACATTCAATATACTGTATCTCTATTATTTAACAATCAGTGTAACAACAGCAGTCAGAGTCCCTGTAACTAAGGCTAAACCAACAAAAGATTCACACACCCTTCTCCTCTCAAAAGCTGATCATGCACACAGTACTGGGCCCCTATGCTTATTGGCACCTATAAGAGCAGACAAAGAGTGAAGACTGGACTGTGGCTGTGACAACCACCCAATGCCCACTCACCTTGCAGAGCCCACAGCGCCAGCGGGACCAGCAGCAGCTGAACTGCAAACATCCTGACGGAGGGAAGGGAGACGGCTCTCACCGATGCCAACCGACAAGCACTCTCACACTCTCACACACACCACAAACACCACAGACAGGGAAAGACAAAGAAAGACTGGAGGTCTCCGTCTATTAGCAGCTACTCCAAGTAAAGGTGCTCCCACAGCAAAAACCTCTGGGTCTTCAAAATGTCTTCACTCTCTCACTCCAGTGAGGATTAGTACAAAAAAACTCAAGGGAAAAATATCAAAACACAACCGGAGCGTCTCAACCAGTCTGGGGGAGGAGATCTGAGGCAGGACCTCTTCTGGTGAGATGCAGCTCACAGTCAGAGAACATTTTTTGTCCTCCTCTTCAGCTGGTGCTCGGCCTAGGGGGTGTCCCTGTGTGGGGGGGGGAGTGGGACGAGTGGCCAGGTGAGGTGGATGTCAGCTCTAGGCTGCGTCCTTGTCAGTGCCCCTTCAGCGTCAGGAATAAGCAGCCTCCTCCTTACCTTTACCGGCCTCCGTTCTAAATCAGACTGGTGCCTGTCCAGCTGATAGTCTACAGAATTCACAGTCTCCACACAACCGTATTCAGTAACTAATGATGAAGAAATAATGCCCTGCGCCTTCGGTTTCAGTAACCCTGGCTGCTCGTTTAAAGCTTTTGTTCAACTATTTATAATCTGGACGCGTTGGTTGGCAATGTGACTGGGTGTGCACAGAAAAAAAAGCAACGTGGTAAATAGACTAGCAGCTGATATGATCAATGATTCTTTGTGGTGAGATTGTTCGGGAAGACATGTTGAGTTTAGGCTCAGAAAGTAGAAGACAACATTAGTGTGTCTGATAGAATTTGTGCATTTCACGGAAGACAGATAATTGTGCAATGAGTTTGAGAGATGCAATGCACCATTCAACATAAGAAAGTGTTATATTTGCAAAAATAAACATCATTCCACAACACTTATGATAATTGAGGTTTTTACTTGACATTTTTGTCATTTAGCAGATGCGCTTATCCAGAGGACTTACAGTAGGCCTTCTTAGTGCTTACATGTTTGTTCTTGTTCAAACCAATACACTCCTGCATGGTAACACTGAACCCTTTTGGTCAGGATAACAGGTCATTCCATACACAACAATTAAGGTTGATTGTGGCCAAGAGGGCATGTAGAAATAACTTTACAATAGGCCTTATTGACCTATCTAGCGTTTTACCATTTGTTATTATAGCAGTGGTCATACACATACCCTGCAAAGCTACATTCCGGTATATTATTGGATATGACTATACAAAGCACAAAATTAATTAATCAAAATGCCTCATTAAAAACCGAATAAAATTCGTGACTTTCTCTGATTCTGGCCACTTCACATTTTAAAAAGATATGCTGCGCTTATGAGCAATATCTGTCGTTATGTACGGTACCCTCCTATTCCTTATTTTCTTTCCCCATGTGTTCCTCTTTAGATTATATTCTCCATTGCGTCTACTCCAAGGTTTTCGGACGACTGTTGCCTCCCAGGCAAGTCCGTGCGTTTGAGAGATCTGCTGCGGCGAGTAAAACGTGGCACAGAATTTTACAAATAAAAAGCGAAAAATCCCATTCTAGGCACTTTCAAATAATATCCACAGTAGGCCTACGAACAGGCTATTTTTCAACATAATTTGCTATTGAATAGGCGACCAGAGCGCCGAGGAGAAAACGGATGAGTCCGCGAAATTACATGGTCTTCGGAAGGCTGCAGCCTATTTAGGCTATATCACTCTTTGGGACCGGGAGCGCTAAGAGAGGTTGGGGAGTGAGGTGAATGGGAGGAGTAGTGTATTGCAGCAGTGGGATGGAGAGGGAGGATCGGAGAGGTATGTGGATGTTGTTGTGATGGCAACGATGATTTAATGTGCTGTTTTCATCCCATGCAAAATCCACGTGTGTTTCTCGAACATACTGTATAGGCCTATAGTAAATGTAAAATGGTCAAATCAGAGCCAATACGCCTATGAAACGACTCTGTAGCATTACTTGCTGACCAAACCGCGCAAATTGATTTGGTTTTACCCACACCAGATGCGATCAGGACACGCAGGTTGAAATATCAAAACAGACTCTGAAACAATTATATTAATTTGGGGACAGGCAAAAAGCATTAAACATTTATGTAACATACTGGCGAGCATTACATCATACATTTGCACATACATGTTATTCAATCATTGCACCCACACTGCTCTCATCAGCCGCTGCAAGTCCTCCCATCTCCTCATTGATTTTTTAGTAGCATGCCATCTCACCAGCCTCCGCTTTGGCTCCCCCTCATGTCCAGCTCACGCGGTAGGCGTTGCCGGCCTTCTAAACCTGGACCTGTCTCTGCCTTTCATCATGGAGGTGGACGCCTCCGAGGTTGAAGTAGGGGCTGTTCTCTCCCAACGCACTGGATCGCCAACTAAACTCCATCTACTCATGGAGCTGTCTCCCGCGGAGTGAAATTACGACGTGGGCGATCGTGAGTTGTTGGCCGTCAAGAAGGCGCTGAAAAAATGGGGGCACTGGCTGGAGGGTGCTAAACACCCTTTCCTTGTCTGGACGAACCACAGGAACTTGGAGTACATTCAAGCAGCAACGAGGCTGAACCCGCATCAGGCCAGGTGGGCCCTATTCTTCACCAGGTTTGACTTTACCCTCCTGGGATCTACTGGGATCAAAGAACGTTAAGGCCGATGCGTTGTCCCGGGTGCATGACACAGAGGATCGGAGGGAGAAAGTGACACCCGTTATTCCCCTCTCCCGCATTGTGGCTCCTGTCATGTGGACACGGACATCCGTCGAGCCCTGCGACAGGAGCCCTCACCTGCCCACTGTCCCAAGGGGCATATCTACTTGCCCTCTGATGTGCGGGACTGTCTCCTCACCTGGGGCCACACATCACCTGTGTCGGGGCACTCGGGTATAGCCCGGACTATCGACAGTCTCTCTGGTACTGGTGGCCCACCTTGGCCTGGGAAGTCCGGGTTTACGTCTCTTCCTGCTCCACCTGCGCACAGAGCAAGACACCTAGACAACTTCCCAATCGCAAACCCCACCCGCTGCCGGTTCCACAATGACCCTGGTCCCCATCTCTCCGTGGACTTTGTCACAGATCTTCCCCCTCAGAAGGACACACCACCATCCTGGTCGTTGTGGACCGGTTTTCCAAAGCCTGTCATTTGATTCTTCTGCCTGGCCTCCCTACGGTCCTGCAAACCACGGAGGCTCTCTTCTCTCACGTCTTCTGGCACTACGGGATCCCGGAGGACATCGTGTCTGACCGTGGTCCTCAGTTCACCTCCCATGTCTGGAAGGCCTTCATGGAATGACTGGGGGTCACGATCAGCCTCACCTCCGGGTACCGTCCCCAATCAAATGGGCAGGTGGAAAGGTTAAATCAGGAACTGGGTACGTACCTTCATAGTTACTGTCAGGACTGGTCGGTGGAGTGGGCTGCGTTTCTGCCAGCGTGTACTGGCACACCAGCCTTCGCTTTGGCTCCCCTTTCTGTCCAGCTCAGGCGTTCGGTGTTGCCGGCCTTCTAAACTAAGCAAAAAAAGAAACGTACTCTCACTGTCAACTGTGCTTATTTTCAGCAAACTTAACTTGTGTAAATATTTGTATGAACATAACAAGATTCAACAACTGATACATAAACTGAACAAGTTCCACAGACATGTGACTAACAGAAATGGAAGAATGTGTCCCTGAATAAATGGGGGTCAAAATCAAAAGTAACAGTCAGTATCTGGTGTGGCCACCAGCAGCATTAAGTACTGCAGTGCATCTCCTCCTCATGGACTGCAACAGATTTGCCAGTTCTTGCTTTGAGATGTTACCCCACTCTTCCACCAAGGCACGTGCAAGTTCCTGGATATTTCGGGGGGGGGGGAATGGCCCTAGCCCTCACCCTCCGATCCAACAGGTTCCAGATGTGCTCAATGGGATTGTGATCCAGGCTCTTCGCTGGCCATGGCAGAACACTGACATTTCTTTTTTGCAGTAAATCACGCACAGAACTGCTGGCAAATGCCCTTTACTCATCAACCCCGGACTTGTCTTGTCATTACACACATCTGGTTCCAATCCCCACTCTATCACTGTGTATATATATATATATATATATATATATATATATATATATATATATACTCCCTCTGCCATTTGTCTTTGTCGGTCATTGTAAATGTTACTTGTTTTCTAGAGAGGAATCTCTCCTATTTCCTGAGTACTTTATATTTTGCACTTTGTGTTCGCCCTGTGCCTTTTCGTTTATGAAGATATATTTTGAGCACAAGAGTGTTTGGGTTTCGTCATGCTTTGATCTATGGTGCTTAAATAAATTCAGAATTTCTTAACCTGCGACTGCCTACTCCTCTCTACACCAGTGACACATTTGTTTTTAGGAGCATATACCCACGTGAGTGATTGAAAGATGAACTGAGGTCCACACTCAGTTCATCCTTGTGGTAATTCACCATAAAGGTGGTTGCCAACAGCCATATAAACTCCAAAGAAGAAAAAGAAGCCTAAAGGAAGGAGGAGAGATGACAGAAACACATTCGGTTTACCGTTTTCTCTGGATTAATTGTCGAAGTAGAGGATTTACTTGTGCATTTCAGGTAAAATAACAACCCAATATTTATAGCTAGCAAGCTAGCTAGCTAAATTGCCATAAATGTTTAATGCTTTTTGACCTGTCCCCAAATTAATATAATTGGTTCAGAGTTTGCTTTGCGTGTCCTGATTGCGTCTGGTGTGGGTGAACAAAATAAATTTGTGCGCAAATGCACGCATGCACGTGGTTTGGTCAGCATGTAAGGCTGAGGCTGCTTTGGCACGCACTATGCTCTTAAACTCTTGATGTTTGCTGTAGTGGCCTGTTAACCATCCTCCTGCCAGTTCTTAACTTTGCAAGGCATGTCTCTTCGCATAGCCCACCACTAAGTATACACTTTTCTTAACCACAACCGAATGCAACCATAAATAATTACTGTGTGAATAAATATCACTGAATGACGAAAGTATTGTAATAAAGTAGGCTATTGCAATTGAAGGCATGAATGAAATTGTTGCTTACTGACACTTCCAAAGTCATCCAGTCATTGTAATACATTTGAAGCAAAAGCATGCGGTCAACTAGACCACAATTTAAGTACCATTTTGATTGGGACAGCGCCATGGCTCTGCTTTGAGACAAGCGTGGGGAATCCTCTTGATAAATCAATAAATGTCAGATTTTTGTTTAACCAGAATCTCCGTTTGGACATTGGGTAGGCTACAATTAGGCTGTGAAAATGGAGTTGAAGTGAGTGCTGCCCATGATCCTCTTGTCTAGTTGGCTCATTTATTACAACATTTCGACATGTTATGTACACTGAACAAAAATATAAATGCAACATGTGGTGTTGAGCTGAAATAAAAGATCCCAGAAATTTTCCATATCCACAAAATGCTTATTTTTCTCCAATTTTGTACGCAAGTTTGTTTACATCCCTGTTAGTGAGTATTTTTTACTTTGACGAGATAATCCATCCACCTGACAGGTGTAGCATATCAAGAAGATGATAAGACAACATCATTACACAGGTGCACCTTTTGCTGGGGATAATAAAAGGCCACTCAAAAATGCACAGTTTTGTCACACAACACAATGTCACAGATGTCTCAAGTTTTGAGGGAGTGTGCAATTGGCATTCTGACTCCAGGAATGTCCACCAGAGCTGTTCCCTACCATAAGCCACCTCCAACATCGTTTCAGAGAATTTGGCAGTACGTCCATACAATGTGTATGGCGTCATGTGGGCGAGCAGTTTGCTGATGTCAACATTGTGAATAGAGTGCCCACGGTGGCGGTGGGGTTATGGTATGGGCAGGCATAAGCTACGGACAACAAACACAATTGCATTTTATCAATGGCAATTTGAATCCACAGAGATACAGTGATGAGATCTTGAGGCCCATAGTCGTGCAATTTATCCGTCGCCATCACCACATGTTTCAGTAAGATAATTCACGGCCCCATGTTGGGGGTCACATTTGCCTGGTTTTATGATCCACGCCACTACTTTATTTTTTGAAGGCATATGTGACCAACAGATGCATATCGGTATTCCCAGTCATATTAAATCCATAGGGCCTAATGAATTTATTTAAATTGACTGATTTTGTTATATGAACTGTAACTCATTAAAACCTTAAACACAACATGCAACAATTTCTATGTGTTCATTACAGTTAGTTTAACAAGTGGATTATTTCGCTCTTCACTCACAGTGTCTTAGTAGCCTAGGCCTACTCCCGACCAAAAGCCTGTGACTTCACTGACACGCATGATAATAAATGTGATTTTGTTTCACTGAATCTCCATCTCCAGGCCTATAGGCTATTTGATTAATTGGTTTCTGGCTGTGCAAATAAGGGGAGGTGGTATAGCTCATCTATTGGTTTGCTCATCTATCACTGATCAGAAACATTTAGTAAGTGTCACGCCCTGGTCTAAGTATTTTGTGTTTTCTTTATTATTTTGGTCAGGCCAGGGTGTGACATGGGTTATTTACTGTGGTGTGTTTTGTCTTGGGGTTTTTGTAGGTCATGGGATTGTGGTTAGTGGGGTTGTCTAGAATAGTCTATGGCTGCCTGGAGTGGTTCTCAATCAGAGGCAGGTGTTTATCGTTGTCTCTGATTGGGAACCATATTTAGGCAGCCATATTCTTTGAGTGTTTCGTGGGTGATTGTTCCTGTCTCAGTGATTGTTTGCACGCACCAGATAAGGCTGTTTAGGTTTTCACGTTACGTTTATTGTTTTGTATTGTTTGTGTTTATCTTTTATTAAAGATGAATCGAAATAACCACGCTGCATTTTGGTCCGCCTCTCCTTCGACGGAAGAAAACCATAACAGTAAGCAATAATGTAGCCCAAATCAAGTGTAGGCCTATTATTTTTGCTCTATCGTGTATAGCAACTCCAAAAGCCTGTGGAGGTTGTGAAATATGAACGAGACTTACATGCTTTTGGAAATAGGATTGCTATTATTTTCTATGAAGGCAAGACCCTACACCTGCTCCCTAGCAAAGCAGAGTGAGGGTAGGAAAGAGCTGAAAAGTGTAATCAAAAAAGCATGGGCTTGGGCACTGTTTGAAACAATCACTTTTTTATATGACAGTGGTTCTACAAATTCCACAAGTTGTGTGGGAAAAATATATGTTGTATTTTATTCTGTTATATTCTATTATATTGTTACTGTAAAATACACTAGGTTTACAAAACATTAGGAACACCTTTCTAATATTGAGTTGCACCCCGTTTTGCCTTCAGAACATCCTCAATTCATCCTCAATTCTTGGACTACAAGGTGTAAGTGGTGACTCCAATACTTCCTACAGTTGTGTCAAGTTGACTGGATGTCCTTTTGGTGGTGGACCATTTTTGATAAACAGTGCAAACTGTTGTGTGAAAACCCCAGCAGTGTTGCAGTTCTTGCCACACTCAAACCAGAGGGAGAAATGGAGAAAGTAAAGAGAGAAAGAGGGAAAGGATATGGTCAGAAATAAGGAGATACACTTCAAGACCATACATGAGGGGAGATGCCCCCGACAGGAGATCCAGGAAGAGAAATGGTGGTTGGAGGATAACGAGGAACAGTTGAAGAAAAAATCGTCTGAGATAGGAAAAAAGAAAGCCTATATAGAAAAAGTGATGGCTGAGAGTAAAAGAGAGAGCTGAGATAGTAAAATAGAGAATATTAAAAGGGAGGCACAAAGTGGGAAATAAGAAAGAACAAAGAAATGATCGAGAGAGATAATGAGACAATCAAGATTGAAATAACTGGAAGCCATTGAACGAGGGAAGACAAAAATGGAATTAGAAAGGAAGGTTTTAAAAGAGACACAGGATCTAGTGAGGAACAAGAAGGGTGGGGGGAAAAGGAGGATACAGAAGGCAAAAAGTAGAATGGCAAGTCTTACAAGAGAAGAGAAGAGAAGAGAGAGAGAGAGAGAGAGAGAGAGAGAGATATTCTGCACAGATTCTGTCAGACCTGGGGCCTGACAGTAAATCTCAGTAAGACAAAAATAATGGTGTTCCAAAAAAGTTCCAGTTGCCAGGACCACAAAAACAAATTCCATCTAGACACCATTGCCCTAGAGCAGGTACTCCCAAACTGGGGTACGCGCAATGCCGCCGGGGGTACACCAAATAAAAAATACATTTGGGTGAGGTTTTTTTCTCGCCTGAGTAGCCTTGTTTCACTGCCAAAAATTAAATTAAACCATCTAGAGTTCAGCGTAATAACAACACAATGTCAAACACAGGTAGCCTAGTCAAATAATTAGCATCCAATCACATTAACTGTTACTCTCTCGCAGGAAACCTTCACTCTTGCGCAGACATTTAGAAACGGAACATGACAATTTGAAAAATAAGCCACAGGGTTTTTTGAGTGAGAATCAAGACGACTTTCGAGTAGTAAGACATGTATAAAAGCAACAGATACCGTTAATAAGAAGGGGCTAGAAGCGTCTTATATGGTGAGCTACCGAGTGGCTAGGACAGGCAAGCCCCATACTATTGTGGAGGACTTAATTCTTCCTGCTGCCGTGGATATGGCTGGGACAATGCTGAGGGAAAAGGCCAAAAAAACTATACAGACAATGTCTTCATCAAACAACACTGTTTCACGACGCATCAGTGACATGGCAGCAGATGTTTTGAAACAATTACTGCTTCGCATACAAGCCAGTGAATTCTATGAGTTACAGCTGGATGAGTCAACAGATGTGGCTGGCCTGGCACAGCTCCTGGTATATGTCCGTTACGTTTATGGGGGGTCAATTAAGGAAGACATCCTCTTCTGAAAACCACTGAAAACCAGGAAAACATGGGAGGATATTTTTAAAGTACTGGAGAACTTTGTGACATCAAATGGACTTTGGTGGTCAAGATGTGTTGGTATCTGTACCGATGGCGCAAAAGCCATGACAGGGAGACATAGTGGATTGGTAAACTGTGTGCAAACAGTTGTCCCCACACCACTTGGGTACACTGCAGCATCCACCGAGAGGCTCTTGCTGCCAAGGGAATGCCTGACAGCTTGAAAGAGGTTTTGGACACTACAGTGAAAATGGTTCACTTTGTTAAAGCAAGGCCCCTGAAGTCTCGTGTATTTTCTGCATTATGCAATGATATGGGTAGCGACCATTTAACACTTTTACAACATACAGAAGTGCGCTGGTTATCAAGGGGCAAAGTATTGACGTGTTTTTTTTACTGACCATAATTTTCACTTGTCTGACCGCTTGCATGATGACGAGTTTCTCACACCTATCTGGGTGATGTTTTTCTCTCCTGAATGATCTGAATCTAGGATTACAGGGACTCTCCGCAACTATATTCAATGTGCGGGACAAAATTAAAGCTATGATTAAGAAGTTGGAGCTCTTTTCTGTCTGCATTAACAAGGACAACACACAGGTCTTTCCATCATTGTATGATTTCTTGTGTGCAAATGAACTCAAGCTTACGGACAATGTCAAATGTATATAGCGAAGCACCAGAGTGAGTTGGGTGCGAAATTACGCAGGTACTTTCCCGAAACAGATGACACAAACAACTGGATTCGTTATCCCTTTCATGCCCTGCCTCCAGTCCACTTACCGATATCTGAACAACAATTCACAAACACAGACAGACCCCACAGAGCCACAGGACAGCAATACAATTAGACCAAACCAAATCATGAGAAAACAAAAAGATTATTACTTGACACATTGGAAAGAATGAACAAAAAAACATAGCGAACTAGAATGCTATTTGGCCCTAAACAGAGAATACCTGACCGCTGTGACTGACCCAAACTCAAGGAAAGATTTGACTATGTACAGACTCAGTGAGCATAGCCTTGCTATTGAGGAAGGCTGACCTGGCTCTCAAGAGAAGACAGGCTATGTGCACACTGCCCACAAAATTAGGTGGAAACTGAGCTGCACTTCCTTGCCACAGTTTCTGTTATTTGATTGTTGTTACCTTAGGTTACCGCTGGAGGGCACCCTTACCCTGTTTTCTAGTTTCCAGGTTACCTTGATTATTACTTATTGGATTCACCTGTGTTTAATTACTTTCTCTGTTCACCTGGTTGCCTTGTTAATTAGGTTCCACAGTTGGCCTGTATCTTTGCTTAGGTTTCATGTTTATTAGTGTGCTCTTGAGCGGTTGCCTTGTTTCTGTTAAGACTCTACTAGCACTATTGTTACATTCTACTGCCAAATGTATGACCATATTAGAGATACATATGTCCCTGAGATTGCACAGATACACAAAGAATTCGAAAACAAACCCAATTTTGATAAACTCCCATATCTTTTGGGTGAAATACCACAGTGCCATCACAGCGATGTATTGTTTACTGTTCATTTTTATTGTTTATTTCACTTTTCTTTATTATCTAGTTCACTTGCTTTGGCAATGTTAACATATGTTTCCCAATCCAACAACGCCCTTAAATTGAAATCGAATTGAATTGAGAGGGGGAGAGAGAGAGGTGTCAATTGCTGTTAATTAACATTGTATCTAAACATGGTGACTGTGTTTCCTATAGGAAATGAATAAACCAGGAATGGATGACAGTTCAGTCGTAAGAGGAGAAGAGAGAGGAGGAGGAGGAAAAAGGAAAAGGAATAGAGAGAAAGGAGAGATAAAGGAGTGTTAGTTATTAGTTGTATTACTGGACTCCCAATAAAACACAACTTATTCTGTAACGGTATTATAATAGCTAATTTGTGAAGAATACTCGCTAGCACACACATCGACACACACACACACACACACACACACACACACACACACACACACACACACACACACACACACAGATGCTCTCTGAACACAGGTCAACTAAAGCAAGTCTAGTGCACACTGGGACAGGGAACATCAGTCAAATGAATGGCTCATATCTCATTTTACAATTGAACAATGACAGTAGACTCTAGGATTATTGTCCCATGTTTTGGCTCACACGGAGACACATCTACTCATCTCATCCAGTCAGTCTGACCTGACCTCCAAATTGTTTGTTCCTCTAACTCCAGTCATTTGTATTTTTTTTGTATGAGAATAACACTTTATAAATCACAGCATTATCAAATGAGGGAATGAAAATATGACCCATGTTCAAACACAAATTGTGACTTTCCAGGGAGCAAAGCTGTGAGAATATACTTTTGTATTCATTTGATTTATGAATTAATTTTAGTTGACCATTTACAATACATATAATATTGCTAAAACAATGAGAAAACAACAAAACAACACACATTTAATACAACATATTTCTGTAGATATGGTTAGTTGGGACTCTAACAACAAGAAGTCAGTTTTGTGCTTGGTGACAGTGAAGAAGTTGCTGATTCCTAGTACTCAAGTGTTATCCCAGCAATACTGAAGCAAGTCACAGATGTTACTCGAGAGTCTCCTTAAGACATTTGCAGCTGCACAGTGACTCGACTGACTGGTCGTTTACTTCCAATTTGATTGGTGCTTGTATCCTGGGGCCTTGTTGCTATGCCATATGTTTCATTCTGTTTGGTAGCGGGAAAGGGTAAACACTCCATCTTATGTAGGAGACGTGGAAAAACATTCTCTCAAGAAAAGATTGATAATCTTGTCTGAAGAAATATTTTACACAAGTTAGAAAAAGGCACTTTCATCTGATACTGTCACACCCTGATCTGTTTCACCTGTCTTTGTGCTTGTCTCCACCTCCCTCCAGGTGTCATCCATCTTCCCCATTATCTCTTGTGTATTTATACGTTTGTTCTCTTTTTGTCTGTTGCCAGTTTGTTTTGTTTTGTGAAACCCACACGAGTATGTTCCCCTTCTCCTGTCTGTTCTTGCTCCTGTTTTCTAGTCCTTCCCAGTTTTGACCGTTCTGCCTGCCCTGACCCTGCCTTCCATTCTATACCTTGGCCCACTTCACTGGATTATTGACCCCTGCCTGCCCTGACCCCGAGACTGCCTGCCGTTCTGGACCTTTTACGCCCTCTCTGGATTACTGACCTCTGCCTGCCTTTGACCTGTCGTTTGCCTGCCCCTGTACTAGAACATTGTTGTTGTTTCTTCGAAACTGTCTGCATCTGGGTCATACCTGAAACCTGATAGATACAACTTCAGTACTTTCAGTTATAATCAAAATGTTCATGATTGTTGATATTGTTGGCTGGTATATAGAAGCACAAATGTCCCCTTTTAGAACTTCCCCCGTTTGTGTCAGGACCCGATTACGAACCCGGGTCTCCGGAGTGAGAAACAGTCACTTAACCTACTGAGCCACGAATAGTCGGCAGAACCCAGAAGATGAGGCAGACACAGCAGTACTTGAGACGGTGTATTTAATGAAGTAAAAAGAGAAGTCCTTCAGGAAAACATGTAACTCCACAACCTCAAAAGGAATTCCACAAGAACAAAGGTAATCCTCCAAGACAAAAAGGTAAATCCACAAGGTGGTAGGTATAGCATAAAAAGCCTCAAAAGATACTCAAAAATAAATAAACAAGAACAAAAACAGAATTCCACAAGAGAGTCCACCGGGATCAACAAGAGTTCACAGAATACTAGGGCTGGGTGCTAACATACAAACACAGAGCAAAGAACTGAGGAAAACTAAGGGTTTAAATACAATCAGGGGAAACGAGGCACAGGTGCAAATAATAATGGGGATCAAGGGAAAACAAAAGGTCAAAAAGCACAATGGGGGCATCTAGTGACCAAAAACCGGAACAACCCTGGCCAAATCCTGACAGAATCCCCCCCCTAGGAACGGCTCCTGACGTTCCTACCAGCTCTCTCGGGGTGGAGGGCCCTGAACCGACGAATGAGGTCAGGGCCCAGTATGTCTTTGGCAGGAACCCAGGAGCGCTCCTCGGGACCGTAGCCTTCCCAGTCCACCAGATACTGCCAGGACCACTGCACCCGGCGGGAATCCAGTATCCGATGGACGGTATAAGCCGGCTGGCCTCCAATGACACGAGGCGGAGGGGGAGGTCTGTCTGCCGGGACAAGGGGAGAAAAAACAACAGGTTTTAATAAGGAAATGTGAAACGTGGGATTAATCTTAAGGGATCTGGGTAAGTGTAGGCGATAAGAAACTGGGTTAACTCTCCTGGCAACCTTAAAGGGACCGATGTATTTTTGGGACAGCTTGCGAGACTCCACCCGTAGTGGTAAGTCTCTTGTGGAGAGCCAGACTCTCTGGCCGGGGCGCAGGGTAGGCCCGGGACGGCGACGTCTGTTGGCTTGTTGTTGGTACCTCTGTGAGGAACGCATAAGATTAAGACGGGTCTTCCTCCACATAAGCCGACAGCGTCTGACGAACTTCAAGGCTGAAAGCACTCTGACTTCTGCCTCCTGGTCCGGGAACAATGGAGGGGCATAGCCAAACTGACACTCGTGCGGGGACATACCAGTGGAGGAGGAGCGCAAGGTGTTGTGCGCGTATTCGGCCCAAACAATGAAGGACGACCACGTGGACGGGTTGTTACGAGTCATACATCGGAGGGTGGTTTCCAGCTCTTGATTCATCCTCTCAGTTTGACCGTTGGACTCCGGATGGTACCCTGAAGATAGACTGGCAGAAGCCCCCATGAGTTGGCAGAAGGCCTTCCAAAACCTTGAGGCGAACTGGGGACCTCTGTCAGAAACCATATCTTGAGGAATGCCGAAGACTCGGAACACATGATTAATTACCAACTCAGCAGTTTCCTTGGCAGAAGGTAACTTAGTCAGAGGGACGAACCTGGCCGCCTTAGAAAACCTGTCGATTATGACTAGGATAGTAGTATTGCCATGGGATGGAGGAAGGCCAGTAATAAAGTCCAACGAGATATGGGACCAGGGTCTGTGGGGAACAGGTAAAGGGTGAAGGAGTCCTTGAGGGCGGAGGTGAGAAGATTTGCCCTGGCAGCACACGGGGCAGGCATTGACGAAAGTGTCAACGTCTTCTCTTATGGTAGGCCACCAGAACTTACGCTGGATGAACTACCTTCCTGGGGTCCATTTGGACTCGACCGGGTTCCACTACAAATCCCAGGAATTGTACTCGGGATGAATGGAATTCACATTTTTCCGGCTTAACGTACAGATGGCTGTCTAGGAGGCGTTTGAGTACTTGTCTGACATGCTTTGTGTGTTCTTGAAGAGAGCTCGAAAAGATGAGGATGTCATCCAAGTAAACGAACACAAATATGTTAAGCATATCCCTAAGGACATCGTTTATGAGCGCTTGGAACACCGCTGGGGCGTTGGTCAGGCCGAAGGGCATCACCAAGTATTCATAGTGACCAGTAGGCGTGTTGAAAGCGGTCTTCCACTCGTCACCAGGTCTGATCCGCACAAGATGGTATGCGTTCCGCAGGTCAAGCTTAGTGAAAACAACTGCTTCCTGGAGCAGCTCGAAGGCTGTGGCCATAAGGGGTAGCGGGTAACGGTTACGGACGGTTATGGCATTGAGTCCCCGGTAGTCGATGCAAGGACGTAATCCACCGTCTTTCTTGGCCACAAAGAAAAACCCTGCTCCCGCCGGGGAGGTGGATGGACGCATGAGGCCTGCTTCCAGAGCGTCCTTGATGTAGGTATCCATAGCAGCTCGTTCGGGTGGAGATAGGGAAAAGATCCGACCCCTGGGAGGGCAAGTGCCCGGAAACAGTTTGATGGGGCAATCATAAGGTCTATGGGGTGGTAGCATGGTGGCCCTCTGTTTGCTAAATACCAGTTTGAGGTCATGGTAACACACGGGAACTCGGGTCAGGTCGATGGATTCTAAAGACTCGGGAGTAGAACTCGGGGAATTCGAGAAAATACAAGTAGCTTGGCACGTAGGACCCCACTGCTTGATAGTGCCCACAGACCAGTCGATGTGAGGGTTATGGATGTGAAGCCAGGGGTATCCAAGGACGAGAGGGAACTCGGAACAGGAGATCAAATGAAAGTTCATCAATTCCTGGTGTTGTGAAACTGAAAGTCGCAAGGAGGTAGTGACATGAGTGACAAGTCCAGATCCCAAAGGGCTTCCATCCAATGTAGTAACCCTCATGGGGTCACTTAGAGGTTCAGAGGGAACGCCATTCTCCTTCGCCCAGACACCATCCATGAAGTTACCTGCGGCTCCAGAGTCTACCAAGGCTTGAAGGTGAAGCTTGTGGTTGTCCCAGGAAAGGGTGACTGGAATGAGCAGACGGGAGTTGGACGGATGGGAGGAGGTTATGTTTCCCGTTACAGTTCCCCCCGGTCTGTACGGGACAGAGCGTTTCCCTGGAGCCCGGGACACGTGGAACGGAAATGGCCCGGTTTGCCGCAATATAGACAGCGTCGCTCCCTCATCCGGCGGTCTCTCTCAGCCTGGGAGATACGTCCAATCTGCATGGGTTCCGGTGGATAATAAATAATACAAATATTAACAACATCCACCGCTTTCATGAATGGCTTTCAATGTGTTGTAGAATGAGCCAGTGACAGTCAGTCTTACTGTCTGACCTGCGTAGGACAAGAAGTCATCATAGATGTGACCCACTGTAATCAAGAGGCTGTTGGAAGGGCTGGCTCATTATCATGGTGGAGCCCAGGTGGATTTGGCACTCATAGTTCTTGCCCTTATCCAATGGGAGAATCACAGACAGGATAACAGAAAGTAGAATGTTGGGGTGACGAGGATGAATGGTGTATACTTGTAGCAAGGATAAGACAAACCGATAGTCCCGGGAAACATTCACATCACACATGATTTGGGTCTCATTCTCATGGAATCTGGATTAGACATACAGGAAGACACACACACACATTTGTCTCATAACATAGTCTGGTATAGAAATTGAAAAACTGCTATTAGTGGACAACATGGCAAAAGCATAGAAATGATATCATTACCATGTACCAACAGCTTAACGCCGCTCCCATTGGTCCTCTTGTCCGGCGGCCCTATAACAAAGTTTACACTCATACTTTCCTCTGCTATCGTCCCACTGGACATTCTTCAGAAGTACAGATCTGTTTGGTGAGTTGCGGTCACTGTCCAGAACATCCACACGATCCTTGTACGGTGACTATGGGTCAGGCCACAGTCTTGTCATTTGGGTCATTTTATGCCAGTGGAGAATGGGACTTATTTGCTACCTGCTAGTCTGGGATGTGGATGAACTGACAGACCAATGCGGTATTCTGAGCCAGTTTTACAATCTCATCAGGTCTCTGGATAACTTTAAGGGCCCAGGTTCCTGAGAAACATAGAGGATAATCAAGCAAAATCCTGTGTTTAGCCTACTACGTACCTGTTACTAGCCATGGTATTTAATGGATATTATCCTGTACTCGTGACAGACTGTTAACATAGTTTGCTCTAAATATAGTTTATGGCTATGTGTTCATCATGGTTTAGTAATGATGAAGCAGTCAGACTTATTTCAAATATGAATTTGTCTTACTATAACATTTTTAATACAATAATAACTGAATGGGTTGAAAAATCTCACCTACAGCGGTGAAGACAATAATCAGAATGTTCCACAAATCTTTTTTATATTTGATGATATCAAAGCCTTTGCCATCTTCCTTTTTGCCACAGTAATGATCTGAGTATTGTGGTCTTCCGTCAAAACACAGACTAAAGTGAGAATACAAGCTGTGCAGAAAAGTTTTTAGGTATCATGTCCTGTATCTATTGTATGGTTAAGTTACGTAATTTAGAGAACCTTATAAGAAACACACCACCTCTTTGTTTTTTAATAGAATGAAAACTGTTTTTTTGTTGTTGTCTATGTTTAATTCATGTGCATATGAGTTGAGCAAGTAACTTGACAAAGTTGGCTTTTTCTATTCAAACTTTGGAAGCCTTGAACTTTCCAACTGAAATAATACATTTAATAAAAATATGATATAAATATCCTAAAGCAGAAATATACACAAATAATACATCTGATGACATGTCTTTAGAAAGGGGCATGAGACTGGGATGTCCTCTCTCCCCTCTCCTGTTTGCACTGGCATTTGAACCACATGCAAAAAGAATTAGACAGGACACAAATGTAACAAGCATCAGTATTGGTAAACATGAATATAAACTAAACTTATTTGACACCGATCTCTTGATATACCTGACGACTAATATTGAAAACTGCCCCCTTGTAAAGAATGTTTTCAGAATACTCTTAAATCTCAGGATATAAAATTAACGTGGAGAAAATTGAAATAATGGCAATAGGAAAAAGAATAAATCATGATCTACAGCAATCCTTTAAGTGGACCACAAAAACATATGAAATACTTATGATGCTTAATGAGCAACAACAAACAACAAATAGATAAAGATAACTTTATTCCATTACTCAACAATATAAAACCAGATATAATTAAATGGAGCCATCTACCCATAAATCTTACCGGTAGAATAGACCTATTTAGAACGGCATGGCTACCAAAGATTTTATATTTATTTTTGGTAATACCAATTACCCCATCGAAGAAACTCTTTAAAAAAGTATACTTGGACATAACAGACTTATTATGGGCAAATAAAACTCATAGAATAAATAGGAAAGTTTTACATGTCCTTAAGTTTGAGGGTTGTTTTAGCCTTCCAGACCTGGAATTGTATCAACTCGCCACCCAATGCCTTTACTTGTGACATATAGTTAAATACACTGAAGAGGAACCATGGGTACATATTGAAGATGCGCATGCACATCCCCAGAATATTTCACGTGTCTGTTTTCAAAGGCTGAAGCTAAGAACATGAACAACTTCATAGTTACGAACACCATGACAATATGGAAGAAAATGAAGCGTATTCTACAAGAACCAATTTCACACCCTAAAAACACCCCTATGGAACAATCTTTTCAGAATTCACCGGTGAATTGGCACACATGGAAAACTAAAAACTAAAAACAAGGTCCCTTCACATTGTGTACAATTCATGCTTTCAACAACAATAAAACAGCCATCTAAATAATGTTTCTCGGCCTAACACACTGTTGAGTTTCCAATTTAGTTCTCTTTATATGTACATGCACCGAGCTTCCAGGTGGCTCCAGCCTATGGATGTGCGGTGCATGTACACCGGGGAGATTAGAACCCCAAAGAAAGATCCTAAAGGTAATTTCAGATTCAGGTTTAGGGTGCAATAACTTTAGGGAAACCACATTTCACACTATGTACAGACATAGAGAGCCAACACATAAAGGTGTAACAGGGATGAATGGATATTCAATGTACAACAGTAATCTTCTGTAACAAGCAATACGTGTAAAATATGGGCCACAATCAATCATGACAGCCTCTTTTTCGAAAGGCCTTTTACTTATGACAGAATAATTTTATACCCAGCTTATTCATTAATGCTGTGGGATAAATCAGGTGTTTCTAGGTGGGCTTAAACAAATCTACAGTGAAACAAAAGTGTACACTTTACACACATGTTTATTGACTTTTAAAAAGACCACAGTGACATGACAGATATAGTGGAGATGCATGCTACAAAAATCTGCTAGTGGATATTCAATGTACAACAGTAGTCTTCTGTAACAAGCAATACGTGTTAAATATGGGCCACAGTCAATCATGACAGCCCCTTTTTCGAAAGGCCTTTTACTTATGACTTAAACAGAATAATTTTATACCCAGCTTATTAATTAATGCCGTGTGATAAAACAGGTGTTTCTTGGTGGGCTTAAACAAATCTACTGTGAAACAAGAGTGTACAATCGACACGCATGTTTATTGACTTTTAAAAAGACCCCAGTAACATGACAGATATAGTGGAGATGCTACAAAAATCTGCTAGTGGATATTCAATGTACAACAGTAGTCTCCTGTAACAAGCAGTACGTGTAAAATATGTGTCACAGTCAATCATAACAGCCTCTTAATGAAAGGCCTTTACTTATGACTTAAACAGATTCATTTTCTACCCATTTTATTAATTAATGCTGTGGGCATACCCAGGATTTACATGCCGGACGGATTATCTACCCATGGAGTGAAAATTTACGGAGTTTTGATGGCGCGTGCAAGCGTCTTTGCGATCGTGAATTGGAAATTGATAATGGTCAGGGCTAACCAGCCCCTTTATCTGTAAGAAAGGAATAGTAAAAATGTTTAATTATAACGTGCTTTAAACTGTATGTACTAAATATTTTGAATTAAATAAAATGGTTTAAAAATTGTATCTCAACCCTTAATGAACGGGAAGCTCTCGTTTTCGCTCTCAACCCAGTCTGTCGCGAAGAAAAAGACTTACGGAAAAGCCATGTGCGTGCGCAGGTGCGCGGGTGTGCTTGTGCTGGGCCAGGAGGTGTGTGTGTTTCAAAAACAAAAGGGGTGTGTGTGTCTCTGTAGGGATCGTTTGAAACCAAGGTTTGCACTATCATGCATACAGTATGTCCGGATATCTGCCTTCAAAAAGTGTGACGGCGTCTCTTAAAATGGGCACTTTCGATTCATTAACACACAGGTCTTTCAAACCCGAATTTAAATTCAAACACCCCAGAAAGAATACAGTCTAGACCGACCCCGGGGTTAAACAATGTTATTTCTAATCAGCGCCCGGTGCCCCCACCCCGGTCTAAATCAAAAAGGCAATACACGCATACAAAATGTCTCGACATCCTCTCCCGTTGTTTGAATTCACTGCCTTTTGTTCTCTAAAACATTCTGGGGGGTACTCCATCCCCATTTTTATGACATACGGGATATCGCCCGAAAAAAACGTCACCCCAAAGTAAACTCATTCCGTACTATGTCTAGTTAGTGATACAACCGTGGAGCGAGTCTAGTGACAACCGATCCACTCTGTTAGCACCGCTTTAGCGCAACTACAAGCCCACAAACCCACAGGCCAACAGCCCCGAATATTTAGCGGCCAGGACAGATAAAAAGATAGTCTGTGAATCCATCCTAATGGAGCTTTCTGAAGGTGAGTCCGTGGAAATATATATATTAGATTTGGATGCGGGGAATTGTTTGAATATTATGGATGTTATTGTAATATTAAACAGGAGTTATATGTGTTTTAAACCGATGACAGCGATGTTTTAAATGTAAAATGCCCATATTCTTGTAATTTAAAAAATTTATATATATCGTATAACATGGCAATATTATCTAACGTTCGCAGGATATCCAGAGGCTACCGGACATAATTGATTGGGAAGCGACAGTTAGACGGGGATTCTCAGAAGCAAACTGCGCCCTGTCCTTTACATAGCCCTTCACCGTCACACTATTTCCATAATAATATTTATATATTAAAAACAAAAAGTGTGCACCCTATTTTAAAAAGCTATTTTTGTGTTTACAGCGGACAGCCAACAAACAGGGATACGTGCAGCATTAGGGACTCTGAACGACTTCAGAAGAGCAGATGTAACAGATGCTATTCTACGTTTTTGTACCAACGGCCTTACCCTAACTCCAAACACCAGGCAGCAGTCCCAGGACAGATAAAACGAAAATCGGGGAATCCTTCCTTCCTCATGGAACTTTTTGAAGGGGAGTTGAATATTCAACGTGATGTTTGTATATAGATATATATTATTTAAGAATGATAGGTATTAATTCTAGGCATTTACATGTATGTTTTAAAAAATTAAGGCTATTTATACAATGACACATTGTCTTTATTCATACTGTTTGTTAACAATAGCTTCTGCCCTCTTAGGGTCTACTTGACCCGCTTATTGATTAGAAAGTATGATTTGAAACCAAGGCCAACTATATTGAATCTGTGATTAGAAACGATAATTAGAAGCTATGACAAAACTATGATAATAAACTATAAACAACTATGAAGACAGGGCTGTGTGTGCGTGAATGATGACCTTTTATTTAAGTGTGGAATATATTATCTCTCTCTCTCTCAGGCTATGAAAAAGACAAAAGATAGGACGTTGATTCCTGAGTGTTGAACTTATGCCCACTCTACAGCAACCCTGGTTGTTATATGACCCTGAGGGTCATCTACAAACGTTGGAAGATCTACAACTATTGAAGATGCAAAAAGGGGTTTTCAGAAATACATTTGGTTTGCAGATATGTATTATTAGAAAAATAATCTAACATTATTATCATAATCTTTTGTATTATTATGTTATGCGAGACATAACCAGAAATGTCAACGTAGACAACTTACAAGAATGTGTTTACCAGGCTGTGATGAAAACACTTTAAAGGAGCTCTAATTCAAACATGCAAGGATATATATTTGATACAATTACACCCTTTAAAACTGTTGCTGCAATATCACTTCACAATGTGTACATTTCAAGCTTTCAACAACAATAAAGCAACCATCTCAATAATGTTTCTCGGACTAACACACCGTTGAGTTTCCTATTTACTAAAGAACAACCACTAAGACAAAACACAAAAAGTTGTAATATAATCTGTATACCTGTCATTTTATACAGAAAACAGATACATTCTGAAAGATTATGATGTTGATGTGATTTTTAATTAATCTCTCAATTTAGGATAATACTGTTTATTTTATACAATACTTAAATTGTATTATTTATCATGTCTCATACCCGGCTAATACACTACCAAGCCATGCAAACAGCTATGGAATTAACCCAGAGCCGGTGTGTGTGTGTCTTTTTTGGATCAATAATTGATCAAGAATGCCCAATAGGCATGATCTGATCCTCAACACTATTACGACAGCATATAATGCACAGTCATATGCAAAACCATAAAACTCTGACAAGAAAACTATGAAAACCTTAACATGACTACATGCATTGCCATTATTTTAGTTACCATCCACCAATGGTTGAGTTTGGTACTTTTTCTTTGTACATGCACCAAGCCTCCAAGTGGCTGACAACAGTATTCTTAATGAGAAATATAATCTAATAAACAAATGAAAACTGTATCCAACAATACATTTTGATCTGTATAAAACGTTGATATTGTCAGTAAGGTCATTGAGACTAACAATAGACAATAGTTATTGTGGGAGGTTTAGGGTTAAAATATATGGGAAGGATCAGGAATGTTAGAGATTTGGTCACAGTGGAAAGAGGGAGATTAGAACCCTAAAAGTAATAGGGGGTAAGAAAGATCCTAAAGGTAATTTCATATTTCGGTTTAGGGGGTTATTAACTTTATGGAAAACAATATTCACACTATGTGGATTATAAACATGTACATACATAGAGAGCCAACACATCAAGATCTAACAGGGATGAGTGGTGATTCATAGTACATCAGGAGTCCTCTGTAACCTGCAATACGTGTTAAATATGTTTTACATACATCCATGACTGAATGGTTTCACAAACTCCCTTTAAAGGTTTTGTAAGAAAGTTGTAACAGGCCTCATTCAACAGTCTAGAGATTAACCTAGAGACACCAAAACATCAACGTTTAGAGCAGCTTGGAGATTATTACCCATGTAAGGGGGGGCAAAGAGCTGATTTACCCAACTCTGTACAAACCCCGACACTGGGTATTACAACTCTGACGCGTACGTCTAATGATTATTGTAGATGTTTACAACTGAGGGAGTTTACAGTAGGTCAATGAGATGTATAAAGGCAAAGAGAGCAACAAATTGACCTAAGTGACCTCAAAGACCGACAGCCTACTTTATAATATAGAATGCAGGGATGTGTACTGAACATGTACCCATTATAAAACAAAATGGTCTACGGTCAAATGCATCTATAGTTTTTAATGAAGTGGTCGCTACATTAATTTAGATTATTTCAACATAGTCTAGAACCAGTAAGAACATAGATTGAATGATCAGCTTTGTGCTATTGAGCAAGAGGCCTGACCCATGTCTATGTAAGAAGCCACACTTTCTATATTCAGCTTCTTAATTAACTAACTAAGTATGTTTTTTGAAGTCAACTTAACGTATATACTAGTACAACATACTAGGTACATACACTTCAATCATTAGAATAATTTTCATGCACTCGAGAAAACAACATATACATAGTTTTTACACGTATTCTATAATAATTTAAGGTCAATAAAGATTTGATGCAAAATAATGAAAGCATTCAGATAGAGCACGATCAGCAGTGCAGGCGATAGAGTACCCAACTGTATCAACTATTATTATTATTATTATTTTTTTTTTATGTTTAAAAAAAAAAATAGCCCTTTTTCTCCCCAATTTCATGGTATCCAAATGTTTAGTAATTACTATCTTGTCTCATCACTACAACTCCCGTACTCGGCTGGGGAGAGACGAAGGTTGAAAGTCATGCGTCCTCCGATACACAACCCAACCAAGCCGCACTGCTTCTTTACACAGCACGCATCCAACCCGGAAGCCAGCCACACCAATGTGCCAGAGGAAACACTGTGCACCTGGCAACCTTGGTTAGCGCACACTGCGCCCAGGCGGGGCCACAGGAGTCGCTGGTGCGAAAACTTATGTTTTCCTTGAAGGGTGAGCTTTCATAAATGGGGTCAAAATAAATATGCTAGAAGCGATAGGAACAAGGATGTATTTCCCAGAAACTAATAGTGTATATCATTGGTAACTCACCGTTATCATGGTTCAATGATAGGTGTTCCATTCTGTGGGCTGAGAATAAAAAATACTTTGCACAACACATACATTTAGATTATAAAAGAGTTGTAAAAAACTATAGGTGTTCCATTCTGTGGACTGAGAATAAAAAATACTTTGCACAACACATACATTTAGATTATGTACTGTATATTATGTACTGTTGTTTTCTCGTGTGTACGAAAATTATTGTAATGATTGAAGTGTATGTACCTAGTCTGTTGTACTAGTATGTACATTAAGCTGACTTAAAAAACATATTTATGAGTTAGTTAATTAAGAAGCTGAATATAAAAAGTGTTTTGATGGGGTGTAGGCAGATATCCAGACATACTGTATGCATGATAGTGCAAACCTTGGTTTCAAACTATCCCTACAGAGACACACACCCCCCTCTTGTTTTTGAAACACACACACCTCCTGCCCCGGCACAAGCACACCCGCGCACGCACATGGCTTTTCCGTATTTTTCTTCGTGACAGACCGGGGTGAGAGCGAAAACGAGAGCTTCCCGTTCATTAAGGGGTGAGATACAATTTTAAAACCATTTTATTTAATTCAAAATATTTAGTACATACAGTTTAAAGCACGTTATAATTAAACATTTTTACTATTCCTTTCTTACAGATAAAGGGGCTGGTTAGCCCTGACCATTATCCGTTTCCAATTCACAATCGCAAAGACGCTTGCACGCTCCATCAAAGCTCCGTACATTTTCACTCCATGGGTAGATAATCCGTCCGGCATGTAAATCCTGGGTATGCCCACAGCATTAATTAATAAGATGGGTAGAAAATGAATCTGTGTAAGTCATAAGTAAAGGCCTTTCATTAAGAGGCTGTCATGATTGACTGTGACACATATTTAACACGTATTGCTTGTTACAGAAGACTACTGTTGTACATTGAATATCCATTCATCCCTGCCGAGAAACAATATTTAGATGGCTGTTTTATTGTTGTTGAAAGCATGAAATGTACACAATGTGAAGGGACCTTGTTTCTAACACCCACACACACACACACACACACACATACACACACACACACACACAATCACCCTCCCAGACATTCCTGCTTCATAGATAACAACCCTAAGGGCAATAAAGTAGGGGGTGTGGGGGCCATATTCTTTGAAATGTTCAAACACAGACCCTCCCAGTTCAAATAGGTCCCTACACATCATCATCAATCAATCATCAATCATCATGACTACTTCAATTGAATAGATACAATATATACATAATTTCAGAAACCCTCTAAGGCGTGAGAACAGGAACAGGATGTCGCGACCAGATGCCCAAATATGGGCACTCCCTAGAGCACGTGATCCTGACATAGGGTCATAAATCATACGTTTGACCCTCCCTCTAAGGCGTGAGAACAGGAACAGGATGTCCTGACCGGATGCCCAAATATGGGCATGCACACGTCATCCTGACATAGGGTCATAAATCATACGTTTGACGTGTGCCGTCTACTTTATTCTCTCTCATGACAGAATTAAAAAGCAATTTTGGACTGACTTATGTAGACATTTTCAAATACATGCAATTTAAAAGTCTTCTATACCGACATTTCAAACTTAAATATTTTGGACATCAGAACAATGTTAAGGGATTCATATAATAGGTAAGATATACAAAACCTTTTTTAAATTATTTTTTTTACCTTTATTTAACTAGGCAAGTCAGTTAAGAACTAATTCTTATTTTCAATGACGGCCTAGGAACAGTGGGTTAACTGCCTGTTCAGGGGCAGAACGACAGATTTGCACTCGGGAATTTGAACTTGCAACGTTTCGGTTACTAGTCCAACCACTAGGCTACCCTGCCGCCCCTTGCAGAAAGCCTATATAACTGACAATCTCTTAGAAAAAAAATATGAAATATTGGAACTAAGACCTAAAAATAACTGATATTGGCACAAGATGGAGGGAGTGTTGGAACATAACAAACGAATTACAGTTAACAAAAACGGACCCTTAATCCAGGATAAAGTAATGTACAGAATTTATTATACATGACAACAACAAAAAATCCCTAAATCTATAGCACAATGGCAGAGTCATGATTTAAGTGTAAAACTAACTGCGACTTGTGGGGGTGCTATAAAGTCCAAAAGTTAAGGGCGAAATTAGAAAGTTGGCTGTCAGAAGGTTTACAATATAAATGTACTTTTAATACGTCTATCCGCATATTTATAGACATGGTATATGACGGTGCGCTGAGATACCCAATGGGTTGGACTGTACTTTTCTCGTCAATAATTTTGAAAAAAAGTTTGCTTAAAAACTGGAAATCAAATGAGCCTCCATTGTTAATACAGTGGATGAATAAAATGCATTATTTTTTCAATATGAAAAAAATATGGGCTACGGAGAGAAATAGAATACTGCAATTTGAGGTCATATGGTATAGAGTCTTACCAGCACTGGAAATCGAAGCAGTGGGAACTTTTAGGTCTGAGCATGTGTGACATCATCAATGTTTGTGTGTGTTTGTCTGTTGTCTTTTGTATGGTTTGTGTGTTTGAAAAATAAAATATTTATCTTCATAACATTAAGTTCTTAACAGTTAAGTCATAGCAATTGAAAAAGCATGACATTTTATTTTTTACCTCAGTTGTCATCTTCCTCTTTTTGTCTCAGTTCTGCACCCCTTACCCTTAGGCCTGGACTGTGATCCAGCTCATCTAGGTGAGTGTATGGTGTGTTCTGGTTTGTCTGCTCTGCTACGCATAGATCCACCCGATTGCGACGATAGAGGGGGCCACCAACATCCACCAGGTAAGAACGTGGTGCAACTTTCTGTAGGCACGTGCCCAGCCTCCAAAGTCCTGTGTGGTCTCCCGGCAGCGGTTTCATCCTTATCGTTTCACCCACCTCCAGCTCTGGTAGGTCTCGAGCAGTCCGGTCGTAGAAGCACTTAGCGAGCTGCTTTCTGTGACGCAGTTCGTCCGTGACACCAACAATGACGCAGGGCTTAAGTAGCTTGTTAGCTACGGGGATGGCAGGCTTCATACGCCGGGACAGAAGACGTAGTGCTGGGCTGCTGTCCTTGTTTTTGGTGGGTGTGTTCCTCCACTGTACGATCGCTTTCCATGGGTCGTTGCTGTCACGCAAGGCCCTGCCTAACAGGTTTTTTGCAATCTTGACAGCTGACTCTGCCTTGCCATTTGCTTTTGGGTGTCTTGGAGAGGAGGTCACGTGGTCAAACTCCCATTCTGAAACGAAACGCTTGAACTGTGCAGTGAATTGTGGGCCATTGTTCGTGATGACCTTGTCAGGCTGACTTTGCCTTGCAAACTCCCATTCTGAAACGAAACGCTTGAACTGTGCAGTGAATTGTGGCCCATTGTCCGTGATGACCTTGTCAGGCTGACTTTGCCTTGCAAACTGCGCCTTGCAGCGCTTTATGACCGTCTCTGCAGACAAGTCAGGGAGCAGTTCATTTTCCCAAAAGTCAGAGTTGTGATCAACAATGAGAAGATAGTCATTTTGTCTGTGGCTGAATAAGTCCATGCTGACGATTTGCCAGGCCCTTGTGGGCAGTTCGTGTGACATCATGGTTTCTTTTTGCTGTTCAAGATCATGCTCGTTGCATGTGGTACAGCTGCTGACAAAGTCTTTAATTTCTGCTTGCCTGTTTGGCCAGTATAATGTTTCACGAGCCTGGCGGTAGCATGCGTCACCTCCAATGTGACTGGAGTGTATGCGGGTAAGCATCTCTGGACGTAGTGATTTGGGAATAATGACCTTCTGACCTCTGAACAAGATACCCTTTTGTACGCTGATCTCATCTCGAATGGTCCAGTATTCTCTCACTGTGAAAGGTGTCCCCTCTTCCAGGTACGGCCAACCTGCGAGAGCCATGGATTTCAGTGACTGTAGGTGTTCATCCTTGTCAGTGTGTTGCCTGATCTGGGCTAGGTGGTGATCTGTGACGTTTAAGTAGTCTGCCTGATTGATCTGTTGTAGCGAACAGATGGCATGCCACTGATAGGCAGTGCCTCTGCCTGTGCATTGTGCTGTTGCCCTGCTCAGTATGTCGCTGATGTACATCTCTGGTCCTGGCTTGTAGATGACCTTCAGGCTGTAGTTTTGCAGAGTCAGGAGCATGCTTTGATGCCTCTTGGGCACGTTGTGCAGAGGTTTACTGAATATAGCAATGAGTGGTTTGTGGTCAGTTTCAGCGGTGACCAGTTCTCGACCATATAATAGTGATGGAAGCGCTGGCAGGAGAAGACAATGCGGAGGCACTCTTTCTCAATTTGTGCATAGTTTTGTTCGGTGGGAGTGAGCGCTCTCAGGGCAAACGCAACGGGCTGGCCTTCCTGCATAAGGCAGCATCCAAGTCCCCTTTGGCTGGAGTCGCTTTGGATTGTGACAGGCTTTGTGACATCATAGTAGCGCAACACTGGCATGGATGAAGCCAGAGATTTCATCTCCTGCATTGTGGCCTTGTGTTTGAGTAACCAGTGCCATGGTGTGTCTTTGTCCAGCACCCGGCGCAGAGGCTCACAGACTGCTGATAGGTGTGGCATGAACTTTGCAAGATAGTTAGCAAAGCAGATGAGACGCTTTACTCCTTTTGCATCAGATGGGTTTGGCATGTCGAGGATCACTCTGACCTTGTCTGGGTCCGGCTTTAGCGGGTGGAGCGTGTGGGGAGGGTTGGCTTCATCCTGTGGGGAAATTGGGGCCGAAAGGCCAAGAGGAGAAGCCAAGCTTTGGCTTTGTTGGCGAAGAGGCACTATATTACTCTGTGCCCTGTGTAATCCCTTACTCCCCAACCCTGACTGTCTGACCATTACTCCCCAACCCTGACTGGCTGACTGTATCTAAACATATAATTTTTATCAGTAAGATGTGGTCTTTTGATATAGTTGATGACAATAATAATAATTTTATTTTTAATACAGGCTCCTATCTTGTTGTCGATACACATCAAATATGAATATTTGCCAATGGTTGACATTGTACTTTATTTATTGATTGCATGTTTGGATTTCTGTGACTTTAAATGTTAATACAATTAATTTGTGACTTTACAAGTTTGCTACCCAATCTTTATTTGTATTATTATTATTATTGTTAATATTACTATTATTTATAATACATTGGACAGGAACCCGTGAAGGAACATTTTATGTTTGTGCTTTTCGAATAACCAATTTGACTGGGTTCATGCAAGTGAATGATTGAGCTTGCCTGGGAGGAATCCTCACTATCAGTATAATGCAGTTTGGCAGTACGCCTAGAACATTGTTTTGAATACCAACAGGGATGTCTCAGTTTCAAGGTCTCAGCTTAGAGAGAATAAGCATTGTGAGGTATTGGTCAGTCACATGCATGAACCAAAAGTTAATGATGAATTAATCATGAATAATGTAAATCATACAAATATAACTTGTCTCTGTAAGCAAGTATATAAGTGAACTCATGGGACTGCCCCGACAGAGCTCCTGACAGACTTGTTGCATTAAGTTTGTTGGAACCTCTCAAGCTTGCTGATAATAAATAATTATTTAAAATTGACTCAGTGTCCCTGTGTTGAATTTCCACAACAAACCTTAAATCCCTACATTCCGAGAAGGTTCTTTAAGGAACCTTTTTAAAAGGTTTCTCAGGGAAAAGGTTCCACTGGTGTTGCAATCTGATGAACCCCTAAAGGTGCCTCCAGGAACCTTTTCATTTTAGAGCCCTCAAACCCAACTCTGGACCTCGAAGCCAGTTCCACTGCATTGTTTTCAGTGTTCCCCTCTAATTAGGGACTGATTTAGACCTGGGACACCAGATGTGTGCAATTAATGATCAGGTATAACAGCAAACCAGCAGGATTCGGCCTCATAGGGTAATAGTTTAGTACCGCTGTTTAGAGTATACTGTTTGCGCAATACATTTTGATAACTAAAAGACGAATTCAGGGCCTTTCCGACTGTAGGCAATGCAATTTAAAACAATCCACATCTTATTTATTTCAAAGACGCTAATGACCCTCTGTGGCCAAATCATGCTTTCTGGTGTAGTAGCCTATTTAGAATTATTTTATTTGTTTCTGTATAGACAGGAGTAGGCTAATTAGGCTATATAATTTTGGCAATTTTAATGCAATTGCCTTTATGGGAAGCTTAGCCTATGGACAGTGATCCATCGAAAACAACTGAATGTTGTTGTGATAGATTTGGTATAAAGCATTTTTTTTTCATCTGTGGACAGATTTAATACAAGACAAAAATGAAAAGCAATGCAACAGAGGAAAGATGCAACAGACTATGCAGCAGCAGTAGAGTCATACAGCCTATTAAAGCTACCAGCTAACTGTCAGGAAATACACAAACCTCACCTAACCTATTGAACGTCACTGTCAACATAATTTGCCAAACTGTTCTGTACATAAAACTAGGATTCTGCTAAAGAGAGTGTGAGCAGTCATTCACCTGCTGTCCATCATATCTATCATTACTATTCATCTTATTCATAGTGATGTGAGGGTGTTTGCTTACTATAAGGTTTAGAAAACAAATTACTCCGAAGAACACAAATCATTGTATTTGTGGAGCAATCTCTCAATTCATTTGCATTTGTTGATAATGCTTGTCCACAGAAACTTCATTACCCATGAATCCCACAAATGTCGCTTGGGTCCTTACGTAGTACGTCGCATGATAGGGAATTTAACATGGAGGACATTGGAGTAACTGTTGAAAAAATTCAGGTATGATTCATTTTGACTGTGTACATTTTTACCGTTGTTTTTGGTTATACACAACTTTAAAAAGTACAGACAACTTAAAACGTACTATCTTTAATTTAAAGTGTTCTCTGAATACATTTAATTCGTCCGTCATCCAACTAAACGTGCCAATTCATTCACGGCACTGTAAATGCTCTGTCATGTAAGCTAACATGCTATCTCAACTGGCAGGCTAGGCAACTTTAGCCAGTTAGCTAAACGTTTGTATTTTGGTGTAGCTACGTTAGCTGACATCTGCCTTGGCTAGTAATTAATAATAAGGCATTTAGAAAAGGCTAACGTTAACATTACAATAGGCTCCGTCATATCCAATCTAATTTATCGCGCTAGCTATTTAACTACTTCGCTAGTTCTACATTCGGTTATCTGATTTGTTAACTTAGCTAACTAACCTTAGCTGCCGGCCGTTGACTTGTTATTTTGTTTGTTGTAGCTTCAAGCTTACCAATACTACACCCACAACATGAATAGCTAACGTTACCTACCGCGGCAACGTACTTATCCTTTACGGAACAGCACTGAAACAATGTTGTGGATTGAAATATCTTCCAATCCGCTCCTCTCACTTTTTCTATCGGTCATCTCTCACCCAGCATTAGGCAAGTAAATGAACAAGCTAGCTAACAACACCACAAACAGTTAGCTAGTAGCTAACGTTAACATTTGCTACAGCGTTTTCACATGTTTGGGGTTATGCTTACAACGTCGAATTTGTGTAAATGCTTATGTTGTCTTATGTCTACACAGGACGAAGTGCCTGCCATGCTGAACTCACGACCCCAGACGGGGCTTTCTTTCTTGGCCCCAGAACCAGAAGATCTTGAAGACCTTTACAGCAGATATAAGGTCTGTACTGGGAACAGCTTCTGTCTATGCGTGACTGTTGAGGTCTATTTCTGTCAGCACAACAAGAAAAACACTTTAAATCATACAGGCCCTTTCTGTGATTTCTTCAATCACAGTAAAGATGTTAACTATTTCAGTGCCTAGAGAAAGTATTCACACCCCTTTTTCCACATTTTGTTGTTACAGCCTGAATTCAAAATGTATTAAATATAGCTTTTTTCTTCTTCTCTGGCCTACACCCAATACCCCGTAATGTCAAAGTGTAATTATATTTTGAGTTTTTTAAACAAATTAATAAAAAATGAAAAGCTGAAATGTATTGAGTCATGTATTCAACCCCTATGTTATGGCAAGCCTAAATACGTTTTGAAGTAAAAATGTGCTTAAGTTGCATGGACTCTCACTGTGCAATAATAGTGTTTATCAGGAATTCTGAATGACAACCTAATCTCTGTACCTCAAACACAATTATCGTTAAGGTCCCTCAGTTGAGCAGTGAATTTCAAACACAGATTCAACCACAAAGACCAGGGAGGATTTACAATGCCTTGCACAGAAGGGCACATATTGTAGATATACAAATACGGACATTGAATACCCCTTCCAGCAAGGTGAAGTTATTATTTACACTTTAGATGGTGCATCAATACACCCAGCCACTACAAAGATACAGGCGTCCTTCCTAACTCAGTTGCCGGAGAGGAAGGAAACCTCTTAGGGATTTCACCACAAGACCAATGGTGACATTAAAACAGAGTTGAAGGCTGTGATAGGAGAAAACTGAGGAAGGATCAACAATGGAGTTATTACTCCACAATACTAGCCTAATATACAGAGTGGAAACAAGAGAGCCTGTACAGAATAAAAATACTCCAAAGCAGCATCCTGTTTGCAACAAGGCATTGAAGTAATACTGCAAAAAATGTGACAAATCAATTACCTTATTCCTGAAAACAAATTTATGTTTGGGGCAAATACAACACAGTACCACTCTCTGTATTTTCAAGTATAATAATGACTGCATCATGTTATGGGTATGCTTGTAATCGTGAAGGACTGAGGAGTTTTTCAGGATAAAAAAAAATACGTGGAATGAAGCTCAACACAGGCAAAATCCTAGAGGAAACCTGGTTCAATCTATTTTCCACTAGATACTGGGAGATTAATTCACCTTTCAGCAGGACAATAACCTAAAACACAAGGCCAAATCTACACTGGAGTTGCTTACCAAGAAGACAGTGAATGTTCCTGAGTGGCCAAGTTTTGACTTAAATATATGGCAAGACCTGAAACGGTTGTCTAGCAATGATTTGACAGAGCTTGAAGAATAAAAAAGAAATAAAAAATGGCAAATGTTGCACAATCCAGGTGTGGAAAGCTTTTAGAGACTAACACAGAAAGACTCACAGCTGTAATTACTGCCAAATGCGCTTCTACAAAGTATTAACTCAATGGTGTGAATACTTACAGAAATATAACATTGACATATTTCATTTTCATTATATTTGCAAACATTTTTTATGAAAGTTTTCACTTTTATTATTGGGTTATGAAGGTAGATTATTGAGAAAAAAAATGTAATCCATTTTGAATTCAGACAAAATGTGGAATAAGTCTAAGGATATGAATACTATCTGAAAGCACTAATTAAAATGTATTTATAAAGCCCTTTTTACAAAGGCAGATGTCACAAAGTGCTATACAGAAACCCAGCCTAAAACCCCAAACAGCAAGCAATGCAGATGTAGAAGCACAGTGGCTCAGAAAGACTCCATAGAAAGGCAGGAACCTAGGAAGAAACCTAGAGAGGAACCATGCTCTGAGGGGTGGCCAGCCCTCTTCTGGCTGTGCTGGGTGAAGATTGTAACAGTACATGACCAAGATGTTCAAACTTTCATAGATGACCAGCAGGGTCAAATAATAATAATAATAATAATCACAGTGGGTGTACAGGGTGCAACATGTCAGCACCTCAGGAGTAAATGTCAGTTGGCATTTCATAGCCTATCATTCAGAGTTGGAGACAGCAGGTGCGGTAGAGAGAGAGAGTTGAAAACAGAAGGTCTGGGACAAGGTAGCACGTCCGGTGAACAGGTCAGGGTTCCATAGGTGGAACAGTTGAAACTGGAGCAGCAGCACAACCAGGTGGACTGGGGACAGCAAGGAGTCCTGAGGCATGGACCTAGGGCTCAAGTCAGAGAGAGAGAGAGAGCGCATACATACTCAATTCACACAGGACACTGGATAAGACGGGAGAAATACTGCAGATATATGGACTGACCCTAGCCCCCCGACACAAACTATTGCAGCATAAATACTGGAGACTAAGACAGGTGGGTCGGGAGACACTGTGGCCCAGTTCGACGATACCCCCAGACAGGGCTAACCAGGCAGGATATAACCCCACCCACTTTGCCGAAGCACAGCCCCCACACCACTAGAGGGATATCTTCAAACCACCAACCTACTATCCTGAGACAAGGACGAGTATAGTCCACAAAGATCTCCCTCACAGCATGAACCTCGAGGGGTCGCCAACCCAGACAGGAAGATCACGTCAGTGACGCACCCCTCCTAGGGACAACATGGAAGAGCACCAGTAAGCCAGTGCCTCAGCCCCCGTAATAGTGTTAGAGGCAGAGAATTCCAGTGGAGAGAAGGGAACCGGCCAGTCAGAGACGGCAAGGGCGGATTGTCGCTCCAGTGCCTTTCCGTTCACCTTGTATTTGTATTTAAACAAAGAAGCAGCTTCTCTTCCTGGGGTTCAGCTTAATTAAGGCAGTTTATACAATTTTAAAAAATGTACAATATATTCACAGAATTCACAACACACTGTGTGCCTGCAGGCCCCTACTCCACCACTACCACATATCTACAGTACTAAATCCATGTGTATTTTATCGTGTGTGAATGTATGTGCCTGTGCCAATGGTTGTTGCTTCACAGTCCCTGCTGTTCCATAAGATGTTTTTTTAATCTAAGTTTACTGCTTGTGTCAGTTACTTGATGTGGAATAGAGTTTTGTGTGGTCATGGCTCTATGTAGTACTGTGTGCCTCCCATAGTCTGTTCTGGGTCAGACTACACTCAATCATAGGACCTAATGAAGAGATGAGTCTTCAATAAAGACTTAAAGGTTGACAGAGTCTGCGTTTCTCACATGGCTAGGCAGACCATTCCATAAAAATTGAGCTCTATAGGAGAAAGCCCTGCCTCCAGCTCTTATTTGCTTAGAAATTCTAGGGACAATTAGGAGGCCTGCATCTTGTGACCATAGCGTACGTGTAGGTATGTATGGTAGGACCAAATCGGAAAGATAGGTAGGAGCACCCAATGTATTGCTTTGTAGGTTAGCAGTAAAACCTTGAAATCAGCCCTTGCCTTAACAGGAAGCCAGTGTAGAGGCTAGCACTGGAGTAATATAATTTTAAAAAATTGGTTCACCATGATTCATCAACAAACATACATTCTCCATGACACCGTTCCCACCCTCTCCTTTACTATTGTAGAAGCTGCAGCAGGAGCTGGAGTTTCTGGAGGTGCAGGAGGAGTACATCAAAGATGAACAGAAGAACCTGAAGAAGGAGTTCCTCCACGCCCAGGAGGAGGTGAAGAGGATACAGAGTATCCCCCTGGTCATCGGGCAGTTCCTTGAGGCTGTGGACCAAAACACAGCCATTGTGGGCTCCACCACAGGTACAGTATTTTTACTCTTGTCTGACCTCACATAGATTGTGTAGGTAAGCCTCTGGTTGTTTCCTCTAGAGACTGGAGACTTGAGTCCGAGTCGATATATCGGTCCGATTATTGGCCCTTCTCTATCGGTTTGGCTGATAGTCCCGCTGCATAGCAATACTGCTGCTATGCCAGCCGCCACTCACTGCCTGAGCCACGAGCACTGCACAATGCTGATGAATGTCTAACTGGGACAATCAGCAGCAGCAGCGGCAAGCTTGCTCATCCTCTAACAGAAAGGTGCAGTATTGAGAAACAGATTAATTGACACGGTGACCAAAATTGCAGATGCGCTTCCCTGAGACGGTTTTCTGGCAGTTTGTGCAGAAATTCTTCGGTTGTGTAAACCCACGGTTTCATCAGCTGTCCGGGTGGCTGGTCTCAGACAATCACGCAGGTGATGAAGCTGGATGTGGAGGTCCTAGGCTGGCATGGTTACACAGGGTCTGCGTTTGTGACGCCGGTTGGACGTACTGCCAAATTCTCAAAAATGACATTCAAGGCGGCTTATTGTAGAGAAATTAACATAAAATTATCTGGAAACAGCTCTTGTGGACATTCCTGCAATCAGCATGCCAATTTCCCCCTCCCTCAACTTGAGACAGCTGTTTAATCAGCTTCTTGATATTCCACACCAGTCAGGTTGATGGATTATCTTGGCAAAAGATAAATGCTCACTAACAGGGATGTAAACAAATTTGTGCATACTTTTGAGAGAAATAACTTTTTGTTCATATGGAACATTTCTGGGGTCTTTTATTTCAGCTCACGATACATGGGGCTAACAGTGTATTTATCATAGTAGCAGTAAACAGCAGCAAGTGATATGAGAGATGTGAAAGGGAGCGGAGTTACAGCCTCGCTCTATCAAAATGTAGCAGTAGAATCACATTATAACCCACCCATTTCTTGACAGATAGCTAGAATAGCCAATTGAGTTGTTTCAAATTTCGTCCTGAGTTCTTTGGAGAGAATACTTTTTTCCCGATCCCAGAAAATAACAACTTCTAGTTTCGTAAACATCCGTGATCACAAATCATAACGTTTCCTTTGTGCCATTTGCATTAAATAGATGTTATTTTATTTTCTCAAACTAACAGCAGTGCCTATATGATGTCATTCCATACAGGCGTGACATGCTGGCGTGGTACTTTCATGCGAATGTTGTTGATCAGTTGGCTAATATACTCTAAGTCCAAAATGAAGGGCAAACAAAGTGTCATCTTTAGCGCCATAGACTGTACTGACCAGCCAAAACAAGCTCAAAAACTCAATGCATGCACACACTAGTATTGAATATGGATTCACCTGTATTGTGAGAATGCCTATGACATCTTCATTTACCATTCAAATACAATTACCATTATGTTATTTAGTTTGGTTAAAAACAAAGTCAAATTTATTGGTCGGTTTTAAAATTGATGCATTATTGCATACATGGCTGTCTTTGGGAAATGTTATGATATTGTATATCTGCCTAAAATATTGGTATTTGACCCCTAAAAAAATCCATATTGTTCATTCTCTAATAGCCACACCCATAAGCACCCATATTTTGCACAGTAACACCAATGCCTCATTCTTACTGTAATGCTAAATATGTGGCTCTAATATTCACTAATGATATTTCCCCCTCTTTCCCTGTGCCACCCCCTTTTCTGTCTCTGTCTACCCCCTTTTCTGTCTCTGTCCACCCCCTTCTCTGTCTCTGTCACCCCCTTTTCTCCTTGACTCAGGCTCAAACTACTATGTGCGTATCCTAAGCACCATCGACAGAGAGCTGCTGAAGCCCAATGCGTCGGTGGCCCTGCACAAGCACAGCAATGCCCTGGTGGATGTGCTCCCCCCAGAGGCTGACAGCAGCATCATGATGCTCACATCAGGTACACATGCACACTTATTCTACCTCCTGGTATACATATCCCTTTGTAATATATATTGCACAGTCATGAGTGGAACAAACATGCATTCATGCGTGCTTACATACATTACATGCATAGTCCACTCATTGATACCATTTTCCTGTATCTCTCCGTGCAGACCAAAAGCCGGATGTGATGTATGCTGACATCGGAGGGATGGATATCCAGAAGCAGGAAGTGAGGGAAGCAGTGGAGCTTCCACTCACACACTTTGAGCTTTACAAACAGATTGGCATTGACCCGCCCAGGGGGGTTCTGATGTATGGGCCTCCTGGCTGTGGGAAGACCATGCTAGCCAAGGCTGTGGCTCACCACACAACAGGTAGGCCATTCACCATGTTCACCATTATCTATAGGATGCACAGGTGATTAGACAATGTCATTTTTTTGGTAGCAAAAAATTGTCATGTTACCATATCAGTATTTGGTTATTGACCAATGCATTTGATTTGATATCTTGGTCTCTCTCTCTCAGCGGCGTTCATCCGCGTGGTAGGCTCCGAGTTTGTGCAGAAGTACCTGGGCGAGGGCCCCCGCATGGTGCGTGACGTCTTCCGGCTGGCCAAGGAAAACGCACCCGCCATCATCTTCATCGATGAGATCGATGCCATCGCTACCAAGCGTTTTGATGCACAGACTGGAGGTATGAGCCATTGTGTACCTTTTAAAATCAGCTGCACAGAATAGGCTATGGAATGGACTGGTCATTGGCTAATCACTAGCATTGCACATAGCAACCAAATCCAATAAGACAAGCAAAATATAGCAGATTTACAGATTGGCATTCCTGATATCAAATGTCTCTACCTGTGATCTTCAGGGTTCTCACAAGGTGCTTAAAATACTTGAATTTGGTACTCTGAAATTCAAGTACTGGAAAACCTTGAAAATCTGACATTTTGTCAAGATGGTACTTGAAAAGTACTTGGATTTAAAATGAGAATAGAGGGCCTCCCGAGTGTCACACAACCGTCTGTGATCGGGAATCCCATAGGGCTGCTCACAATTGGCTCAGCGTTGCCTGGGTTAGGGGAGGGTTTGACGGTGGGGGGGTTTACTTGTCTCATCGCGCTCTAGCGACTCTTGGTGGCGGGCCGGGCTCCTGCAGGCTGACCTCAGACGGTGTATCCTCTGACGCATTGGTGCGGCTGGCTTCTGGGTTAAGTGGGCTGGTGTTAAGAGGCGCAGTTTGGCGGGTTATGTTTCAGAGGACGCATAACTCGACCTTCGCCTCCCGAGCCTTTTGGGGAGTTGCAGCGATGAGACCAGATCGAAATTGGGGAGAAAAAGGGGATTAAAAAAATATATATTTAATTGATAGAACAGATAATGATCAAATGTGTTTATCAAATCAAATTTTATTTGTCACATACACATGGTTAGCAGATGTTAATGCGAGTGTAGCGAAATGCTTGGGCTTCTAGTTCCAACAATGCAGTAATAACCAACGAGTAATCTAACCTAACAATTTCACAACAACTACCTTATACACACAAGTGTAAAGGGATGAAGAATATGTACATAAAGATATATGAATGAGTGATGGAACGGCATAGGCAAGATGCAGTAGATGGGATCGAGTACAGTATATACATATGAGATGTGTAATGTAGGGTATGTAAACATTATATTAAGTGGCATTGTTTAAAGTGGCTAGTGATACATTTTTTACATACATTTTTCCATTATTAAAATGGATGGAGTTGAGTCAGTATGTTGGCAGCAGCCACTCAATGTTAGTGGTGGCTATTTAACAGTCTGATGGCCTTGAGATAGAAGCTGTTTTATCAGTTTCTCGGTCCCTGCTTTGATGCACCTGTACTGACCTCGCCTTCTGGATGATAGCGGGGTGAACAGGCAGTGGCTCGGGTGGTTGTTGTCCTTGATGATCTACAATCTGATTTTCTGGATTTTTTTTCTTCTAATTTTGTCTGTCATAGTTGAAGTGTACGTATGATGAAAATTACAGGCCTCTCTCGTCTTTTCAAGTGGGAGAACTTGCACAATTGGTGGCTGACTAAATACTTTTTTGCCCCACTGTAGGTATTCCTCGTGTCCAGATGCGTTAGGGCAGTGTGATTGCATCGTCTGTGGACCTCTTGAAACATGTGGGAACAGCAGACTGGGATAAGGCTTGATTGAATATGTCCGTAAACACACCAGCCAGCTGGTCTGCGCATGCTCTGAGGTTGCGGCTGGGGATGCCGTCTGGGCCTGCAGCCTTGCGAGGGTTAACACGTTTAAATGTTTTACTCACGTCGGCTGCAGTGAAGGAGAGTCCGCAGGTTTTTGCTAGCGGGCCGTGTCAGTGGCACTGTATTGTCCTCAAAGCGAGCAAAGAAGTTGTTTAGTCTGTGTGGGAGCAAGACATCCTGGTCCGCGACGGGGCTGGTTTTCTTTTTGTAATCTGTGATTGACTCTGCCACATACCTCTTGTGTTTTAGCCGTTGAATTGTCACTCTACTTTGTCTCTATACTGATGCTTAGCTTGTTTGATTGCCTTGCGGAGGGAATAGCTACACTGTTTTTTATTCGGTCATGTTTCCGGTCACCTTGCCCTGGTTAAAAGCAGTGGTTCGCACTTTCAGTTTCGCGCAAATGCTGCCATCAATCCACGGTTTCTGGTTTGGGAATGTTTTAATAGTTGCTGTGGGTACGACATCGCCAATGCACTTGCTAATCACCTCGCTCACCGAATCAGCGTATTCGTCAATGTTGTTTGACGCAATGCGGAACATATCCCAATCCACGTGATCGAAGCAATCTTGAAGCGTGGATTCAGATTGGTCGGACCAGCGTTGACAGACCTGAGCGCGGGAGCTTCCTGTTTTAGTCTGTCTATAGGCTGGGAGCAACAATTGAGTCGTGGTCAGCTTTTCCGAAAGGAGGGCGGGGGAGGGCCTTATATGCGTCGCGGAAGTTAGAATAACAATGATCCAGGGTTTTACCAGCCCTGGTAGCACAATCGATATGCTGATAGAATTTAGGGAGTCTTGTTTTCAGATTAGCCTTGTTAAAATCCCCAGCTACAATGAATGCAGCCTCAGGATATGTGGTTTCCAGTTTACATAGAGTCAAATAAAGTTAGTTCAGGGCCATCGATGTGTCTGCTTGGGGGGGAATATATGCGGCTGTGATTATAATCGAAGAGATTTCACTTGGTAGATAATGCGGTCGACATTTGATTGTGAGGAATTCTAAGTCAGGTGAACAGAAGGACTTGATTTCCTGTATGTTGTTATGATCACACCACGTCTCGTTAATCATAAGGCATACCCCCCCACCCCTCTTCTTACCAGAAAGATGTTTGTTTCTGTCGGCGCGAAGCGTGAAGAAACCAGGTGGCTGTACCGACTCCGATAGCGTGTCTCGAGT